>NC_080836.1:74261992-74886992 GCF_030435755.1 Ochotona princeps
ACATTTTACAGGTGAATCTCCACTAAACTAATATTATCGAACCTTAACTTGAAATAAAATCTAACATAATTGCTTCTCTTCCTTGAACGATTGTGAGAGTGCTCAAGGGAAAACTGTTGTACATCTATTTCACTCTCTCTTGCTGGAAGGCGAAAGCCTGAAGTGATACGTTTATGAAACATAGAAGTCCTAAAAATATTATTGACCCTCTCCCCTGTTCTCACAGCCTCTGCCCATGTAGACTCTGTTGTAAGTCCAAGCACTGAGGGAACATGAAATGTGGTGTGCAAACTTAAGAAGCACACAATAAGTAGATGACATATTGTTTTACTTTTCTGCTCTATATGGTTATCATTCAGTTTGGAGAACAAGAACTCCAATTGAATTCATGAAGTATTAGATGCTATTTATTTTCCCATCACAAGGAGCAATTTCTATTCTAAATGTTAGTATGTTATTAATCACCATTTTCTGCATATTCTCATTCCATATGTTCAAGATTTATGCAATCCTTAAAAATAATTTTTTAGCTTCTCAGAACTAGAATGTAGCAAAAATTTAAACTGTAAATGGAACTTCTCCTTATATTGGAACTTGAGGGTTGAAAACCTGCACAAAGATGTTTAGAGTAACCCAACGTTTGCTTGCTGTAGCTGTTTGTAGGGGTCCTACAATTTTGGCTTCAGAAACTGTGCAGAAGAACAAGGTCTTATCAAAATACCTCTTCTTTCAGCCTTTAATTTACAGTTACATATTTTTCAAAAATTTTATTTATTTTCATTTCATTGTATAGGCAGAGAGACCTACCTTTTGTTGATTTACCCCCCAAACGTCTGCAACAGCCAGGGCTGGGTCAAGCCAAAGCCAGTAACCTGGAACTTAACCCAGGTCTTCCATGAGAATTAGGGACCCCAGTACTTGATTCTTCACTGCTTCCTCTCAGGGAGCTCCTTCACAGAACGCTACAATCAGGAATGGAGCTAAGATTCAAATTCAGGCACCCTGATACCAAATGCAAATGTGTCAAGTGGCACCTTGCATGCTTTACAAACCTTACCCCGAAGTGTGTGTTTTCCTATAAAAGTACGTAATGAAAATTTCTACCCACTACCTAGTGAATCAAGTAATTGTGGTGACTTATTTTAACCACATATATCCATTCACCCAGGAAAATATAACAGATCACATAAATGATATTTAAGAATTTTAAATGATTCACGATACCTGCACCTTCATTGATGTGCTGTTAATATGCATTACTTTGTGGACATTATTTGCATAAAACAATTAAAAACAGAGTGGGTAATTCCAATCTGTACTATCTGCCTTGTTGGGAAACCACATTGCTTTTATATTTCATGTGGTTAGCATCTACGAATTTGCTTTGCTCCAGGTGGTGCTCAACAGGATTACTCAGCAAAACCATTCAACAGTGACATGTCTTTTGGGTAAAAGCAGCCGAAGCTAAAGCATTTTACCCAATTTCCATGTGTTCACAAGTGGCTACACAAAGATAGCATTTGAAAATTATATAAATCTACCAGGTTTTTATATGTAGATGTCTTATTATTTAAATAACTTTTTTATGGACTCTGCCTGATGTAAGTAAACAGTTTTAAATTAATGACTTCACGTTTTCAATTTGATAACATGCAATCAGTAGTTAACTATTAAAAGTCTGGAATCAATATACATTAAGTTGACAGGATTAAATGCACACATACTACTTTTGACATATTTTTTAAAGATATATTTATTCTTATTGCAATGTCAGATATACAGAGAGCAGGAGAGACAGAGATGAAGATCTTCCGTCCGATGATTCACTCCCCAAGTGACCACAATGGCTGGTGCTGCACTGATCTGAAGCCAGGAGCCAGGAACTTTCTCCCAGGCAGGTGCAGGGTTCCAAGGCTTTGGACCGTCTTCCACTGCTTTCCCAGGCCACAAGCAGGGAGCTGGATGGGAAGTGGAGCTGCTGAGATTAAAACCAGTGCCCATATTGGATCCTGGTGCATTCAAGGTGAGGATTTTAGCCGCTAGGCCATTGTGCCAGGCCCGAAAATATATTTTTATTAGAAAAAGTTTTTAAGAGAAATAAAAATTTTATATTAATAGGATATCATGTGGTGATTCAATACATGAATACACTACATAATTTCCAACTAGGGTATTTATCTATCACCTCAATTATGTAAATTTTCTTTATGGGAAAGCATTTAAATTCATATTTATACATTTTTAATGAAGAAATAGTCACTGTATTAATATTGGCTACAGTCCCCATATGGTGTCATAGCACCTAGAATGTCTTACTCCCAGCGAATTAATATTCAATAGTCACTAGTCAATGTAATCATTCACACACTGTCATCCTGTTTTAAGACTAGACCTGTGATTGTAAGCTTTTGGTGTTTATCATCTGTGCTTGGCTTCTTTTGCTTGATATCATGACGACAGGTTATATGCCTGTCACTGCAAATGTCATGATTTTATCTTTTTATGTAGCTAGTGTTAAATCTTAGGCTGTTAAAATACACATAAAATCATTTAATCTTTTTAAATTTTTATTAAAGAGAACAGATTTTATGTTTTCCATAGGTGTTAAGAAAATACCACACTTCCCCCACTCATCTGCTCCCCCAACCTCCCCTTTCTTTATTGGTTTTTGAAGATAAGACTTCAATCAGTTTTATATTCACATTCAATCTTATTACCGTGTGAAGCAGTAACTATTACTATCCCAATTCTATAGGTGAGAAAACGGGGACCAACAGGTGACATAATTTACCCAAGCTTCCACACACAGTAGCAACAGAACCAAGATTTCAGCCCAAGCAGTCTGTCACCAGAATCAACCATCTCGATCACTGTATTAAGTTGAAACTTGTTAAGCTCTACAAGAGCCTAGAGCTCAGAGTAAATAAAATCTTCACTTAGTGAGCAAGAACGGGGCAGCTTTTCCTTACAATCTAGTGGCACTAACTACTGATTCATCCCACAAAAGAAAATGGGATGTTAATATCCACTCTGGCATAATCTAGTTTGATTTTCTAAGATAATCATATACATTCAAACCAAATTAGTGAGAAACACCATCTTACCTGGCTGAGGATAAGATACTAGAGCTCCAGTCTCTTCTCTGCCCTCAGCCACTGGCACATATGCCCACATGCATATGCATTTCTGAAATGTTAGATCTGTCCAAGCCATTTCCTTATTTTTGGAAAAATCGGGCATCTGACAGGAGCAATATCCATGCCCTTTAATATGTTCTGTGCCTCTGTGTTTTCCTCACAAAGACCATAAGCAGGATCTGTTACATTGGGTAACTGATGGTGTGGCATGTAAGACCAGGTGACAAGATCATCTCTTCTGCTTGTGCACTGGGTTACCTTAATAGATTTATTCAGTTCCATAAGACCTTTCTCAAAGATGAGACTGATAATACCAACTCATAAAGTTGTTGTATGTAGACCCGCCCGGGACAAAAATACAAATAGAATCCCACCTGCCATATGTCTAAATATTTAAAAGTTATAAATCAAGCCAACAAACTGTTAAATAAAATATGTTCTATCCTCCTACCTTGACAAATATACCTTCATAATGACAAAATCAAAAACAATATGTGTAAAGCTATGATTTTTATATGACCAAAAGTTGGCAAATATCAAACACCAGGCCTTCTGTTGATGGGACAGCAGTTTGGAGATGAGTAATAAAATAAAAACTGATATAATGCAAATTTTTATGTATTTATTCCATAAGATTTCTTTTCAACAAAACGATTGTAATTTTAAAAATAAGGATTTTTATGAAGTTTATTTTCTGTTGACAATAATCTAAAGAATCCTTAAAATAACATATAATTAAATTCAAAGGATATGCAAATTAAAATGTATTTTTTCAGGCTGTGTAAATTAAGATATGAAGATAAAAAATTGTTCATGTTTTCAGTGAAAGTTACTTCCTTTTAACACTTGTTTAGCAATTAAAGTTAATGTTAAAATGTCAAATTTATAAATTCTATTTTAAAAATTTTGTTTTTGAAACATAATGTAATCCTACTAATTACTTTTGATGAACCTGTTTACAAGTTCTAAAGTTCATCCCACTTAATTATCAATATAAAGAATGACTCCCACATCCATCATATATTATATAAAAACATCATATAGATACACACAAATTTTAAATTAATATAGATTTTTATGAAAAATGGTTCTATGTGCAAATGAAGTAGAATCTGCATTAATTGATTACTATTGCTGGTAACACTGACCAGAACATAAACCTCAACACTGCCATCACACAATGTTTGTTACCTGAGTCTTTGTTGGAAAGAAAGTATTTTGCTAATGAGTCAGTGTGTCTTCTATCTGAATCTTTCCCCTGCTCAAATCCTGCTTATACTCAAAACAGTGTTCAACTCCAGTTGAAAAAGCAGGTGAAAAGCAGTGCAATCAACACACCTTCCCAGCATTTGGGAAGCACCATCCTTCATTTGAAAAACACAGGGCCTTCATTTGAAAAAGCTTTGCTCTGGTGTTGTGAGAACAGATGAGCAGATGTTCGAGGCTAACAGATCATTGTGTGTCCTCGCTAAGTGCCTGTCCTTGATCCAGCCTAACACTGAATCTCACATCAAAGATGCCGAAGTATCTAACAAGAGTATCGTCTATCTTATTTTTGTCTTGTTTTTACACTTGTGATTTGCGGGACTCCAAAGCAGAGGAAGCAAGCCTTGGGGACTCATTCTGTCCAATTCTAAGGGAAATCTCCGTGACAAGAAGTACACACGCTGAAGGTTTAGTAATACCAAACATGATATTACTATGATAAGGAGTCCATAGTGTATAGGCATGGCATTTTGCAAAACACAATCTTACTGTATTTTAAACATCCACAGCACAATAAAGACATCCTTTTTATGTAATAACAATGTTTTTTTTTTTTAATTCAACTAAAATTTACTAAACCCTACAATGCTCAGGGCACTGGGCTAGATTTACCCTGGTAACATAAAGATGCCCCCCCGATCTAAAGAGGGTCACACTCCACATTAATGTAGCCTTCATTCAGAAATGAATAGGAACCCCAAAGCAATTTGGCAAAATCTTCAGATATTTTTGTTATAACTGGGAAATGACATGCTAGTGACATCTAGTAGGCAGAGGCCAGAGACCATGCTAACCATCATAAAATATGCAGGACAGCTCCCAACAGCAACTCATGATGTGGCCCAAAATGTCAGTATTGGCAGGTGTAAAAAAATATTCATCAATTTAGAGACTGGATATCTGGTAAGTACAGACATCTGACAAGACCTCACAGATGCATACGTGATGAACATCGAAACTAAGCTAAAGGTGAAAATGGGCTTATGAATGTTCTTTGATCCACCAGATCTTTTTGGATGTTTATCTAAAGACTAAGGTTTAAAGAATCAAAGTATTCAAAATATTCTGCCAATGCTTTTTTTTATTCTGTTTTACTTTGCTTTCTGATCTTAAGAACTGTAAGAGCGCGAATTATAAATCTCTTCAACCACTGTATTTGTGGTAATGCATTACAAATGTCAACTAAATCTACTACGTTAGGATATTTAAGATCAATCGGTTTTGAGTGCACAGAACTTAAGTGGACAGAACTTCAGCAGCAAAACTGCTACAGCAGTTGCTTTTCAGCCATTCATTACACTGGAAATTGTGGGCTGTTTTCTTGGTTCCTGCCCATGTAAGTAATGTAGAAACTCATTACCATTTAGTAGCTGTGTGGCTAGTTATATAGTGGCAGCATATGTGAATCCCAGTTTATGTGAGTTCATGAAAAAGAACCGTGGATATCTGTTTCAGAGTTCTGTCTAATCTGCTGTCTTTGAAGCCCAGAGGTTTAACCTGCTGCCTGAGACATTTGCACCCCATTTTAGCACATATTGGATTTCTGGATGCCCCTGTTTGATTCAGTTCCAATTAAAGCACCTGGAAAAACAGCAGGAAATGGCCCAAGAGCCTGAAACGTCTCCCACACATGTAGGAGACCTGGGCGGAGTTTCAGGCTCCTGGCTTCAGCCAGGCTCAGCCAAAGTCATGGAGGTCATTTGAAGAGACATGGCACTGAAGATTTATTTCTCCATCCCTGTCTGTAACTTAGTCTTTTAAATAAAATTCTTTAATGTAAGCTCCTCATGTAGTTGTCCTGTCTTGCTTTTACCACAAATGTTTTACAAAACTTTTCACGGTGTCAGGATTATAAAACAAAAATACATTTTATTTGAGGTAAATGTTAGCTAAACTTCACACAGCAACTTAACAACATTTTATCAGATTTGAAGATCTCATTTCAATTCAGGTAAATCTATAATAAAGCCAACAATACAGAGACAAAGTGATTTTTCATCCATTAGTCATATTACAGTAAGCTTAAAAACAAAACAAGCAAACCAAAAAACAAACAGAAACACAAATCATGACATACGAGATAAGAAAGAAAGAAAAAAGGGGAGAAGGAGAGAAAAAGGAGGGTTTGGGAGGGGGGATGAAAGGGAGGAAGTTGTGAGGACAAGCCAACGTTCTAGAAGCCAACGTTCTAGTCCATGTAAGCAGAAAAGATCTGTTAAGAGTCATCCACAGGTCAATATGTAAGGATGAGTGTGACTGCACACTTCCATTGCCCTTCATCTACACAAATGTCATAGGTATAACCACTGATGGATAACTCTGTCATCAATGTAGAAACGACATTCAGAAGCATGTGCTTCGAGGTGTTGGGGCGTCTGCTCTTCAGAGATGCCTGAAACTGGAATATACACATAGCCTAGAATAACACAAGCTCAATTGTGCTTTTGCAACACTTTCACAACCTGTGTTCGTTATGTCAGTCTTTTCTTCATAATGCCTGCTCACATGTGTACACATCATTCTTAAAACTTTCAACTTTAGGGCCTGGCACAATGGCCTAGTGGATAAAGTCCTCACCTTGAATGTGCCAGGATCCCATCTGGGCACCGGTTTTAATCCCAGCAGCTCCACTTCCCATCCAGCTCCCTGCTTGTGGTCTGGGAAAGCAGTGGAAGATGGCCCAAAACCTTGGAACCCTGCACCTGCGTGGGAGACCTGGAGGAAGTTCCTTGCTCCTGGCTTTGGGTTGGTGCAGCACCGACCTTTGTGGTCACTTGGGGAGTGAATCATCAGATGGAAGATCTTCATCTCTGTCTCTCCTGCTCTCTGTATATCTGACTTTGCAATAAAAATAAATTAATATTTAAAAAAATTTCAACTTCAATATAATATGAATTGTTACTCCTTTGCTGATAATACAAATACCAACTGGCTACAAAGTCTGGCCTTTTGACCATTCAAACTTAGTTCCCACGACAATTTTTGTAAAAAATTTCGACTCATTGAAGGATAGTAAATAAGAAATCAAATAAAGCACATAATTTTACAATGCTCATTTCTCAAAAATTACACTTCAAACTTGACATAATTTTCGTATCCAATAAGTGTACTTTATGCATTTACTCCCCCAAGTCTTTAGTTCCTACCCAAAGCAAAAGAAAAAAAAAAAAACATTGTATACCAGCCCAACTTCATCAGAACTGACAATGCTTCTTACTCTTCATTCTCATTCCTTCCTAAAGGACTTTAGAGTACATTTTGCACTTTAGTTGACTAAGTACAGATTTAAGGATTTTAGATTTCACTTTGCAAAATGTTAAGTGGCATATTCTGTCAAGTTCATAAAATAATGGTAAATTAAGCATAGCTTTGCAATGCAACCAAACTCCACAAAAATGAGTGATCCACTAAGTATGCACTGTTTACTTAGTAATGCTTCAGACTATTTGAAAATAGTTATTGTTGTTTTATATCCTTATGTTAAAATATTGTTTAAATACATTGACGTGTCTGTCTCTTAAGCACAATTACAAAAGACAAATCTACGAGAGATTGTCTTTTGTTATACATTTTTTGCTACAACGTATAAATAACTCAAAACAATGAAAAAAAATTCTCTCTAACCTCTATCCTGAAGAGGCAAGCTTTGCTTTATGTATTCTTTTCTTTACTGTTTTATATGTTATTTTTTTCTTAAACTTTAGTTTTAAAAGTCACAGAGACAGAAAGAGAGGGAGGGGGAGAAATGGAGATCCTAGCTGCTGGTTCACTCCCAAATGCCCTCCACATCATAACAAGGCTGCATTGACAGTGCGATCTGGAAGGCCAATCCAGGTCTCCTATGTCAATAGCAGGAACACAATCACTTGAGCTTTCATCTGCTGCCTCTTGAGGTATACATTAGCAGGAAGGTGAATCAGAAGCAAAGCAGCTGGGACTTTGTCCACCCAGGCAGCCAGATATGGGATACAGGGATCCCAAGTATTGACTTAATTGCCAGAGCAGATGTCCTTAGTTAGAGCCACTACCATTACTTTGTGGGTTAAACTTCTGACTGTAGCACCAGCATCCCATATGGCTGTGGCTTTGACTGTTCTACTTCCAATCCAGCTCTATGTTAATGGCTTGAGAAAGTAGTGGAGGCTGGCCCATGCACTAGGTCCCTGCATCCACAGTGAAAACCTGGAAGAAGCTTCAGCTTCCTGGCTTTGCACTGACCCAGCTCCAGATATTGTGGCCATTTGTGGAATGAATCAGTGAATGGAAAATTATCTCACTGTGTCTTTCCTTCTCTCTCTTTAGCTCTGCCTTTCAAACAAAAATAAGCAAATCCATATACAAATCTTCAACCTTGTGTTATCTATTTGTAAGCTCTTGTGGTCCCAGGGCACTTGGTTTTCTAAAACAAGGGCTCATGGTCCAGAGATTCAACTATCTGAGACTGGGAGGGGGATGCCTTTCTACAGCAAGGAGAGGGGCTTGATTTTTATTTTTCATTTCAAGGATCATAGAGAAAATGCACACCTATTAGGGCCCAGCATGTTAGCCTAGTGGCTAAAGTCCTTGCCTTGCATGCACCAGGATCCCATATGGGCACCAGTTCTAATCCCAGGGGCCCCAAGCTTCCCATCCAGCTTCCTGCTTGTGTCCTGGAAAAGCAGTCAAGGACAACCCAAAGCTTTGGGACCCTGCAGACCCAGAAGAGAGAGACCCAGAAGAGGCTCCTGGCTTTGGATTGGCACAGCTCCAGCTGTTGCATTCACATGGGGAGTGAATCATCAGGTGGAAGAACTTCCCCTCTGTCTCTTCTCCTCTCTGTGTATCTGACTTTCCAATAAAAATAAATAAATCTTTAAAAAAAAAGAAAGAAAATGCACACCTATTAAAATAAGATGCTTCAAATTCCACTAGAATTCCAGGAAACAGGCCACCATTTTCTCTGAGATAGATAATTAAGTGATTCTGACTGTAAAAATTTCAAAGCTCTACTCAAGAGTTCTTGTTCTAAGTCCTGGTAACAATTAACGGTTCCTATCATGCCATCTAGAATAAGTTCCCTGGGGTTGACATTGCGATGAAGCAGTTGAGCCATTGCTTGTAACACTGGCACGCCACATTAGAAAGCCAGTTTGGATCTCAGCTGCCCTGTTTCCCAAGCAGCTTCCTGACAATGGGCCTAAGAAAGCAGCAGATGATGGACAACATACTTGAACCACTGGTACCCATGTAGGAGACCTGGACAAAGTTCTTAACTCCTGACATTCACATGGCCCAGCCCTGTATTTTGTAGCCATTCAGAGAGAACAAACAGATGCAAGATAATTCTACTCTCTGTCTCTCCACACCACCCCCCACTGTTCTGCCTTTCAGATAAACAAATTCATTAAAAAGTAATATTATTAACTTTAGCAATACTTTATAGGAAGGAATTATTTTCTGAGAAATCACACTGTTCATTTGTTAACTCTAAATAGCATATCCAGAGGCAGTTTTTTCTTTTACTCTTTATCCACAATACAAATGTCCTAATCTGCCTCAACTTACATCAGGGCCATGTCTCAATAAATTCACTGTCCAGTGAAAAAGAAATTAATATGCCTAAATTATTAATCATCATAAGTTAACAACACAGGACCCTGTAAAATGTCAGCCGTTCACTTATATGTTCATGTGTCTGAGTAGAAACTGCTTCTGGATGCCACTACCTGGCCTTGCAAGAGAGCATCATACAGCAGAGTGCTAGCCCTGACAAAGGTCAAAGCACAGGATGCAAAATGCAGTTTGTGAATGTGCTCTGTTTCAACAGCATCATAAACTAAAAACAAAAGTCTAAATTGAACTATTCTAATTTAGGAACTATGGCTATTCAAAAACAAATGAAAAGGAATAAAACACTCAGGTTCATAGAAATCTCTCAGAGAGGTAGAGTTCATTACAAGAATATTTGCAACACAAATATTTGAGAGTAGATACTATTCCATAGAACAAAATGTAATGCAAGTCTTGGAGGAGAAATGAGACATTTACTTGGAAAAGTACGTATTAGCATTAACCACTTACCTCCCAGGTGAAGCATGCCCCTCTGAGTCATGTAGAGTGGCTGATCTCAAGGTGCTGAACAATGTCCTTTCACAAATATCGACACCATCATTGTCGATTTTTGTGTTGTCCTTTTAATTGCTTAGCCTTATCACTTCCCTATGTCTGAAATACAAATACAACCAATATTTTACCCTAAGTTTGAAATATGTTAATTTGACAAGACAAGAAACTGAGTCCATTTTTATAATTTTCATTATTTCAAGTCAAATTTTGACTTTTGTTATCAATGAGCTAAACTGCATCAGTAAATTTGGACTTTTCCAAATAGTATGTTCAACAATATAATTTAAGAATAGAGTGTGGGGCCTGGTATGATAGCCTAGTAGCTAAAATCCTTGCCTTTGCATGCACCAGAATCCCATATGGGCACCGCTTCTAATCCTGGTGACCCTGCTTCCCATTCAGCTCCAGGCTTGTGGCCTGGAAAAGCAGTCAAGGATGGCCCAAAATCTTGGAACACTGCACCTGCGCGGGAGACTTGGAGGAGGCTCCAGGCTCCTGACTTCAGATTGACGCAGCACCAACTGTTGCAGCCACTTGGGGAGCGACCCAATGGATGGAAGATTTTTCTCTCTGTCTCTCCTCCTCTCTGCATATCTGACTTTCCAAATAAAAATAAATAAATCTTTAAAAAAAGAATAGAGTGCAACAAAAGCTGCTTACTTTTTCTAAATTTGAGGCAACGTCTATATGAAACTAAAGATCCTATCAGCCAAACCAAAGTAATGTGGCATTACTATTTATCTTGAATGAATCTAACTTACAAAAATGTATGGATTTTTTATGATTTTCAGAATTTTTAATTTTTATATTTTTAAAGATATTTTAAAATGTTTTACTAGAGGAAAATAAGATTTGCAAAGAAAAGGAGAGACAGAGAAAGCTCCTCCATCCTCCAGTTCGCCCACCCTTTCCACCACCAAGTGCAGCAACAGCTGGAACTAAGCCAATCCAAAGCCAGGAGCCAGGAACCAGGAGCTTCTTCCAGGTCTCCCATGCAGGTTGCAGAATCCCAAAGCTTTGGACCATCTTTACTGCTTTCCCAGGCCATAAGCAGGGAGCTGGATGGGAAGTGGAGCAGCCAGGACATGAGGTGGCACCCATTTGAGATCCTGGTGCTTGTCAGGTGAGGATTTAGTCAGCTATCCATTGTACAGTGCCTGATTCTAGGAATTTTTAAGCAAAATCTATGCCATTTCTCTCCAAAATAAGACACATGATAACTTATATCTCCTCAGGTTGTGCCTTGTATGTTTCACATATTATAAACTATTCTTAGCATGGGTAAAATATTTAAATTGAGCAGAGTAACTGAACTACTAACATGACCTTATCAACTTGCCACAAGTTACATAAATGCATTTTGCATAGAATATTATTTTTTAACATTGGCATTTTTAAGTTAAAAATGCCAAAAAATAAAGTTAAGTATTCATTCAAAACGTACTTTTCCATGTTTCCACTGCACTCAAAAATGCATTCTTGGAGTACCCATTTTGAGAATTGTACGTTGCTAAGTGCTTCAGGTTTTCAGTAATTCTAGGAAAACACGTCCCTAGCCTCACTGGCACACAGTTTTAAATCGCCACTTTATGATTAATTTGGTGTGTTAAATCCACCCAAGAGGGATGCACCAAGTGATGCAGAACCCAAAATTCCAAAGTTCGTCATTGATGTACATGAAATATCAAACAATAGTGAATACGAGAAAAGGATTTCATGTACTTAATTAATTCGACAGTCAAAAGCTTTGAATATCATGAATTTGTCATTATATCATTTTTATTTAAGACAGATATTCTTCCGGGAATATATCCCAGCATTCTTTAAGCCTACTTCACCCTTTACAATAAGGGAAGGCTATAAAGAAATATGAAGCATCTATTTATGGCTAAATATAAAGTCTCCATGTTCTGTGTGGCATCCATTATATCCATGCTTTGTGTTCAAGACTGCTTGCTTGAATCCTCTCTGCACTGAGAAGTGAACAGCACTTGCTATCCTTCAGTCTACCTTGGTACTTCAATAGGCGACACTGATCAGTAACCAATTGTGCTGGCCTTTGCCACTCCCTCCAGCTAAAGTCATCAGCAGAAAGTGATGGGTAATGAGGAACTGAAAATCTGACTTCCCGTAATATTTATACCCTGAAAAATAAACATTAATAATGACCCAGATTTTACTTACACTGTGTATTTGAATGTTTCAATATCTTTATTTTGTGGAAGGCTTTCTTTTTGTAGTCAAACCAAGGGAAAGAAATAGGAGATCACTCTGTGACATGAATCACAAAGAAGAGACAGTGAAAATCTCTAGCTATTTCTCTCCGTTCTTATTGCTATCAAAAATAAATAATTTTAATTACATCACAGTTTAACAGACAAATCCTTCAAAGAGATAAAAAGTAAAGAATGTATCCCATGGGCTCAGCAGTGCGGCCTAGTGGCTAAGGTCCTCGCCTTGATCCCATATGGCCGCTGGTTCCAATCCTGGCAGCTCCATTTCCTCTCTGTCTCTCCTCCTCTCAGTATATCTGACTTTGTAATAAAAATAAAATAAATCTTTAAAAAAAAAAAAAGAATGTATCCCACACTTTAACTAGCTTAGTATTACAGATTGGTAAGAATTTAGGGACCAGCATTGTGATTCAGTAGTTTAAGCTGCCCCCTGCAATGCTTACATTTCATATGAGTAGTGATTCAAGTCCCAACTGCTCCACTTCTGATCCAACTCCTGTTAAGGCACCCACTAAACCTGAAGGTGGCTCAAGTGCTTGGGACGTTACAGTCCCCGTGAAAGAACTGGATGGAGTCCAAGGCTTCTAAATTCAGCCTAACCCAACCTCTGTCATTGAGAGCATTTGGGAAGAAAACCAACAGATGGAAAAAATGGAAGATTCTCTTTCTCTCTCTCTCTCTTTCGTACTCCTTTTCTGCGACTCTGCCAAATAAATTTTAAAAAATAATTGGCATGATTTCAAAATCATTTGGAATTATTTGTAAAGCTTGAAGTAAATAAACGTGAAAATATAACAGTAATTCCATCTTTTCACTTTCAACACATATTTCATATAGAAGCAATAAGATTAAAGAAAGTTTTTTGAGAGAGAAACAAAGAGACAGAGAGATAGCTACAGAGAAAATGCTCCTATCTGCTAATTCACTCTCCCAACGCCTACCATGGCCAGAGCCAGTCCAGGCAGAAGCTAGCAGCTAGGAATTCAATTCAAATCTCCCCCATGGGTAGCAGAAAGCCAACTACTTGGGACATTACGCCAGCATCCCAAGATACTCGCTAGCATTAAACTGGAGTAGGGAACCTGAGGACAGCTAACAAAACCAGTTACTCTAAAAGGGCCACGGGTATTTTAGCTGCTGGATCAAATAGAATGTTCTAAAAGGTTTGGTTAGATTTTAAGGGTCAGCAGTTTAGCTCAGCAGTTAAGACACCAGTGTGCCATATCCAAGTACTTGTTTCAGTCCCACTTCTGGTTCCTGGCTCCTGCTCTCTGCTCATGTGAGTCCTGTGAATTAGGGTGAAAGCTCTCAAGTAATCGGATTCTTGCAACTCATGTGAGACATCTGGTTTGGGTTTCTATATCCCTGCTTTGACAAAGCCATTGTAGGCATTTGCAAAGAACCACCAAAAGAGAGCACTTTCTCCATCCCTGTCTCTATCTCACACTATAGCAAATAAAAAGAGGAGAAAGAAATCAGAGTCCAAGAAAAACTAATTTACAATTCTCCTGTGAAGTTTAAAACCCTGTGACAAAATGGATCTTATTGACAAGTGATTAAACAGAGAAATATTTTTCTTGAATCTATTCCTGCAGTACAACAACAGCATTCACTTTAGTTGTACTGATTGACACTGGGCTGTAAAGATTCTCTGGTTGTTTCCATTGGTGACAGTGGTATCTTAGAGAGTGGAAAATCAAATACTATGATCAAGTAGATTCCAGATGTTGAAGATCCCCAAAGAGTTGAGAATTGCAAGATTCAGAGAAGAAAAGTAGAAAAAATAAATAAACAAAAATTCAGTAATCAAATAAGGTTTTTAAAGATAATAATTAAATAAAAACATCACTAGGAAAAAATGTAAGAAAAACAGAGGATAATATTTGAAAAGAAACTGATGAAATCAAAGTAGACAGTAGCCAGGACTCAAGAATAAATAGAGAACAAAACTAGGCTTATACAAATAATCTGAAATCAAAGGAAAAACCTGAAGTGACAGAGGGTCATCCTCTGTGTTTCTTTCCATATCACTGAGTTTTCAAGTTTCTAGATGATGCTTCCACGCTAGCTGGCTAGAAGGGTCAAGAATGTGGAGATTCATGCACAGTAGGTCACAATGGAGAATGTGTCTTCCATCTCTACACCAATTGTCTGGATTTACTCGTGGTCTGAAAGGGAACCTTGAGATAGTCACTCAAGGTGAAGAAGATATGGGCCTTAAAAACAGAGTGTCTGCTTCCAGGGGTTGTAGGAAAAGCCCCTGAGCTGATCACACCTCTCTATTACTCAGCACCAAACAGCCTAAAAATATTTCACTCCTCGGTTCCATCCAATGAAAGAACACCTAAAAGGAAACCATTTACTAGAAAAGAAAAATGTCTTTAAGAGTGATGAAGATGGGGAAGTAATCCTCTAAAAGATACTGATGAGAAAACACAGAAGAAGAGAAAGTGCTCTCAATGCAGTTCAGATCAGATCATTTTATTAGCAGGTAGGAAGAAAAGGAAGGAGCAGTTGGTCAGCTGTTTCTTTCTTCCTACTTATCATGAACTTAAACCTGCCTGTTGACATGTTACACTGATTTACTTAACTATGTGAAAGTTACTACTGGCAAACATGTGTTCTTACTTCTGCAGAAACAGGAAAGATTTCCTTAAAACTGAAATACTCAAATACCTTGGGGATTTTCCTCCTTGTGAGCCTATGCTAAAGTTAAAATTTAAAGATGAAAGTGACAAACCCAGTTTTTGAAGGTCTTTGCATCTTTGAGGTAACACATGGCCTGGTCACATGTGAGAAGGGATCATTCTCCCTCACCCTGGAATTTGAATTGGAAGTCAAAACGCAAGACCCAATTAAAAGGAATATTCCATGGAAGAAGCAGTGACTACAAAATGATAAAACTTTATGACATGTGGCAAGAGTAACAACAGCAGCCCCCGGCATCCCATGCAGGAGTATTACAAGCATGCTAGTTCTACTGAGGATTGTAGGATTTTTCTTGGACATGGCAATCTCTGAAATGGATTTTGGTACTTCCCTGTGGCTTATATAACCCAGACACTATCTTTTAAATAAATACCTTCTTAGCAAATACCAGCTAAGCCAAATTCTGTCTTTAAGTTTAAACATGACTACAAACATTTTTGACAGATGCGTTTGCAAATCCAAAAGCTCAGATGCTACTTGATGACGTGGAAGACCATAAGTGATTATTAAATAGGATTGGGACAGAAAAACAAATGAACTTCACTAGTATAAAGAGAGGAGACATAGGGCCTAGTGCTGTGGTACAGCAAGCTAAGCATTGTCTGCAGTGCCAGCATCCCATAGGGCACCACAGCTCAAAGCCTGGCTGCTCCACTTCCAATCCAGCTCACTGCTAATTTGCCTGGGAGAGTATCAGAAGATGGCCCAAATCTTTGGACCTGTGAGTCCACATGAAAGATCCACAAAAAACGTCAGATTGAGCCGTTCCTGGCTGTTGTGACCATTTGGGGAGTGAATCAATAAGTGGAAGCTATCATCCATCCCTCCTCTCAATCTATGACTCCGTTTTTCAAATAAATAAAGTCGTACAGAAAAAGAGCGAGGTAAAGGGGCTGGGGAGAGCAATAACAAATGTGTAATGATAATATTTACATGTAACTACTATTTGTGTAAACCATTGGAAGCTACAAGGCTCATGTTATAGGATATCATGGATAGCCTAAACACATCCTAACTATAGAACATGGTGACTTCCAAAGGAACTGACTAGCATAATAAAAATTTTAAAATGGTGATCTAAAGTTTTAAATTATCAGCTCAGACATGAACTCACAGTAAGAACTTGCCATGTTTTTTAAGGATTTATTTATTTGCTTGAAAGATAATGTTACAGAGAGAGAGGGAGAGACAAAAACAGAGATAAAGAGAGAAAGACATGAGAGAGAGACTTTTCCATCTGCTAATTTGCTCCTGTGAAACCAGGTCAGAGCCAGGAGCCTGGAACTCCAGGGACACAAGCACTTGGGCCATCTTCTGCTGTTTGCCCAGGAGCATTACAAGGGAAAAGGATGAAAAGTGAAAGTGCAAGGACTCTAACTGGCTCATATGAGATGTCAACAGCATAGGCACAACTTTGCTCTCCTGCCACAGTGCTGGCCCCAGAACTTTCTGTTTCCAATGAATCATTCATTCACCTGCTGTAGCTGAAACATGAAACTGAATGATTAAAACTCAAGCATAAAATTTGATCAAATTAATTGCTAAACTGAAAGGTCATTTTGAGTCAAAGCCTTACCCAACTTCTAACATGAAACTAGGAACGTGACTCAATAAAAGCAACAAGGTTAGAAATTAAGATGCAGGTATATTGGAAAATTCAGCAAATTTAAAGCAACCTAACATTCTACTGTTTGCTCTTTGCCAAAGGCAGGAATCCCTTCTCCTTTGTCTACGGTGGGTCTTCCCTCTGGGAATGACCTGGTAAATAAAAGAGCTCACTCTCTTCCTCCCTCTTCCTGCCTTTCAAATAATCAATAACAGCCCTTTTAAAATATAATCCCTTGGGGGATTTGTTTTGCAAGGGGATGCGAATTCTGCTTATTCTTATATCCACTATTTGTTAATATTTCTGTGAATCTCCAACTAGAGCAAAAACACTGTACCTACCAGTCCAATACCCAGACCTCGGAATAAAAAAAGGCTCACACATAAAAATAATAGCAAAATTTAGCCAATTTGTGTTAACATTATAATTTCCAGGCAACCCATTAACAACCCACTTAACATATACAACTAAGTAAACTTTAATACTGTGAAATAAACAGATAATTTAAGATACCATAATTACAATCCTTATCCTAATTCATACTGAGTGAATTTCTAGGCTTAGAAACTTAGAAATCCAAGAACTTCTCAGGAAGTGCCCTCTTACTTTCTGCCAGAGGACATGTAGTCACTTTAAGTACAGCTATGCTTACGAAAAGTAAATATCCAAACATTAGGCTATGAATCATTAGCTATGAAACAATAATTGTTCCTAGAGTACAAATAATTCTCATAGATCATAACACAGTCCATAGGGATCTGTTACAGAATTGTCCAGTTTCAGAATTACAGTAGACACAATGGGATCCCAAACCTATGCTGTGGTTAACCCCCGGATTCTAGAGTCTACTTGGAACATGTGGTCCCCAACACGATAATAATTCCCATATGGAATCTTGATCCATAGATGAAATAATAATGCTCAGAAAATAGTTGTGGTATTAATAATTTAGTAGGAAACCCCAGAGCTTCTTCTGTCTTCAAAAATGGTAAATCCACGAAATACTATATTTCTAGAAAAGTTACTAATAAAAGTACCAGCATCCAAATGACTGATACAATTTAGATCATTCTTATGACATCCCCACTTGACTCGAAAGCCTCAAATATAAAATAAGGAAGAGACTTGAAGAGTAGCAGTATGTTCCATGAGTTAAAATCAGCTTAAGTTTGCAAGAAGTTTCCCAAGATATACTTTATTTTGATATTGCAAAGAACTCCTTTACCACCTGAAATCAGCAAACATAATCAGGGACGATTCAATTTCTCTTGATATTACTGCTGACACACCTAAATAATTTGACTCAGAATTACAACTCTTTCTTCTCTGCAGCAATTTAAGCTGTGGTTAGTATGACATTTTCATAATCCTTTTAGATGTCACACAGCTTCATCATGTTGGTCATAGGTCAAAAATTCCCTGGGGATACTGGCCTCATGACTAGGATCACACAGATCAGCCTGGTGCCAGGGATAGTATAGACCCTGAGGAAATGAGGCTGGTCCAGATAACCAGTCTGCCAGACAAATCTGAAGACTGAGACTGTAGGGTACTTCTGGTACTGGGATGGTCCCAGAGGTTCAAACTTAAATTACTGGTGTGTAATCTGGGGTTATGGGCACCTGCCTGAACCTGAATGTGTGCCCATGTTGAGGTCTGAAACCACAGTATCATGTTTCTTGCCCCCACACAGAGAATATGTTTTTACACACTATTGCAGGTGTATATTGGATATACAGTGTCAAAGGTAATATGTAGCTGTACCTCCTGTCCTCTTCAATGTATTTTTTTTTATTCCCATGCAGTACCCAGTGCTATATCCTTACCTGGTTTCCTTAACTGTTGTGAATGTATTTCCCTTTGCAGAAAATTTTTCAAATACATGTTTTTATGGTGAGACAAGCACTGGATAGCCCTTTTTCATTCTTATATGCCATATTCTATGAAAAAAAATTTAAGACCAAAAAAGCATTCCAAGTGAGTCCTATTAATGGGAAAGAGATTTCTATGGGCCATGTGAGCTGTTCCAACAAAATCCAGACCAAACACCGGATCTCTCTTATATTGGGTTCTAGCTAATGAGAATAACTGGCCCTTGTTTCCAGCTCCCCGGATATAGACACAATTTTCCATACACCCAAACAATTCCCAATGACAAATTATAATATTATAAAGCAAAGATTTTTCTTGGGACTCAAGTGATCCTTTCCTCCTAGCATGAACATATAAGCACAAGGCTACATTTCAGAGATACATTTTTAATAGCCTATCCTTTCTTTCTTTCCATTCAGTTGCCCCAAGGGCAGTTTATTGTTTCCATCTTTTCCATCAGGATGGGCTGTTCCTAGACAAGTACCCGCTGCCCTCTGGGATGAAATGATTTCAAACAGTCACTTTCAAGATTAATCAGTAACACAGACTTCAATTTAGAAAATGCCAATTCAGAATTGATAATGAGCCCTAGGATCATTTCTGGATTAAAGAAATCCAAAACACCACCTAGAAAATGGGTCAATGAAAGAAATCTGTTGCATAAATTCCCCTTTAAATCTCTGCTGTGGAAAGTATTAGGGAGGAAGGAAAGGAATGATCTCTCTCAAGTGCATAATTGCCCTTTTGGACGAGAAAAAAAAAGATTTTCATGACATTAGTTCCATATGTTGAAGATGGCATCTTCTTTTTATTTCCTAAAATTGGAAATCAGTAGTTAACACAGCATTGGATTCACCTCTATTTTTAGAAAGTATCTTACTATGGCTACTGTTTTAAATCCAGGAGCAACTGTTTGCAGCTTTCATACCCTTGGCCTGTAGGGTCCAGCCTCCACTGTCCCTTTTGTCTTTGTCTACACAAGCTCATGCTGTTCATTTAGAAAGCAATACGCAAGCCTGGGGCACAAATGCCTGTCCTCACAATATTAATACTCTCTCCATTTTTTTCGCATTTAAAGTTGTTCTAATAGCTCATGGAAATCCCTCATTAATTCATACAAGAAAAATTCAAAATTTTCAATAACTCAGATACTTTATGTTCTGGATTTAAGCTTGGAATGCAAGTTGACTGGGAAAGTTGCTTAGCCTCTCTTAAGCCTTGAGTGCCTGATTTATCAAATGAAGATGATGAAAATTGCCTTGAGGATGAAAAGGGTTAGATGTGGCCTGAACATAGCATCTGATACAAATTTTCAGAATCCATTCCTACTGTCTTCCTTTCTTTTTTGTTCAGCTTCTTCACTCTCCGTGTTGCCATCACTTGTGGAGTTGCTGTCATTCATCCTGATTTTAACTATTCTTCCAAAGGCATCTTTAGCATCTACTTGTATTAAGTGTCTGTTGCTGCTACTATTGTGCTGCTAATTGAAACCTGAATAGAATGCCAATGTGAAATTTAGATTCCAGGGAAAGGCTAAATGTGGGTTTTCTGGAAAACTCAGAAAGTTCCTGTATTTTATCCATGCCAGTTGGGTCAGTACCAATATTTCTAACCAGTTGCTGTAGCCAGAAGATGGAAATGCTTGACTTTGGTAGGCCTAAATTACACATTCTAAGCCTGAGGAATATGATGATACTCTTTGTACCCAACCATGTGAAACCAATAAGGGAAGGATCAGATGCCCAAGTGATTGTAAATTCTCCAAGTTTTCCTATCTTAAAATATTAGCATAAATCTTTTGGCAATTAAGACTCCATTTATTCTATAATCATTGCTCTACTGATTTTTCTGAACTGTAAGATATTACCATTGTATTTTTCAAAGTTAGAATATTCTCCTAATGTGTATCTAATCCAAAATCCTGCTTTAATGCAGGTAAGCTGTTAAATGTAACAAAATATCATCATTTTATATATAGTGACTAAGACACAGATATACTACTTATTTACGGTTAGTTTCACGAAAATTACAAGAACTTAATCCCCAGGTTCATGGCACTAGTCTGGAGAATCAGCCAATCAAAACAAGTGTGTCAGGCGAGTGTGAGACAAGCTGTACTTTGGTGTGGCTTCTTCCTTCCCAGGTTTTGACAGTATGATAGTATTTGCAGATGTGTTTTTTTTTAAGGGGCTGAGATAATATTTTTTTTTGAAAGTGGGTAATACCATTGTTTCCACACTAATATTATCATTTTTCCCTGTATCTGGGGTTAGGGAAGAAACAAAGGGGAAAAGTCCCACCCAACCTCCCAATCATCCCAGATCCCCAACGGGAGGCGCGCTCCAAGTGTCCTGCTCATACAGTTTTGATAGTTCATCAGTTCTGGATTGCTGCCAATCTCTCAGTTCCAATCGCAATGAAACCTATTCAGAGTCCACTGGCTGACAGTCTCTTCATGGTTGGGGTTCTAAGATCAGCAGTTCAGTTGGAGGGATCTCCAAAGAAACTTCATCTGAGATGATCCCAGGCCTGATTCTTGCACTAGTTTGCTGGTACACAGTCCAACACCGTCCGTCACACAAATCAGCTTATGCACATGCTGGTCGTTGCGATTGCTGGGTCCGTTCTCTTCTACATATTCCTTTCTTTCCACCAGACTTTCTGAAAGACACATTTCCTTTTCTTTTTGTTTTCTGCATCCTGTGGCTATGTGAGAGTGGCATCATGATGTCTAAAAAAAGTTTCAACCCATATCCCAGATGTCTTTCCTAAAATCTATAAACCAGTGAGAAAAAAAGATGGTCAATGACTGACCTGGACTATGACTTGACGATATTTAGAGTACAGAAATTCACAGATAGCTCTTAATATGCTGCATCATATTTAAAGTTCTTTCAACAGTCTGGCAAGGGCAAGTTTCTTTGGGCTCTTTGTGCTAATATTTTTTGCATGTTGATGTTTGTGTAACAGTTCCTGTACTTACAAGGTTATTATCTTTTTTATACTTCTAAGTTAAAAATAAACTACTAGCAAAAAAAAAAAACCCATAATGATAGGCACTTTTAAGTACTTTGCATTTTAAGAGAGCATGACTATGTGATCAGATGTCCTTATTATGGAAACAGCACAGTGGCTAAGCCACTATGTCCTCTAGTAGAGTTGCCTAGTCCAAATATTACTAGCTCTTCCACCTGTGATACTCAGGGTCCATTGATTATCTCATGTTTCAAATTTTGGATAACAGTTTTTACCCAAATTGTTGTTGTAAGAATTAAGGGAATTAACACGTTAAAGGATGTAGAGGATGCCGTAGACATAAGAAGTTATGTCTAAATGCTTAGCACCGTTTATTTTTATTTTTAAATACTCATTCATGTAAACAAAACAGATTTCATGTATTTTATAAAATTCTAAGAAAATACTTGTCTTCTCTCCTCCTTCCTTAAATTACCCTCCTTCTTTCCTGTAATTTTTGCAATAAAGTATTTGGTATTTCATATATCCAGCTTTAAGAACCTCCCTCATGCCCAACCCCTTCTTCTTTTATTATTTTTCATTTAGCTTTTATAATAGCATGCTTCTAGTTTCCTTTACAATTTCAAGCTTAACCCTCCAGTAAATAAAGAATTTAGCAGTAAGCAGAAAAACCACAATTGCGTAAGAGTATAGACAGTTGCTATAAACAATGAATCTCAGAATGTCAGTTTCGCTCATGCATGTTACATGTTTTTATACCATGTAACATGTATACATTAATTAACATTTATACATGTTAATTACCACAAGTCATAGAAAGCATGAGGTTAATCTTTCTGGGACTGGATGTTTCATTAAGCATTGTGGTGTTTCGAAATATAATCATTTTTTTGTGCAAAAGACCTGATTTTGTTATTTTTGACAGCTGAGTAATACTTCATCCTGTGAAATTACAAATGTTCCTTTATCCTTGCATCAACTGATGAAGATCTGGGTTGATTCCACCTCTATCTCTTTTGAGTTGAGCTGCCACTATCACAGAGGTACAGACAATTCTTCATATGCTGATTTCAATTCCTTTGGGTAAATTTACAGTAGTAGATTGGTTGGGTATATCTAGTATCAGATTTCAAGAAAATTTCCACACTGGCTTCTATAATGATTGTACTAGTTTATGTTCCCACCAATAGTGTATTAGTGTACCATTTCTCTATGTCCTTACCAGCATTCCTTTTGTTTTGTTTTGTTTTGTTTTGTTGTTTGTTTGTGTTTGTTTCTGGTTTTTTGGTTTTTTGCCATTTCCCTGATGGCTTGTGATGCTGAGCATTTTTTCATGTGTCTGTTGGCCTTTAGTATTTCATTCTTTAAAAAATGCCCGTTCATAAAACTTAGGCAATATTGATGTGATTGCATGTTTTATTATTGCTGAGTTTCTCGAGCAACTTAATTGAATACTAACCATGTATTAAATATGCAATTTGCAAATTTACAAATTTCTTTTAAATTTGTACTTTGCTGTGCAGAAGCATCTTAACTTTATGTGATACCATTTGTTCACTTTTGCCTTTACTTTTTTTTATTATTATTTATTATTTTTAATTCATTAATTACATTGTATTATGTGACACAGTTACATAGATACTTGGGTTCTCCCCACCCCTCCCCAAACCCTCCCACCATGGTGGATTCCTCCACCTTGTTGCATAACCACAGCTCAAGTCCAGTTGAGATTCCCCCATTGCAAGCGTATACCAAACATAGAATCCAGCATCTTATTGTCCAGTCAAGTTCAACGGCCTTTACTTTTTATCAAAGAAATCTTTGCTTATGCCAATGTCTTATAGTGTTTCCCCCATATTTTGCTCTAGTAATTTGATAGTTTCAGGTCTTAGAGTTTGATTCCTCATCCATTGTGAGCTGATTTTTTTTTTGTATAGAGTATAAGGTAGTGGTTTTGTTTCATAGTCTGAGTGTGAGATTCCATTTTCCCAACACTGTTGAGGAGACTGTTCTTTCTCCAGAGAGTGGTTTAGCTCACTAACCAAAGAATAGTTGGTTGTAGATCTGTTAATTAATTTCTGGGATCTCCAATCTGTCCCATTGGTTGACCAGTCTATTCCAGTGCCGATCCCAAGCTGTTTTGATTATAATGGCCCTTTAATATGCCTTGAAATAAGAGATTGTGATTTCTCTATCTTTTTAGATTGATTTAGCTAGTTATGGTCTCTTGTAAGTCTATATGAATTTTAGGGTCATTTTTTTTCCATGTCTAAGAAGAATGTCTGGTATTTTGAATTGTTTTTCACTGAATCTATAAAATGCATTAGGGTGCTGTAAACATTTTGATGATATGAATTCTTTCAATTCATGATGTTGAGTTTGTTGAGACTTGCTTAATGGCCTGGGACACGTGTGATCATAGAAAAAGTTTAATGCACTGATGCCAAGAATGAGAACTCTACAGCTGTGGGATACAATGGTCCATAGATATAAATTGGGTCCACTTTGTCATAGTATGAATTAGCTCTGTTGTTTCTTTGTTGATGCTTTGTGTCCAGTTGATACATCCATTAATAATAGTGAGCTGTGGGCCTGGCCTGATGCCTTGTGGTTAAGTCCTCACCTTGCACTCATGGGGATCCTATATAGGTGCCAGCTTTCCTATGCAGCTACCTGCTTGTGGCCTGGAAAAAGAGTAGAGGATGGTCCAAAGACTTGGGATCCTGCACCCATGTGAGAATCTGGAAAGAAACTCCCAGCTCCTGGCTTAAGATCAGCTCAGATCTGACCATTGCGGCCACTTGGCAAGTGGAAGATGGAAGATCTTCGTCTCTGTCTCTCCTTCTCTGTGTAAATCTGCCTTTTTAATAAAACTAAATAAATCTTAATAATAATAATAGTGAGGCATTGCAATCCCCATGATTATTGTAATGGAGCCTATATCTCCCTTTAAATCCATCAATATTTGCTTTAACTAGCTACACACCCTAGCACTGGGTGCATATACTTCAACTGTAGCCTCATCATCCTGTTGAAGTGATTCCCTTCATCTTTACATAATGCCCTTCTTTTCCTATCCAAACACATTTTGTGTTAAACTCTATTCCGTCTGCTATTAGGATGACTACACCTGCTTATCATACTTTTCATTAGCGTGGAACATCCTTTCCATCCTTTCACTTTTAGCATATGTGTCTTTGCTGGTGAGGTGTGTTTTCTTGTAGGCAACAAATAGTTGGTTCTTGTTTTTTAAGTTCTGAAGTTAGTTTGTATCTTTTAATGGAGAATTTAAGCTATTTACACTCGAGGTTATTATTAATAAGTAACCATTTTTCTATAATTAATACTATTGCTTCTTTTGGATTTCTTTTGTACTTTTACTAGGATAGTTTCTGTCTTCACATATTTCCTGATGCTATATTTGTCAGTGTATGTGTGTATAATACCCTTAAGTAATATCATTTCTAAGGTTGGAAGAGTACTGAAAAATTCTTTCCATTTCTGTTTGTTTTGGAGAGTCTTTATTTCTCCCCCATTCACAAATGAGGGCTTTACTGGGTGCAGTGCTCTGCATTGACAGGTTTTTGTTTGTTCTTGTTTTTGCTTTAGGACCTAAAGTAGATCTCCTCTTGATTCTGATGCGAAGTCAGCTATTAATCTAGATGGATATCCTTTGAAAGCATTTCTCTCATGCACATTTTAGGATCTTTTCTTTACATTCATTTACACTTGAAAGTTTGGCTACATGTGTTACGGTGAAGGTCTTTTCTGATTATGTCTGTTATGAGTTATATATGCTTCCTATACTCAGATGTTTTCATCTTTTTCCAAATTAGGAAAGTTTTCTGTTATTATTCCACTGAGTAAATCTTCTCATTCACTCATCTGGGGCTGGTTCATGGAGCAAATGGTATCACCTGTGATGCTGGCATCTCGTATGGGTGCCAGTTCAAGTTCTGGCTGCTCTTCCTATGAACCAGCTCCCTGCTAACGTAATTGGGAGGGAAGCAGAAGATAGCACTGGACCCGGCAACCATGTGGGAAACCTAGGAAAAGCGTCTAGATCCTTCTTTGGCCTGACCAGCAACAGAACTTGTAAGCATTATTGAAGTCAACTGGAGGATCTCTGTCTTTCCGTCTGCCTCTCCTCCACTCCCTCTCTGCAGCGACGCTTTTTGAATAAATACATCTTTTCAATACCTCAAATGCAATTTTCCATTTCCATAGTTTCTTTTTTTTTTTCTTTCTGAGATGTCTCTCTTTTATCATGGATATACTTTCTTTTGACTCATGGAGTCTGTTCAAGGCTTTCTACTGAATCTTTTGACATACTGAATTCTTCATTTCTCATATTTACTTTAATTTCTCTTTGACATCTCTATGTCATCCATGTCATGCGTGGGTTGCTTTAATGTATCTATTTTCATCTCTGTTGTTGAATAATCTTAGGATCATTCTTTTAGATACCTTTCCATAACATTTTATCAATCTCTGTTTTCACAATGTAATATTAAAATGCTGCTGTGTTCTGTTTGGGGAGCCATATCTTCTTTGTGCATATTTCTATGTTTATTTTTAGGCATGTGCGAATGCTTTTTAGCTTCATACTCCGAGGGTTTTTGCTTTTGAAA
This sequence comes from Ochotona princeps, assembly GCF_030435755.1. Taxonomy (NCBI): domain Eukaryota; kingdom Metazoa; phylum Chordata; class Mammalia; order Lagomorpha; family Ochotonidae; genus Ochotona; species Ochotona princeps. Next base: position 74,288,529 of record NC_080836.1, read on the forward strand.
TATGGTACTATCACTCAGTAGAGTGTCTGCTTCTTCAACTAATATCCAGAATGTGTTCTGGGTGGAGTCAGGAGTTTTGACTAGTGCTTATGGGTGAGGCACGAAGAGTCCAGAGTGACACCTAAGATGGGTGTGGTAGATCTCAAGTGCCAGCAAGTGAGGGAGGGTATGATCATGTCAGATGTTATCTCTGTGCCAAGTGAACCAACTGCTCAAAGTGAGCCCACACTGGCTACAGGCCCCATCCATGCAGGCACCCAAACTGCACAAAGAACTTGTATGCTCTTAAGTATTAGTATAGACCCCTCTGTGATGACATATCTCAAGCTCTCAGGAAACTCTCCATCTCTGAAAGCAGACCCAGTCCTATCTCACACCCTACTGAAAAGTCACAGAATTCCTACTGTCATGACATGCCAAGATTTCCACAACTACATGGAGCAGGGGTCTTCTCAGCCCTGGGAGCTGGCCCCATCTGGGGACAGACCCACAGCACTCCCAGAGCCAGATGGCCAGCTGACAGAAGTTGGTCAATATTCTTCCATAACAAATCAAGTCCAGGTGTCTTGATACAGTGAGGGGAGGGAAGGATTTCATGGGCCTATTCGGGCACCTTCTTTCTCCATCCATGCTTTAAGTGACAATGAAAGTCAGTGGAATTAAGGATTTGTCCCTCTGGAATAAGCAGCCTGTACTCATCTCTTTAAAATGGTAAATCCTCCTGCCAGCTGCTGGGTGCCCTTGTGGACTGATGAGACAAAATCCACATGTTCTAGCCTCATGGGGTTTGGTGGACATTAGCACAACAAAGCAGACTCCAAGTCAATGGGGTCTGGCAGGTTTCCCTCAGGCAATACCACCAGTGATGTGGACTGCCACAAGCTCCTCTCACCTTGCTCCAAGAAAACGGCTTCTCCTCCAGTCACTAGGGTATCGTGCTCACTATTGCATGATAGAATCATCCCAAATGCTCCAGCACATCTCTCTTCTTTCTGTATTATTTCTACTGCAAACTTTGGTGCAACTGTGCCCTGGGAATGAAGTTCATCCCCTTTTATTCTGTTATGTTATATAGTCAAATCAGCACATCTTTTCCCTATTCAGCCATCTTGGTTCTCTCAATTATTTATTAACTGTGGGAATGAACAATACAAAACCTGAGCCTATTTTTACAAAGTTGAAATGATTTGTTTTATAGAACACATAAAGATTTTTATTGTTGTGGGAAAAAAATCCTTCTAGTTTTACAACTGTCCTTTATTCAAGTCACAAAGGCATATTGAACATCCTCTACCATGCACTAGAATAGCTGTCTGGGATCTTATAGTACATAACAAGAAAGACAACTTTCCATTAAGTCTTCATATCTGAGAAGAGAAAATGGACATTAACAAGCAAGTAAAACAGCAAAGATGATACCAGAATTAACTGAGCTGTATGGAAAAATAACATGTGTGACTGAATAATCAGGTGTAGAGGGCAGGGTTATGATGGAAAGTATATGTTATGGATGAGGAATCAAAGTTGATATATGAACAATAATTAGTTGCAATGATTGGAAATCCCAGCAGAAGGAAGAACAGGTGTTCTAGAAGCAGAACTAGACCAGTGTAGCTGGAATAGCTTGAACCATGCCATATGGTATAAGATCAGAGACATAATCAAGAGACAGGTATTGTGTGCCCTTATAAGCCCTAATCAAGCTTTGCTTTTATCCTAAAAGATGGGGAAAGTCACTGAAAATTTAAGGTGAGGAAGGATGTGATCTGACTCAACTACTCCAACCAAACATTTGCAATGAATATCTGGCCAGACGAAGACTCTAAGTTGAACCGCAGCAGCCAGTGGATTCTGGAGAGATCTCATCGCCATTGAAGTGGCGAGATCGACAACAGTTCAGGGCTGTTGAACTATCAAAACCTCTTGAGAACTTCATGGCATTGTAAATTTCTATTTTTCTTACTATAGTTGATTTTGTATTGTGACTTTTCATTTAAGGGGATGCATGGTAACTACGTAGTGAAGACTGTCATATCCAGATGTGGGGATACAAAGCAGTATGCATCTCTACTTCTAGACTAAAGATGAACTCTCAATGAAACTGTTACCTATATCTTGACAATAGGTTGCTGAACTCTGCCATTGTCCATGCCACAATGATGCACATATGAAAATGATGAACATTTGTAAAGAAATATACTGTAATGATAATATAGGAAAACTCAGTGGAGGGGAGGGAACTTGGGGAGCAGATAAGAAAAATCCCAGGGCCTATGGAAATGTATCATAAAATAATAATAATAATAATAAAAGCAAAAAGTAGAAAATAAAAGAGTACAAGCTTGGGCAAACTGGAGTCCTAAAATTTTTTTAAAAGGATATGATCTTGGCCCAGCAGCGTGGCCTAGTGGCTAAAGTCCTCGCCTTGAACGTGCCGGGATCCCATATGGGCGCCGGTTCTGATCGCTGCAGTTCCACTTCCCATCCAGCTCCCTGCTTGTGGCTTGTGGCCTGGGAAAGCAGTAGAGGACGGCCCAAAGCCTTGGGATCCTGCACCCACGTGGGAGATCCAGAGGAGATTCCTGGCTCCTGGCTTCAGATTGGCACAGCACGGGCCATTGCAGTCACTTAGGGAGTGAATCATCAGATAGAAGATCTTCCTCTCCATCTCTCTTCCACTCTGTATATCTGACTTTGTAATAAAAATAAATAAATCTTTTTTTTTTTAAAAAAAAGGGATATGATCTGGCATATAATTCTAAACCATCATACCACAGGATAGTCAGGGAATAGACTATAGATGAGAGAGTGGAAGATGGAGCAGCTAAGAGAACTTTGGGCTCCAATGAGAGAAACCACATTGGGGATGGCAGGTTCTGGATGCACTTTATGGGCAGAGTGAGCAGAGGGTAAAATGGATATACGTGGAGAGTGAGTGCGATATGAGAGAGAGAAGACGGAGAATGACTCCCAGTTTTAAGTTATAAAATTATATGGTTACAGAATTTATAAGACTTGGGAAAGTATATGATTGGAGGAGAAAATCGAAAGTTCTCTTCACTTTGTCATGTGCTCTAATGAAAACATACCTGTATTTTTTGAACTTAGGAGTGTGTTTTTAAAACTTCCATTTTAGCCTCCTGAAATTTCAGCATTGTGCAACCCTAACTGGCCAAATAGATAAATTCTGCTCTTTATTATCTGGGTTATGTGTTGTGTTTGCTCACATATATAGCAGCTATAACTTAAAGACTTATAGAATTCATTTCCCCTACATGTCTCTATTGGAATTTTAGAAAGTATGAATTCAAGAGAAACCAACAACCATACCTGCTTAGCTTAGATTTTAGTAAGTCCATAGTGCAGTTTGAAAATCTATGGGCTAAATCAATTCAATTGTTATGATAACAGTAGTAGCCAAAACATGCCACATACAGGCTAGCAAAGTCTGAAACAGTATGCAATGTTTGGTACCATGCTTTCATGTCTTAAACATTACCTGTCATTCCAAATAAATAAGTTTTCCTCCCCTTTAGTTCTTTGCAGTACAATATTATGATTTCAAAAATGTAAATTTGTTCTTATACATTGGACAGATTAGGAAACAATCTGAAGACCATGGAAATTGTATATTAATGTATACACCCTCCTGCATGGGTGACTGCAGAAAGCTATACCCAGTCAACCCAAACCACACAGGAAAGCACAAAACATACACCTTAAACAGCTGCCAGATACCTTAGTTTACCCACCTGCTTTTTGAGCCACATTCACCCACTTTGAGTATAAGAACTTTCCATTTGCCTTTCGATAACGCACGTGTCACCACATCACAGTAACTCCCAAGATGCAATCTTTCTGCCACCCACGCCCATAACTGCAGAATTGTTTCAACATACCGTTTCCTATTCATGGTATTATTTATATTTTAACCATTAATTCTGCATAGGCAGTACTACCATTTTTACTACACTTATTCTTTTTAAATATGACTGACAAAGATTTTAAGGGTTGCTCGCTTGCCTTACAACACACACTTACATTAGAGCAGAACCAGATGCTGACTCACAGTCTTTACAGGTTAAGTTTCTAAGGTAAGCAAACATCTAGAGTCATCACGGTGACTAGAGAAATCTAAATATCATTCCTCTGATTCCTAAAATACACTTAATAGCAATACTTAGAGGGAAAAGATTTGCCAACTTAAAAAACTCAAGTTTATGATTTGAGCACATTAAATATTGGGCATCCTTTGGGCATCCTTTGGGCATCGTTTGGGCATCATTTGGGCATCATTTCATTCACAGTATGATCATTTCTATCTTACTTGGGTGTTTAAGTTTTTTTACTTCACCTTTTACATATCATGAAGTACAGAAAAAATAACTAAGAGAAGTTATTTTTAGTTTTAAAATAAATAGTTGATTTTGCTAAGTGTATAAGAATACAATTTAAATTCATCCTGAAGAAAAAGTATTAATATCGCTAGATTTTGAGAACTCCGGAAAACAAAAGCCTAAAGCAATAAGACAAAGAAAGGAAATCAACTTTACTCTTTTAGCTCCTTACGGAACTAGAAAACAACTGCTTATTAAAAAAATTGAAGAGTGGAATAGAAAAGTCTTGGTATATACTCAAATAGTATAAGGCTCTTAAAATCAAGAACTGTCTGGTATCTTTTTGTGAGGAAAAAGTGGGGGGAAGGAATTGTGAGCAGCAAGAATCATGCTTGATTTTGAAGCCCTTCAAATGTAAGCAGGCACCCTTCCCAGCTGTCCCTCCCTAGCACGGTGTGTGGGTGTGTACCAGGCACCTGTCCACTAGGGGCTAGACTTTCACCAATAAACTGCTTTTAACTATGCCACTTAAATAAAGTCCTGTGTAACTGACACACAGATAAAAATGTATTTCTGTTCATTTCCTGAAATAAAATTCTGATCATAAAAGAGATGATTTTTAAATACATACATCAGGTCACTTTAATAGCCCACATTGAACTGACTCAAGGATGTATATTCTCAAATAAAATGCTGCTGCATGAAGTTTACACTGTGATATTAAGCTGTGTAGATTATGTAAACATTTGCTTTTTTCCCCCTCACCCTTTCCCTCCCAGCACTGTGACAGCCAAAGACCTTGCCATCCACTAATCACACTTCACTTAAATCAAGCAATTCAGTATTCATGGTGTGTCTATTATGTAACAAGTATATTTTAGAAGCAGCATATGATTATAGGTGCTTAAAATATTTTTTGAAATTCACCCATGTATCAAACATAATGAGTTATTTTTACATAATGGTGTTTGGGAATGACTGAATTGTCCAGTTTTCTGTAATGAGGAACTGAGGAAGAGTGGTATGGTGTGCTTGATCCAGAAGCCACTTTCAAAGCTGACATTTCATGTTCGCGTGCCAGCTCAAGCAGTGCTTCTGAGCCAGCTGCCTGCTAAAGAGCCCGAGAAAGCAACAGAAAATGGCGGAAGTCCTTCGGCTCCTGGCACCCAAGTTCAAGACCTGGAATGACATCCTGACTTCTGATTGCAGCTGGCTTAGCCAGAGATATTGCAGCCATTTTTGGAATGAAGCAGTATATGAAATCTCTCTATGTGTCACATCACCTTTCAAATAAATAAATATGTTTAAAAATCAAGGAGGCATAAAGCTTATTATTAGGTCATAGACTAATCTGTATGTTCATATTTATAGGAGCTCAACTCGCCATAGTTAATATGTGGAATCAAACCAGATGACCATCAACAGATGAATGATAAAGAAAATGTGGAATATATATAATGTGGAGTACTACTCAGCCATAAAAAGAATGACAGCTTATTTTTTGCAACTAAATGGATGCAATTGGAAACAATTATGTTTAGTGAAATAAGCCAGTTTCAAAAAAGGCAAATATCATATGTTTTCCCTAATCTGTGATAACTAATACTCAGAGTACAAAAATGTAATCTACAGGTGCAAGAATAACACTCCAGGATTTGAATATTGTGTGCAGCCTTTGTCTATACACCCAAAGGATAATATTCTTTTGTTTTGTTTTGATTTTTTAGTTCTTCGTTCTTATTGTTATTTTCTACCTGCCAGGTATTGGTGTGTATATTGTGTGTATGTATATATACATACATACATACATATATATATATATATAGTATATTTAAACCTGTAATTGTGAAATGAAATGAAAGTAGTTGTAAAAACCAGAACAGAAGAAAAGAGGACAATGTGTGGCGAATGCAAGCAAGAGCTGAGATGGGGTGGGAAGTATCAAACAGCTCCTAAATATGTGTTGCAATATATATGAAATTTGTTTCCTATAAGTATATAAATTTTTAAAATTAAGAAAGATCACAGCAAAAAAAAAACTTATAATCATGAATAAATCATTATTCAAAAGAATAAACTGTAACTTTAAGGTTCATGCTTGATCTCTTTGGCTCCTCTGCTAGTTGCTCAAACATGAATCATAAAAGAATTCTATCTAGACTGATAAGAAAGGCAGGTATAAAAGGAAGGTCCTCTCAACACAATGACTTCCCATGGAAGTGTGTGGGGAGCAGTAGTGAAATATAATGTAACGTCTGCAAATTTTCAAACCAATGATTTCAGAATCAGAAATAGCATAGTCTACATGTTAGCTTTCCTGTGTCTCAGTATGTTTCAATCCAATGCTGCAGTTTCCTGACTTTGTATCGTTAGTTCATTCCTGCCTTACGGGATTAGTGAAATAATGCATGTATGCTTCTTAGTACAGTGAAGAACACATATGAAGTGTTTAAGATGATGCATGTTTTCACACATGAAGACTGTAAGGAACCATGGAGAAGGGCATTGGGAGCTGACACCTTACTGATCAATAACCCTCCTCACTCTGCCAAGAGTACTCCTCCTTTGATGTTGCACTGCACTCAAATACTATTCCATCATAATAATATGGGGGAAAATGAGGATATGAGGGGGAGAATCGAGAAAGAGATGTAGGGGGAAATCACTATACCAACAGAACCATATCATGGAAAATAAGAACAATGAAAATTTAGAGAGAGATGGAAGTTATAAGGATACTTTGAAATTAGTATAGGAAAAAAAATTTGAATTAAAAGATAGGTGTGGGGCAAGTATTGAGGTTCATTGGGTTAATCTGCTGCTTGAGACTTGTGCATTCCAATACTGGAGTTCCTAGCCTTGAGTTCTACTGTGCTACCATGCTTCTGCTGACATGCACCCTGGGAGGCAGCAAATGTTTGCTTAAGCACTTGGATTCCTGCTACCCATGTGGAAGATTCGGATGGAATTCCTACCTCCTGGCTTGGCCTGGCCCAGCCCCAGCTGAAGTTAGTATGTAGCATATAAAATGCAAATGGAATCACTCTTTGTCTCTCTTTCTCAATCTCTGCGACTCCACATCTCAAATAAAATTTAAAATAAAATCGCTGTGTTTTTAAATAACTGTGTTGTAATGCAAAACGTTTTGGAAACCCTGCATAGCTTTTTTTGTCTCATAAACTTTTTGAAACTTCTTGTGTATGCATGTCTGCACAAGTGAGCACATGTGCGCGTACATCCAAGAAGCTTAACACTGTTTAGGGTCTGTTTTGAAGCTTGAAACCCAGTAAGATCATAGAATTCTGAGGGGAAGTAAGGAGTTAGCCAAGCTCTGCTCAAGGAAGTTCTCACAAGAGGGCATTGTAAAATTCCCTTATTCCTCAGAACTGAATTTGAAAATGTTCCCACTAAAGTCCAATGGGAGTTTTATGGGAGTAAAGGATAGAATTAGGTCTTGTGTATTTTTAAAGGGTCATTCAAAAATGCTAAGTCTAAATTTTTTACAGATGGCAAAGTAAGGACAGATGCAGTTGGCCAAAACTGACCTTTTATGCAACATTTTAAAGCAAATATTTACTAAAGAAGACTCTACTATACCACCAATGGGAAGAAAAATTCCTGGATGCTTACATTGGACAACTCAGTGCACATTCACTGCCAAATACCTTTATAAAAATCAATAGTAATATTTTCCATGGTACCTGTTTTCAGCCTTTCCTCACAGTTTTGCACTGTAGTTGCTTTTTCTCACATGCAAGTGCAGTTCTAAGGGGAAAAAAATGATATATTAAATGAGAATAGGCTTGTAAAAGCGCATCCATTTTAGAACTTTACTGTTGCCTTCACAGCCCCACCGTAAGACACAGGCAAGGGTGATGACAACTTTGCCAAACCTTCTGGACATGAATTTTTAAAAAGTCATTTTTTTCAGAATGGAACTCCTTTATAATTTTTTTTCAAATAGCGAAAGGGATGTTAAACATATCTATGCTCTTTTGTATACTTAACAGAAAAAAATATTTTATGGAGTAGAAAAAAAGTTTAGAAATACCAAAATACATGAAACTTCAATGGAATAAGTTAAAGAGCATGGTCACAATAGAAATTTAGCAAAAGAAATGGAATTGTGAACTCAAATTATCAGTGAAGTTTAATCACCCCACAATTATATGAACATTTACAGAAAGAAGGGGAAACAGAGATTTTTAATCTGCTGATTTACCCCAAATGGCTGCAAATCAGCTGAGCTGATCCAAAGTCAGAAGACAGTGTCTCCTTCCAGCTCTCCCAGGTGCAGGCAAGTGCCCAATGACTTGAGCCATCCTCCACTGCTTTTCTGGGGAATAAGCAGGTAGTTGGATTAAAAGTGGAGCAGCCCATATGGAATATTGGCACTATAGGCAGAGGGTTTAGAGGATTAGCCTACTAAGTCACTGCACGAGCACCTGTCATACAGATTTTTTTTGATACATCTTGTCCCATAGCTGATCCACAGAACATCAGAACTGTTTCTGTTTCCCTATCCAGGAGAAAGCAAATACAGTAGATACAGATAACATTTAATTACTTGGTATATACAGAATGACTTCAACACTTAATCTCCAGATAGCCATTTTCTGTGAAATTTTAGAAGTCTATGGCTTTTTTAAAAAGAATAAGAATGGATGAATATATTGAACTGTAAAGTATATGCCCACTTTCGAAAATGTTTTGACAAGTGTTTTATTCACCTAAATGTACAAAACTTTTTGCATAAGAAATCCACCCATAAGTATTTACACAACATGAAAAGTTATTTGAAAAGACTTGAAAACAATTATCAGCAACTTTAATTATAAGCAGAAAAAATTGAAAACTCCATCAAGAGAATGGGTGAATAAATGTTATTATATTTTATGGAAAAATACTACTGAGCAAGAAAACATATCAACACACACACAACAACAGGCATCAGTCTAACAGATGTTATACTGAACCAAAGAAGCATGAACAAACAGTACAAGGATCTTACCTGACAACAGCAGACAAAACTCTCAAAAATCAAAAAAGTAGGATAATGTCAGTGTCTAATCATCAAAGAGTAACTATATGCATTTCTAAAACTCATCAAAGATTTATGCTCTTCATGGTAGATACATTTTATCTCAACGAGTGAATTTTTTAAAGATATAACTTCATTATGCAAACAAATCAAAATGATTTCTTTTACATGCCTGTTGTCTCGCTGTCTTTGAACTTGCATTACTCTAACAACTAGATGAACATCTTTAATTCTAAACTTAAGCATCATTTTGCTAACTGGTCTATTTTCCAGAAGGCAAGAGCTTCCCTTTTAAAAAAATTAAATTGTTTGTAACACAGCACATAAACTGCCATTAAACAAGGCAATGCAAAGAGAACCTTTAGAAGGAACAGGTGGGATCGCATCCCATTTTTTTCTCATGACTTTGAGAATAAATCTCCCTCAAATGACACCTTTCTCTTCAAACACTTCAGTTGTATATTTTATAACTTTTACATATGTCATTTTCACATGACAGTCACAGCTCCCACCTGGAGTTTTGCAACACTGTCCGCATGTTACCTTTTTTTTTAGAATATGCATGTTTTATTCTGAATAATTTTGCATAATCAAAATGAAAGTACAAAATAATTAAGACAAAAATATTTTAGCAAGCTGAAATAAATCATGAAATAGAACACTGTAAATGTAATTCATCTCAGCCTTCCTTTTAAGAGTTCAAAAACATACTTCTAGTTTCACTGATGGCGACTTGAATGTCCAAAGCTGAATCATAATGTCAGGGATCCAAAACAATCGACTAGACATTACACAGACAATGGTAATGCTGCTGTTGTGGATAACAAAATTCAGCACGTGAAATTCTCTAAAAATAATGCAGATAGTTTAATGAGTCAGAGAAATTGTAAGTAACAAGCTAAGCAAAGCTCCAAGCTTAGATCTCCATAGGACCTTTCAGAAAAGATTAACTTGTATCATTGCTTCTCACACTCATTTAAATTTGTTCATTCTGCCATCAGCTATTCACTGAATATGATATTTATGTAATTTGTACAATATTTATTTATCAGAGTGTTCTAAGAGCTTGGGATATGTAGGAAAATGACAGATAAATATCTCAACTTTTCAATGTGGGAAAGAATGTCCTGAGATAAAAAATAAAATAATGAAAAGAATATGAAATCAAAGGAAGAGTGTTGTAATTTTTAAAAGGATTTATTTCTTTTTATTGCAAAGTCACATATACAGAGAAGAGGAGAGACAGAGAGGAAAATCTTCCATCTGATGATTCATTCCCCAAGTGACCACAATGGCTGGAGCTTCGCCAAACTGAAACCAGGAGCCTGGAACTTCTTCCATGTTTCCCACATGTGCAGGGTCCCAAGGCTTTGGGCCATCCTCTACTGCTTTCCCAGGCCACAAGCCACAAGCAGGGAGCTGGATGGGAAACAAAACTGCCAGGATTAGAACCGGTGCCTATATGGGATCCCGGCGCGTTCAAGGCAAGGACTTTAGCCACTAGGCCACCACACCGGGGCTGAGAGTTGTAATTTTTAATAAGAGTCCGGGAAAAAAACCTCACAGGAAAAGTGGCTTTTAAGTGCATAACCAAAAGAAATGAGAGTTAAATACACCATTCTCTTACCTAGACCTGAAAAGAGCTTGTTTTCGCTGTAGATGGTTAAATGTTATTAATGTTAGCCTTAGGGAATATTGCTATGGTTTACCAAGCAAACTGAGCCCCATTTATCACTGGTTCAATATTTTCTTCCTCTCCTCTCTTCCTCACTTCTCCCCTCTCTTGTCTTCTCATATCTCCTCTTCTCTTTCTTCAACTCTCTGTTTTATTTCCTTTCTGTATCTTTTCATCCTGATAAAATACAGTTCATACAAATGAATAAAGACATAGATAGGAAGCAACCTTGATTTGCTCACATCACATAAGTTTAGAAATCTGTCAATTCCATTTGTAGCAATTTCACTTAAAGATATAGACTACAGAGGAAATGCATTTTACCATGATAATATAGAAGATGTAAGAGTGATATCAGTTAGTTCAGCATAAGAATCATTTTTCTCAAAAGAGAACACTCAAGCAAAATCTTTGGATGTTAAATTATTTGCATATTCCTCTTTCCACTGGTTTTCAACAATGGTTGTAATGGTTTTTGTGACAATGAACTTATAGAAAATAAATATAAGTGTCAGAAACATCCACACCATAAATATAATAATAAACAAATGTGTTCTGTCCATTTCATAGTATCTTCCATCAACTGTAAGATTATCAACCTTCATTGTAAGAATACAACAGATAAACATATATTATGTGTTGTATTGCACTGTTTTTTGTCAAGGAAAATAGCATTTTTGAGCAGATTGCTTTAAAGCAATATGAGTGAGATTTAAAGTGAAAACTAATGTCAATATATAATGCTGAAGAATTAGTACAGAAGGTGGACATTTGATGCAGTGGTTAAGATACTGGTTAAGATATTTGAGTGCCTAGTTTGAGTTTTAGCTTGGCTTCCTACTGATGTGCACAAGTAATAACTTAACAATCTTGGTCTGTGACACCCATGTGGAAGATGCGAATTAAGTTTCTGGCGTCTAGCTTTGGCTTGTCCAGCCTGGCTGTCGCAAGCATTTAAAAAGTGAAGCAGTGGATGGGAGGTTTTTTTTTCTTAAATCTGCATGCTTTAATACAGCTTATAGTTTCTAATGCTGCCATGGAGAACTACTAATTAGGGAATGCCACAATAGCATATTGGCACCTTTTTTACTCCATGTTCAAAATCTCATGTATTTTTTTATATTTTTATTTTATATGATTTAGTTCCTTAGGCTTGGGATTTCCATTTCTGCCTTCTTCCCTTCTCCATCCCCACTGTTTTCCCTATAAAACAATAGTATAGTCCTACAACAACAGTCAAGCCGTTTATTCTTCTATTTAAGTGTATCATGATAGGATGGGAGATTTTTGTGCATGTTTTTCTCTCCCCACCACCATTAGCTCTTCTTCTTCCTATCTTAAATACATAACAATGTTAGAAACAATCAGGCAAAAGCTGATATGGTGGTCCCACAGTCACTAAGTTCAATGTCTCTCAATCTTTTTCTCCACTAAAACTAAGAGTTCCTCATCATTGAGGAAAACAACTGAAGTTCTTTAAAAAGTTTACATTTATTTGATTATATTTTTTTACTTGAAAGGCATAATAAGAAAGAAAGAATGAGATGGATGTCCTAATGGTTGCAAGAGCCAGCTTGGAGAGACTGAAGGCATGAGCTCACGACTTAATCCAGCTCTCCCACGTGGGTATCAGGGAACTCATGGACCAGCGTTATTATCTACTGCTTCCCAGGCACATCATCAAGGAACTGGATTTAACGTGGACTACCCAAGATTGGAATTAGCATACTGATAGGGGATTCAGGCATCCCAAACCAGGCCTGTACCACAACATCCATCCCTAGAACACTTAACCATCTTAGTCACATCCCAGAAAATAGATTGGAATGAGAAGGCTAAGCATGGAAGAATTTTCATAAAAATCCACCTAAAAATTCAAGTAATATTTCATTGTTGATTCTGATTGGCAAAGAAGACTGAGTAATACAGTACTTCTATTGCTCAAGGCCAGTTAAAAAAAAAAAAAAGTAAAGGGTGGTCTTAGGACAACTTATTTTATAGTGCCAGTGCAGGGAGCAAAGATTAATTGTATCCTTTTCTTTAATGGAACATAAAACTGTAACTGTCATTTTTTTCTCTTATATTATGATAAGAAGAAATATTGATAACTGTTTGGCACATCCCCTTCATTGTTGTAATTACTGTTGTTGTAACCCTCAATAATCCCCTAAATAGGAATAGTTTACCCCATCTTTGTACTTAAAAAACTACAGAGATTCTAATTTTTAAATGAACAGATCTGGAAAATGTCACAGTCAGAATTTGAACCCATGTGGTTGACTTGATTTCACAGAATAAAATGCCGTAAGTGAAATCACATTTTTTAAAGAATTTTTAAAATTTATTCTGAAAAGCACAGTAACAGAGAGAAGAAAGAGGGATGGGCCAGGCACCAGCCGGAAGCTAAAAGCCTCATCTGTGTCTCTGCTGTGGGTGGCAGGAGTCCAAACATGTGAACAGTGTTTCTCTGTTTCCCCCAGCCTATTAGCAGGGAGCCAGACCACTAACAGAGCAACTAGGACTGAGGACTGGTATGAAACACTGTTGGCCCAGACAGTAGCCACTGCACCACAAGTCCAGCACCAAAATACACTTTCTTAGGTAAAAACAACAACAACCATAAAAAATCCCCCCTTCCCAAGAAATGTGATTCAAGATGATAGAATTTCCCTGAAAATGATAGCAGTTCACTAAATACGCCTCCTTTTCTTCTGAGTAGCTTCTTTTCTATGTTCTTCTTTCAATATTTCTGAATTCTTCAAAATCTCCTAATGAGTAAATTTACAGCTTTGATAATAAGAAAAAGAAATGTTGTCATTGAGATCAAAAGGGGTAATAGTAGTTAATTGCTAAGTACAGCAACAATGATAAAAAACATGGCATAGGACACTTCATCGATGCTGAAAATACCCAACAATTGAGGTCTTCAAACATTTATCAGTTGCAGCACTTTAGTATAATTCTCTCCAGAGGCAAACATTGGTGACCAACGAGCTTTTTGTAAATAGTCATCAACTTAAATACTGAATATTTAGACAATGCACATTAAATTCACCTCACCAGGCACATTCTAGTAACAGTGTTTATTGGCAGTAACACTTTGTGGTTTAACAATTAATAAAGGATATTTCAATCAAATTGACGGAACAATTGCAGGGGAAAACATGCCAGAAAGTGTGTACAGAGGAAGAAAGACCTCTGTGGTCAAAAAGTCCAAATATTGCTTAGCAGCTAATTTTATCACTCAGAATGCGATAAAAACAGAATTGTCATGCTAATGAAAAAGAAAAAGGGTTCTGGTAACTACCCAAAGGGTGGCTGACTAAGCATTGTACAAGAATACACTTTGTTTTATAGGCTTTTTATGTTGAGCCATTACAATAGAAGCCATGATAATTGAACATTATTGAGCCTAAATTTGGGGTTTGTGTCTTTTACATCACAACAAAACAAGACCAATAAAGAAGTCATTTAAAAAGTCTTTTAAGGAATTGATTGCATTGAAACACCTATTCAATTATAGAACTCTAAGAACTGAGAATGTTTTCAGGAAAAAATAAATATATATATATATGTGTGTGTGTGTATTCTACTTCACCCTCAGACTAAAGACCTTCTGAAAAGAGAATTACCAATTTCAGGGGAAATGAATGGGAAATGCTTAAGCACTAGTAAGCCATTGGAAACATGAGTTGCAGGTTTTGTTATGTTAGACAGAGGAAGCTAAACGGAATCATCTTACACACCAACTGTGTCCTGAAAAGGTTGACTTTCTCTCCTGAAGTCACACATATAACGAGGGACACAGTGAGTCAAATATGGGTTAATCTCCAAAAGTCCAGAATTCAACTTCATTATGTTTATTAAATGGAACAAATATTCAAAAAAATTTTTCTTACTTTCACAAACCGTTTCAGTTTTCAAAACTGTTGTGTAGATTCCCCAAAAAGAAAGCTTTCTAAAGAGATTGTTGGCACTTCTACTTCTCATTTATCGGAGAAGACCCAAATCTGAGCATGTCTGGTGACCTCCCTGGGCTCCTCTAAACAGAAGTCAAACATCTGCACCCCAATCATTTTCAGCTGCAAGAGATATTTGCAAAATGTTTCATTTTCTTAAATATTTCTAGAGGAAACACAGCTTATTGTATTTCACTCATACTTTTGAAGACAAGGTAATAATATTTTTTATTTTATCAGAAATTTGTAATGATGTCGAAGAACCACACTTTTTAGGAAAGTATTCAATGGCATCTGAAACTAAGTAGTTCATTCTTTTCACTTTCTTTCTTTAAGAAAAGCCATGGGACCATAAAAATAATGTCTTTTCCTTGCTTATTCTAAACAAAGCCCTTCTTGATATACATGACAACTTCCCTTACTTTAGAAACTATTGTGTATTAATTGTTGTGTTTCTGATATAGGCGGGCAGACAAAAAGTTGTGTAGGAGACGTGAGGAATTATCTCAGCAGCAGATCTGACCTGAGCCCATGAATTTAGGCACCATTTGTAAAATGTACCTTGTTTTCCAATGTTGAAGTTTGATCCCATTTTCTCACTTCCATTTGAAGCGGTGATCTTATCTGCCGTGCATACATGTCTTAGAAAAAAGAAACACATTTAACTTTTTAATTTTACTACCTTGGCCTTTGTTACCTGGCATGTGTGCCAGGAGAGTAGTCTGGTAGTGGGTTTTCAATATTGTTTTCCCATTTTCCCTTCTTAATTGACATATTTGCTATGTAACTAATTCCCAGAAAGACTGCATTTCCCAGGGGAGTGCAGCAAGTTACTAAATTTTGGTCAGTAACATGGGAAAAGAAAAAAACATTGGCTTTTGCAGCCTGTGTGAATTCTAAAACACCAAGTGCGGAGTATGTCTTCCTTTCCGAATTCTTTCCTGATTCTTGAGAGTCCAGAATCCAGAGGGTCATCCAACACTCTGAGGACAGTGAAAGGAAAGAAAGAAGCTGCGATAAGATTGATTTCCTGGGGATATACATATATTGTTAAAACGGATTCACCTGATAAATTTTGTCCTATCTTACCCAAGCGTTCCTTCTCAAGTCAGTTTCTTGGTCAGCTGTTTAAATCACAGCCTTACCCATTTATTTCCCCTCCTTCCCTGCTCCAGTTCCTTCTGGAGAACTTACCATATGTCATATTCCATCTATGTGTTTTGTTGTCGACCCTTCTAAAATACGTAGCTCATGAGAGACAAAACAACAAACTATCAGTATTGTCTATTCCTTATGCCCAGCTATTAAACCAATGGCTCAAAAATCTACCAAACATTTGTCAAATGAATAACTGGAAAGTCAGAAGTACAGAGGTGACCACATGCATATGTGCTTTTGTGGGAGGCGAGTTTTAAGTTCATCACAGATTTTTGATCCACCTTCCATTAAAGAAGTCTGAGCTCTATCTGTGCTAAGCATTAAGAAGTTATTTTCACAGGAAGAAAATCTCACATGATGCTGTTCGTTTGATACAGATAAGGAAACTGAGATAATGTTCCAGCAGGTTACTAAGTAAGTACAACAAAAAATTCCAGAGAACAAGAATGAAATTAGAACATCCATTTTCGAGGAAAGGGGAGAACAATCTTCACCAATGTCTAAAGATAAAATCAGATTTAAAAAGATAAGGCCTTGGGGTCAGCACAGTGGCTCATTAGACCAATCCTCTGCATCTCAAATGAGTACTTGTTCAAGTCCTGGCTGTGCCACTTCTGACACAGCCCCCTGCTTATGGCCTGAGAAAGCAGTGGAGGGTGTTCTTGGGTCCCTGCATCAACCTAGGAGACCTTGAGGAGGCTCCTGGCTCCCGCCTTCACATTCACTCAACTCCAGCCGTTGTGGCCATGTGGGCAGTGCACCAGCAGATACATAAGCTCTCTCTCTGTTTTTCCTTCTCTCTGTAAAAATCAGACTTTCAAACAAAAAAAAAAACTGTTTTATTCCAAAAAAAGGGGGGGAAGAACAAGGTCTTGCAAGGAACCAATTCTCTCTATATTCTGGCTAACCAGGTCAACTGATGGAATAAAATTCCTGCAAGTAAATTTGTGAAAAGATGCTAAGGAAATAGTAGTCACTAGTAAAATATAAGGCTGTTATGTTAGTTAATAACCATGTCCAGAATTGTCTTTAGAAACACATTCATAATTGTCACTGCGCTCTCCACACCTGCACAGGTGAGCCATCTGCTAAGTAAGCATTTACAAAGAGAGAGAACCAATCAAAATTAACAAAAGCAAACAAACTACATTCAAAATATTATCATACCTTATTATAATGAAAACTAAATTATTTGTCTCATTTTAATAAAATTTCATAGGCCATAAATTATTTTAAAAACCACTTTGGTTATTCTCCTTATGGGAGTACTTGAAGAAAGTGATTGAAAATAGAATTTAAACAATGAACATTGTTGTGCAGTTTTTTCAAAACACATGAAAAATGGGAATTATGAAAAAAATTACACATTTTCAAAACTTTTTACACCAAAATAAACCTACAATTTTAGTTCCATTTTTGCATGAACTATTTGAAGCTGTATGTGTGATTTTGTGTCTCTGTGATTTTGTGCCTCTGTGTGTGCATATTTATATATATATATATATGGAATAAAACACTTGTAGATTTTAACCCTCTTAATAAGATAAACTAATAAGAACTGGCTGTTCTCAGTAGTTAGATATTATTTACCTATATTTTGAAGATTTACCCATTTGTATTTGAAAGGTAAATTTTACAGAAAGAGAAGGAGAATCTGAGAAAGGCCTTCCACCTGCTGGTTCACTTCCCAAATGGCCACAATGGCCAGAGTTGGGCCAAACTAAAGCCAGGAGCCAGGAGTTTCTTCTAGAACTCTCACATATGTGCTGTAATCCAAGGACTTCAGCCAACCTCCACTGCTTTCACAGGCCATCCAGGGAGCAGAATTAGAAATGGAGCAGCTAGGACTCAAACTGGGATCTATAGGGTATGTCAGCAACACAAGGTAGAGGATAAACACACTATGCCACCACACCAACCCCAGGTTAATTACATTTTAAAAAATTATTCCTCAATTTATGTGAACAGACAAAAGATGTTTAATTTGAATAGAAATAGATTCAAGTACCAGCCCCCAAGTGTTTGGCCGGGAGGCGGGGACAAAAGGAACCCTCTGCAGTGTGGCAGCTGCAAAGGGTACCTGAGCCAGGACAGACCCAATGCTTGGGACTAAGCCCAAGGACACCATTGCCACACAGTGAGTGAGTCCTAGGCTTTGGGCTCTGCCTGCTGGCCACCTGGTGGCAAGGTATAGGGTTTTTAGGGTATGTAATTGCTGCCTAGGGACATCCATGGATAAGGCCAGTGTGAGTGTAGGTGAAGGGTGAATCCTGTGTGACTCCCAACGATGGGGTCATGGAACTTGCTTGTGGGGACTGAGATCTGGTGGTTTTGAGGGGAGAGTCCATAAGATCTAGTTGGGCCAGACTCATTCACCAGACCACATGGGAATCCTGAGATGGGCTGTTCGCATAGAGCATCACTGACTGCCACACATACACATCCACATGAAAACTATGGCTGGGGGCCTGTCTGACAGGGCTAGGTACCAATACCTGACTGAGTGGTGGAAAAGGGGACGGGTCACACTTGGCAGGGTCAAGACACTAACCAGCATGTGAGAGAACCAGGTCCAGGGGTAGATTCTGTGGGGGATGTGTGGGCCCAAACCTGTAGAAATATAAGTCCTGCTGGTTAGCTCACCAGTTGGAGTGGTGTTGGGGCTGAGCTAGGTGTGACCACGGAACCTGCCATTACTCATGGGTAAAGGAACTGGCGATAATCTGGGCAGGTCAAGGCAGAGTACCCAAATGTGCATCCTAACACTGGGCATGGCTGAGGAAACATTAACTCACAAGGAAAAACAGAAATCAGGCTGGAGCACAGGTCATGCTGAGCCAGGTTCTTACACTGACCAGTCTACATGAGCCAGGGATACTAGGCCATAGCATCGAAGGCAAAGGCTGAGACAGGTGAGGGGCTAAGCCAACTGGGTCAGAGCAACCACTGGCACGCATGTAATACATGGCTGGGAATAGGCCCTGTTGGGGAGCTATGAGAGTATATCCTTGTTGGGTTGGGGTTCCCACTGGTGAGTGTAGGGGCCAGAGTGGGGGTTGCATTCTGGTCTGGATATGGCTGTAGTATCCTTTGGCACAAATGTGAACTGGGGCTGGGCACACGAAGCCAGGCTAGACTCCAGCACCATCTGGTGCTCATGAGAACTAGGGTAGCTGTAGGACAGACTAGGCTAGGTCTCTGCCTCTACTGAGCCATGCATGAGCAGTGTCTGGGTATGGCTGGGCTAAAACATCTAACAGCAAGAACCGGAATGGGTTGAAGGCCAGTCAGGAAAGGCCACTGTTACTGCCAGGACAGGAGATGAACTAAATAAGGCTGGCCCATGGGTCTACCAGTATGCGCAAGATCTGGCTGGCATAGGGAGAGGTTCTGATGGAAGAGCTTGGGAAACTCTTCTGTTGGGACATAGTCCCTGCAGATGACCACAAGATCCATGATCTGGAGCAACTCAGAACAGGCCAAGGAATGGTACCCAGTACATACATTTGGCACAGGCCAGGGGTGAACCAGGCATGGCCAGTTCACATTACCCAATGGTGAATTCATGCACCAGAATGGAGTGTGGGTCAGGCCAGTTCTGGTTGCAGCACACACCAGTACACATGAGGGCTTGGACTTGGTGCCAGCTGGGCTGGGCTAGGCTTTAGCCCCCACCAGTCTGAGCTGGAATTAGGGGTGAGCCAGGCCGGGCCAGGCTACAACACCCACTGGCAAATGCCAGGGTGAGGTGAGCCATACCAGACTTGGCCAAAGCTCCCAAGCAGCAAATGTGAGAACCAAGGAGAGAGGGGGCAAAGCTGGTAGGAGGAATGCGGAAGGCTCCCCTGATGGACAGCTACTCCCACTGGAGAGCGTGAGTTGGGATGGGGGCAGACCAGACCAGGCAGGGCTACAACACCTGTGGGCCTCATGTGAGCTAGATCAGGGAAAACATAGGCTGGGCTGACTGTTCCTACTGATGCAAGCATAAATCAAAGTGGGTGAGGGTTGGTTGGGTTTTGCCGCAGCATCAGCTGGCAGAGGCTGGCACTGGGGGCTAATTCGGTCAAGTTAAACTGCAGAACCAGCTGGAAAGTACATGATCTGGGAGTGGGCTAAGTAGGGAAATAGTGAGCATCTCCCTCTTGGATTACCACTCCCACAGGAGAGCATGAAAACCAGGACTGGGGCAGGGATGGCTAGACAGAAAGGCACTCGCCAGCATGTGTGTGGGCTGAATAGTAGGGCAGGTTGAGTTGAAATACGCTTCAATGCCCATTGATATGTAAGAGAGCCAAATGGGATGTGGGAGAGACTGGACCTGTCTGCGGTACACACTGGCAAGCATGGGAACCAGGGTATGGGACAGATCTGGTGGGGGTATGGGGAGTCGCCCTGACTAGGCTGCAGCTCCCACTAGTTTGCGTGAGGGCCGAGTGTGAAGTGGGCAGGATCGGGCTGGACTGCAACACCCATTGGTTTGTGTAGAAGATGAGGCTAGAAACAGAACTGACCCAGCAATTGCAACCACCAACATATGCATAAGCTGATTGGGGAGATGAGCTGTTCTGGACCCTGTACTGGCAAGCACACACTTGAATCAGGTCTGGGGTCACCTCAAACGAAGTTTCTTTGAGGATCCCTCCAACTGAACTGCTGATCTCAGAACCCCAACCATGAAGAGACTATCTCAGCCAGTGGATTCTGACTAGATTTCATCATGCTTGGAATGGCGATATTGGCAGCAAGTCAGAACTGTTGAGCTATCAAAACTGCTTGAAGACTCTTGGAGCATGCCCCACATGAGGGACTTCGAATGGGTGGGAGGCTTAATGGGGCTTTTCCTTATCTCTCTCCTTACCCCAGATACACAAAAAAATAATAATATTGATGTGGCAACAATGGTCTTACCCACTTTCCTGTAGCACTTGACCCTTTGTGCCCTAATCAACTATATAAAGATTATCAAAATTTAAAAAAATTACCAGCCCCAACTCTACTGATAAAATACATATTTATTCAATATTAAATATATACCAATTATTTCTATATTAGTTCTGAAAATATAGTCCATGGAACTTCATCATAATCCTCTCCTTTCCTAGAAAGTTATCTGGCTATCCTGGGTCTTTTATTGTTTGTGAATGCTATTTTGACACAACATTTAAACCTAGTTTTCTGACAACATTAGCCTTTTTTTAATTAAATAATCCAACCCACACATTGTAATCTTGAGCAATTTTTCTATAAACAATGTTTTGCTGGAAATTCTGTAGAATTTGGAATCTTTGAAAGAACTTGATCACAGATGTGAATTTCTTTTCTGTAAACATATTTATTCCCTTTTGTACTGAATAGCATTCCAGATGTTTTTTGGTGACACTCTTCCAGTGCAGCTGGTATCTACAGCAGTGTACCTGAGACGTTCTGACACTTCAGTCATTCTAAGAGATGTGTTAAATAAAATTAAATGCAAGATGTTCAGCTGGGCTATCAGCAATTAGCTAATCAAAATGAAATGATTGCTTGGCAAAATTGAAAAACGGCCATTTAAACATGTGTTTATGGTACATAAAAGAATGGTACTAGGTAATAAATGAGAAACTTATATTCAGACTGCATTTGTTTAGCAAATGCCCTAAAAGCAAAGAAATGCATTTCTAGAAAATTCAACAGAGTAAATGTTTTTAATTTTGTCATCTGTTAATATAATCACATCATACCCTATCCCAAATAATCCTTCTACTAAAGACTTCAAGGTCAAATGACCCAAGGCTTTATCCCAAAGAACTAAAGTAGCCAATGCAAGATGGAAATATTTCATACAGTCTATATACACATGTCATAATAATTAACAAGAAGTCCCTGTATAATATTGGCATGATAATGGTAGCTTCTAATTGCTAATTTCAATGAAAAGATGTGCTGTACCTCCTCTATATTAACTTCAGTTTATTTATTGGGTCTTCCTATTAGCATGTTAGTAGCTCAAATCTTCACCAATTTATTACAAAAAAATATCAAATTCGTGATCCCACAGTGTCTTCTCCAACCCGATCAATAAAATAATTCCTAAGTAACTTATATCTCAAAAGTCTTCTCCACTTCATTTTGGTCAACACTACCAATTTTGAGAAAGAGCCTAAAACACTATTCACTTGCTTGGAATGTTACAGAATATGTTGTAACCAAGGTCACCAGAAAACTTTTTTGTTGCCATGGTCCTGATTCTGCCTCTGCTTTATCTCTTTGCTGTAGTAAACGCTCTCTTCATTTCTGTGGTCACATTCATTTCTAGTTTTCATGGCATTCCCTGGGCCTTCTTTTTAAATATCATCCTATACCTGTTCTTCAGAATTGGTCCTCAGTCCTGTTTCCTACAACTCTCCTGCAAATCATCCAATTACGTAGTAACTGTTATTCATTCCCAGTCATCTTCTTTCATCATTACATACTTTATGTTCTGCATGGGTTCCCTTGGGCAGGTAACAGTGCCGACGTCCACTGGGTTGCACAAGTTGGGAATACTTCCTTTCCAATTATGACACCTGTATTTATGTCTCTTCAATGGCTCTCGCTAGTGATTTCAATTCTTGAAGAACAGTGATGAGAGTGATCGTACTTGCCAGTGCCTCAACCTCAGGGTAAATTCCTTCAGCATTTCAGCACTCAATATGATGTTGGCAGTGGGTTTGTAACTTGCAGCCTTTTTAAATTTTGAGCTGAGTTCTTCATATGCCTAATTTGTTGAGAGTTTTTATCAGGAAGGGATGTTGCTTTCTCGGCTTCAATTGAAATGATGATATATTTTGCTTTGTTTTTCATCCTTTTGATGTGATTTATGGCATTAATCAGTTTGTGAATACTGAACCACAAGTTAACCAATCCTTATGGCATCGTTCTGATGTAGTGTTGTGTTCAGTTTGCTAATATTCTGTGGGAATTTTTGCATCTGTGTTCATCATGGGTATGTCATTTTCCTTTTGTGTTGTGTCTGTTTAGTCTTGGTATCAGAGTTGTACCATAAAAAGTGTTGGGCAGGGCCAGCGGCGTGGCCTAGTGGCTAAAGTCCTCGCCTTGAACACGTGCCGGGATCCCATATGGGCGCTGGTTTTAATCCTGGCAGCTCCACTTCCCATCCAGCTCCCTGCTTGTGGCCTGGGAAAGCAGTCAAGGACGGCCCAAAGCTTCAGGACCCTACACCCTTGTGGGAGACCCAGAAGAGGTTCCAGGTTCCCAGCTTCGGATCGGCGCAGCACAGGCCGATGAGGTCACTTGGGGAGTGAATCATCGGACGGAAGATCTTCCTCTCTGTCTCTCCTCTTCTGTGTATATCTGACTTTGTAATAAAAATAAATAAATCTTTTTAAAAAGTGTTGGGCAGAGTTCTATCCTTTTCAAAATATGAAATAGTTTTGAAAACATTGATTTAATTGCTCTTGAAATGTTTTGTACAATTTACTTGTAGAGCCATCGGATTCTGAACTTTGCTTTTATAGTAAATTGTAAATATTGCTTTGATCCGGCTACTTGTCATGAAGCTATTTAGGTTTTCTGTGTATATATCCAGAGATTTACCAATTCTTCAACGTTTTCCCAGTTTCTTAGAATACTATTTTCATAGTAGTTCTCTTATGATCATTCCTATTTTTATGGTATTGGTTATAATATCTCTTTTTCCTTCTCTAATTTATTCTTTCATCTTTTTCCTTTTTTCTGTTACTCTGACCAGAATTTTATCTATTTTATTTTTTTCTTATGCCAGCTTTTCACCTTATTTATTTTGCATGTTTTTTCCTTTAGTTTCAATTTTATTTATTTTCTACTCATATTATTATGTCTTGAATTCTGCTAACTTGAGACTTTGTTAACTCTTTTCTGAAGTCCCTTGAAAATTCTTAATTTTATATGAATATTGTTAGAGGAAAATTTTGAGCTTCACAGAATGCTATTTCTGTAATGAATCAAATCTACATTTTCCCTTTAATCAATCCAATTTTAAACTCAGTTACAGCTTTTCCGATGCTAAACTAACTTATGTACCTGAAAAAATCCTAAAGTTGATGTTTTAATTATATTTAGATTAATTTGAAGACATATCATTTGAAACAATTACCATGTATGTTTCAGAATGAATTCAACCTGCACTTTTCCTGCCCCATACCCATTTCTGGTCCCAGTATCAAGATTACATACTAGACATAAAATGCAATAGTATTCATTTAATTAAGATAGGCATAAAATATTGCTTTTAAAAGGCTAGAAATAGACTTGCTGTATAATTCAGCAACCCTACTGCTTGGTGTCAGTTCAAAAGACATGAAAACAATGTGTCAAAGGGATAAGCACATCAGCATGCTTACAGCACATTGTTCACAGCAGAGAAATGAGTAAAGCAAATGTAGTGCCAGTACACAGTATTGTTCATCTACAAAGCAATGAAACCTTATCACTTACAGCAAAGTGGATACAACTGCAAGACGTGACGTTGATTAAAACATACTAGGCACAGAAGGGCGGATAGTACAAGACCTCCCTTATATGTGGAGGCTAAGTTTTTTTTTTTTAAGTGGGGGTTGAAGAACTGACCTATGTACTTCAGTATTGCTACAAATACCATTTTGTCTAATCAATAATTAATAATGTCATGTCACTATAGGTTTAATAATCTGCAATTACTTTAAAATTTATTGTATGTGGGTAAAATGATCATTTTTGTTTAATTTTTGCTTTTAACCATCATCTCTGCTCCCATTAAACCATGGTCTATTTGCTTTTTCTTGTTGTATTTCTTATTTGGTTGAAAAGTATTTTTACTTTAGTGTACTTTTAAAATGTTATCTCAAAACTGGAAAAAAAGGAACAAAGGAGGGCAGAAGAAGGAAGAAGAAAGGAGATGGTATTGTTATGTTCTTAGAATCGTATTTACAAACCGCGTGAATCTGCTACAATCTACACATTAGAAAATGATCATAATGAGAAAAGATTAGAGCATTGCCTATAGACTATTTGGCTGCTCATCCACTTTGTTTTGTTGTAGAAACAGACTTTTTGAAACACATTTAAAACAACTTCAATAATGAAGATTAGAGTAATTTCAATAATAGCAAAAGACAAATAATGTGATTCCTGATTGCTTTGAGAGACCACAGATAAAAATATCCCAGGCTGATACCTCCTTTATAGGAAAACATTTAATCTTGATTCAAAATATTAATGGCTTTACGCTACTTGTTTTAATCAAAACTTGAATAAATATGTAGACTTGTATTATTCTAGAAATGTGTGTATCTCATCCATGTTTCAAATGTCAGGCTTTTAATGCTATATATTTTCCTCTTTTGTATCTATTATATCTATATAGCTACGTATTCCTTTTTTATTTTGTAGCTCCTATTTCATCCCTATATTTAAAAACTTGCTTTGGCTTATCAGGATTTAATTATTCTTATATAGTGTGTGTGTGTGTATAATGTGTATCTATATCTTATATCATGTACATATATGTATGAATTTCACTAGTTTTATATATATCTAATATATATCTGTGATATATATATCACTAGTTTTGTATTCATTCTATCAATCTCTGTTCCTCTTTATTATTTCCTTCCATCTGTGTCTTTGAAAGTTACACTGCTGTGTTTTGTATTTAGAAGCTACTAATCATCTGAGTTTAAACTGACCTTTCAGAAATCATTTTCTTTGTATAAGATGCACACTTCCGTGTGTTTCATGATACAGATTCAGGGGCATAATAACATATCCCATCCACCATCCCGACACTCCCCAGGCCACACACCCACCCTCATCCCTCTTGTCTGTTTCTGTTTGTTCAATGTCGTGATTTCAAGTTGCTTCACAGTCATACCCTGAAGACTCCATCAGAGAGATACAGCAACAGCTTCCAGCTATACTCATTTTTGTTGTAAAATACACAATTTCATTATTTTTATGGCTGAGTAGTATTCCATAGTGTATATGCACCACACTTTCTTTACCCGATCGGCAGTTGGTAGAATTTGGGTATATTCCATATCTTGGCACATGTACATGGAAGTACAGATAACCTTCTCATATGCTGACTTCATGCACTTGAGTAAGTTCCCTGCAGTGAGATGACTGGGTCCTATGGTAGATCTATTTTCAGAGCTTCCATTCTGTCTTTCACAGGGCTGTTCTAGCTTACATTTCCACCAACAGTGGATTAGGGTACCTTTGTTCTCACATCCTCATCAGTATTGATTGTTTTCTGAATTCTATATGATGCCCATCATAACTGACAAATGTCATCATGATTTTTATTTACATTTCCCTGATGGTTAGTGAAAATGAGCATGTTTTTCTTTGTCTACTGGTTATCTGAATATGCCGGTATATTTTCTCCCATTCTGGTGGCCACCTCCATGCTTCAACTGGGGTTTCATTTGCAGCGCAGAAACTTTTTAACTTGATTTAATTCAGTTTTTGCTTTACTGCCTGTGTTACTGAGGTTTTATCTAAGAAGTGTTTGCCTGTGCCAGAGTTTCTCTGAAACCTTCCTCTAGTAATGTGATGTTATTTAAATTCTAGATCCATTTTGAGTTACTTTTTGTATAAGATGCAAAATAAGAATCTTGTTTTTGCATTTGGGGATCCAATTTTCCCAGCACCATTTTTGAAAAGACTGTCTTCTTTCCATGGACTGACTTTATTTTGTCAAAATTTATTGGCTGTAGATGGATGGATTGATTTCTGGGGTTTATATTCTGTTCCATTGATTGACATTTCTATTGTTGAAAAAGTACCGTGTTGTTTTATTTAGTACTGTCCTGTGGTATGTCCTAACATCTGGTATTTTGTTACCTCTGGCTTTGCTTCTATTTTTAGGATTACCCTATCTCTTCAAGGCCTTTGTGTTTCCATATGGACTTTAGCATAATTTTTCTAGATACGATTGGTATTTTAATTTGGATTTCAGCGATTTCATAAGTTGCTTTGGCAATGTGGAAATTGAAGATGTCAATTTTTCCAAACCACAAACATGGCAAATTCTCCCATTTGTTTCTTTTTTTTTTTTTTTTTTATTTCTTCAATGCTTTGTGCTTTTCATTGTAAATATCTTTCAAATTTAATCCAAGGTATATAATTGTTTACAGCTATTGTGAATGGTACTGATTTTACCAGTTCTTTTTCAGGCATATCATTGTCTGTATGCAAAGGCTATTGATCATGGTGTATTGGTTTTATATCCTGGAACTTTATCAAACTCTTATAAATTCCAATAGTCTCTCAGCAGATACTTTCCATTTCCCAATACTTAGGCTCACTTCATATGCAAAACAGAGATAATTTGATCTCACCCCCCTTTCCAGTTCATATGACTTTGATTTCATTTTGGTGCCTAATGTCTTTGGTTAAAATTTACAGAGCTGTACTGAATAACAATGATGAAGGTGAATATCCTTGTAGGGTTCTGGATATTAGTGGAAATGCTTCAACGTTTCCCTGTTTAATCTGATACTGGCTGAGGATTTGTCATATACTTCCTTTCCTTTTGATTTCTTCTATGACCCAATGTTCTTTCAAGAACACATTTTTCTGTTTCCATGTATTAAACTATTTTCTAGAGTTTCTCAAGTTGTCTGCTTCCAACTTCCATCTTCCATGGTGGTCAGAAGAGAAACAAGGTATTATTTCAGTTCCTTTGAATTTATTGAGACTTCTCTGATGGCTTAGCACAGAGTCTGTTCTAGAGAAGCTGGTATGTGCTGGTGAAAAAAAACTGTGTACTCTGTTGCTATGGGATGAAATGTTCTTTAGATATCAATTAGCTCCATTTGATACATAGTATGATTAGGTCTGTTGTTTCTCTTGATCTCCTGTATAGTTGATCTGTCCATTGATAAGTGTGTGTGTCAAAGTCCCCTGTTTTTATTACACTGTACTCCATGTATTGATTTACATCCATTAACAATCATTTGAAATAGACAAGTGCCCTGATATCAGTATATACACTGACTTACTATAGTAACATCTTCTTGTAAAAGTGATCCATTGGGCCTGGCGCAGTAGCCTAGTGGCTAAAGTCCTCGCCTTGCACGTGCCAGGATCCCATATGGTCGCCAGTTCTAATCCCAGCAGCCCCGCTTCCCATCCAGCTCCCTGCTTGTGGCCTGGGAAAGCCGTTGAGGACGGCCCAAAGCCTTGGGACCCTGCACCCGCTTGGGAGACCCAGAAGAGCTCCTGGTTCCTGGCTTCGGATTGGCTCAGCTCCAGCCTTTGTGGTCACTTGGGGAGTGAACCATCTGACGGAAGATCTTCCTCTCTGTCTCTCCTCCTCTCTGTATATCCGCCCTTCCAATAAAATAAATAAATAAATAAACCTTTTTTTTAAAGTGATCCTTTATCATTATGTGATGCCCTTCTTCCTCTCTTTTAACAGTTGCTGCATTAACATTTATTTTGTCTGATCTTGGGACGGCTACTCCTACTCGTTTTTTGCTTTCTGTCAGCATGGAATATCTTTTCCAGCCTTTCACTTTCAGTTTGTGAGTGTCTTTGTTGGTAAGGTGTGCTTCTTACAAACAGCAATTAGATGGGTCCCGTTTTGTAATCCATTCTGCCAATCTGCACCTTAGTTAAGGTGTCTTGGCCATTTATATTCACAGTATTTACTATGAATAGCAATTTGGCTCCAACATTGTTTTCATAGAAATTTCTACTATTTACTTGAGTTTTCCTTTGAACTTTTACTAGAGAATGTCTACCTTCACATTCTTTCATAAAGATGACTACTACTCTCTGTTTCTGTGTGTAGCACATCCTTAAGCTTCATTTCAGGACTGGATGAGTGGTGGCACATTTTTCAGCTGTTTATTCAATATGAGCATGTAATACTATAAATTAAATTATATGATGTGTAGAATTTTCATTTTATAGAATCTATATTTTTTCTGATTTTTATTATGACATTTTATACATAAGATATAGGAAACTACTCATAAATTTTAAAATACATTCATAAATGAACAATGAAGACGATATGTAAGAAATAAACTTTCTGTAATTATGGAGATTTGTTTACAGCTTGGTGTTCCTCAGCTTATTCTTAGCAAAAATGCCCAGAAACAATTATTATCATTTTTTATAAACAGAATATGACTTTCTAAAAATTCTGTTTATCAAATCAGACTGCATCTATCATTAAAAGCTTCAGGACTATTTATATTGATCATGATTGCTGGTCTATTTGGAATAATTTCTCTCAATCTATTCTATAAACTTATTTGCCTTGTTCATTTTTTTTTTCATTTTGTTGTTTTTCTTTCTTCCCTTTGCCTTTCTTTATTTCTTGATCTTATATTTTAAATTGAAACTTTATTGACTTTGAACTCAGTTTGAGATACTAGTTTACTGGAAATTTAAACATTAGTAGACATTTATTTCTCAGTATTTGAAGACACTACTGAACTCACTTCTAACTTCAATTGATGCTTTTGAATATCACTTGTCAGTATCACTTCTTTGATTTCTTGGTGATCTGACTTTTCTTTCTGATTATCTTCAAGCTATTACCTTTATATTTAGTATTATACAGAAGCATTACAGAAAGAACATGTGTAAATTATATTACATTTTCACAAATTAAAGTCCCTTTGACTTTCTGAATTTTCTGAACTTCTTAAATCCTGGAAGCTTTTTGCAAATCATCTCTTTAAATATTAGCATCCACTATTATTTATAGTAGGACATTAGATTATATATATATTGGACCTTCTCACTGCTTCCTCCATGTGCATGAATCCCATGAATCCTTCCTTTCTTCGTTTTTTTCACCTACCATCTACTGCACCAATCCTATTTATCCATCTTTAGTATGAAGTAAAATAAATACAGAAAATACAGAAAACATAACAGACAATTTTAAGGATTATTCCATGAACTTCCTTCCAGGCCAAATGAATAAATAAACAATAAATAAACCAAAACCAGAATACTTCAAGCACTATGGAAATGATATCAGTATGTATTTTCTCTCATAAGCTCCTATCTATATTCCTTCACTTTCTAGATACTTATGTAATAATTAATTTCTCAGTTCTCTAAACAAGCATCCTTAAGCATAGCACTTAATTTTGCTCAATATTGAACTTATATAAATTAAATCATGTAACATGAATTTTTATGACTAGCTCATTGACATCAATATCACAAATGTAATATGTGTACATGCTATCGTAGCAGCTATAGTTTGCTCCAGAACTTAGTACACTTTAGGCAAAGCCAGCCCAACTATCCATCACTCTTTTTTGGGTCTCGATTTTGTGTTATAAGTTTTTACTTGATAATCCTATTCAATTATTTTCCCAATGATTTCAAGCAGAGGCATCTAAAAAAATTAAGTCGTATATACTTTTCAATTTTTATTGATATACATATGTTTATTTTCTGGTTTATTTGTAAATAAAATATGCATATTGATTTCTAATATACCATTTTACTAAAATTATTATTTTTAATTCATTTGCGCTAGATAGACATGTTTAGTTTTGTAATTCCCAATGATTAAAATATATGTTTCACTGATAAACAATGCATTTTAAAATAGTTGCAGATCTGCAAAACCATAGAAGTTTATTCTTCTTAAATATTAGTTTGATAAAGATAAAAAGGAAAGTCTGGCAAAACTATATTTGCAGCAATGCTGATATATAAACACTTCTTTTTATCTTTGTTTTTCTATTTTTAATGTTAGTTTCCACATAGAAGGGAGAGCATGCAACTGGAGGACATCGTGTTGAGGGAAACAACCCAGTTTTTTTTAATACATTGATTTGTCCCAATTATTGAATGTCATTAGCCTATTGGAAGTCTCCCAGTTCTCTCTTCTGTTGTGTTCAATCTATTAAAATTATAAATTCAGCGACTATGTTCTTCATTTCCAGAAGTTCATTTTGTCCCTTTTCAAATGTTCCAGATTAGTTTTCATGTCCTCCTGCTTTTCCGTGTTCTTTCATTTCTGTTTTCCAACTGTTCAAGATAAATGTCTATCATTAATTAAAGTTCTAAAATCAAATATGTAGATGTTTGACTCCTTCTCAGTGGTTTGTTTGTGTGTGTGTGTGCGTGCTGTAGCAAGTTCATGTTCTTGAAACGTTTATCTGTGAAAAACATTTATATTTTCTGTTACAGTATAGAAGTGTTCCTTAGGAGAAAATTCGTGTTAGCTTCCACCAAATGTCTATTGATGTATCCAACCTGAGACACTTTTACATTCATTTTTGCTGTTTCATTCTTTTAATCATACAATTCAAATTTATGTTCCGACTTGCATCCACTTGGCAAATCTATACTAATTTAGGGTCAAAAATTCTCCAGGGAGACTTGTTCTATTTCTTAGTGTCAAGGCTTAAACAGTCATGTTATTTACCTTCTTTATTAAGATACTAGCTTCTAGTTCATTTTATGAAAGACTCACTGCCAGATAACCTTAAATTTTTGAGAGATTGCCGTGGCTGACCTGTTATCTTCCTTAATCTTCAGTTAGTTCACCTGATATTTTCACATCATTCATTTACACCCACATTAGGCTACCAGGAATACTTGGAGTAAATGCCAGCCCTCAAGTATACCATCAGTTTTTATGTATGTGTCATTTCTGGGCTCTAGGTATTCCCCTTTTGTTTTTCAGAAAAGTTGGTTAACATTATCAAAGATTTTATACATTTCAATATTACAGCTTTACCACATGTGATAGAGCTTCTATGAATATCCAAATAACAAAGGTGCAGTAATAAATATATAGTGCGATGGACATGGAATTCAGTTGATTCTACAACACTTCTTTCCTACAATATCTTCACAAGGTAACTGCCTAAGTGTTAAAGGAATATTTGTGCCTATGGAATAGAGCAGATAGCTGTAAGAAATCTCATTACTCATATGTTTTTAGGACCAGGGCTGGAATCTAAGTCAAATTTGAGACTATAATATTTTTTAATCAATTCATGTAAGTGGTCTGTGCTTTTAAAGTCAAATCAAAGCTATTCCATATTATAAAAATAGGTTATTATTTACTTTATTGAAAAGGGCATTATCAAGACCCTAAAATACAACATGTATTCATAAATTCAGCCTTGACAATACTTGCCATAGTGAGTACTACGTTGTGGCTGATTAGAACTCCCCTCACAAGCACAACAAAAGGGAAAGGAGAGACTGTTGCTAGGGCAGGTGAGGCAGAATCACAGAAGGGAAACATCTTGGCGACTATTTTCAGAAGGTGATACATTCTTTCAGTGACACCAAGACTGGTGGAGTACACAACAACTGACTCCTTGGCACAGCGTATGAGATTTTCAATGCGTTCTAATTTTTGCTGCAAGCATATTAAAGAGATGTATGTCAAGTTTTCAATTGCATACTGAACTTTCATGATGTCTCAATCCAATAATTCTTTCAAACTTCATTTTTGTTTTATTGAGTTTCAGTTGAGTTCACTTCTCTGAAAATTTTTTTTTTTCTACTGAAAGAACTTGAAGACTTAAGACTGCGGTTGCATATGCTGCATTGAAAAGCCAGTGTTATTTTAACTCCTCACTGTACACACTGCATTCAGTATATGTATTTTTAACAAATCAATCTTATACTTGTCATCTGTTTATTATTCATCTTAATTTAAAGAAAATCCTCTTAAAAATTTTAGATGCTATGCCTTAATATTGGCATTAATTTTTCTTCTGCTTTAACACTTTTTGTAAAGTAGTCCTATATATTGATTTGTGAGGCTAGGAAACAAAGAATCAGAGAAAGACAGAAAGAGCTCCACTTGTTGGTTCACTCTCCAAATGATCACAATGTGTGAAACAGAATCAGACTTACATGAGGAAAAGAAACATAATACAGATCTCCCTCATTCGTGGCAGGAACCTGACTCTGTGAGTTATTGCTGTTGCCTCCCCAGGTCTGCATTACAAAAAAATGGCATCAAGAGTTGGAGCAGGGCACTGAAATCTGGTACCCATATATGAGCCATGACATCTTTTAAAAACAAATACTTATTTTATTTATTTGAAAAGCCGAATGGCAGAGGAAGTGGAAATATATACATAGAGATCCTTCATCTACTGGTTCACTCCTCAAATAATCATGTTTGCTGGAGTCAACGCAGGAGTTTGGAACTCTGTGTAGTTCTCTCACACAGTGGTAGGAGCCCGAGTAATCAAGCCATGAAGTTCAACCTGCCCAGGCACATTGGCAGAGATCTGGATTGGAACCAGTGCTCCACTAAAGGATGACATCATCACAGTTTGAGACTTGTCCTGCTCCACCACAACACCTCTGAGGCAGAGCATCTTAACCCGCATCTTACTTGTTCAGGTATTTAGCCTACTTCCTGCTTTGGTGACTTGAGTTCGCTTTTAGGACATATTGATAACTTTTAGTTGAAATCTTTAACTATTCCCAGTATTACAAAAGATATTATTAAGGACTAAGAAAGATTGTTAAAGACTAGAATGATGTAAGTATTAAATGTTGATCCATGTTAGCATTTTGATTAGGATTTAGAAATGGATATAATTGTTACAGGTCAATAATCAAAATACACACAGTGTGAGTTAGTAACAAGAGGATCAAGGCAAGATTTTAAATACCTCAGATTATTTCAAGTGTTCTTGGTGAAATCCTTCTTGAAAGATATTGCATATTTCTTTGTCTCTTGATATAAAGGCAGTGAATATAATCGAGCATTTCTTGATGACACAGGCTTTATTTACTAGGCCAGTAGATCTCTGCTGAGGCCTCCTTGAGGGGACAGTGCTTACTTCAATATGAAATGCATCCACCAACCTCAGCCACCTTTCTGTCAGTCCTGATCCTCTCCTTGCACTGAATCTGTCACTTCTTGCAAAAGTAAGATCACTAAAGTAATAGTGACGATGCTACAAGCAAGAGCCTGGTTGTAGAATAGGTGCATTTGACTAAGTGAGATGAAATGTATTCTGATCATATCTATGTCTTTTGTCTCTTATTTTCTGGTTCATTGCCATAAAATGGATAACTGAATTATGTGTTTGTGTGAGATGATAATTTACCAATAATTTGCATGTGAGGTATGTGTGTTTGCTAGCATGTACTCTCTCTTATTTGTTCAAAAATGCTCTAATATAGAGAGACTATAAACGGCATTAAGACAGTTGCCAGGAAGAAAAATATAACAAGTTTTCCCATCCAGTATATTTAACTCAAGGGAAAAAAAGGCCACAATTCATATTTATTTTGGACAAAAGTATCAATGTTCATATTTTGTGCACTCATTTATGATTCAATTGGTCTCATAAATTAGCTGAACAAGTTTTTATACAAAATTATTGACTGTGTAGTAATGTCTTATATTGCATGCCAACTGCCAAAATAGGATGAAAGATGATTCACACTAATGAACAAAAGAAAATACCATTTTATTTTCTCCACATGGAGAGCTTTGCTGGTATCCTCATTAGTGTATGAAGCGTCTGTACAAAAAGAGAAAGAAAATGAGGTGATAAAAGTCTAAGGGAACTTATTAATATTCAACATGAAAAATATTTCATCCCTGATCATTTTTAATGTTATATACCATACGGAATAAGTGATGCTTGTATATAATTTTAAACATATACTCATATATGTGTATATATAGATATTATATATATGTATGAACTAAAATATTTCCAAGGTATCTACCAGAAATAGTGTTGTTAAACCATTATCAAACTTCAAGAAATACACCTTAAGAAGTGATACTAAATGAAGATCTAGAAATTTCATGACACAATTTATAATATTAAAGACATGGCAATTAACTTAAATAATAAAAACTAAATGAACAATTAAACACATCTGTGATATAATCACTATTGAAAATAACTAGTAAACAAAAGAGGTCTGTAGATGCTGAGTCTGGATAGTAGAAATCTTAGCAATATTTATTATGCTTTTCGACTTCTCCATACCATTTTTATATTTTATTTGTGCTAAAGTTTTGTAGATGTTTTATGGTAAACATATAAGACAAAAAATCACTTTAGATTGTTTCCTAATAGTACTTTGTAATAGCAATTTGACTCAGAATGGAAATTATGTGTAAACTCAGTATATACCCTGTTATATTCAGATGCCTATGAATAAATTTAATAACTGACATAAATTTGCATCAATAAATGTAATGCTGAGTACAATTTATATAATATTGGGTTTGGTTGATGATACAATCATATTTTTAAATAATTTGGCTTTTTGCTGAGGTTACTATAGCGACAAGCTTATCACAAAATTGTGCTTTTTAATTTCACCATACCCTTATTGCGTCTTAGCTAATGTTTTCTTCATTTGTCGTCATCCTTCAGGATGAATTTTAAAACACAAACTGTTTCCTCTCAGCTTTCAGCACCCCCGTGAACATGTCTTCTTTTTCTCTCAACCTCTCTTAATTTTACTTTATCGTAAAAAAGATTCTGACCTGAAGAGACCTGAGAGTCAACAGATATAAATCACAATATATTATTTTACAATTCAAAATTTCATCTGAAAATTTATTCACTCAGTTCCTACAATACTTCTAGAACATTTTAGGTTGGTCAAATGTGGGGGTGGGAGTGTGGGGAATCTACTATGATTAATGAATCTACCCAACCAAAAAAAAAAAAAAATCAACACGCTCTGTGGGCTTTAGTGTATAACCTATACTAATATTTAGCTTAATCTACAACAGTATTAACACTCAGTATTAGCACTCAAAAGTTGGGTCACCCCCCTAGTCTTCTCATTAACAGGCCTTCAGATCCCAACTAGTAGCTCTAATTAACACCCGCAGTATTTGTATTACCACTAACACCACTGTCACATAGTCAATCTTGTTGGATTTTTTTCTTTTTCTTTCTTTTTTTTTTTTTTTTTGCTTCCATACTTCTCCACCACCTCTTTCGCCTTCCCAAACTGAGGGATCTCTTTTTTCAACTATCCCATTACATTGTTCAGTGATGACTTTCAAGACAGAATCAGGAAGCTGAGCCTGCTGCATGATATAGTGGGATGTGTAACACAATCTTTAAATTTTAATTTATTTTATTGGAAAGGCAAATTTTAATTTATTTTATTGGAAAGGCAGAAAGATCTTCTGCCTGCTGGTTCACTCCCCAAACTTTTGCTGAAGCTGAGTTGATCTGAAGCCAGGAGCCAGAAGCTTCTTCTGGGTCTCCCACATGGGTGCAGTGTCCCAAAGGTTTTGGATAGTCCTCAACTGGCCCCTCAGGGCAAATGCAGGGAGCTGAATGGGAAATGGAGCAGCAAGGGCACAAACCAGTGTCCATATGGGATCCCAGGAGTGTGCAAGCCAAGGACTTCAGCTACTAGGCTATCCAGTCAGGCCCAGAAATGAGTAGGATCTTAGGAGCAGCATAGGTCTGGGACTGTAGGGTTTCACATTCCTTATTTGATCTAATATCCAGAGAACAGGACGCACAGGACAGCAATTCTGCCCTCAGCCCAGCACAGCCATACTGTACCAAAGCCTTCTATGCAGCAAGGATCAGAGTGGTGGTCCTACATTACTCATTGCCACGCTTTCTCAAAAATATGGTTGTGTCAGCTAACCATTTCACCATTTCCTTTTTGCTCTAAGACTTGTCTTCCATCGGTACTGCTCTGTTTTCAAAATTTCAACAGGAACTTGCTAAAGCAGCCAATGCCTATTCCTAAACCTTAATGGAACAGGACTTCTGTTCTACAACAAAGCACTGTTAAAAATGTTTTCCTTGAAATTTTCTCAACTTATTTTCAGTCTGTTCACATTGCATTTTCTGAAATCATGTCTTCAAATCAGTGACCCAAAATAGTAAAACTCAAACAAATATTTATGGGCAGTTACTTTTGCTAAACATTGCTCCCTTGGAATACTCATACTCCTTATTAGCATATTAAAGGCTCTGAAATTGGACAGTAAAAGAAACTTGCACAACTGCAGTGAATCCAAAGTTTCCAAACTTGGAGGACTACAGGATTCATTTCCTCACAACAACTCTTACTTCATCAATTCCAAGACATGATGTTCATTACATTTCGACATATTTGACGTTAGGTCACATCTAATAATCAGTGGCATTACAGTCACTGGACACTGGTAACAATCATGATGTAGTTGTCATTTCCTTAACAGACATAGTTATAGCTATCCAGTTATTATCATAGATGTTGATTTATCTGTCTTGTGGCCATTACAAATATTTTGTATGCCACGTAAGTGCCTTTAGGGCCCGGCGCAGTAGCCTAGTGACTAAAGTCCTCATCTTGCATTTGTCAGGACCACATATGGAAGCCAGTTCTAATCCTGGCAGTCCCACTTCCCATCTAGTTCCCTGCATGTGGCCTAGGAAAGCAGTTGAAAGTGGTCCAAAGTCTTGGGACCGTGCACCCATGTTGGAGACCCAGAAGAGGCTTCCGACTCATGGATTCAGATCAGCAGAGCTCCAGCCATTGGGTGGAACATATTCTTCTCTCTCTCCTCCTCTATGCCTTACCAAGAATAAATCTTAAAAAAAAAAAAATAAAGTGCCTTCACATGAGGATCCTAACTCAGCACTGAAACAAAAAATTAGTTTGTGAGCAGAAACACGTTAAAATAGTGGGATATGTGTGAAGCAAGTATTTGTCAGTGGAGAAATACCTATGATTCCTTGGTTCCCTACGAAAAACCAAAATTGCTTTATGAGAACATAGGAAAGAACTACCTACACATAGATGAATTGTTTAGTTACTGAGAAACAGATAAATATTGCCTATGACAAACCAAACAATATAATTAAAGACTAGAGAAATTGCTAAATCTCTCAAAATAGATCAAAGAAATTTCAAGAAATGAGGGTCTAGTCTCACAGGCCTTTTGTTATTGTTAAGACATTGCATCATAGTTTAATTACCAGACTTTTTCAACTAAGAGGCACATAAAGTAATGCTGCATTTTACAATTGATGCTATCTTAGTTCCCTAACACATGGTATGAACATGTCATGAAACTAGTGTTCTTTATTATAAAACATTGCTTAAACTTCCTTCATATCCAGCCACTGCCCAGTTCATATTTTTATACTACCCCTAAATATTTGTGCCCCCACATCTGATTTACTCATTACCTTGCTTTGCTTCTTCTATGAACACAATAACTAGGTTTGCGTTTTAAAGTAATAATATTCTCCCAGATATCTACAGGAATTTACAGGACTAACATTCTCCCAGATACCAAAATGTCAGGCATCATAATCATTGAAATGAAAGCGCCAAAGTAAGCAAAAGAAAGACAAATCCACACATTGCCTAAATATATTTGCAAGAAGCAAGGAAAAGGTAGAATGACATAATAGTAATGGAACACAAAACAGTGACTACATCTGGGTAAAGTGTATTGATTAGGGAGGAACACGAGACTTCAGTGGGTGTGGGATATGTTCTATATATTTATCTAGATGGTGTTTAGATGGCAGCTCACAGATATCATGCACACACACACATACACACACACACACACACACCTGTAAGAAATATTAAGCTGTACGGGCCCGGCAGCGTGACCTAGCAGCTCAAGTCCTCGCCGTGAACACGTGCCCGGGATCCCTTACGGGTGCCAGTCTAATCCCGGCAGCCCCACTTCCCATCCAGCTCCCTGCTTGTGGCCTGGGAAAGCAGTCAAGGACAACCCAAAGCTTTGGGACCCTGCACCCGTGTGGGAGACCCGGAAGAGTTTCCCGGCTTCGGATTGGCGCAGCAATGGCCGTGGGGTCACTTGGGGAGTGAATCATCGGACGCAAGATCTTCCTCTCTGTCTCTCCTCCTCTCTGTATATCTGACTTTGTAATAAAATAAATGAATAAATCTAAAATAAAAGGAAATATTAAGCTGTTGATTTGTAAAATTTATTAACAGAGAATTAGAGCACAAAAAATGTATTTAAGAGGTAGGATTCACACTAATATAAATTTTTGTTTATATAGATGAGACTTCCCCATTCTACCCATTCTTTTTTTTTTAATATTTTAAAATTGCCTTTTATTACAAAGTCAGATATACTGAGAGGAGGAGAGACAGAGAGGAAGTGGAGCTGCCGGGACCAGAACCAGCGGCCATATGGGATCAAGGCGAGGACCCTAGCCACTAGGCCATGCTGCCGAGCCCCTCTACCCATTTTTTTACTTCTACCCATTAATGCTAGAGGGAATATACATGTTTCTATTTTGTAACCTTCATATATTCAAAGGCAGTCATCATTGGCCATTAAAGGTATTCCTTTCTGTTTGATTATCACAGAATTCCTTCAATCAAGACACTAAATCCCCTCATTTGATTAGTTGGCCTTAATTGTAGAGAAATCTAAATATTTCTTGACCAAGTTGTGTCATGCTAAGTTTGTCTCCAAGACAATATCTCTAGAGTAACGCTTGTCCCCAGAATCTCACAGCTTTTTTCACAGTCCGCAAAGAAGACACATTCCACCTATAATGACCATTTTCAGCAATAAGCTTGAAAACTGTCTATCCCTGCACTGAAAGGCAAAACCCCAAAGGGGCACTATAAGAATATCTGTTACATACACTATTACATATGTGATCTATTCTGTGAGTTATTAAAACAAATGTGGGACTAACAATGGAATGTAAAGAACTTATTCTTATCCCTTAAAAGAGTAAATTGCAGGAACAGAGTACCTGAAATATCTTTACCTTAACATAGTAGAGTAGACATTTTAAATTACCTTCACTACTACCATAGCAAGTAATGGATTGAGATCAGATAATTCAGGTTCTCTTCCTGATGGAGCAACGAAGTATGCAACTATCAAAATTTTCACATATCATCACACTTCCAAAGAAACTGTATAGTCTTTAGCACTTCACCCCAACCCTTTGCCCTAGCTCACAAATGTTTAAGTACAGAAAGTAAAAAATAAATAAATAAATACATTTGTACTGGCAGCAAAGACCTAGATAAATATTAAGAGGGAGAAAGGAATGAGGAGAAAGTGGAAGGGGAGAAATGAGGAAGATAGAGAGGAAGTGAAGACAGTTAAAAAGAAAATTTTAACTGAATTCCCTTGTCAGTTTTTTTGTGGCTGACAGAAGCTAGTCAAAACATGTTGCCTTTACCCTGTATCAGTACCTCTTTTTTATGTTGTAAAAACCGTGGTCAAATAAGCAACGTTCGAGATGGTCGCATGCAGAATGCACTTCCTCCCAAACAGTTGTTCAGACACTTATTCCCTCCCTTGTTATGTCAGTAAAAAAACGGGATCTCCAGACATTGCCTTTGCCCCAGCACCAACATTGAGAGCCATGTTTTAGGCCATTCATAAAAAAAATATTGTAATGTCATGGCATGCTTTCATACTCACTTGTAAGCGCAATATTCATCACTTACATAATTACAAATATTCTATTTTATCATCCTGTGTATGAAAGCTCCTAAAATTTGTAATTTTAACATGTATTATTGTCTCACTATCCTTTCTTTGCTTGTGAAAATCCTCTGAAAGAGAAAATACAATTTTTGTTTCAAATATAATTAGCCATGGATTTTAACAGACTCTTATGTGAGTACTGATGCAAGAACTTCCAAAATTTCAACAATGGCATACCCATTGGAAAAACTCTCTCCAAGTGCACTGAGGTGGGAAAAAGTACCAATCCAATTAGTGGAAACTGAAGCCACGTGGGAGTTAGTAAGTAAGAGGAAGGAGATTGCAAGGAATTGAATAAATTGCGAAGTGGTCAATATTGTCCTCACATGAAAACAAAAAATACAAAGAAACAAGTGTTCTCCACTAGAAATTGTGTTTTCAAATCAGTGTCATCCTCCATTGAACAACGTTGTTGCTGTGGTCCTCTAGGTTGCCTCATCTACAGTGCCGACTTGCAAGGAGACTCAAGTCAATACAACACACATTTTTTATATCAACAAAAGAATTCCAAGCACCTAATATCTAATTTGCAAAAGGACATAATTTATTGACAAATTCAGGGCCCTGTATGAACAGGAAACCCTGGAAGGATGACATACTTCCCCGGGCGGAGTCATCACACTTCATTTTCAAGTTCTGTTGCTCGGAGAAACTACAACAAGTACCTGCCAAGGCCACACTATAGAGATTTTGAGTTGGTGAACTTTTGGGAAAAACAAATTCCTCATACAATTTAGCATCTGCATTACAGAGAACAACACAATATTGTGTGTTTTAATCATCATTTTTCACAGAAAATCAAGCTCTAGATCTTTTCGCAAGCTTAATCAGGAACATCTGGATAGAAGTGGCTTCTAGCTGAAACGATCTACTTTGTATGTGTTCATTCTGAGAATGGAAGAAAGGAGCATATATTTCTTAGATACCCCTTCCAGGCAGACCTCTCGGAGCCTGGCGTGGTTCATCTGTAGGAAAGGATTATTTCCGCTTGCTGGATGTCTGAATCAAATCTCACAGTGACTAAGGGGAGTTGCGGAAATCCAGTCAACTTTATTTTCGCCGTCCCTCCCACCACCCAAGAGACACCATGGTCTCTTGCTTTTCATTTTCAACAAGCAGCTGCTTCTGTTGCCATGCCACAATTCAGGCCCTCTTGAGTAATTTTTTTTTTATGTTGACATTTATTTGTTAGAAATCAAGCCCTTTTTTGTACTAAGAAAATATTTTGAAAGCTACAAACTTCAGGATGAATCCATTCTATAGAACTTGTGAGCCTGTGTGATTATGTATTCGGAACACACTGCAACCCAAATAGCTGACAGTGGAACTAAACATGAACCCACACCCTCATCACCAGTGACCTAGTCGCATGCTCTGCTCATTCAGTTTCTCACATATATCCTTCTCCCAAGTTTACAACCATAGACGATGCAGCATGAAATCATTATTAATTACTGCTCTTTTATCAACAATTCATAGGTATTGTACAAAGGCCAATCTCATATAGATCGTTGAAATGTTAACCAAGATAGCATGAAAGATATACTTGTCATAAATCCTCATCCATATTCCTGAG
This sequence comes from Ochotona princeps, assembly GCF_030435755.1. Classification (NCBI taxonomy): domain Eukaryota; kingdom Metazoa; phylum Chordata; class Mammalia; order Lagomorpha; family Ochotonidae; genus Ochotona; species Ochotona princeps. The sequence continues at coordinate 74,330,741 of NC_080836.1, forward strand.
CTCACAAAACTGGTAATATAAATTTATTCTCAACAATAAAAAAAAGTACACCCAGGTACTTAGAAAAGTTGGTATTTTATATTTCCTGGAAAGCTAATCTTTGCTTTAACATGACCTATGTCTTTATTTGTCTTATAAAGTTACGTTAGGTTTATTTTAGATAAAATGATGTATTTTTCAAAAACTATACAGTGTTAAAATAGCATGAGTGCATATCCTTAATAAGCTTATGACCAGATAATCAGGGGCTATAAAGGATTAATTTTTCTCTTTCATTATCAAAGAGCAGCTGTAAAGTACAAAATCCACAGTTAAACCTGTGTTTACAGTCCTAATGGCAGATTTAAAAAGTAATGTGTACAGCAACAGTTTGTCTATCAATGGTCTTTTTCTTTCAATAGAATCAAAAACCCTTTTGCTTTCAAGCCTGATGTGAAGATTCTGCGGTAACTGCCTTTGCATTTGATTGCCATTCTTAGTTTCTGTGGTTCTTTTGCTTTGCTTTTAAGTTAGAAAAATATTTTGCTTAAAAACACAGTACAGGGAAATCAACAACCTAGTCTTTGTTATATGTAGCAGCTCCTGAAGTTTACATCTCAATAAAAAATAAAAGTTATCTTAAAGTAGCACATTAGATCATAATACTGAAAAAGTTATAGTATTAGAATGATACAGGATTTCCTGATTAAAACACAGGATTGAACAGTTGTTCCGTTTTCTATACATGTGTTCTTTTTCCTGTAGCTTCACATTTGCTATCTGCCATTATATAAATTTATTTTAGAGAAGATACTGGAAGTCGTGTGAATTGTCAGTGCCTCTTAAAGCATGAAAATGCTCACTTAAGTTACTCCAACCACAAAACGGAACTGAGAACACATGTTCGCTTTTGTCATTTTAATAAACAAAGTGTCCATGAAAGATACCTATTGCAAGACTGGAGGGGAGACCAATGGGGAGGGGAGAAAGCATGGGGATGGAGAGGGAGACCCTAATGCCTATTAAACTGAGAGAAAAGAATGGAAACAAAGAAATGAAGTGCCCATCTATGAGCCTATGTCTTCAAGACATTTGAACCTAGTTCCCTAGTATAAAATAGTATTTTAATTAACTCATAGCCAAATGAAACATTTTTTTCTACTCCTGTTTTTCTCCTTCCATTTTAAACTTAGAGGAATTTACTGATATTTTTGTGTTGAAAAATTCATGTTAGAGTTCTCCAATACCTTTTATACTTATATCAAACTAGCAGAAGATGCAGACTATGAAAATGGAAGGATTTTTTTTTCTTAAAAGTAAATAATATGGGAGAGATGGGGGTTCTGAAGGGGGGGAAATCCTTGTGCTTATGAAAGCATATCATAAAAAATAATAATGATTAAAAAGTTAAATTATCTACAGATAAGTTTCAGGGTTTAATATAAACATTTTTCATGAACTTTATAATGACAGAAAATTTTAAACCGTTTTCACTTATGATGTACCACACCTTCAAAAGGAAAGTCTGAATTATCACTCTACTTTTAAAGTTAGGGAATGTCACTCATTTAGTTATCAGTAATTAATTGTATGAATGTAGTGGAGCTGAACAGCATCATTAACCAACTGGATGGAACTGAAATTCTCGGAACACTTCACACCAAAACAGCAGAAGATATGGTTTTTGGGTTTTTTGTTGTTGTTATTGTTTTTCAAGTTGTTTTGGAACCTGTCGTAAGACAGATCATATCATGGATAATAAAACAAACGTCAACAAATTTAAAATCATAGGAATCAGACAAATATGTTCTCTGACTCTAAGGGATTCAAACTAGTAATCAGTAACAGAAAGATAAGAGAAAAATCTTCAAACATTTGCTAATCAACAACACATGTTAAAATAATCCATTTGTCAAAGAAGAAAGCACCAACTAAATCTGAAAATGGCCTTGAAGGTAAGTGAAAAACAGCATGTGAATTTTACCACACATCCCAAGCAGCACTGAGAGGAAAATTTACGACCCTAAATTCTTCAGGAGAAATGAGGAAAGATCTGAGTTTCTACAGGAGCACATAAGTTAAAAAGATCAAAATAAACCCTAAAAAGCAGAAAAATAAATTAAAATATAGGAGATCAGTGAAACTAGAAGCAGGGAATCAATAGAGAAAACTGATTCAGTAAAATCGCGTTTCTTCACTATTTTTTTAAATCGTAGAATTCCAGCAAGAATAACAAAGATGAACAGAAAACAAAAGTACCAGTAGCAAAGGAAATGAGGCAAAATAATGAATTTTGTAATCAATAAAAAAGGATAATAATGAAATACTACAAATAATTGTACTCTCATAAATTAAGTAGCCTATAACAAATAGTTCCTAATTTTAAAAATTCACAAATAAGCTATTATATCTTAGTCAAAATGAAAATGATAACCTTAATAACCTCATAAATAAAATATAGTTGAACTCTGTCAAAAAATCTCTCAGAAAGTCAAATCTTCAGTAACAGTTGATTTCATTGGAGATTTTGATCAAATACACAAAAACGTTTCCAGAAGATAAGATGGTAAGAAGCAATTACAAATTTAATTAGTGAGGCTAGATTTCACTAATTACAAAATTAAATAGAAACAACACAAAAAAGAAAATAACAAATATTATTCATAGATTTTGATGCAAACTCCTTAATAAAATATTGGGAAGCTGAATGCAACAATGTTTAAAAGAATTGCACACCAGTGCTGGTGTTGAGCATATTGAGTAAAGCCACTCTGTGCGACTGTCCTGTTCAAGAGATGCCAAATGGAGTGAAAATAATCGTACACACTCGCATGTATAATGTATATATATATACATGTATATATTTGCTTGAATTAATATTTTTCCATTTAGTTAATTAATATATTACTTTTATGCTGTCATTCACAACATTGCTATTAACTATAAAAAATAATAAGTAAGGTTTATGTTTTTATAAGGTTTAGAACTGCTTACTGAGCTCAAAATACTGTGATGCATTGATGTTCCCAATAGGAATTAACTGAATTTCACAAAGTTAATGCTTAATGCAATTTGCTTTGCACTGATAAATATTATCTAGATATAGCCCTTAAGTAAAACCTATTTTCGGACTCGGCGGCATGGCCTAGCGGCTAAAGTCCTCGCCTTGAAAGCCCCGGGATCCCATATTGGCTCCGGTTCTAATTCCGGCAGCTCCACTTCCCATCCAGCTCCCTGCTTGTGGCCTGGGAAAGCAGTCGAGGACGGCCCAAAGCTTTGGGACCCTGCACCCGCGTGGGAGACCCGGAAGAGGTTCCAGGTTCCCGGCTTCGGACTCCTCTGTGTATATCTGGCTGTAATAAAAAATGAATAAATCTTTAAAAAAATAAATAAAACATATTTTCACTCATCTTCTAAAGCCTGTTACTAAAAATATAGGGAAGGTTAAACTGCACAATAGCACCTTCACTGAACTAAAGACATAAATTTAAAAAGAAAAAGGTGAATTCTGTGTCAATGGAACTTCAAATTTCCAGAAGTTTTAAATTCTTTGGCAGTTGAATTTCCATGTAAAGCTGCTCGTATTCTCTAGGGGTATCAAGTGAATCATAATTCCTCCTATACTCATTTACATAATTCCAATGTTTTCCTATTATATACAACTCCATCTATCTCAAAAATATCTAATATTATTTTGCTAGTGTATAGATCATGATCGAAATTTAGTTCTAATTTTCCTGAACTAGAGAATAGGTTTTGTCTGAGCTGTACAGTGCTTATATCCAATTTTAACTTGTAATTCTCAATATGTTTTTATTACATTCAGAGAATAATAGAGAATATGCCTGCTGTTACTTAATACCTTTCAATTCCTATGGATCACAATGAAAGACCTGGTAGCCCAGCAGGTCTCGTATTTCAAAGGTTGTGGGCTGTTAAAATTGTACTTCTATTAAAATTCTTGTTAAATTTTGGCTGCCAATCTGAATGTAAAATTACTTTGTCATTTTTCTATAGAATAAAAAAGCTTATTTCCAACTACTTATCTAGCAAAAATGAAAAAGGAAGTTTAGAAAAAAATCAACTGTCATGAAATAACAGCTACTCTACAAGTATTTTCCCTTCTTTTCATAAGTAGATTCTTTCATTTTTTAAAGGTTTATTTATTTGAAAGAGTTACACACAGAGAGGGAGAGATGTTCCATGCACTGGTTCACTTTCCCACATGACTAAGGAGGCCTGGACTGGAGCAGGGCAAAGCCAGGCGTGAGAAGCCTCTTTCAGGTCTCCCACAAGGATGGCAGGGGCCCAGACAGTTGGGCCATCTGCTGCTGCTTTTCCCAGGCCATTAGAAGGGAGCTGGAATCGAAATGGAGCAGCTGGGACTCCAGCGGGCATCACAGAAAGCAGATTTACCTCTTTTGCCACAATGCCAGATTCCAAGGCTTCTTATTTATTTTTTTTTAACACGGATCTCCTCTACCAACTTTTTGAAATTATTTTATTTCTTTGGAAGGACATTAAATCACTCCACAAATGCCAGGAATGGGCCAGGCTGAAGTGAGGATACTGTAACTCAATCTGGGACCCCTATGCATATAGCAGGGATGCAAAACACAAGAGCTATCCTTTGTTGCATCCCAGAATGTACTTTACTAGGAAGTGGGGTCAGCAGGACACCTGAGTTTCAAACACAGGGATCCTGAAATGAGACGTGGGCAACCTAAGTGGTAACTTAACCTCTGCTTAAATAACTGTTTAAACAACGAAATAATTTTTAAATTAAAAGGAATGTTTTAGCTGATATCCAAAGAAGGATCAGGATTGATTTTCTAATGATCATTCTAAGAATAAAGAGTGTGTGAAGACCCCAAAGTGACAAATTGCAAGTGAAGACTGCTCCAAGGGAAAGTGGTTGCAGTGCCCAGAGAACTGTGAGCAAAACAGAACAAAGTACAATGTGATGAGGGGACCAAAGCAGGGGAAGATTACTCATCCCTCTGTAAATCACCATCACAAGGGTCATGGGAATGAGCTTATCAGAGGAGCAATGGAAAGTTGTTGATGGATTAAAGCATTGTCCACCACCGTGAAAGGAAAAGATACCTTGAGGGTTTAATGATGATGCCATGGGCCAGGCCAAAGATGGCAGCATCTATACCTCCAAGGCAAAGACACAGCCCTGTTCACAGACTGCTGGGAAATCTGTGTTGGAAAACGAACTGGGTGACAGATTGGCTTGGGGTGGAGGTGGGCCGTGGGTGTAAATAGGGCAAGGTTGGCCCTTAGCTGACTCATCAGGAAGAAGTGGTCATTGACCAAGGTGGAGGTACAGGAGGGGAAAGATTTATTGTATGCTGTGTGGTCATGTTAATTCTGCAATGACTGCAATGACACACAGCTAAAGGTCACAAATGCAGATATCAATTAATTACTCACATCTAGGCTGAAAATACAAATTTATCTCTTTAACATTTTACTTTGAGTTAAATTAATGCATGACCATTGGAGGAAAAGGTATTGTTAAAAGCCACTAAATTTTCTCATTATATGTAAATGCAACTCAAACTGTTATTTGCAAAAATATAGGATTATGCTGTTTTAAAATTGATTTTAGCAAGGTAGTTAAACATATTTTCTTCAGAGAAATGTGGAATCCTTCTGAGAAATATAAACTTACTGAACTAAAGCCATATAGATTTCTACTGAAAATATTAACTGAATTATTATTTGTATAAATGCAGATGTTTTCCAATATTTTGCAACAGTTATTAGTACTACAATTAACATTTTACTTATCTGCATGTTTTATGAAATTTACTGTGCACAAGAAATATAGAACATATATGCTTAATGCACAGACAGGATTAAGTTAATATACAACATATGGCCAAGAAGAGGGAAATAATTATTTTTTTGCCAATAACTGGAAAGAAAGATTTTCTTGCAATCTTACATGTCTTACAGCTGCTAATGAGCACATAGACAAGAAGTCTTCAAAAAGCTCATGCAAGGTACGGATTATGAAACACCATGGATAGGTTTCAAAATTTTTTGCACCAACATACTCACTTTTTAATTTCATTTTATAAACCTTCTGAAATATTTTCATATTAAATTCAACATTCGAAATGAAAATGTCTGAGTTTGTTTGCTACATAGCTTATAAAACTAAGAAAATGTGTGTTGCACGACATTTTCTACTTTTCTTACCTCTTAGACCACTCTAAAATTCCTGTCAAGAATTTCAGGGGAGTCTGAATATTCCTAATAAATGATTGCTTATGTCTCCAACTGTATGCCTGTCTCCATCTCTAACCTAAGCCACACCATATTACAGATGACAGCTGTTGTGGAAGTCAGAATTCCCTAAAAACAAGATCAAAAGAGAAAACTCTTTTCCAAGGCCAGAGTTTTGATAACAACAGCTACTCCTGCACCCCAAGAAAACACCAGGAAACACAGGCAAACCTGATGACAGCTATGTCGCTCCAAGGAGGGTGTTCTCTCTCTTCTGTGGTCAGCCCCACTACCGCCGGATGCTTCAGCAACAACCAAAACACAACCACACAAGGGTACTCTGCTTCCTTAGAGAGGCCAATTGGAGGGGATGCTTGCTGATCTTAGTGCCAGATATCAACTAGGCATTTAAAACCCCCTGTGCCTATCACATCCCACCTGCAAGCTGGAATTGAAGAAAGAGCTATATCAAAAACATGAAATCCTTTCTGGCCTGGTGGGATAGCTTTATTCCTGAGTAATTTCTGCAAATAACACCCTTGACTCTGAAAAATGTAAAAATTACCTGTAGCGTCAAGGCAAATGAGGACCAAATCCATTCATTACTTCCCTCTAGATTCTCATTCACCTCTGACTGCAGGAAGCACCACAAACACAGGGTCCATAGAAAGCATATAAACATTTTATCCAGATACACAGGTTGTCATGGGAGCATTTTTTGTTCTTGACTTTACTGTAAGCAAATCTGAGCAGTAAATGTTCAGGTATAAATAGAGATTTTTTTCCCCCTTCACAAACATAATATTTATCATTCTGAAAGATTGCAATCTTTTTCCTTTGAATTCTGAGATAAATTCTGAGCTTTTTTCAGCCTTGACCTCTTTGTAGATACTTATCTGTATCTTCATTACCCAAGAAGTAGGCACTGTTGAGCAATCCACAGTCTGAATCTCTGGTTTGCTGGGGATGGTCTTGGAATATCCTAGCACAGCAAAGACTGTGCTTTTGTAGCAAAGCACCTCATACTCTCAGTGTCCTAACACAACTTAACAGTGATCAGCATTCTGCATAGAGAAGCCTCATCAGGCATGTTGCTACTAAATATGCCTGAGAGAAAGGGGAGACCTTAAAGGTCCTAATAGGACAATCGTGTAAACCACAGCTAACAATTAACATAAAAACAGCTGAATGTTGCCTTCAACCGTTTGTTTCACATAGTGCTGATTTGAACTTCAATTGAAAAGACCTTGGATTCATCTTCTAGTTTGGCCATAATTTCTCCCCACTTTCTATAACTGTTCGTTTTATGATCCCCATGTAGCACTTGAAGAAATTGTAGTTTGAAATATTTGGTACATGACTCAGTAAACTGAAAAGTTTCATGGATTCGGAGTCTGTTCTTTTTATACCATTTGCATTGAGGAAATAGAAAACAAGTAACTATGTTCATATTTCCCAAACAGCTATGTTTGTCAAGAAAGATAATAGCAACACATTTAAGAGGGAATAGTACTAAAACAACAATAAATATTATGTATGTTTTATGGTTCTTCACAATTTAGAATATGATTACACATTGATCACAGCATTGGTTCTCCTCCACTGTCACCCCACCACTGGAGTCCTATGAAACAATCAGTATATGGGATTGTGGTTTCCATTCTTCAGGTAAAAAATGAAGATAAAATAATGCCAGTTGCCTTAACTTTAAACATAATGGTGTTTCCCAGCTGAAACTCAAGCTCCTCTTACTTTTCTATCCTGCATAGCAATACATACATCAGGACTTTCACAAACATGATGTAAGTTGACAAATAATGTTGGCTCAGTACACATAACTGATTCATGAACATGGATAGTAGAAGAAGCTGACAGATAAGAACAATCAGGCCCAGGAGCAGACGTTATAGCATAGCAGGTAAAGGTGCTGCCTGTGACTGCAGATGGGCACAGGTTTGAGTCCAAGTTGCACACTTCCCATCTACCTCCTGCTAAATACAACCTGGGAAGGAAGTGGAAGATGGTAAGTGCTTGGGCTCCTCAACCCATGTAGGAGATGCAAAAAAACTCCTGGTTGCTGGTTTCAGTCTAGCCCAGCCCTGGCCAATCACACCCATTTAGGGAGTAAACCAGCAGATGGATGATTGTGTGTGTGTGTGTGTGTGTGTGTGTGTGTGTGTGTGTGTGTGTGTCTTTCTCTATAAAAACACTAGCATGATGAGACACAGCAGTTGACATTTGCATCTGACATCTCTTGGGACATCTGCATTCCACAGCAGAGTGCCTGGGTCCAGTTCCAGACCCTCTGCCCTCATTAGAGCTTCCTGCTAATGAGCCTGCTGGAAGGCCACAGATGACGGTTCAAATACTTGGGACCTGTGACTCTGTGGGAGACACACATTGAGTTTTGGGCTCCAGGCTTTCAGCTTTAAACTAGCCCAGGCCTATGTACTACAGTCATTGGGAGGGTGAACTGGTGATTGTAAGTTATCCTCCACCTCCTGCTCATTATCGCTCTTGCTCTCTCTCACATTTTCTCTTTATCACTCTGGCTTTTACATAAAATGAAAATAAATTTTTAAAATGTTTTGAAGATATTTTTATTTGAAGATTGGAGCTACAGAGGGTGGCATGAGAAGAAAGAGATTCTCCATCTACTGACTCATTCACCAAATTGCTGCAATGGCCAGGACGGTTCAGGCCAAGAGCTTTATTCAGGTCTTCCGTGTGGGCTCAGGGACCCAAGCACTTGGGCCATGCTAAATTGTTTCTCTAGGCCAACAGCAGGGAGCTGGATAGGAAGTGAAGCAGAAGAGACACGAAACAGAACCAATTTGGGATGCCAGGGTTGAAGATCAGGGCCTTACCCACTATATCACAAAACATGCCCCTTAAGAATTTGTTTTAAAATGATTGTAAGAATGCACAATGCGTATTTGTGTTTATATGATACAGGTATGTGTGTACAAGGATAAACAGATAGGCATGCACAAATCCAATTTTACTTGATATAGAAAACCAGTAATAGAAACTAAAAAATAACAATTTTAGACGCTAGGGTGCAAAGAATGGAAGATATAAATGAAAGGCTTTTTATAACTAGAGTTTGTTACAGAATTTTGGTTTGGGATCATAGAAATGGCATGTATCTAACAAAAGTAAGCTGAAAGATTAAAAAGCAATATCTAAATCTATTAGAAATAAACCTACTACATAACAAACTTGTGACATTACGAAAACAGAAAGCTTAATTTCAAGTAATTTTAGCATAAAGTACAGTACTTTAACTATTCTTTCCAGTTTATATTCTTTTTTCAAAAAAGATTTATCTATCTATTTGAAAATCAGAGTTATAGACGCACAGGTACACACATACACATACAGATGCGGGGGATAGAGAGAGAGAAAAAAGAGAGAAAGAGAATGAGAGAGAGAGAGAGAAATAAACTAAATTTTTTCTAATTTTCCATCCTTTGGCTCACTCCCCAAGTGGCAGCATTGGTCAGGGCTAGGCAAACCCGAAGCCAGGAGCCAGAAGCTTCATCTGGTCTCCTATGTGTGTGTAATAATCCAAACACTTGAACCATTTTTCACTGCTTTCTCAGGTAATTAGCAGGGAGATAGATCAGAAGTGGAGCCTTTTGGACATGAACTAGCACCCACATGTTCAAGAATATGTCCCAGTTAATGAAAAAGGTGGAACAGACACAGGCCCTGTTGTAAAAAGAGAATATTGCAGCTCATTTGCTGCTGTAGCAGAAGAACAGAACTAGCTGGACAACTACCTCAAACAAACGATGACAGCAAAAAATCTTGGTAAACAGAGCCAATGGACATTGGGAGGTGACTTCATCCTCGGATTGGTGAAGTCGACAGCATTTCAGAACTATCCAAACCACTTGGACAGAACCCTCAGAATCTGTACACATTGAGAGTCTGGGCTGATATGAGGTGGCAGTTCATAATCTGTGAGTATTGGATAAGTGGTTTCCCCTTTTGTCTCTCCTCTTCTCCCAGAAACGAGAAGAAGAAATTTAGAAGCAATAAGCATATCTTCCGTAAACCTCATCCTTCCAACCCTGATCCACCATATAAGCATTTCAAAAAAATAAAATTTACAATAAAAAAGTCTATGCTTAGCAAGGACACTTCGTGGCATTGTATTTTTCATAGAAAAAGCTGAAGACATGATAATTCATGGAGAAGTAGATCTTGACATTTGTCTCAAGAAGGCTGTGTAAAAAACATTACATGCAATGGCACTTCAAAATGTGTCAGGAGAAATGGAATCCGACATTATCCATACCTACAATGTCAGGAAACACTTCAATTTCAATAACAGCATGGTGGACTTAATGACTGTTCATGAAGGACCACCCATTGTAATACTAGAGGGGAAATCAACTGGGGAGGGGCCTTGAGAGGGGGATGAAAAATCCCAGAGCCTATGGAACTGCATCATAAAATAATAATAATAATAATAATAATAATAATAATAAAGAAAAGCATAATAGAGGAAAAATATACATTTACTATCATTTAGAAAGATTTTGAAATCCATGCATAGTTTATTTCTTCATAGTATACCCTTTCTTAAGAATTTTTTTGTGGCCCTTCTGTATCTACCAAACAAATGCTGGTATTCACTTATTTGATCCATTTTAAGCAACTTATAAGGGTGCTGTTCTATCTACAATGTACCAAGGTTGCAGAAACTGTATTTATATCACAATTTTCAAAAGTCTATGAGTTGAATGTTATCTGCTGTGTGTTAACCCTTTAAACTTTACTCAACAAGAGAAAAATGGGTTTCAGTAGAAGCTGAAGAAATTATATCAGACTCAAGAACATCTTTGAGGGTCAGGATTAAACAATGGAACCGTGAGATTATCACACTCTTGCCAAGTAGTAGATATTATTCATTTTTCCTGGAATTGAAGCTACAATAAAACCTATCAAAATACACTGAAATATCAAATTTCTTGAGATAAAAATAGTCATAATGAAATAGGGATGAATGTTGTTAACATTGACAAAATAGAGACAAATTATGAGTTTTGAGACAAAAGCAATTTGTGATTCTCAAATTACCTATTTTTGACAGTATTAGTTATAAATTACTTTTTATATAGGGTTAAGTGCATTATTGCAAAATTAGAAAATTTAAAGTCCATGAAGAGTTAGTATTATGGCACAGTGTGTTAAGCTCCTGCCTATGAGATTGGCATTCCCTATCAGAGAATGGGTTCAAGTGCCTGCTGCTCTCCTTTCAGTGCTACTCCCTGCCAGGGCACCAGCGACAGCAGCAGAAGATGACCTGAGTGCTTGGGCCGCCGACAGCCATACAAGAGACCCGAATCAAGCTCTCAGTTCCTGATTTCAAACTGGCCTATCTGGGAGTAAACAAGCAGATGGAAGATGTGTCTCTCTTCCCCAACCCCCTCTCTGTCTCCCCTTCCCTCACACTCCCTCCCTCCACCTCTCTTTTAAATAAATAAATATTTTTAAACAAAGTATGTGAATTTTTCAACACATGGTGCTGAAACAATGATATTTTAAGAAGATAAATATACAAAAACTGAATCTAGACACAGTCCTCGCATATTTCACAAAAATTAACTCAAAATGGATTGTTGACCCAAACATAAAACACAAAACTATGCAATTCCCAGAAGACAGCATAAGAGAAAATACAGATTATCTTGGATTTAGGGATGATTCTTCAGATACAACATCAATGGCATGATCCAGAAAGAAAGAAATGATAAACAATACTTGATTAAAATTAGGATTTTTGCGCTGCAAAATGCACAGTCAAGAGAACGAAGAAAACTAAGTCACAGATTGGAAGATATTTTTCAAAAGGCACATATGACTAAAGGATGGCTTCCAAAATATACAAAGAACTCTTATTACTCAACAATAAGGAAACAAACAGCACAGTTTTAAAATGAGCTTGTGGCTGGGTTAAGTTACCCCATATGCTGCCAGCATCCTATATTAGAGCATCAGTTTGTGTCCTGGGTGATGCATTTACAATCCAGTCCTGCTAATGCACCTGGAAAGGCAGCAGAAGATGGTTGAAGTACAAATGAATCCCTGCCATGTATGTGAGTGATCAGGATGGATGCTTAACTCTTGATTTCTGCTTGATCTGGATGTGGCTCTTATGCCCAAGTGGGGAGTAAACCAATGGATAGAAATATCTCTCTCTCTGCCTTTCAAATAAGCAGTAAGTAAATGAATGAGTAAATATTTTTAAAATAAAATGAGTCAATTGGGCCCGGCGGCGTGGCCTAGCAGCTAAAATCCCTTCTTGAAAGACCTGGGATCCCATATGGTCGCCGGTTCTAATCCCGGCAGCTCCACTTCCCATCCAGCTCCCTGCTTGTGGCCTGGGATAGCAGTTGAGGACGGCCCAATGCATTGGGACCCTGCACCCGCGTGGGAGACCTGGAAGAGGTTCCGGGTTCCCGGCATCGGATCGGCGCAACACCGGCCCGTTGTGGCTCACTTGGGGAGTGAATCATCGGATGGGAGATCTTCCTCTCTGTCTCTCCTCCTCTGTGTATATCTGACTTTGTAATAAAATAAATAAATCTTTAAAAAAATAATAAATAAAAAAATAAAATGAGTCAAAAATTTAACCTTATGTTTCACCAAGGAAGATACAGACAGCAAATAAGCACATGCAAAGATGCTTGACATCATATGTCACCAGGGAAACGCAAATTAAAACAGCAACAAGATACCACCACACACCTATGTAAAAGGCCAAAATCCTTTGGTGGTGGAAATGAAGGATCCAGTAGGGAACAAATGAAGTCTTGGGCTCCTGTTCAGGGGACACAAGAAAGAGTCTAGTTCAGCAGTGGTACCATGGGAGTACTTGCATGACTCACGTATACAACAATTTACTGTGATTTTTATGAAGATTAAAAAATACTTTGGTTTTAAAAAAAGAAACCAAAATCTTGAACACTGACTGTATGAAACGCTAGTGGTAATGAGAAGCAACAGGAACTCTCAAAATGCAAACTAGTAAAAGCAATTCAGACAACATTTTGGCAGTTTCTTACCTAAAAAGCATATTCTAACCATGTGATCAAGCTTTTCCTGTTCACTCAAAAGGAGTTGAAAACTTAGGTCTGCACCAGAACCTGCTCACAGATGTGCATTCTTATTGTCACATTATTCAAAAATGTCAAAACTGGGAAGCAACCCAGGAGTCCTTCAGGAAGTGATAGATAACAGACCACAGTGCATCCACACAACAGAATATTACTCAGCAATAAACTAACAATAAACTATCAACCATGGAGAAAACTTAAATTTGCATTAGTAAGTGAGAGAAGCAAACCTGTAAAGGCTACGTACCTTGTCATTTCAGCTATATAAATATTTTTGAATGCTCAGAACCATGGAAACAATAAAACAATCAGAGGTTGTTAGAGATTCAGGAAGAGATAAATGAGAAGCCCACAGAGAAATTTTAGAGTAGTGCCAGACCCAATATTATACTTGGTGGTGGATAAAAATATCATGGCACCACATGTGCAAACCAACAAAATGTGCAAAACCAAGAATGAGCCTTAATGTAAATTATGCACCTTGGATGAAATAATGTATTTTGCAGGTTAATCAATTGCAACAATTGTAATACTGTGGTTGAAGACATTGATATCCTATGCTTGTATATAGGGCAGGAGTATATGGGTAGGATCAGCACCTACCCATTGATGCTGTGTATCTCAGAATGCTCTAAAATGCAAAATATTTTTAAAGACGTATAAACATACTTGGTTCTTTTAATAATAATTTGAAATGCATAATAATTCAAAATAAATACTAGTAACTAGTTAAATCTAGATATAGACTTTATTGTGAGTCTATAATTTACCTAGATTACTATATTTACCTAGATTACATTTACCTAGAATACTTCTTTCTATTCCTTGGGACATCAATACAGGACACAGGGGTGTTTCATGGGAGAACAAATCAATCTAATATAAAATCTTTGTTCTTGGCTTTACTACTGAGTTTCTCTTGCAGGGGTGGGAGATGAAAAATTCAAAACCTGGAAAATGAGAGGAACCCAGAAAATACTATAGAGAGGTAATAGGCATAAACATTTTTGTCATTCTTTTCCGGGAAAACCAACAATATAAGATCGATAAACTGACATAAGAGATAAGGCAAAGAAAATATGAACCATATTAGAAAACCGAATGATAAACGAAATTATCAAGAGTTCAAGTTTGACGTTTAATAGGGTTTCATTATTGTAGACACACTATTGTAAAACCAATAGCAACAGGAATTTTCACACACACACTGACTGAATTTACTTTGAATTGCCAAAGACTACATTTATCCTTTATGCCCTCTAATTAAAAGTGTTCTTTTGTATGTTGCTTTGTATCTTTGAAGATTTTTTTAAACAGGTAGCTTTTTTAAAAGAAATCACAAGAATGTTAATAGGCAAAAATCAGAGATTGCATGTCAATTCAGATAAACCACAAAATTATACAGGGTTCCAGGGCTGCCGGAGAAAATCTGAGAGGCACATAATAGCCAAATGATGTGTGCCATTTTTTGTAACTTAAGTTTTTCTTACCTTGTATCAGAATAAAAATGGCATTTTTACTGGACTCGCTGATTTGTTGGCTAATTTTTCTCAGAAAATGTGAAGTTACAGAGAGCAATGTTAAAATAACGACTTACTAGGTTTTGTTGGAATTTTAGATGCCTATATAAAGTATCCCAGGTAGGCTGACTTAACATCAATAGTATTTCACTGAATTAATTTGCTTAAAATTTCTGCCTCTTTTACCTGCTTGGCGTCTATCCAAGGGCTTTCCATGACACCAATAACTAAAGATATGTTTTCCTGAATGAAACAGTCTTTGTGCCAGTGTGTCTAAGTACATGCTGTGAAATAATTATAAAACCAAGCTGTCTAAATTTAATCTATGTTCAAATCACAAAGAATACCTTCCACAGTGATAAGTCACAAAAGCATTTGAAATTCACTTGGAAAAATATCACAAATTTACACAAGAGACAAAATAAAATAAATTCCCCTAATGTACCGCAAATATCAACTACCCCACACTACCTACAAGCCATATGTTTTTTCCATCTGTTCTGTTATCATCAACTAAATTTATAGTATTTGGGCTATCAGAAGGATTGTCAAACATGAGCTGAGCATGAATTTTAAACCTAGGTGTTACTGCTAGCTTTTTTTTTTTAAGAAGAAGAAAAAAAGAAGCTACCCTTACTTCCGTAAGAATCCTACCATCATGACATTTTGGGGATTCAGATTAAGATTTCCTCAGTGTTTCTGAGGAATGTTCATCAATTCTCAAAATTTTAAATTGGTCTTGAAGTCACTGATTAATCATTCAGTCTTCTTTGAGTAATGGCTAACAAAGAAGCTGGGATTCTGACAATATGATTCTTCTACGGGAGGAAGCACTGGGTTTTGAGTGTTGTAGGTGGAATTCAAAGACCCCACATGGACCCAAGCCCTTTATAATTCAACTCTTTTGAGTGGGTAATGAATCCACCATTAACTTCAAGGCAACAGAAAATGGCAAAAGTGATGGGAAAGTCACTATCTTGGTAAGGTTGGGCTGCATTGAAAAGATGTTGGATTACTACATCCATGGTTATATTAGGTCCTATGACAAAAATGACCGATAGTCACTCCTGTGATTGTATCACATTATCTAGAACTCCAAACTACTGGATTGAGGTGAGGAAGCGGTCAAAGAGCTGCTCTGTAGCCTTTGAAGAAGTAAGTTGACATGAGTAAGTTGTGTAACAAGGAACTGGGGGGACCTCTGGGAGGTCACAGCAACCTTGCATCAGCAAGACAGCAACATCCTTAAAATCCTATAGCCACAAAGGACTAAATTCTGCCAACACATGATTATAGTCAAGAATCCTAAGCTCTTGAAAGGATGACAGTCTGGCTGACGCTTTGATTACAACCCAGGAGATCAAGAGCACAGAACTCATTAAACCCATGCCTGGACTTCCAATTAATGGGACTGCAAGAGATAAAGGGTAGATTCACTCAGACTCCACCTTGAGAAAAATGCACACTACATGTTGATGGCTCCTAGGTTCCCAAATTGGATACACAGTCCAGTTTACTTATCCATCTACCTGATCCATGAGGATCCGTACGTATGAGAATAAACATGCCTTGTGGCAGGCCAAGAAATCATATGTGGTTGTTACATGCACTACTATTACTTTGTATTCATAAAATACTATTTACATGTACTCTTTCAATTGTAGCTCGTATACACAAATGCATTGTACTCTTATTTGCTAAATAGGAACAAAAACATTCTGAATTCAAAGTATGACACTAAACTACGGTAACTTTCATATTCAGTTATAAACAAGTACCTTAAAATATTTCAGGTTCAACACAATCATGCGACTGCATACAGTTAAATGTATAAAAGATTCTTACAGCCCAACAGCATACCCAAGAATGATGGATGGTGTTATATTACAGACAAATTGACAAATAACTTCAAAACCTGAACTAAATTATTCTGCAACATGATTGAAACCAAGGATGACAAAAACATTTATTTGTGTGTATGTGCGCCTGGGCCTGTGATCCATGCCTGAAGAATCCCAGGTTAGTGATGCAATCCACACTTCCTTTTATTGCCATGAACAAGAGAGGGGAGACATGAAATAGAAGGGCTAAAATCTGGGGAGTCTTGGAGAACAGCAATCCAAATTTCCTGGAGTAAAATAAGATTAACATTTTAGATTTTGTCAACTATTCTCAGAAATATAATTATTAAGTGAAGTGAATAAGAATAATAAATCAATTATAAGTGTTGAAAAATCAAAAATTTATTTTCTCATCCTATGGCAAATCGTTATTTAAACAAAATTACTCAGATGACAACTTTGTAAGAAACACTGTTAAAAAATCTGAGAGTCTCTCTGATGGGCAGCTGTAGGTGATTAGGCTGTCCTCTGAATCACCAAGGTTCTTTTACCAATATATGCAAAGCTAATATGCATAATGTTCTATGACACATTCATCTAATTTTTTTAAAAGATTTTATTCATTTTATTACAGCCAGATATACACAGAGGAGGAGAGACAGAGAGGAAGATCTTCTGTCGGATGATTCACTCCCCAAGTGACCACAACGGGCCGATGCGCGCCGATCCGAAGCCAGGAACCCGGAACCTCCTCCGGGTCTCCCACGCGGGTGCAGTGTCCCAATGCATTGGGCCGTCCTCGACTGCTTTCCCAGGCCACAAGCAGGGAGCTGGATGGGAAGTAGAGCTGCCGGGATTAGAACCGGCGACCATATGGGATCCCAGGTCTTTCAAGAAGGGATTTTAGCCGCTAGGCCACGCCGCCGGGCCCCATTCATCTAATTTTTTAGATCATGCTTCCAGAAGAAATTTTGTTTTTTAACTTATGCTTTTTAAATATACGTATTTGTACATACGTGTGTATGTATATATATATAGTTTCAGGTATAGCACGAAATTAACAAATGCAATGGTATTGGCTTAAGTTATCTGTGCCTAGTAAGATTGGATGCTTTATTTATTTATTTATTTTATTTCCTCTTATGATGCAGTTTCATAGGCTCTGGGAGTCCCCTGACCCCTCCCCAAGCCTTCCCCCCATGTTGGATTCCTCCACATTGTTGCAGTAGTACAGTTCATTGGATGCTTTATTTATTACCCTAAAGAAATCAATCAGTTTAGCTTGATTCTTGAACTATGAATTTTTTTCATTGTAATTCTCTCATTGTTGGGTTTTATTTTTTAGGAAAGATAAGGAGAGGGCCCGGCGGCGTGGTCTAGTGACTAAAGTCCTTGCCTTGAACACACCAGGATCCCATATGGCTGCCGGTTCTAATCCCATCAGCTCCACTTCCCATTCAGCTCCCTGCTTGTGGCCTGGGAAAGCAGTCGAGGACGGCCCAAAGCTTTGGGATCCTGCAGCCGTGTGGGAGACCTGGAAAGAAGTTCCTGGTACCCGGCTTCGGATCGGCGCAGCACCAGCCGTTGTGGTCACTTGGGGAGTGAATCATCGGATGCAAGATCTTCCTCTCTGACTCTCCTCCTCTCTGTATATTTGACTTTGTAATAAAAATAAATAAATCTTAAAAAAAATAGAAAGATAAGGAGAGAAAGAAAGAAAGAGAGATAGAGAGAAAACACATTCTGTTGCATTGGTTCACTTCCCAAATACCCTGAACAGCCAGGGAGAGACTTAATCCAGGACTCTCATTTGGGAGGAGGAGACTCAACTACAGCGCCATCAATGCTGCCTCCCATGGTCCACAATGGGAATTTGGACTCAGGAGTCAGAGCAAGATAGGAAATTCAGGCGCTCTATTGTGGTACATGTGTGCCTTAACCACGGAGGCCAAACACTCACCTCAGACTATTTCTCTATTAAAGCTAAAACATGAGTGGATTCTGTTATTGTAAACCTACAACCTTACTTTTCTTACACTGCTTTTCTTCAGTAGAATTCACATTCTCCTTTCAATATACTGGAGATAGTATGTGTGTTATAGCACACATGCCTTTGGATGTATGTGTTTGCATATGCCCTCGTGTGCATGCATGTATATGTCTTGAAAGAATTCTTAAATCTCCCTTATTGGTCTAAACCACTGATACGCATGGTTTGGTTAAATGACCCCTGCCAGGTTTATTATCTGCTCTTTTCCCCTGCTGTTAGCATGTGTAATTGTATGGTTTTAAGAACTTGAATGACTCACCATAAAGCAAGCTGAAAAAATAAGGGACAGATGTGTTTCTATGTATTTTTTGAGGGTTGCTAGGATGGGAACCCTTGCAAGCTTATTTCGGGATCCTATCTGAGAGGTAGTTTTGCCTCCTTAGAGTACCTCTCCTCCCCAGTCTTCAACTCCTCAACCACCAGAGGGATGGAATACACACATTATAAATGCCACCCACCAACTTGAACGAGGGAGCAAACAATAATACAATGGCCACCCATCAGCAGGAGAAACGATTACTGCAGTCTCTTCCAGTAAGGTTAAATGAAGGGGAACCTTTCTATGAACAACAGATACAGCAGAGTGACTCCCCCAGCCCCGCCAAGAGATGATTAATAGGAAGCAGCCTCACAGATCATTTGTGGTAAGAGATCAGAAACAGAACTACGACTGTTGTTCAGATTTCAAAACTTTGGTCTTGATCCTTTAACTGCATAGGAAAACCCACCCCATGGTTAACATAACCAGAAGCAGGCAGGAGTCAAAAGTTTTAATGAGATGTCAAATTGGCAGCAAGAGAATTAAACTGGTACAGCTTCAGGGTCAGATAACTTGTCAGAGTCTGATTCCCTCCTTGTGTGAGCAGATGATACAGCATATAGGTGCTTGTTGGCAAAACAGTGCTTTGTAATTAAAAGAAAACATACTAATAAGCTACTAACTGGTTTAAGCCCTGCTATTGCACTTCCAGAGAAAAGTAGCTCTCACCTCAGGGAGTGAATGAATTCCTGATCTTCTTTCAGTTCGGGAATATTTTGTGATTACTTTTGTTATAAGCCAATTGCAACAGATATTGTATTCTTTATGAGTGGCAGTTAGATGCTGATTTTGAAGGTGTTATGCTGGATAGTGAATTGATATTAAGCTCATTTTAAACTGAGGTTTGGATCACTTGTCATTTTTTAAAGACTTATTTATTTTTATTGGAAAGCAGACTGACAGAAAAAGACACAAAGAGAAGGATCTTTCCTCTACTGGTTCACTTTCAAATGGCCAAAACGACCAGAGCTGATCTGATCTGAAGCCAGGAACCAGGAACTTCTCCTGGGTCTCCCACGCAGGTGCAGGGCCCCAAATCTTCAGGTCATCCACTGCTTCCCCAAACAATAAGCAGGGAGCTGGAAGGAAAGTAGAGAAGCTGGGACATGAACTGGTGCCCATATGGGATCCCAGCATTTGCAATGGGAGGATTAACCAATTGAGCCATCTTGCTGGGCCCTACATTCCTTCTCATGGGAAAAACAGTGAAGAAAACTGCAGATTTGGCTTCTACCTGCAATATCACAGAAAATTTCCTTGGGGATACACCAGAATCACACCTGAGGAAAATTCAGTGGTATTCAGTGTACCTTTACAATGTAATACAAGCCATTCAAGGCTGAACGACTCTTAGAGGATTATAATCCTATTCTACATTTTTTTTTTTGAGAGGACATGGTCTTGATCAACAGGCTAGAGGTGGGCTGAGAGAAAGAAAAGGGAATCTCATGTTAGTGAGGCACAGAAGTCAGAACAAGCAAGAAAAATTCATGAGCATTTTACCAATGGATTCAGCCTGCTAAATGGGTCAAAGATTCTAGAACAGGGTTCCATTCTTCACTGGCAGAAAATTCTAGGACAAGTTAGTAGATCATTGGAAAACACTAATTCCTTCATTTTTATATGGGTATATTGTGCCAACTCACAAGGTGGCTTGGTTAGCAAATGAAATTATGTAAATAAAAAGTACCTGTTTAATTTCAGCTAATTAATATTAATTTCTCAGGTCATAATTATTTTTACCATAAGAGTAGCAAATACGTCTGAAGAAAACAAAACCAATGAATAAATAAGTAGTGGTAATTTCTAATACTCTCATCCTACTCTAGCCTTGGGGTGGGGGTGATGCATAGTTTACTGACTTTATTTGTATTTTTCAATTTCATTGATTTGTGCTAATCAAATATAGTTATGAATTATTCTCAAATCAAGTGTATGATTATTTCATTGTGTATCATCTGTGGTCATGTCTAGAAGAGAATGAAGAGACATATTCCAGATTCTAAAAGAAAAACTAACTACAAGATAAACAACTAACAATTAATTGCACTTTATTACTTATTCATGGCCAGCTCTTTTGCCAAGCTCTCGAAACTGTTTGATTTTGACCTCTATATTCCTCTATGAGTTAAGAACTCCCTGTTTTAGTAAGAAAATTGGGTGATCAGATGTTGTGAAGCAACACCTTAACCTTAACCAACACCCTGTGTAGGAGTGCTGGTTGCAGCCTCAGACACTTTGCCTACAGGTATCTCACTGATAATGCACCCCACAAAGCAGTGGAAGATGGCCCAAGTACATGTACTCCTAACACCCGTATGAGAGACTGAGAAGTCATTCAACATTTCTGGCTTCACCCTGGCCCAGCCAGAGTCACTACTGCCATTTGAGAGTAAACCAGAGGATAGAAAGTGTCTCTCTCTCTCTCTTTCCCTTGTCACTCTGCTTTTCAAACGAATAAATTTTTTAAAAGGAAAAAAAATTGAGGCATGGAGCATTAAATAATTTTCCTGAGTTGACAATGAGATCCAAGTCCAAACAACTATCTTTTTCAAACCACTGGGAATTAATTCCACCACACTTTTCACTCCCAGTGCTGCCATGCAAAAGTTTCTGTGAGCGGAACAGATAGACATCTACTTGGTTATCACCTTCAAAGAATATTAAATATATTATATTTACAATGATTTATAATTTTCAAAGAATACTGGCCTTCAGCATCTGTGTATTGTTCAGCATTTACCTCCCAGGTGTCACAACTACTGATACACCAAAGTGAAACAAGCTTTTGTCCTTTGTGAGCTACACTATGAATGTATTACATCCCCATTTCTTAACACAGGGCTGCAACATGGAGGCTACAAATATGCAGTTCACTCTTCTATATTAACACCATTAGAAACTGTGAGAAACAGTTTTCAGATGCAGGTTTGTGATGTACACACACAAACACAAATTTCCTCTTTTGGATTTCAGCACACTTCTGATGTGGTCTTGTTGGCTCCAAGAAGACACTAAGGAATAGGAAAGAATTAAACCTCAGTAGGGAAATAGCACCTTTTTAGGCTGAACAAAACACGGTCTTCACACCTGTTTGCCCGCCTCTGATTCCCTGATCAATGCCATACCATCTGGAGATGATGTTAGTCACCATTTGTGAGTGAGAGGCTCACATTATCAAAGGCATAATATCTGGATCTGATGTGAGGAGAGACTCCGAAGGCATCACCCTCCCTGGCGAGTAAATTCACAAAAATCAAGGGAAAACAAAAAGCCCTTATGAGCCATGGAATCATTTGCATTGGAAATTTTCTCTAAGATCTTACTGTCAACCACTTCTCTACCATACAGGGGTCATGTTATGAAGTGACCTTTCTTATGGAGCAGGTAACTATAATGCAGATGACATATTATAGCTTAGTCTATTTTATGTTTCCCTGTGCATAGGAAATGCTAACTTACTGGTAAGTTTCCTTCCCATAAAATTCCAGTGAAATTATGGCTATACAAAAATAAAGTATAAATTGTTTGCCCACAAACAAAACAATTACGCAGATTTTTTTTTTTTTACCTTTGGTCTATTCTTCAATGTCATTCAAATAGCTGGTATCTTTAGAATTTTATTGAGACATTCATGAACCATACAATTCATCCACTTAAAATATGCACTTCAGTCACTTTCAGTGTCACAGATTTGTGTAATCATCATACATCAATTTCAGAATATTTTCATCATCTCAAAATGAAATACCTGCTCCTTAGCTATAACCTCACAAAGCAGAACAACCATTAAGCTTCTTTCTAGCTCTATAGTTTTATCTGTTCTGGACATTTCATGTAAATGAAATCATTAAATGGGTAGAACCATTGCTATTTCAAAGGCAGAAAAAAGGATATCAACTGGAATTTTATTGAAAATAAACCCAACAGATAAGCAGTCTACAGGGCAGATAAGTATCCAGTACTTCATCATGACATCTTTGATCCATGAATTATCAGAGCAACATCCTGAATAAATATAGTGAGCACTGCTCACTTGCTAGTGTCAACTTCCCTACCTCTAACACCTTTGTTACCTCATGCTCCATGGATGAACATTTCAATTGGTTTCAACTCTAAGCAAAACCTGCTCACATAAATGTTCTAACAAGTGTTTCCGCTCAAGCTGAAAATCATATTATCTCCCTCTTGTTTCCTATACCACTTCCCCCTTCACCACCCTCTCCATAGCACCTTAATTAGGGGAATTTGAGACTATCCAAAATAAATCCCCCTCCATTCTACATTCTGGTTGGAAGCAGCAGCAGGAGATACCGTGAAGGTATGTGAAGGGCAATTAAAAGCTGTGAAAGCCTCATTTATTGCAAACAAGTGTGCTCCAGCTCTATTCATATACTCTCAACTGCTTTTCTCAAGATGTCTAAGGATCTCTGCAAAGCAAATTAATATCTAAAAGCAGTTACACGATTTTTGAAGTTTTTGCGTTCACTCTTTCAGCAAAGGTAACTACTTCCCAGCTCTTTTTAATAAGCAAAATACACAGCAGTACAGTTCAATGTGATGGCAAAGAAGTGTTAAATCCCATGAGTGCTACCGTGTGTGCTTCCTTCACCTCAGAAAGTTCACTAAGCCAGCCTCTCCACTTTAGGCGGACACCTGCTGTTCTGATACCTACCACTACAGGTGACTTGTGCCTTTTCTTGAGCTTCATATCCACTGAATTGTTTAATGTATGTTCTTGTACCAAGCTTCTCCCTGCCAACATGCTTTCTGAGATTTATATATGCCGTGTGAGTTACTGACTTCTTTTTTTATTGTTATATAATATTTCATTGTGTGAAATACATAGGAAATAGCTGGCCCATTCTTCAACTGAATGACAGGTACAGGTTTTTCTATTTCAGTAAAATCATGAATACAGCTGCTGTAAGAAGTTGTTCAGAGTCATTCTGTTGAAATGTACCATTTCAAATGACTATGGTCATTTCTCTAGGCAAATTTTTACAATGGCTAACACATTGTTTAACTAAATGTCTAAAGCTTTTCTGTTTCTTCCCAAGCTTCTGAAACTGTTACATATTTCCATCAGCAGCATACATAAGTGTCAGTTGTTCCATACCCTAATCTTTATTTACCTACAAGTGTGTATGAGGGGTGTGTCTGTGTGTGTATGTATGTGTATTTGAAGATTTATTTATTTATTTGAATGTCAGAAAGAGAAAGAAAGAATAAGAGTATCTTCCACCCACTGGTTCACACTCCAGATGGCCGAAACAGCAAGGGTGGCCAGACCAAAGTTAGAGGCTTCTTCTAGATTTTCCTTTTGGATGTCAGGGGTCCAAACGTTTCTGTACCTATTTTTTTTTCCAGGCCATTAGCAGGGAGCTGAATCAGAAGTGCAACAGCCAAAACATGAACTGATGCCCATTAGGTGATACTGACCTTGAGGAGGTAGCTTAACCTGTTATGCTACATTGCTGACTGCATGTATGTTCTTTTGCAATGAGTCTGATTTTGAATGTCCAGAGCCAAGGCCAGTTTGGTAGCACAGCAGCCTAAGTCACTCTTTGCAATGTCCATATCCCATACTAAAGAATCCCAGCTGGTTTGCTTCTCATCCAGCTGCCTGTCGATGCACTTGAAAAAGCAGCAAAAGATGCCCAAGTTCTTTAGCTCCAGAACTAACATCGGAGACCTTCGTAGAGTTCAGGGATACTTCTGCTTAAACTAATCCCAGCCAGCATGAAAATTGGGAAGTGAACCAGAAGATAAAAGACCTATCTCTCTCCCTCCCTTCCTTACCATGTCAGCTACCTTTCAAATAAATAATAAAGTTTTTGAAAGAAATACAAAAATAAAAGTTCAGAGAGGTCACCTGACTTGGGTTCTTGGCCTGGCTGCATGGTGAGGGCAGGGTCCATGAGTCCCAAGGGCAGTGGACCCGGCAGGGCCTGGACTGCCTTTCCTGGGTCCTTGACCCAGCTACGCAGTGGAGACTGGACCCATGAGTCTCAGGAACAGGTCCAGCAAGGTCCTGATCGCCTGGCCCAGGGCCTTGGCCTGCCTGCACAGTGGGTGCCAACTCCAGGAGCCCCTGGGGCCAGTGTCTCCAATCAGGTTGGTGTCACCTGGCCTGGATTCTTAGCCTGCCTGCATGGTGGGTGCTAGATTTATGATCCCTGGGATGGGGAGGGTTCAGCAGGGCCCTGATCACTTGGCTCGGGTCCTTAGCCCACCTGTGCAGTGAGTGCTGGATCTGTGAGCCTCATGGGTGGTGGATCAAGCAGGGGCTCAGGTCACCTTTTTAGGGTTCTTGGCCCACCTGCAAAAACTGGTCCTACTCAGTGGAAAAGATAGAGTAGCAGACAGCTGGCCCAGATCCACATGAAGGATGTGGCAGCCCATTGAGCCCTGCAGAGGACATCTGTAACATCCCAGAGGGAAGATGATAGAACAGATTGGACAACTACCCCAGCCAAATGATGACAGCAAATATACAGGCGAATGGAGAATCTGATGTCAACTATGTCAGCCAATGGACATTGAAATGGATCCCTCATCCTTGGATTGACAAAACTGTTAACACTTCAGAACTATTGAAACCATCTGGGGAGAACCCTTGGAGTATGCGCCACATCGGGGCCCTGGCTTGATCTCGAGAGGTCATTCTCCATCCCTGGGTTCTGGAGCGGTTGGGAAGCTGGGTATGGCTTCTCCCCTTATCACTTCCTCCACCCCAAAACAAAAAGGAGAAACAGAAAAAAATTGGAAACAATAATCACACCCACTTTTCCCTAACCCTTGATCCAGCCCACTCTGATCAACTATACTAACATCTTCTAAAATTAAAAATAAATTTGAAGTCTATAGCAACACAGGGAAGTTAATTTTGCTTTTTCCTGATTTAATTTCATTGTTAATAACAATTAAGCTATAATATAAAAATATGATGAGCTAAAAAATACTTTTTGGGGCCTGGCACAGTGGCCTAGTGGCTAAAGTCCTCGCCTGGAATGCTCCAGGATCCCATATGGGTGCCGGTTCTAATCCTGGCAGCCCTGTTTCCCATCCAGCTCCCTGTTTGTCTCCTGGGAAAGCAGTCGAGGACGGCCCAAAGCCTTTGGACCCTGTATCCGCATGGGAGACCTGGAATAGCTCCTGGTTCCTGGCTTCGGATCGACGCAGCTCTGGCCATTGCGGGAGTGAATCGTTGGACGGAAGATATTTCTCTCTGTCTCTGCTCCTCTCTGTATATATCTGACTTTGCAATAAAAATAAATAAGTCTTTTAAAAAAAATACCTTTTCAAGTGGCTAAATCTAAATATTTATAGCAGGTTAATCTAATGGCTAACAAGAATAATTCAAAACTTCAAAGATACTTCAAAAAATGTTCCATTTCAAGTAGCTGCAACCAAAACTGTCTTTGAAACATTTCACAAGACATAGCCTCATACAACACAAAAAGATGTTCTAAATGAACATTCCGTCTTCAAAAAAGCTCAAGTTGCTTTCACGAGAATCTAAAGAATAGAAAAGATAAGTGGATAAACTTATCTGAAGTCTGAAGTGAAATTGGGAAAACATTTTAAATGGTGGAGAAAATCAGATTGAGCCTTTGGGTGAATATGTTAGGATGAGTGATCAGATTACTATTTCTGAAAGAAGCTGCTGTTTGCAGTCACAATTTGAAAAAGGATAAATTAATGCATTATAAATAGAAACCTCCTAGAAGGTGAATCTGAATATCACTAGTACTCCATTAAACTCTTGTGAGCTCTTAAAGATAACAGAAAACAAATATACATTAAGCAACTGAATAAAATAGACAGGGCTCAATGATCATATTTTTTTTTACATCACCAAATTAAGAAAAGTTTACAGTCAAGTAGAAACATAAAGTAGAAATTTCAATTCCTTCCAGAACTGTATTGCGGAAATGAAATTTCACCTAACATCCAATTTATAAAGAATTGTTCTGATGAGAGAGAGAGAGAGAGAGAGAGAGAGAGAGAAGATTCTTCTCAGAGATGAAAAGATCAGTTATGCATGTTAAAAATCTAACAATTGTAAAATACACATCAACAGGCTCTCTGAAAAATACAAAATTTCTGTGACCAGTGCTAGCTTTGCTGGTTGAAAGAAGCTTTGTTAATTTAAGAAATAAAATGTATGTATCTGACAAAAAAAAATCAGAAGAAGAATTTAAGTGCTTGAAAATAATTCTTGTAGTGACTGGCTTCATAAGGGCCATACTAGACAGGGCCAGCCAAGAACTCTCTGTACAACCGGGTCACTGATGAGAGTGTGATATGGTACAGAGTTGGTTCTGGGCCAAACCCCACATTCTGAGATGAGGACCATGGGAACTAGATCTCCACATTTGCCCAACTCTATGTCAGTGGAGCACTTGCTCTGCAAGTAAGAGTTGTCTTCAGTCTCTTCATAATGGCAGTCACCTGGGATTATCTTTGGTTTCAACCATCCACATATATACACACAACTGAACTGAACCCAATGGCCCAAGTCCTCTATCTAACCCTCTCCTCCAATGGAGTTTAGTGGAAAATCTTGAGAAAGCAAAGAAAAACATTAGAGAAACTTCCCAGAAATCATCTCTACCCACAGCCTTCCCTGACTCAGCACATTCTCCACCAATAACAACAAATGTCTTCTACACAGTGAGGAAACAAAAATGGAAAGTCCTTTGATTTGATCCTCATCTTCTAAAGAGTTTACTGCCAGAAATCTAGACCCACAGAAAGGTACTGTATACACACACACACGCACACACAGAGCAGAGCAAATAAAGTATCCAGCTTACAGATTATCAGTTGCCTATCAAAAGTCAAGTCAAATTCAATATAAATAGAACCTAATATAATAAATCAAGGCACTAGCAAATCTAAAAACACTCATGATC
This sequence comes from Ochotona princeps, assembly GCF_030435755.1. Taxonomy (NCBI): domain Eukaryota; kingdom Metazoa; phylum Chordata; class Mammalia; order Lagomorpha; family Ochotonidae; genus Ochotona; species Ochotona princeps. The sequence goes on from NC_080836.1 coordinate 74,358,741, forward strand.
CTGACTTTTTAATGCCTAGAAAAAAAATTGCTTGATATAAATAAAAACTCATTAAGTATTCGGTAGTCTAAATTTGAGATTTTCTAATGACAAAGTACAATTTGGCTGTCATATAGAATTCCAGGGTTCACACACCATTTGAAGTGATCATGGCTTATCACAGAGAATGGACTTTCTTTCACTTTGGAAACAGATCATCACTTTTGTCTACAGATGTCTCTTGTTTCCTAAAACGTTCACTTAGGAGAATTAGGATAGATGCTCTTAATTTTTTTTTTGCTTCCTCTCTGGCTCCAACTTCATTAAATATGATTGTTTTAAAGATTCATCATAATTTATATTCCTGTGACTATATTTATGTTTCTGGACTATAGTTAAGAAACTTGTCTTATATTCCTTTCACAACTAAACTATACTTCATTCTCTCTTCCTTAAATGTGAGGAATCCTCTTTCTTATCCCCCAAGCCAGCAGCCCCTACAGCTATCTCAGCCTCTCTTCCCTACTGTAGCAATGATTCCTTTTACAGTGCATCAAAATATTATAGATCAAATGGATTTCAATCTAAATCGATCACCTCTATCCCAAGCAAATCTGAGAAAGGCATCTCTCATTTCAGTATATTGCAAGATTGTTCAGTTGCTGATGAAAATAAGGCAGTGACATTGTGTTGGGTAGCAGACAGTAGGCTTATACAAAAAGAATAATTTACTTGCCAACATTTTGAAATATAGTATAGGAATGCATGGTACTTACTAACATGTGTTCTCCCACGCTACCGTTGTTGTCTCATTTGTGCTTTACCTATAAGACACCAATTTATAATTGTGAAACTACAACTGTAAAAATGGCCCCAGTTTGGGTGGTGTTGATTAGTTTGCTGGCTTCTCCTGAACCTCAGCTTCCTCATCAGTGAATTAGATAATAATCCCCACCTCCCCTTATCTTATTGTATTCAAGCTTGTAATGAACTAAGAAATCATATCCTTAAAAGTGACAGTATCAGAAATTGGGGGCTTTTGAAAGATAATTATCATTATCATGGTGGAACCTTATTGAATGAAATTAGAGTCCTTATAGAGGAGACTCCAGGAGCTCTTTCTGGTTCTCTTTCTGCCGTGAGAATACAAGACAAGGGATCTCACCACAACCCAACTATGTTAGTACTCTGATTTCAGACTTCCAATCTCCAAAATGTGGAAAAATAAACTCCTGATGTTTGTAAGACACCTTGTCTTTGGGTGATAGCATCGCAAATAATACAAGAACCAAATGTAGTAATGAATAACGCTCTGATCCAGCCAGATCAACCCAGTCATCATTCCCTTCCCAAGAGAGTCGTCAGAACACCTGGACTTCGGAGTCTCTTCTTGTGCTTTAAATGCTCTCAATTCCTCTTCCTGCACCCAGCAAAGCCCTAATCGTTTGCACAGGTACAGTTCAAACATAATCCTCTCCAGAAAACCTTCTCTCACCCACAGTGAAGCAGTAGTAGTTGCCTTCTCTCGCCCTGACTATATTATGTGCCTTTAAGTAAAGCCTGGAACGCATCATGGTTGCTTCCAGGTCTGGATTCTTCCTGACTTGGCTTATTAAGGACAAAAAAAGCAGCACATGTTGACTTAGGTTCTTTATTGTTTATTACCTCTCACATTCCCAAGGCCTGGCACAGAGCTTCATACATAGTTAACATTCAATAAATATTTGTTGACTATGTCTTTACTTTATTACTGACAAAAGCAAAGCCCATTATACAGAAATTAAACCAACATGCATAATCGCTCCATCACTACAGCTTCCACTTGTTGCAGCTATCAGAAAATTAAAATGCTATTTCAGTAGCATATGGGACTGTTTCCAAACCAAGAATTTGTGACAGACTCCATCATTCCTTGTTGGATTGTGTTAATGTGCTGCTGACCTATTTGCATTGCTGCAACCAGATCCTCCCATACTAATAATTCAGTTGCATTAATTTTTCCATATTCAGGGTAGTTAGTATTCTTTCTATAACCTCAGTATTTGGGGTTTGTGAAACAGGACACTCATATTAAAACCAACAAAAATTTGTGGTTACATGGCTTTCAGTGTTACATGGCTCTCAGAATACCAGGAATGGAGTTCACATCTTTAATGTGTCTCAACCCATGTTGTTTGTATACCTCTACTTAGTCATGTCTGAAATAAATTTTCTGAAATCTAGGCATTCATAATAAACTATAAAATAAAATAAATTAAATTATAATTTATTTCTGAGCAATAAGTAAGCTGAGGATGATGCGTTCCATCTTTTGATGGAATGCAAATTTACCATTAAAAGACAAATTCTTCACTTCCAAAGTTTGAATAGGGTGGTGCTTTAAAAAGCATTCCATCTGGTTAAATTTAGGGTGCTGAAAAAAGCCCACTATAAGAATATTCCCTGGCTCTGGACGCATAACATTTTTACTTGATTAAAAACCAGTTTCATTTTCATTTACTTGAAGCACTTCCACAATCACTGTTTTTTTTTTTCCTTCTGCAACAAGGCAAAGTTGTCACCATATAAGTTGATTTTGGTAGTACTGTCTTCTTCAAATAATGCATTTCAGATGCATTGTTGCCAGTAAGGGTGGTGGAAGTTGACTCTACTGGCTGACATTTTTAGCGGATGTTTCTAGAGGATGTAATTACATTTTTTTCTTTACTTATCTACTGGTTATTTCCTTTTCACTTCTATTATTTTCCTCTCTGATCCTCCCCTTTCACTCTGCTAGGTACAAATCTGAATCCTGTCCTATCATCATAATCTATTTTGTCCTGTTCTAAAAGAACGTGGAAAACTAGGCAATGTTTTAAAATAGCAATTGTTTAACTCATGGTTCTGGAGATCAGGAATTGCAAGATCAAGGGCATGTATCCAGTGCAGACCTGCTTGATGACCAACAAAGTAGCATCACATGGGCAAGAGAGAGTAAAAAGAAACCAAACTTAATGACAAGCCCACCCTCACAATAAGAAACCCAAACCAGTAACAATCCATCATAAAGGCAGAGTCCACATGACCTAATCACATTTTAGATATCCCATTTCTCAACTCTGCTCTTTAGATACTAAGTTTCTAATATATAAGCTTTGGGAAATAACACCCAAACCACAACACTATCAAGGTTCAGCCAACAACCTTTGCCCTAATTCCTACCTCAGCTATTATGCGTCATCCCAAGACCTTGGTAGGCAGATAAAATTCATAAATGAAAAATGAATGAATAACAAATGAACCAGGAGTCCAGTGTCTTCCATCTACTAATTGCTGGAATATACATGTTATTGGCTTGCTGCCTTTTTATATATAGAAAATCTATGGATTTGTGAGCAAAGACCATGCATGTTACAGAAGGAAAAAAATGAGGCCCAAGATAAGGTAAGTGAAATTTGTTTGATTCCTGAAAGTCAACCAATTAGACAGTACAAACTTGGAAACTCTTCCATGGAAAAACAAAATAAAGAGAACACCCAGAATGTCCAATGTAATTGACAGTTCTGCTAAAACAGAAATAAATCACCATCTATTTTTGTGCTGTAAAGAGTTTAGTGATTACTTCGTGTATAAGGGCTGGAAGCCCATCATAACCAAGCACTGATATCTTTTAGTATTATGCCAGAACTTCAAGAGTGAATTATGTTTTCAAATAACCCGGATGGACATTGAGTTCTAGCATTCCCAATCTATAAAAGCCAATTATGTTCTACTTAATCACGTTCGTTGAAAAGATCAGGACAATGATTTTAAAAATGAGATTTGTGCTCAAGTAGTCATTTCTATCTTCATCCATTCATCTAACATGACAAGGTCACCATTCTCAAGGAACTAGTCATAGTAATAATACTTACATTGCCAGGTACTGTTGCATGTAATTTTTGCTTATTAATAGGTTGAATATTACTGCATTGCATTTTGCAGTAAAGGAAAGTGAGCCATAGCCAAGAAGTATTACAGCTGTATGTTGAACACAGGTTATTGGACTCAAGCATCCCATCCATGTTCTTAGCCCTTACAAACCAATAATGATGCAAACCAATGTGTGATTACAAGGAGGGATAAGTGCTAAAGGGAAAGGACACCTTAACACCGGGCTTATAAGAGAACACAGAATGAAGAAGCTGACCTGAGGGCTGTTTCAGAAATTGACCCCTGAGCCCTGAGAATGAAATGTAAATTAACCAGACTGCAATGAAAAACTTTGCAATCAGGAAAATACCTAAACATCCCTTTAATAGAAGGGAGCCTGTAGGGCCCAGCACAATGACTCAGTGGCTAAACCTTCACCTTGCATGAGCCAAAACCCCATATAAATGCCAGTTCATATCCCAGATGCTCTACTTCCCATCCAGCTCCCTGCTGTGGACTGGTAAGAGAGAGAAAGAATGAGACCTCTCTTCTCCCAACCTCGCTTCCTGTGAAACCATGATACCTGGAGGCTGCTACAGACTATCTCAAGAAAGAAGGAAACTACTCTCAACTCACTTAGTATAATGAAGCCAAACAGTCAAGAAGCCCAGTTCCTTGGTGACGCTGTACTGAAAAAACAAACTTGGTCCCATCTGCTGACCACTCACAAGTGTCTTGGGTATTAGAATAGAAACCTGAAGACATTTATCCAGTCACTTCTTTTGGATCTTTGAGAGACTTGGATGTTCTTCCACCAAAGGATTAGGCAGCAGTCTGGACAGTTGTAGTGCCTGAGAAAATGTTTCTATTTTTTTAATGTTGCCCCTCCTACTTTATTTAGTTTTTATTCTTATTTTCCATTATACAGTTTTGTAAGTTTAGGGCATCCCCCCCTTCCCTTCCTTTCCTGCCTCTCCTGTTTCCCCTCCCTCATTGTCCTAAGGATTTTAAATAGAGTCCTTCACCCATAGTCTTGACTCCAGCTCTCCTCTCTTTAGATGTGTCATGACAGTGTAGATATAAGCAGTAGTGGAGAATCTAATGTCTTGTTGTCAAGGTATATTTAACAGTTTTATTGGGGGCCTTCTCTTATTCGGGAATAGAAATGCATACTACAGTTCTTTATTTCCCAGTACTCTGGTCTCCATTATACCATTCATTTATGAGATTACAAGTGCGTATGTGTTTACCTATATCTCTTTTTGGTTTGTATTTTGGATGCTCTTCTCCCTCAATAAGCAAAGGAGCAAAATCTCTTTGCTAATAGCACACCCCAGATGCTTCCAGAAGATTAACCAAGTGCTACATTTCAAGAGAGAAACAAGCTGTATACCAGCCAGTACTTTTCCAGTAATAATTTCTGTTACCACAAAAAAGAGGACTATGCTCCCAAAACATCAGGTTTGGGCCTTCATCATGAGCTTAATATTATTTCCATCCTGAATATTTCCATCCTGTCGCTAGGACAGACTTTGTGGTTATCTAGCTTGTTTGTTTTATTCTGAAAAGGTAAGTGAACATCCAATAGAATCTGACAGTTTCCTTCCATGAGTGCTGTAAAAATTGCAGCACTTCCATAGGAATGTGATTAATGTCAGGCATTGGAGCCAATGATGTTGCTTTCCTGCTGCCTCTCCACCTGTCAACTGCCAGGTGAACGTATCCAGCCACGATTCTCTCTTGTCTGACTGCAGACGATGCTTTCCTGCTGATCCATCCACGTGCCTGATTGCGTCTTCATACAGTCGCGCCACCTGTTAAGGACTGGCTCTGCATCATTTGCTTTCATAGATAACCCTTGATTTGGAGTTGATTCTAAATAAAGGTCCTTGTAGTGCTTTACTACTTTATCTCCAAATTTCTCCATTTAGCCTTTGTGGTAGATAAGCACCTACTGTTTTTTTTATGTAAGATATAAAACATGCTGAAAGTTTAACCAACATGACCAAGACTCATAGCTAAAATTTTATCTCTTGCTGCATTATTTGGATGAGTTTACAAATGACATAAAAATGTTGAGCTTTCCCTTGTTTGTCCCTAGCTAAGAAATTGTTTACCATGAAAAAAAGATGTAATGGTTTGTGCTGAAGGAAAACTCAAAGATGTCCTAACACACAGAAAAAGGACAGGAATAGAACTTGATGCACGCACCAGGTCTGGGTGCATGCATCAGCTGAAACTCAACTGAAACTAAAGGTGTGTTGGATGCTGCCCCTTCTCACCATCAGACTAGCTGCAAATGAGCAGCTTGCTAGCCAGCTGGGATGGGGCAGAAACACTTGGTCTGCAGTCAGCCAGAAAGAAAAACAGCAGCCAAAGTGCACGGTGTTACTTTTCCCACACTGAAGGAGGCATTAACTTCCAAATCTCTGACCCTTTAAATCTCCGTGACAATAATTAATGGGAGAAAGATAGCTAATATTTACGTTTGCACCAAAGTCTCTACTAATAAGAATACAGGTTATGTAAGGAGACATGAGAGTCTCACCATTTCTTACATTTGCTCCTGGCAGGTGAGGCATTAATTTCTTTTTTACTATGCTTGAGCTCCTACCTATTCCAGAAATGTTGTCACCTGCTGTGTGGGAGCAAATGCCTGGGAGAACTAAGTAAGGAACAGAGACAAAGTTCAGTTTTGAGCACTTATTACCGTCTAGGAGCTCTGCCTTTCTCTCGGGTACAGAGCAGTTCTTAAAACCAGCTACTTCTGCACCATCTATTTTCTCCAGTCTTGTCTTTGAGCATTGAAAACTATTTAGTACTTTGGAGTAGTATACTCTTTAAAGGAGTCACTTTCCTTCTTGTTATTCGAAACTCTTTCCTTGCAAAATAGCTGGAACTAATTAGATACATCCCTACATCAAAATCACCTACATCTTCTAAAAATATTAGCCTCCAAAAGCTTTCAGCTACAACTTCCCAAACTATTAAATGGGGGTCTGAAAATAGGCCTATATTTAAGGGAAATTTCCCAAGAAAAACATGATGTGCAGACCAGGCTGATAACCACTGTACACTTAATCAATATTGTAATTTAAGTTAAAGCCTATGAGCTCAAGGCTTCCACTTCTCTCATTATTGTAAAAAAAATTGCTTGGAATAAAAATAAAATACACACTGTGTTACTCTCTACTTAATTCTTTAGACAAACTTCAGGAAGACAAGAGCATGACCAGTGAGGAAGGAAGATATTAAAGTTTTTCAGAGGAATATTCTAGGCCCATAAAATATCAATTTCTTCACATTTCTCTTACATTTACATTTAATGTTACAAATTAAAGATCATATTATACTCTGATTATTAAAAATGGATCTTTTCTTCTTGTTCTTCATGACCTTACTTTTATTTAAAAAAAAAAAGTTTATGAGCCTGGTACCATGGCTCCATTGTCTTACTCCTCCCCTTACAAGCACTAGGATTCCGTGTGGGCACCAGTTGGTGTTCCAACTATTCCAGTTCCCATCCAGCCCCCTGCTTAGTGGTCAGGGAGGAGAGTAGAAAACGCCCCAGGTCCTTTGGATTCTGCAACCACGTGGGAGACCCAGGAGAATCTCCTGGCTTTAGACTGACTCAGCTCCAGTTGTTGTGGCCACTTGGGGAATGAACCAGCAGCTGAACAGTATTTTCCTCTGTCTCTCCTTCTCTCTGTAAATCTGCCTTTCAAAAAAAAATCCCTTTTAAAAATATGTTTTTTTATTTATTAGAAAGGTAGAGAGCACGAGAGAGACTGAGAGAGAAAAAGAGGAGAAACAGAGTTCTCCCCAGAACTAATTGAGACCATCCAGGCCTGCTGGGGTCTTGGCCACACCTTCAGGTGGGCGGCACCAGCATTGCCCACCCATTTTCTAATAATTAAGAGACCACCAATGTGGAACATCTTACCTGTAGGTTCCCCGCCCAACAAGGAGGGGTCAAGGAATGCTTAAAATCCCAAGACCCTTCCTCAAATCTTTGGTGTCTCTCTCTCCCTCCTCTTTCGGGAGGCACCCCACCTCCGGGCTTCCTTTCCGGAGGTGCTTTCCCCTTCCCTCCCTTCCCTGCTCACCTGGTTCCTTCGCAAATAAAGTTTTCTGTTTGCAACAAATTCTCAGCTTTTTATTTCTATACTAAGCTGAGGAAAGAACCCACCAGGCATTTCTGGTAACACTAATGCTTTCTCCAAACACCCTCCTCTACTGAGATTAGGCCTGGTGAAAGTCTGGAGTCAGAATTCAATCCAGATCTCCTTAGTGGGTGGCAGGGACCCAACCCTTGCATCAGTACCTACTGTCTCCACATTAGCAGGAAGTGGGATGAAAGTGAAATTAGTACCTGAATTCAAGCACTCTAACATGGGATGCTAATCCTCCAACCAATACTTTAACCACTGTACCAAAAGTCTGTTCCTCTTCCTTTGATTTTATGATAATTTCTCTTAATGCCTCTCTTTTGAGAGAGAGAAATGAAGGAGCAAGGGAAAAAAGGTCTTTCAAAATAGGTTACTCTGAATTGTTTCTAAATCCCTGCAGCCCAAGTCCTTGACTAGCCCTAGCCCCAACTCAGCAAGGGTCCCATTTCTAGTGATGCCATTTGAGAGCTTCTCACTTGTGTATTCCTGCCTAATCAAATCCACTCAACACTTTTTGAGAGACTGCAGAAAGGAAGAAAGAATCAGCTTTTGAGTGTATTTTTCTTTTACCTTTAAAGGTGCAACAGTATGTTCCACTTGAATCCTTCTCAAAACCACCAAACAGGAGAAAGCCAGATTTCAACTCCAATTTTATTTCTAGTGATTTCCAACCAAGAAAAACTGAAAAACCTCACTGGTAAAAGAAAGGATTAAAATTTGTTTCAAGCTTCAGAAAGTAGCAAAGTAAGCAACACAATAACCTCATTCAATCAGAATTTCTGGAACTTCTACCATGTGCCTGGCACCACGCTAAGTGCTGGGGATAAAACAGTGAAAAAGAAAGAATTTCCAAAAATTTGGCACCAGTGAAAGCAAAGACTGCTAAGGAGCAGAGGGTAGCTATAACTCACAAAACACCAAAATAGCATCTTACATTTTATGGGATGCTTCATATAAATGCCACAATTTGACATTTAGAATAACCTCTATGATAGGCAACTCAGGCATTAATATTTTCAATTTATATTTACTAATGAACATGGTTAACATTTATTGAGAACTTAAAATTATAATGCTTGTAACAACCTAGAATTTTTAGTACTTTCCTCTAAGGTATCATGCTAAACATTTTAGATAGATTTATGTTCCTACAACATGTTTATCTCTACATAAGCGTTAGAAGATGGAAGCTCAAATCAAAGTGGACTTCCAGTGAAACTGTTGGACACGAGTAGACAAAGGGATGCTGGAGTGTCTGACATTGTCTGTACCAGCAATATCGGGGCACATTTATATAACAGACTGGTGGAATCATGACTCCTTATGAAGAACTACACTATTTTAACAATGCGGGAAAAATCAGTCTGGGGGTGGGAATTTTGGGATGGGAAACAAATCCCAGACTCTACAAAATTGTACCATAGGATTCAAAAATTCAAAATAAAAATTATTAAAAATTTAAAAATTAAAAAAAAAAAGGAAGCTCACAACCCGGTGCAATGGCTCAATGGCTAAATCCTCACTTTGTATGTGTCGGGATCTCATTCAGGCACCGGTTCATATCCTGACTGCTCTGCTTCCTGTCTAGCTCCTTGCTTGAGGACTGGGAGAGCAGTGAAGGATGGCCCAATGCCTTGGGACCTTGCACCTATGTTAGAAACTTGGAAGAAGCTCCTGGCTGCTGATTTCAGATAGGATCAGCTCCAGCCACTGCAGCCACTTTGGAGAAACAGCAGAGTATCTTTCTCTCTCTCTCTCTCATTCTCCCTGCGAATCTGCCTCTCCAATAAAAATAAAATAAGTCTCTAAAAATAATAATGGGATCTCAGAAGGAGTCGCACAGTGAGGGAAGGGACAATGGCAGGATTCAAACTTAGATCTGTCTCCCAAGAGTTTGCCTGGTTAACTAGTTTGCTGAATTCATGGAGAATGAGATAGCTTTTTCAAAATTAACTTGATACTAGGTGCTGATTGTGATGCACAAATTTATTTCTTTGTACATTATCAAAGCTAAATTTAGAAATATCTATTAGAGATATTTCACACAGACTGATACAACCTCTGTAGAGAGAAATGATTCCATTGTATTTAGTTTTAAATAACGTCGATGGGCTTTGAGAAGCACATTGCCTGTTGGGAAATGAGCTCAAAGCCTGCTGTGTCTATTAATAAGCTATATTAATTATTTGCAAGCATGCAAAATACAAATGACAATCCAATTTTCAATGAATTTAAGGTATCTGATTTGTAAGAAATTGTTCACACAACCACCCTATGCACAACAGAAAAAAGAAGTGAGAAAGAAGTTAATAGAATGTGCACTTTTAAAACAGAGGTGAATGAGTATGACACTCATCTCCAGACTTTTGCATCTACTGCTGCCATGTAAGGGAGACATAATGCCCCCAAAATGAAGAGAACAGGCTACCAGGAACATCAGGATTCTAAGCGAATGTGATCTTGAACTAGGTTGCTTTGGAAATTATGGAAAGTTTGCAGGAAAAGACCATTTCTGTATCTCACAGTCATGTTTTCATCAAAGGTGCTATAAACCATCCTAGTTAAAAGTTGCCATAGTGCAACCATTCATAGGAGAGAGAGAGAGAGAAAAAAAAAGAAGGAGGAGGAGGAGCAGGGAGAGAAGGAAGGAAGGAAGGGGGAGGAAAAGAAGAAAGAAGAATAAAGAGAGAAAGAGAAAAGGTTAAATGAAGAATAGTGATCTTAGCAATTATTCTTCGTGGGGGGAAAAATTACTATAAAGCAAGTGCACCTCATAAATAATTTGCAGACATGTCCATATTAGAATGAAATAAGATCTTTTGGTGGATAACACACCTGTGCCATGGATAATTGCCCTCATTCACAAACAATAAGTGGCCTACCAGATGTTTAGCCCCACACAGGCACATGCAAGGCAAAACAGTGGGAGGGGGTGTCTTAGCTCAGACCAGAGGTGATCGTTTTTATCCTCTGCAAGCTTTCATGCTGTGTCAGCAGCTTATTTAGTATGGCAACGAAAATCAAGGCAGATTCCAGCTGTTAGGCAGTGACATTTTCATTTTAGTTATTAAACCTGGAGAGACATCCTCAAGGCTGTTGGAAGTCTGAATCCTGAATGATATGCCCATATTTCTCTCACTCACTTTCTGATTTTGACAGATGGAAACTTAAGATTTTCTTAAATTTCTAGGTTTTCTTCAAGGTATAAAGGGAAGTGCAAAGCTAAATACAAGTTCAACATAAGAATAGAAACAAATCTCTTTACCTAGTTAACATGATTCAATTTTGAAGAACAAGTATTTGAAGGATTTTATATTTACCACTCTTACTTTTCATAATTATTTAGCCTACAAAATTGTCATTTAAAATAAAGGCTGAACTCGTTTAAAAAAATGTGTCAGGATGAGCTATTTGGTGTTCAGCAGTGGTCTAGACATAATCTGTAGTGAATATAGAAGATGACTACACAAGTTGCTTTTACAGAGATTTACATGTTCAACATGGCTGGGTGGCACTGTGACCTGGTGGTAAAGCTACCACCTGAAACACCAGCATTCCACATGGCTGCCGGTTTGAGTCCCAGCCACTCCACTTCCAATCCAGTCCCTTGCTAATGGCCTGGAGAAAACAGCATGTAGTGTTTGGTCCCTTGTCATGGATATGGAGACCCAGCAGAAGTTTCTGGTTCCTGGCTTTAGCCTGGCTCAGCCAGGCTAAATATAAATGGAAAATATAAATGGAAATATAATATAAATGGAAAATCTCAATCTCTCTCTCTTTCTCCCATAACTCTTTTGAAATAAACAAATGAGTTGTTTTAAAATTATATGTTAAAAACAAAAGAAAGCTTAAGTGTAAATTGTGTAATTACTATAGATACTATATAACCAGTGATTTTATCTAAAAGATAATAATCAATGCATTGTAAAGGGCACTCAGAAAGCCCTTGCGAGTAGTTTCATAGCACATTATGTAGTAGGTGTTGTAACAGGGTAGGCCATAGCCTGAGCTGCCAATATCCCGTCCAGATCAGGGCACTGATTTGAATTCCAGTGTCTCTGCTTCTAACTCAGCTTCCAGCTAACATATGTGAAAAAGCGGTGGAGGATGACCCAAGTGCTCAGACTTCTGCCACTTACCTATGTGGGAGACACAGATGTAGTTCCTGGATCCTGGTTTCAGCCTGGCATAGTCCAAGCCCTTGACAGCATTTGGGGAATGAACCAGCAGGTTGAAGATCTCTCTCTCTCTCTCTCTCTCTCTCTCTCTCTGACTTTCAAATAAGTACATAGATTTTTTTTTAACAAAATAGCATCATACACGTGTGTTCAGACATTCTACTGGGCCATCAAGATCAGTATAATATCTTCACCATTAACATCAGAAGAGATATTTCCAAATAGGATTTCCCTTCTTGATAATAAATGTAAGCATTTCTCCCTGAGCCCACAGAGCTGATGTTGACACTGGACATGTTTCCCTTGTTTCTCCTGGGTGTTACTCCCACACATACCTCACCATAAAAACCCACACTCCTCACACATTACTCCAGGGAGAACTTGAACACTTTCATGTGACCCTGCCACCAGGACAGAAGGGAATAGTCCAGGAATACATACCTGACTTAGGCTAGACCAATCAGAGTCCTCAAAAGAGTCTGAACTTGTTGTGGAGGGGCCTCTGGCTTGGGGATGGAGGAACTGAAGGCTCCAAGGAGGGCAATGAAGGCAAAAGACCCAGAGACACAGGGAGCAGAGTTAGAGGCAAGGGATGCCTTGTCTCTAGTTTCAGATGTTCCAAAGACTCTAGAATCCCTCCCTTCTGGTTAAATGATACAAATTGTTGTGCAAACTGAGATACTGTGAAATAAAAATGGTGTGCAAACATGGAGTCTTGCCCAAGTTAGTATGATTCCTTCAGTTTATAATCCAAGAGACCTAAGAAATCATATTAATCATAATATGCATCATGGATTCATATAAGAATTTTCATTCAAATTGAAGACTGACTCAGGTACAATTAAAAGTCTTTGCACTATTGCTAACACTAAGAGTTGAAACTGAGCTTAGAACATCTAAGGAAAGAAGTGCATCACCAGAATTCACAGTTTTTACAGGAGAAATGAAATCAGTATTTTTATCAAGAGTAAAATCAAAGTAAAGCCCCAAAATACCAGCAAATTGTAATAGGTCCATAACTGCTTGCAATTATTGAACTTTTTTGAAGATAACTCATGTGTATGGATTCCAAAATTGTTTGCACCAAAATAAACATGTTTTCATTGCATTTTCCGTGAACTTTCAGAAGTCCCCACATATGAGATAACCGATGCAGTCACACCTACGCTAGATTTCAGAGAACAGAGAAAACAGGACGACTGACTAAGAGGAGAGGAGGATGTAAACTTCTTGAGCACCCTTTATGTCAATTGTGTTCTTAAATAAATATTTCTCTATTGGAAACCCTTCTATATAAGAGCAAACATTTGGCGTAACAGTTATGACATCTGTATCCCACATCAGTGAGCCTGGATTTGTTTCCCAGCTCTGGCTACTGTTTCCACCTTCCAGTTAATACGTACCCTAGGAGAGCAGTGATGGCTCAGTGATTGGGTTATTGCCACCTGTGTGGGAGATGAGACAGAAGTACCTGTCTTCTGCTTCCAGCCCTAACCGTTACACACGTTTGAGAAAAGAATCAACAAATGCAAGCCTCCCTCCCTTTCAAATAAAATAAACAGCAATTTTCAAAATGATGCATTTGTATCACCATATACATACATTTATACATACTCTCACACACCTTAATCTTCACAGTTAACTTATATGATAATTTGTTCCTCATTTAAACTGAAAAAACTGAGGCTCAGAGATATTGTCCTAAAATGCCCAGGTTTCTAAAAAGACGTGTGTGAGTGAGTGTGTGTGTGTGTGTGTGTGTAGAGAGAAAAGCAAAAACTAATATTCAAATCCAGGGTCCAATATTGTGGTAGATGAGGTTAAGCCACTGCCTGTGATGCCAGCATCCCTTATTGCTGGTGTTTCTAGTCCTCTCTGCTCCCTGCTGATCCTACTCTTGATAATGCACCTGGGAAAGAAGCAGTAGATGGCCTAAAAGCTTCAGTCCCTGCCATCCATGCAAGAGACAGGGTCCCAGCTTCCACCTGACACACTCCTAGTCATTGTGACTATTTGCAGATTGAACCCATGGATAGGAGATCAACCTGTTTCCCTCCTTCCCTCCCTGTTTGTGTAACTGTCTTTAAAATAAATGAATAAATCTTGGGCCCAGCGTGGTAGCCTAGTAGCTAAAGTCCTCACCTAGCATGTGCTGGGATCCCATATGGGTACCGGTTCACGTCCCAGCTGCTCCACTTCCCATCCTGCTCCCTGTTTATGGCCTAGGCAAGCAGTAGAGGATGGCCCAAAGCCTTGAGAACCTATACCCATGTGGAAGACCCAGAAAAAGCTCCAAGCTTCGGATCAGTTGAACTCCAGCCTTGCAGCCATTTGGAGAGTGAACCAGTGAGTGGAAGATATTCCTCTGTCTCTCCTTCTCTTTGCAGATCTAACTTTCTAATAGAAATAATAATAATAATAATAATAGCCTTAAAGAATAAATAAAATAAATAAGTCTTTAAAGAATCAAATTCATTCAACTTGTTTCATGATAGCTCTCAGGTCTAAAATATTAATGCAGATAACAGAGAAGAAGTAGACCACATAAAAATGGAAACAGCCTGAAGGTAACGAAAATATAATAACCTAAATAATCTTTCTTTAAATAGCATATGGTTTTTAGTCAATATAAGGTTAGTTTTTCACATTGGTACACGTGGGAAGTAAATGTAGAAACAAGTAGCTGGGCTCGGCAGCGTGGCCTAGTGGCTAAGGTCCTTGCCTTCATCCCATATGGTCGCTGGTTCTAATCCCGGCAGCTCCACTTCCTCTCTGTCTCTCCTCCTCTCAGTATATCTGACTTTGTAATAAAAATAAAATAAATCTTTAAAAAAAAAAAAAAAAGAAACAAGTAGCTAACATCCCCAAACCATCACGCACCTGTGCTGGTGGGAAAAAGAAAAGGACTTACATAGTCCAACCTCAGAGGATGGAGGAACACATGGTCTTATTTGAGCTTAGGGAGGCTAGAAATTATTTTTGTGTGGTTCAGTCCTGTAACAACTACAAGTCTTAAACCAGAACCTGACATGTAATGTTTCAATAACTGTTTTTACCTTTTGGATTCTTGGTTGGAAGTAACTATGAAGAGTTAGCCTAAGAGGCTTTTGAAAGTGGATTACAGTATGGGTAGGAGAACTCATGGCAGGAAAGCAGAAACTCAAACGACCGTGAGCATCCTCCAGTAGTCTCCCTGTTGCTTCTTCTTTAAAAAGTCCTGCCTGTTAAGAAAGAGGCAAAGTGTTTGCAAACAAACATTAAGACCATTAATTTTTGAAGTTTCTCCCATACCGATTTCCTGGATCATGATTACGTTTGGAAGTCTCAGCTGCTACCGGCCCTTGGAAGATTCTTCTCAGATGTCAGCTTTGGGCATTTGCAGCGACCTTTGATATATTGTGGCTTGATTTGTGTGTGTGTGGTGGATCTCTTTTCTCTCCCAATTCCTCCCTGTGCCCCAGGTGATGCACATGAGGTGATGCTCCTCAGCAGGCTGCACCACGCTCTGCTTACCTCACTCCCAACCTGTGACACCTGCAGAAGCCAATACTTCAGCACCTTGATTGGTGTGGGGCAAAGACACAAAGCTTTTTGTTTACTTTAAAGGAGAATGCATGATCTTAAATAATTTTTCGCATCTAAGCACATTAACAAAGAGTTCCTAAAGCTGGAGGACCAAGGCACTGGGGTTGCTCTGCATTGTGCTCTACTCAGCCAGACCTGCAGCAGAAGTCAACAAACCAACCTGCAGGTATAATTCTGGACCGCACCCATAAAGTTACAAACAGCATTCAATACATTTCCAAGTTGTTCTTGGAAAAACTTTTAGCGAGAGTAACTGCTTCCAAGTGAAATGTTATGCAACTTTGCCTGCCTCTGACCAAAGCAAATAATTAATAAATATACAACCAAAGTCAGGCATTCACAGATCAGAAGGTGCCAATGACATGCATGGCTTGATCCTTTTGTATCCTCAGACAGAGCTTTAGGCCAGGACTTGTGAGGCTTCTAGAGCCTTATATTCCAGGCAAAATGTAAAATCCTTACTAGCTGATAGTATTAAGAAAAGAGCTGCATGCATTCCAAAATTTTTGTACTGCTATCTACTTATCTTTTAATTTCATTTTTCCACTGACTCCTCAGATGTTAAAAATTCTGAATAAAAATTCAAGTGAACTATTGAAGATGCTTTGTCTTACTTAAAATGATGATGTTCTTCCAAGAACAAGCATCAGATCACCCGGCAGACCCCAGTTCCAGAGTTTCAGATTCAGTAATTTCGGTGTAGAACCTAACATCGGCATATCTTTTTTTAAGGATTTATTTTTTTTATTACAAAGTCAGATATACAGAGAGAACAAGAGACAAAGAGGAAGATCTTCCAGCTGATAATTTATTCCCCAAGTGACCACAACTGCCGGTGCTGTGCCAATCCGAAGCCAGGAGCCAGGAACTTCCCCCTGGTCTCCCACGCAGGTGCAGAGTCCGAAGGCTTTGGGCTATCCTTGACTACTTTCACAGGCCACAAGCAGGGAGCTGGATGGGAAGTGGAGCTGCCAGGATTAGAATTGGTGCCCAAATGGGATCTTGGCACGCGCAATGTGAGGACTTTAGCCACTAGGCTACCGCGCCGGGTCCAACACTGACATACCTTAAAGTTGAGCATACTGATAATGCTGTTCCAAGGATCACCCTTTGAGAATGTAAATGAAAGTTGTTCACTATTTCTCCAATAGCACTTATAGTAGGAAGAATGATGCTCCTCCCTGTACTCCAGTGATGTTTACATCCTAAGCCCCTGGATCCTATGAATATGATACACTACAAGGCAAAGGACAATTAAGGTTGCAAAAGAATTAAAATAGCTGAACAGCAGACCCTGGAACGAAGCACATGCTGCATTTTTCCAGTGGCTTTCAACATAATAAAAAGGAAGTTTAAACGTGAAAGAGGGTACTAAGAAGGTGAGTATTAAATGTGATAAATTTACCTGCCACTGATGGCTGTTAAACAGGAAGGGGATCACCAGGCAAGGAATGTGGGCAGTAACTAGATGTTGGAACAAAACAAGCCACCAGATTGACCAGTAGAGCCTCCTGGAGGATTATGGCTCCATTGAGACTGCTGTTAGCCCAGTAAGGTCCATCTTGAGCTTCTTACTCCCAGGGCTGAATGATAAACATACACATTTAGGGGGGCTGCAGGAGGGAGCATCTTGTCCGGATCCCGATCCCAGCCACCATGTGCTCATGGTGAGCTGGGCCCGGGCCCACCTGGATTCGGGGGGCTGCTTCCTTTCGGGTGAGTACACTGAAGGGGGGAGTCTCCGGGACTGGGTGGGTCCTGGCCCACTCACCAACCTCATTGGGCGGTGGACGGGATTGGGATGGGGCACAACCTTGGGCCTGCGGGCTTAAACTTCAGCAGCCAGGCGGCTGCTGGGGGCTACAGGAGGGAGCATCTTGCCCAGATCCCGATCCCAGCCACCACGTGCTCATGGTGAGCTGGGCCAGGGCCCACCTGGATTCAGGGGGCTGCTTCCTTTCGGGTGAGTACACCAAGGGGAGGGAGTCTCCAGGACCGGGTGGGCCCGGGGCCCACCCACCATCCTCATTGGGCGGTGGATGGGATTGGGGAGGGCTACAACCTTGGGCCTGGAGGTTTAAACTTCCAGTAGGCTGTTGGTGGGCTCCAGGATGGGGTGTCCTGCTCAGATCCCAACTCCAGCCACCATGTGCACGTGGAGAGCTGTCCCCGGGCGGCCAGGGCGCCATTTGGCGCCAGGCTGTGCCTGTTGGCCGCCCGGCCGGGGAGCTCTGGGATATTGGTTGTCCGAATCGCTGCTTAGGTAGCTCCAGGCTGATCCCACTGTTTCCGGGATCTGAGTCAATCCTAAAGATTCCCAATGCCAGTAACTCTTCCTTTAAAGAACTTCTAATCTCTTAACAATGCTGAGCTGTGAACACCTATCAAGCAAAAGATAAGCTCAGGCTTGTCTAGCAGGATATTGTTTTGCTTGACATGATGATGGTTCAGGAGACTGGTCACATTAGGCAGGGCCATAATATTAACTAGCACTCTAGAACCTTATCCTGGGGTGGATTCTGTGCAGGATGTGTGGGCCACACCCTGTAGAAAGCTTAGCCCCACTGGTAAACCTAAAAGTTTGGGTGGTTATGGACTATGCTAGGTGTGACCAAGGATCCTGCCATCAATTACAGGTAAAGGGACCCACAACAGACTGGACTGGGCAAGGCAGCAGCACCCAAAGGTGCATCCTGAATAGGGTGTGGGGTGGGCCGGGCTGCAATATTCACCAGCTCATACAAGGCCAAATGGGAGGCCAGCGTACACTGGGCACTGGCCTCAAACCCAATGGCATGTATGTAAACTGGGTTTGGGAGTGGATCAAGTGGAGGAACTTGGGAAATTCCCCTGATGAGTTATACCTCTCGCTGGTGAACCCGTGGTCCAGATCTGGGGGTCAGAAAAGCAGGGCACAGTAGCTCCAAAATGTGTAAATTGGTAATGGAACAGAATTTACTGGGCAGGACTGAGCAAACCTTAGCCTACAAGCAAAACTAGAAACCAGCATGGAGCACAGGTCATCCCGAGCTAGGCTCTTGCACCTACTGGTCCTCAGAGCAACCACGGGCAGGTGCATGATTTATGGCTAGGAACAGGCCCAATCAGGGAGGTAAGGGGACACCCTAACTGGATTGAGGTTCCCACCAAGGGGTGCGTGTGCTGGAATGGGGGCTGCGTTCTATCTAGGAAACAGTTGTAGTCACCCGAGGCACTAGTGTGTGCTGGGATTGGATGCACCAGGCCAGTTCAGACCCCAACACCATCTGGTGTCATGGAGAACCAGGGTAGATGTGGGACTGACTAGGCTGGGTCTCAACCCCCTACTGAGCCATGTGTGAGCTGTATGTGGGTATGGACAAGCCATGGCTGGGCTGAAACATCCAACAAGAACCAGAATGGGGTGAAAGCCAGCCAGGAAAAGCCACTGTTCCTGCTAGGACAGGAGGTGAACTGAGTAGGGTTGGCTCAAGGACCCCCTGGTATGCGTGAAATCTGGCATTGGGAGGGGTTCTGATGGAGGAGCCTGGGCAACTCCTCTGGCAGGACACAGTCCCTGCAGGTAAGCACAAGAAGCATGATAGGAAACAGCCCAGAATAGGCCATGGAAAGTTTCCCACTGGCATACATCTGGCATGGGTCAGGGGCAGACCAGGCTGAATCAGTTCATGTTATCCACTGGCAAATCCGATCACCAGAACAGAGTGTGGGTTGAGTCAGGTTTGGTCGCGACAAAACCAGTACACATTATGGAATGCCAGGGTGAGGTTGCCTGTACTGGATTTGACTGCAGCACCCAACCAGCACACTTGAGATCCAGGAAGAGAGAGGCAGAGCTGGCAAGGGGATTAAGGGGCTGGTCCCCTCGCCGGACAGCTACTCCCACTGGAGAGCTTGGGCTGGGATGGGGACAGACCAGACTAAGCAAGGCTGCAACACCTGTGCACTGCACGTGGACTAGATCAGGGAAAAGCCAGGCTGGGCTGATTATTCCTGCAGGTGCAAGCATAAATTAGAGTGGGTGAGGGATGTTTGGGGCTTAGCCACAGCATTAGCTGGCAGAAGCTGGCACTGGGGACTAATTCTGTCAAGTCAAATCACAGAACCACCTAAAGAGTGCATAAACCGGGACAGAGAGACCTGGGAGGGAAAAAGTGGGTTCCCCCCTCTTGGGTCACTACTCCCGCGGGAGGGCATGAAAACTAGGACGGGGGCTGGGGTGGCTAGACAGAGAAGCACTCAACAACATACGTGAGGGCTGGATGGTTGAGTTGGTTAGATGGAACTAAGCTTTAATACCCATTGACAAGTACAAGAGCCAAATGGGATGGGGGACAGACTGGTCTACTGCTACACATACTGGCAAACCAGAGTAGGGGGCGGGCCTGGTGGGGGTTATTGTGGGTTGCCCCGACTAGGCTGCAGCTCCCACTGGTTGATGTAAGGGCTGAGTATGTGCTGGGCAGAACCAGACTGGACTGCAACACCCATTGGTTCCAGTGCAACTCGGGACTGAAAACAGAACCAACCCAGCAATTGAAACCCCCAGCTGATCGGGATGATGGACTGTGCTGGGCTCTGTGCTTGCTAGAACATACAAGAATCTAGTCTGGGAATACCTCAAAGTTTCTTTGGAGATCTCCCCAGTCGAACTGCTGGACTCAGAACTCTAACCAAGAAAAGACAGAAGACAGAACAGGTCAATCATTCATCTCATCTATATGTTGGCAGCGAAATATGGGGCAAACGGAGACTTTATGATGGACCATATCAATCAGTGGACGACCTCATCGAGCGAAACTGGCAGCGATTCATAACTGGAGAACTATTAAAAGCACTTGAGCAAATATCTCAGAGCATGCCCCACATCCGGGACTTGGGGTGGGCAGGAAACCGGGTGGGGCTTCTCCCTCAATATCCCCCTTTTCCTCAGATACATGATGGAAACAATATGGACATAATAGTATTACCCACTTCCCTATACCCCCCTGAACTTTTTTTTTTACCATAATTAACTATGTAAAGATTGTCAACAACAATACAATAAAATAAATTAAAAAAAAACATACACATTTAAGCCTCTAGAAACTGACACAGGATTCCACAAGTCGCATTTTGATAAAGCAGCTCAGGAAGAACAATTTCTCATGCAAAAAAATAACATTATTTGCTTTAGAGTTTTTTTTTCCTTCACAGTTGGGAGATATTGCAAGTTGAAGAAACACTAGCCAAAAATTAATCCTATAGGTAGGTATTTAGCCTAATGATAAGACATCTGCATCCCAAATTGGAGGGCCCGAGGTTCATACCTTGTCCCACTCCCAGTTTTGGCTTCCTAGTAATACGGACTCTGAGAAATGGGGGTGATGGCCAACGCCGTCAGGTTCCTGTGACCCACAGGGAAACCTGTACTGTGTTCTCAACTCCTGGCCATTGTGGGTATTTGGAAATCAAACCATTAGATTACAGCTGTTCCTGCCTTAGTTGTCTCACCCCCTTACCCACATTGCACTCTCAAATAAATACATAAATAATCTTTTTGTTCATTTGCTTTGGTGAGGATTAGTTATTTTCATTTAAAAAGTTGATTTAAAGAGAGAAGGAGAGAGAGATCTTTCATCACCTGGATCATTCCCCACATGGCTGCAATGGCCAGGACTGAACCAATCCAATGCCAGGAGCTTCTTCTAGGTCTCCTACCAAGAACTTGAGCCATCCTTGGCTGCTTTCTCAGGCCATAAGTATGAGCTGGTTCAGAAATGGAACAGTCCACAATACAAACCGGTGCTCATATAGGATTCAGTGCTTGCAGGTGGAAGATTAGCCTGTTGAGCCACTGTGTTGGACCCCCCAAATAAGTAATCTTTAAAATAAAACAAAATACGAAGAACACTTTTTAAAACAGGCTAAATCTGAATGAGAATCTTAGGGACTTGAGCAAATAACATAACAGGCCTCAGTTTTCTCATCTACAAGTTGAAGGACAGAACTTGATGAACTAGACAGTAAAGCCCTTTCCAAGTTGCAAAAGCTATGGTGGAAGACTCTTGCAAATGCCCCTTCCCTGTTACCAATCTCAGAGGCCTACCCTATGGCCACCAGTGCTGCATACTATGAACTTATGAGAATAAGATGATGCTTACTGTTGAGCTAAGCCAAAAACAAGCTTTGCTTTCAAGGCCTTAGACTTCGGGAAGCAACTGCTCAGATTAGCTACTCCACATGAATTAGAAGCTGCTCACTCTCTTTGCATCAGAATTTCCAGGCCACCTTACAGAACCAGGCTCCTAAATCAAGAAAGTAATGACAGTTATCTTACAGAAGGATTTGAAAAACAATAAAAACTTGGAGATTGAGTTTAGTATCTAATGGTCTAATCTAAAAATTTTTTAAAAATGGTCCCCAAAACAAAGCTGTTTTTCCAACAGCAATTCAAGAAGCCCACAGTCAATAAGGAAGAGATTGGGAGCAAGTTAAGGATTTCAAAATGTAAAAATGAATTTGAAACTGTTTAACAGTGCATATAGTATGTCCATTTCATTGGAGATAATTATAAAGAACCAAGTTTCAGGCTGAAAATTAAGCAGAAATATTAAAAAGTTAAAGCAAATTTATTTCCCTTGCCTAGTCCATTCCACATCTTCACTAGTCACTTTCCAAAACACTGCCTATTAAAAAAACTTCTCTGTAAATACTGGGCAGAAACCCACACATGGGAACAGCATGCAGAATTCTTTGAAAATATGCCTAAAAATTCATCTCCTGCTACTCAAACAAGTTGGAGAGGGTTCAGAGAAGATCTGGAAAATTAACTTTAGGAGGCAAACTTAGAGAAATTCAAGTGTTGCATCCAGGAGTTAATGCAAGAGGGGCAGGGCTAAAAACTGTTTTAATGCAGGTTGGATGCTCTGATAGGCATGCTGTTCATGGGGACGGTTATTTAAAAGTTCCAACCAAGCTCCAGGCCCGGAGAGTCTGCCTCAGTGGTTCTGAGTGGGACCTCAGGAATGGGTATTTCTATTCAGCATGTGGATGGTACTATTCAGTGTGATTCTTGGACCACACTTGTTGAAAAACAAGTTGAGCAACACTCACTAAACAAGTTGAGGAGGAACCACATAGCTGCTCTGACTCTCTGCCACAAACAAGTGAAATCCATTTCAATTGCCTGAGAGAGTTGGTCTCGGAAAGGAAAACCTCCCTGACACTGAGCTGTTTGTTGAAGGTGACCCAGTTGTGTGTCAGGAGCTGAAGACAGGTAACTGACCAGGGATGACACAGGAAGTGAGAGTTTATATGCTTAAATGCCGATTCTCGAGGAGAGGACCTCACACGAGCAGCACAAAAATCACTTGGAAATTTGTCAAAAATACAAATTATTGGACCTGATTCCAGATCTACTGAACCAGAAACTTCAGGGTTTGAGGCCAGTATCTGGTTTAACAACTTATCCCCACCATAGGAGATTCTGGTGAACAGAAGTTGAGAACTGATCTGAGGGAAGGAAATTATTTACTCGTTACACTAGACAAAGTAATGAGGATCATAGAAGCAGAGATATATTAAAAACATTTTGAAATCTGATTACCAAATCCATGTGAGTTGTTAGTAAAGATATATATATACAATCACCAGAAGTAGCTGAATTGTATAGAATCATTCCCTCGCGTGTATAGAGCGCTGCCCACATGCCAGTCATTGTTTATGTCCAAGAGACACAAAACTAAATTCTGCCATCTGGTAGTCCATTTTTTGTAGGTCAGAAAAGACCTCGTGATTTGAAGATCAAAGCTACCAGCATTTTGAAATTAGGAGTAACCCATTTTGATGAAGAAGAGGGTGTTTGACACTCTGTCTCATAGAGGATATATGTTCCTAAACGAAGAGGATTTGCTTTGTTCAATGCTGTGTTCTCATACCTGACAGGAAGAAAACTATGCAATATCTGCAAGTCCAGAGGAATGGCTTGAAACATGAACCAGCAGATGAATATGTTTAATGGAAGTAATGGTTGTACTTGGACAGTAATGGCAATAAAATTCATTAGATATTCTATAGAAATGAAGGGATCCAAATTACCTAAGTGAGAGTCTGCTCTATTAAAAACATCAACCAAAAAAAAAGAGTGTGAGATTTTTGAGCAAGTATTGGTTTAAACTGCCTGCTTGGAGGTCCTTCAGCTGAGACACAGGATAGGAAAGCCCTGTCTTGTCTGCAGAACAGATCACTTCATGGGATCCTTACAAAATTTAGATGCTGACATGATCCGTTCAGTCCTTACATAATTAACTCCACATTTATTGAGTGAATAAATTATTTAATTAATAGATTCCACAAAGAAGTCCAGGGTGATTTTTTTTTCTTTACCTCTGGAATGATAATAACATAGTAATGGGCTATTCTGGGCCCTTTTCACCCCGTACAATGGCGATTCATCATGGTGAGCAGAAAGCTCTTAAAAACAAAACAAACAAATAAACTCTGCTTTCAGTTCCTAATCAAAGTTAGTGGACCCAGATGGGACAGCTTCAAGGACAACTTCTGTTTGCCAGCTTGTCTGAAAATGTGGAGGTTTGAGAATAGCTCAAGGAGTGTCACTTGCAAATTTCCCTTTTGCAAATAATGAAGTGTGTCTGTCCCTTGAGTTGATGGCTGAAAACATTCCATCCATAGTGGGTGATTAGACACACATGTAATTAGTGGCCCACATTCCAAAAGGAAGATGAAACTCATTAATAAATCATTAGGCATTGTGAATCTTTATTTTTTCCTCTTCTTCCTACCACCCACACACAAAATAGTCTCTAGCTATTATTTTTAACACACTGAATTTGGAATATTCTGAATCCTTTTAATTCAGCAGGCATTGAGACTTCACAACTGAAAAATTATTAATAACATTAATGGCAAGGTCTTACTTGTTTTTCTCCCTAAAATGAGAGTTTTTAGGCGCTTTGCTAATTTTTCAAATAGCTTGTTTCAGCAAATCTATTTTTAGGTTTGGTTTAGAACCTCGTGTTCTGTAAGTTAAAATTAAGTAGCTCTGAACCAGAGGTGGACTATCATAATTAAGTTCTGTTCCTCCCAACACCCAGTGCACTCTGGAGTAACCAGTTACAGACACCTCCGATGTGTCTTTCCGCCTTTCCTGGAGTCCCAGATCAGGCCCCCAACTGTCTGAAAGTACAAAGCCGGGGAGCTGTGAGCAGGTGGCCTCCAGCTGAACCGCCAGGTTTGGATCTGTCTCCAGTTCTTCTCCACTTCCCTCATCTGTGTTGTGCTGGATGTTATCTATCTCTTGGTGCACAGATGTCTGCCTATCCCACTATTACATGGCAACCTTTCCTGTGACTTTGAGGGTACATGTTCCTCTACGCCTGTCACACACCCATCAATCTCTGTCGAGCTCCAGTGAAGGTGCGTTACTGTCCCTTACAGAACAGAGGTGAAATCCAGAACTGTAATCAGTTTGCTTTCTTCACTACTTGTAAAGACCCAAAGTACTTCCTGGGCACCCCCTTGCTCCAGCTTTGTAGGACAATGGAATTTTTCACTGATCGCTTCAAATGTTACCCAATTATACCTCAGATCTCCTATAAATACATGGATTAGGATTTAGTCGTAAAACTCTCAGTAATATATTCAAAACTAAGATTTAACTCTTAATAAATTGCAGTGGTACCTGGAATTGGAGTTCAAGGAGAGAAATTGGGAGAGCTGTGCTCCCTATTCTGAGAGCAACTGCCCATTTAAAGGGTGCCATTTATTTTTTTTAACAATTTATTTATTTGAAAGTCAGAGCTTACAGTTAGAAGCATGAGAAAGAGACAGAAACAGAGGCAGAACTATCTAAATCCACTGATTCAATATTAACAGGGAGTTGAATTAGAAATAGAGCAGCTGGGACTTGAACCAGCACCCATAAGAGATGTCTACATTACAGGCAGCAGCTTAACCTGCTCTGACATATTATCAACCCAAAGACATCATGTTTTAAAATGTACACAGCCTTATGTTGCATTTTTGAGGTAGAAATATATACATAACAACTTAATGAGCCTATAATGATGTCAATGTACCAATCATCATTCACCTTGGAACTTACGGTCAAGGATGCTAATACATTGCTAGAATGTTCTGGAAACATTTGAATTCATTCCATACAACTTTGCCTTCGATGCTACTACAGAAGCCTTGGGCACAACTGCCTTCTGGCTGTGCACATTACTAAGATCACCAGCACTCTAGAAGTGCCTGTCCTATGTATTTCAAGGGTTTGATTTGAATCGCAACAGTTTCACTTTCAATCCAGCTTCCTGTTAATGGGAGACAATAGATGACTGCTCAAGTACTTAGGTTCTTGTAACCTTTGAGGGAGCTGGATTGACCTTCAGGTCTCTGGCTTTGCCTTGGCCCAACCCTGTGCATTTCAGGAGTAAACCAGTGGATGAAAGATGCCTCTCCAGCATTCTCTCTCTCTCTCTCTCTCTGCCTTTCAAATAAGGAAAGAGGTACATTCAGTACCTCTCTTTGTCAGAATGAAGAGTCTAAAATACAAACTCATTTATAATACTGTTGTCTGTGGGATAAAAAAAACTTTCCTAAAAGATTTTTGTATTTTATTCATTTATTGAATCATTCTGTGCTCCTTTTTTACACTCATCATTTTTCCTTAGAGTCATTATATTTCATCGTATATTCATTGTTACTTAATATCCCTTAGCTTCTCTTCTAGGTTGCTTTAAGTTTCCTGAATCTTTTCTTCTCACATTGTAGTCTTTGCATTTTCGTAACAGTCTCATCTAGAACCCTGGTAGATATGCAAATTCTCAGATCAGCTAATAGATGAGAAGCAATGATATGTATACATACCAAAATTTGTAAAACTCTTCTCTAGATATTTACACAATTAGAATTAAGAACTATAGTAAATTCACTTTAGGATAAAAATTAAAACCATGACGATTCCATTCTTGTTTCTTCATTGATTGTTCTGGGAGGATGTCTGTGTCATAAATTAAGCATAAAATCTAAGATTGCTGAGGTAAAATTTACTCCATTCCCTGTGCCCTTACCTTTATTCTCCTATCCAGAGGTGTAGATATGCTTCATTTATTAGCTCATTTTCTAACGTTTCTAATTCATTCACGGCTTTGTGGTCATACTCCCTTCATCATCATTTGTGAAAATACATTTCCTTCCTAGTGCATTCATTGGCCTGTATCTTCAATGAAAATAAAAGGAAATTGTTAGTCTTTTCAGAGACCTTTATTTGGGGAATGGAAGACCAGCTTTTTATATTTCAATAATGTCCTCCCTAGGTGGAAAGGTCTAGCGTGCAGAACGTGAAAGCTTCTTCAAGCCAGAATATATTGCATGGCCCTTAGATACTGAGTCCATAGTCATTACCCTATCCTGGCCACCCACTCAGGCCATGAATAAAGCCTTTTTTTCTTAAGGTGCGCATCTTTCAACTTCTTATTATCCATTTCTTTCACCCTAAATTTTCACCCTTACATATTTTTCTCACTTGTTCCACAAATAATTAACAGGATAGCCTTCATTCTTTGAGAGAGGAAGGTTGTCCTCAGCATTCATACAAAAACTGACATGAGTTTGTTCCACATCTAATTTTTTTCTTGTTTCTTTTTCTTTTACTGCCTTTATTTGTACCTGAATCTTAAAGCCAACCCATTGCATTTGTCAAGATCGCCATATACACCTTTCATCTGTTTGGGTCACGAATTCACAGATGCAAAATGGTTAATCATTTTGTCAATATGGACAAATTGTGCATAATAATCCACTAAAATGGTATATTTAGGACCCCAGGGTCTGTGTTCGCTCATTTGTCTACACAAACATTAGGGTGTGTTTCCTTTAAGCTTCACTTAGCAGTAACCGTTTTTTCCTGTCTTTCAGCAGTACATGTTGCTGATTTCTCCTGATGTGTGAAAATGTTCACAGCTGTATGCAATACACATTCATCGGACTGCAGAGCTCTGGAGTCCCCAGAGGACTAAAACAAGAAAGAAAGAAAGCAGCCAAGTCGTCCCTGCTTTGTTGAATAAGCCCAACCTTATAGTTGTGCTTTTGTAGCCAAAATGACCAGATAATTTAGGTGTTTGTGGGGGTCTTGCCAAATCCGAAAGTTAAACATTGGAAAATTTAGATTTTACAACACTTACAATTTGTAAATCTAATTTATAAAATTATTAACGACTTGTGTATTGTGGTACCAAGTCAATTATCCTTTAACATAAGTATAATATACAAAGTAATATTAATACCCCCGAGATCTTTGGGGGGAAAAATCAGTAAGAGAAATCACACATTTGTACAGATTTTGACAATCACTTTTAGTAACAGCGTGTTGTAAAATGTGTGCCTGCTTTTTTTCACATTAGAAAAAGTAAATAACCTTTATTTTCGCATTAATATAAACCCTCTTGAAGTGTAATCACTCTCACATTAATAACATTACTAGTAGATCACTAGGAGCTAATAATGAGTTCAGTTTCCAAACAAAACCACATACAAATGAACTCTGGACATGCTCATTTGCAGTTTTTCATTCATTGCTTAGTTGTTGGTGATTTTTTTGTATATTCCTATGGTGGTTTCCCTTCTGAATGCTGTGCTCACTATTGGTATTTCTCAAGAGCATGCAAGTAATTTATGCTTTATTAAATGTGTTATTCTAATATAGCAAAAGGGCACTCATAAGGTTAGCATCATTCCCTTTTAAATATTCTGATAAGTGATAAATTCAAAATACCTTCCTTCTATGTGAAATAAGGAGGATAAAATAAGAATCCAATTACTGAAAATTGTCCTAGGCAATTGAGTGGAGGTTGACCTAACCCGGAGAGTGGGATGCTCTGGATAAAGTACACTTGACTGAGAAGATGAGAAGGAAGGGGCGAAGATACCAAAAAGAGCTTGTCAGCAAAATGTGATTCCCAAATGATGTACGTAGAATGATAGAGAAGAAAATATGTCAAGAGACCTGAAATCACTGGGCCAGCCCCCCTTCTCCTAGATCAGCAAATTATTAGAAAGTGAGTATCAACAAGAAAGAGACATATCTCTGGAAAAAAGCTGTTCTGGAACTAGTTACTCCATAGATAAATCATGAAGCAGTCAGGAGAAGCCAACATTGTAATTTTCATAACCCAATGTATACCAATGTCATTTCCTGTTTCAGTATAGATTCTGCACAGGAAATGTAGATAAAGGGCAGACTTATTCTTTCTAACCAAGGAATTTGGCCTCCAAATTTCTAATTTTTAGCCTTTTATGATATACTTGTGGATGAAACAGATTGAGTAAGTTAAGTCTGGTGTGTAACTGGCTAACAAATTCACAAAGAATATTGATTTCCTGATAAATTTTAAGCAAATCCTTACTTGGGAAAAAATCTTAATGTATTTATCATGAATGTTGTACCCAAATTCCAGAGACCACACTTTGAGACCAAGGTTCACGTTATTCATGCTCCAAGCCTGCTCACTCTCTAGGGAAGGTTGCATCACATTACTATGGATAGGCTTGAAGGACCACATCAGATTTAGAATCCTATAGGATTAACTAAGACACCTGCTGCTGCTGTATTTCAGCTGATCTTCCCCTCTGCCCTGCCTTGCTTCCTTCCCTTTCTTACAAATATGGAGCCTCAGAGTATTCTCCAGTGACCCACTTCAGTGCAAATCAGTGTTTGCTTCCTAAAGAATCCAACCTACAAACATGGCTCCAATCAATGGTTCTAGAAAACAGATTCTAAAAATGAAAGAAATGATCAGTCAGCCATTGGATCCATCACTGAGAGTGGCTAGAAAATGCAGAGTTTACAACTAATGCAATCACATAATTTAAAATTAATTATTTGTGCATAAAAAGATGGGAAAGGATACATGTTATTATTCTATTTGCATTAAATTCTAGATAATAAACATCTACAGGACAAAATCCAGATGAGTGAGTAGTTAGAGGTCAAGGGATGGGTTGAGAGAGTGAGATTACTAAGAACTCTGAGAAAACTCTGGAATGTACTTATATATTTGCTTATCTTGATTATAATGATGCTTTCACAGTTATGTGTATGCATGTGTCTAAATTCACAAAATTATATATGTAAACATGTAAAGTTTATTCTATATCAAATATACCTCAATCAGACTGATAAAAAAAAAGGTTCTTCCTGATGATATGGTATGTCACAAGAATTGTGGATCCCATGCTCATATCCCCAATATTGTACCACCTTTGTTGTAAATTGGGTCCATCAGTCTAACAGAGCATTATGCAAAAACCCTGTGTCTTTTGGCACAACACTGAAAACCATCAGGTAGTAGCATTGGCTAAGACAAATCCATCATGAAATGTGCTTTTTTGGTGAAGATAAATCATTCTGCTTTGTAGGATGAGAGGGCTCAATGTAACCAAGTTGTTACCAACTGTTTTAATTGATCTCCTTGAGTGATATGTCAGAGACTTGGCTTTCAGTCTAGACTCTTGGCTTTGCTGCTTCCATCCAGGAGGCTGACAGGTCTGTCCGTTCTTACCATGACCTGGAATTTCTCATGGCAGTAAGTTTGGAGAATCAAATGATCCTTTATGTTAGTTGCATGTCTCTTGCAGATCATATTTCCCTTTGTTGTTTCACAAGATTGTCTTGGAAATGTTATTTACATACTTTGCTATTTTTGTTTGTCTGTGGAGAAAGGTAAATGTGGTTCTTCTTATTTCATCATGACCAAAAGCATTAACTAAAATTGTTCTTTTGAATATATGATGGTGCTTCAATTTTGTAGACAATAATCCATACGTTTGAGGCACCATCTTTCTGGAAGCAGCATACATGATAAAGCAACAATCATCATATCTACAAAATGTAAAATAAATGGCAAACATGCCTGAGATTCCAAGACACAATATATTGCAAAAAAAAAAAAAAAATGGGGAAATTTTAAGCGACGGTTTCCACCTTTTGACTTTGGGCCCTTTGTACGAACAGAGCAGTGTTGGAGGAATGTCTACATTTTCCTGGTGTTGGTGATTGGCCAGGATCAACAGGAAGCAGCAAGACTGTCCCTTTTGCAGTGCAGGCAGAGAAAAATTTTGCTTGGCAAATGCACAGCTCACTGGTGCTACTCTTGATATTCCTCTCTCTTGTTCTCATAGGAAATGAATAAAACGTAGCCATGGCCTGTAGAGGAAGGTAACTGGAGAATCAAGAACCTCCAGGATCAAGATATGGGTCAGATGATTCAGTCAAAGTTTGGAAATGAGTTCTAAGAGATTTCCAAACCCCTGTAAGATGTCTGACCTAAGCATCTAGAAAAAACAGAGCTGTCATCCACGGGTTAAGAACCATGTTGAGAGAGACAGGTTTCAGACACTTGCTAGATACCAAATCCTGTCTTTCAAGAAAGGAAGTGGATATGAGCAATGAAGTTCAGAGGATGTTTCGATGTTGCTCAAAATGTCATCACACAAAACATGGAGATTTTCAGAATGCTGCCTGGGTTCAAGGAGGGTGTGGCTCTCTCAGACAGTATGGAACATGTTGGGAAGCCAGAACTCATTTCATGGGGCATCTGCCCCTGATTTGCTACATCTGCATTCATATTTCCCCCCTCACAACCTCTCCCTTTTCTTTCACCTCCTGCCACCCTTGACTTTTCAAGGGAAATATTACAAATATTCTTTCAAGCAAGTGTTCTTTGCCCATTTTGGGTGTCTAAGAAGGCCTGTGGTGATGGCTCTGAGCCAAGGAATTTTTCTAAGAAACAGAGCATAGGCTCCCTTGGACATGGTGTCATTCCACACAGAGAAAAGCATGTGCATAAACAGAACAAAAGAAAATCCTCAAACTCCTTTCTTATTCCAAAATATCCTTGCACTTCCTTTTCCTTATCCCCCACTCTAGAGTTGTAAGAAACCACTCAGAAAGTCTACTAAACTACATGGGCTTTTCCCTGATTCTGGGAATCAGCTCTTGGCACACTTCTGGCAAGGAGACAGGGAGCCTGGGCAGGCTTTTGTATCCCCAAGCCTTCAGTTTTTCAGCATGTGGAATCATTTCCAATGACCTTTCCAGCTCTACAATTCTATTAACTATAAAATAATTTAAATGGGTCAAGAAATTTCAATGTTAATTCGAACCAAATGCAAAACTAGGCATAGTTTATATCAAGTTCTAATTATAATCATCTAAGAACTGGATTAGCAACCAGAAGATTCTTGGCACTGTCGGCAGAAGCAAACAATGACCTTTCAGCTTTGGCAAGTAATCTGAGCTATGGTCTCTAAAGAAATGAGCAAGAAAACACTTACCTTTCTCAGGGGAGTCTTCTGAAGATTTTATTTGTTAATTCTTTTCAAGTGCTTTGACTCAGCAAAGCTTAATAGAGCATCAGTACTAGAAGTAATTATTGAGGTTTATGAGTAGGGGTTTCCATTTGCTGGGCAGAATGATTTCTGCATTCTCATTGCAAAGGGTAGGGAAAAATTTCAAAAGCTTTCTGACTCCACACAGAGTCGCCTTTTTGGAAAAAAGATTAACATTCTATAAATATCGGTCATTGAACCAACTTTTAAAAATAAGCTAATTTATTCCAGTAGTCAGTGGAAATTATTTTTATTAATATTAAAATCATTCTTCTCCCATGATAATAGCAATACACTGAGAATAACCTCATGTTTACTTGGTACATGGGAATTTTTGAGCTATCAGAGTCACTGGAGCAGAGAAGTGCTGGGTGAGAAGAGACCATTTTGACAGGGTTGTTTTTCCCATGCAGAGTGAAACTGTGAATCCAAATGATATCCATGAAACTGGAAAACTTGGGAAAAGAAAATAAATGTTCAGATATCTTGGTTGTTTATACAAATAATTTGTAAGCTCTTGTCATTCAGTGTAAAAATATTAATTACGTTTATAAACTCATACATGAAGAAACATTTTCAAATTACCACATGAATGAAAGTCATAACTTCAAGGAGCTGTCTCAAATGAAAATCAAGAAGTTATTAATAATATCCATTTTAATATGTTTACTACCTGAAAAACAATGACAAATGCTTTAGTCCAATGTTGAAAGGCTTGCTTTCCAGTAGAATGAATTTTTTTACAAAATTTTTTCATACACTTTATTGGTATAAGTGAGTCTTTGTGGGAGATCTTAAATACCAGAGCATGAAGAAGAAGGTAGAATAACATGAGATAAACCACTTTTTTAACAAAAGTAATCATTGAAAAAATAAGTAATCATTGATACCTTCCATTTTATGCACATGAGTTAGCCAAAAAAATCAATTTAATTACATTTCTTTACAAATAAATTGAAAAGCTAGGTTCTAGACAAGAAAAAGAGCTTTAAACCAAATGAGAAACCCTCTTTGGATCACATGGCTGGCCATCTATCTGTCACCTTTCGAATTTCCATTAAATAAATAGGGTATGATTTTATTAAGAATACATGCATATATTATTTTTATGTGGTAAGGTGTATATTCTACTGTGAAAAGCAAAATAGAAGTAGCAGATGGTTCTGCTTTAACCCAAGAGATCACTCACTAGGCCAATTCTCAAGGCAAACCTCCTTTACCCAGCATGAAGATACAAAGGAATTCCTGTCCTAAAGCTATTTAAATATTAAAATAGAAGAGGATGAGAAAGAAGAGTGGTGCAAATTGGCATCCAGTCATCGGCATTCCAACATACTGTCCATTCATTAATTCTTGTTCTAGGTCAATTACGATGACATGATTAGATAGAAAGAGAGATTCCAAAGAACAGAGTATAATAACACTTTTCATTGACTACAATGACTCGTATAGATCCAAAAAGCCTCAACTATACCATCAAGTTGAAATATCTTTCTTTCACTCCTCGCACATTTTCAGAAAAAAATAATGATGTGCCCTCTTAAGAAACATTCTATTTAAAGCAATATATGAGACATTATTTTCATACTGTAGGCATAATTTTCATATAACAGAGGAATAATTTGCATAATAAATTTGCAATATACCAATTTATCCCAACTAGAAATCTGTCTCTCTCTTGTCAAATTTTACCAAAAATCAGCCTATTCAGACAAGAGAAGCTGCCAAAAAATGTATACCTGACCATTCCCTCCTTGCATTATTTTCATTCAGCAATTCACTGGGGCTTGGATGATAATTAATTCTTCTCCAAATCAGTTCACATAGACTAGTACTATGGTTTCAAGTAGCATACTCACTGAAATAAAATGTTATTACTATGAACAAAAGCCAATGCATGATCACATTTCTTGTAAAGGTAGCCAACTCTAACAGCAATATAAATGGTACAGAGAAAAAAAATGGATGAGAAGCTTATTAGTATGCTCTTTCTTCCATAAGAAAACTGCCAATATAAAATGGATCTTTTAATAAATGCTTATAAAAAAGTGACAACAGCAGTTACTATCTGCAGTCACCTGTATCTCGTCTGATTTCTTTTGGATGCTCACACACAACAGCTCCCAACGTGTCTTTACTGGTCACAACAGAACTGTGTTGGCAGGCTTCCCTGTCTGCCAGAATTCTCTTTGTGTGCACAGAGAGCCAGAAGGGCCAAGATTCATGTCACCTCCAGGGCAGCTCTTAAACATTGACTGATTACAACAGGTTAATATTCTAACTCTTTAGCTCCTAATCAAGACAGTATGATTTGTAACCTATCCTCTTTGTGAAGTACTCTGGGGGAAATAGCTATTTACCTTGTTCAATACTTTTGTTTGATAGCACACCCTCTATTAGCTTTGCTTCCTTCTTGGTTGCATACCCTCACTTTCTTACTAGCTTTTCTTACAAATATTTATTAATAAATCCTTTTTGCATGGTTTGGCTTCAGGTTATACCTCTAAAGAAACTAACCTAAAACAATGGTATTAGATGTGGTCTTGGATAGCAGACTCTCAGATGGCATTCTGGGATTTATCATTTGTTGATCAGATAACACAGACTCTCATGTTAAAAATAAATCAGTAGCAATAGCTCTTAGCATGCTATAGTATGAGAATTGGTAAGACTTTTATTTTTTGATTGGAACTAGATACTTGCTCCCTCAAGCTCCATTTCCACTTCTCAGACGACTAATAAATCCTTCACAGAAGTCAATATCAGTGTGGAACACCTGGACAATTAGGAAAATTCCTATAGTCCAGTGTCACTACTCCAAATGTATATTTTGAAACCTAATCATTAGTGTGATGGTGTTAGGGGACAAAAAAGAATGACGTGGGCGCATCAGAATGATGGGGAAAGGGAATGATGAAAGAGATCTCAGAAAGCTACCTTGCTGTATGTAAAGACCCAGTGTGAAAGTACCACCTTAGAACAGAAAATGCCCTCAATCAGGCACTTTGCTGGCAGCTTGAACTTGAACTTCCATGCTTGTGACTATGAAAAGTCAACTTCTTTGGGCTGTAACACTCCAGTCTATGGAGTTTGTTATAGAAACCAAAACAGAAGCGGAAGGAAATGAATTATTCACCAAGAGTTCAAAAGTGAATAACCTGTGTGTCCTGGTAGGAACCAAGAAAATACAGTCCAAGAGGATCATGAGGGCAGTACACTGAACAGATACACAAACCCAAAGGTTCAGTAAAGGAAACTTTATCAATGTGGGTGCACTTTTTCTGTGACTCAGGATACAGTATCTTGGTGAACGCACTGATACCAACCGTAATACAGTGATGGGATGCTTGCTGGAAGGTTGGGACAGATATTCCACACCAAATGAATTGAAAAAGAGTTGAAATAGCTATAGAGATGGAGATATGCACAAACTCAATAGCAAGGACTCCATGACACAACATGGATCCTGCTATAGTTGGTACTGAAAATTTACCATTGGCAGCAGAGATCAAATCTGAGCTTTTAGCTTTGATGTCACTCCTGAAGGAAACCAACCAGCTGTTTGGTGGCAAATCTACTATTATGGGGCAAAAATTATGTAGTACAAGCAGTTTTCTATTCAGGATAGGCATCTATTCTGGGAATACACTTATATTTCTTATCAGAAGTATGGCTGACACTGGTGCCTGAGGGAACCACACAGAGTTTAAAATACACATCTAAGGACCCATATGACATCATTTCAGACTAATAAGTCTATTTCATAGCAAGAGTGATGCAAAAGTGAGCACTGTCATTGCCATCTACTTCACCTTGCAGAGCTTTTTCCTCCCTAGAAACTATCACCAGACCCACGTGGCAGAATCAGAGATTTTCATGAATCGATCCGTGTGGTAGAGGGACAGATTGAGAAGATGCTTCCCATGTTTCAGTCACAATCCTAGGATTCCTTCACCACTTTCATGCAGGCTCTCATGGTACTTTAATCCAAATGCCATTGCCCATGTCTTTTGGCCTAATATTCCTGATCTCCCACATGGATGCAGAGTCCGAGAGCACCGGGCCCTCCTCCACTGCTTTTCTAGGCCATAAACAGAGACCTGGACAGGTAGTAGAGCAGATGGGACACAAACTGGTGTCTATATGGGATGCCAATCTTTTCAAACAGAAGGTTAGCCAATTGAGCCATTGCACCAATTGCCTTGGAAAACTTTTAACCTGATTTCCTCATAGGAACATCAAAACATGATTTTGATTTTCTCAGCTCTCCCAAGGATGATCCCAAATTGGTACTATTCTAGAGGCATAGCGGAAAAATATGAAGACTTTGATGTATTCTTTTGGAAATTAGGGTTAAATTCCCTCGACAATGTTGAGAAAGTTGTATGAGATGTGGTCTATACTGTCTCCAGAGCCCTGGCCAATCTCTGAGGAGCTTGGCAGGATGTCATACTCTCCTCTTCCTCCTCACCTTCCTGCACTGTCCCCTACTCATCCACCACGTTTTCCTGGGTTACTCTTCAGTAATTCACTTGTCACTTGCCCACACTTCAGGTTCCACTTCCAAGTAAACGAATTTGAGATGTCAACTTCCTGAGCCTCCACATGTTGCTGGAACAGGTGTAGGTGATGCGGAGTTCAGGAGAAGGCATTCATGCTGAAAGATGGATAAAATTCCAGGATGGTGCTTAGGGCTTAGCAGGCAAAGATGGTTCTCCTAGTGCGTACAGAAATAAAGGTCAGGGAGGAGGATGAATGATTGCTATTTAGCGTTAGCAGGATCTAGATTTACCCAAATAAGAGTTTTCCAAACTGGTCCTTCAATATAAATATATCAGAAGTAAAATGTACAAAAGAAAGCAACTAGTACCATAGCTACTGTCCAGTTAATGATTTGAATTAAAAAAAATTTTCCACTACCAGTGTAAATGTTGTTTTCAACTTTTTTGTTTCTTTTCCCATTAATACACTGGATTGTTAATTTTGCAAGTTAACACTTAATAAGTACAGATTAATAAATAACAGTGAGGTGGCACAAGGAAAGAAACTTTGCTTTCTTTAACAAGTTCTATTAACTTCTGGTTTACCTTTAAGGTATGCAAGTCTAAAAACTAAGTTAATGGTGATCTTTTTGTACAGTCTTTTCCTTTATAGTGTTCATGCTAAAATCTGATTCTCAAATTATCCCACATACAATATTATGTTCTCACATCCAATTTATGCTAGAGGTTGGCATCCAGAAGTCCTTCATGAGCTATTGTTCAACAAGTGGATAGATAGGGCCCGGCGGCGTGGCCTAGCGGCTAAAGTCCTCACCTTGAAAGCCCCGGGATCCCATATGGCTGCCGGTTCTAATCCCGGCAGCTCCACTTCCCATCCAGCTCCCTGCTTGTGGCCTGGGAAAGCAGTTGAGGACGGCCCAAAGCTTTGGGAAGAGGTTCCTGGTCCCGGCATTGGATCGGCGCAGCACGGTCCGTTGCGGCTCACTTGGGGAGTGAAACATCAGATGGAAGATCTTCCTCTCTGTCTCTCCTCCTCTCTGTATATCCGGCTTTCCAATAACAATAAAATCTTTAAAAAAAAAGTGGATAGATAATTTAATAGGAATCAAGAGAAAAGATGTAAAGATAGAATTTGGCTATACACAAAATGAACTGTCTATCTTGATTTCTGATTCAGGCCCTCTATTTCACTAAGTTTCTAGAAATAGAATGCCATTTTCTTCTGATATTTTTTCCTCTTTCTGAGGCCATGCTAAGTCCCAAGAGTCTAAAACAGTGCCAATGCATTGATTAGAAGCAGAGAGAAAGGTAGTGCTCAATACCACCTGTCTACACAATTATTTCACTATACCTTTTTCCATAGGGCTCCAATGCTGTGTTCATTCCCATCCCATCATGTTCTTCCATGTAGGGCCATCCTGTCACTCCCAGGTCTGCCTCAGGAGTGGAGGAACGGCAGCATCAGTGTAGTACTACCCTGCCATCAGGGCATGCTCTTTTTGAAGTTGTCAGGACCCCATCTACCATACATCTGACAAGCATTTTCTCTTGAACCACTTCCACCAAGCAGCTTGAGGAAGGGAAGACAATAGGAATTACTTGGTTCCCCAAGGCTCAGACAAGGAACACACCACATGCTTTTCTGCTCTGTTTCTGCTTCTGTTTCCACATCCCCACCCCGACTTTGAACCTCAGCAAGGTCCATAGAACATTTGTGGACATTATGGGTGAAGGATGCAGTTTTGGAGACCTTTGTTTGCCAGAACTAAGGTTCTGAATAGCAGAAAGCAAGAGAAGACTTATTTTCCCCTTTTCTTATGTTAATCCCTCTCCTTGAATCATAAGTGTTGAATGACCTATACTAAGGATTGGGAATGAAGAACTGGTTTAAGAAATATGAATAAGAAGTATTTGCTAATATTGTGTAAAAATTACTCTTTAAACCTTTCAAATGAGTCTGAACTACCACCTCTGGTCCCTTCTGCTCAAAGTTAGAATTGTCTCTTCACATTATCTCTTTTGTGGCACCTACGTGTCATCTTTTATGTTAAACTGATATGGTCTTTACCCCTCTGTGACAAACTCAAAATGCAGGCCCAAATTGTATTCATCTTCCCGAAGCCTAACAACCACCTAAGATGAATGGAGCAATAAATAAATGTTGGTTAAATGATGAAAACCATTTATCCTTTAGTTTGACTGAATTATGTTGCCTATGAAAATATAGTGCTTACTGCACAAAGTGTTTAGAGATGGTTAATTTGCCTATACTAGAATAAAATGCTGACTCTTATTGTTGACGTACCCCTTCCTGTGTAAATTTAGTTTGCTTCACTTCTTTCTGTTTCAGTTTCCTTGCCTTCAACGGCAATTTGAATACTGTTTCTCCTCATATGACCTTTGTGACCTTGAATAATTATTTATTATTTCTGTATATCTGATTTCTCTTTAGTACAATGGGGTTGATAAAAAGGACCTATCTTGTAAAGCCATGATGGTGACCACAGTAGCTTAAGGTTGCAATGTGTTTCAAACAGAGCCTGTTGCAGAGAAAGCATCATTCAAAGTAATTTTGCACCCACTGGCTTTTGAGAATAACCGGATAAGGGAAACATACACCAAATTGGAATCCTTGCAAAATTGAAAACAAATATTTTAATACATGTTCCAAAGCATGAGTGTCAACAACATAACATAATTCTTGGAAATGAATGATCTGTCTTAACATACTCAGCATGTACAGATTTCCAACTAATTCCAATTGTCTATCATGCTTATTTTGCTGACATAAGAGATGGCAATCAAGTGTTAATTGAGCTTCATATTATTAAGGGATAAACTCATCTGTAGTATTATATTCTGTCTTGGATCATTTGACATTAAGCCTCCATGATAGACAACTTTCTAACTTGACAAACTAGCTGGAATCTCCCGGGATTGAATCCCAGGCTAGATTTATAAATATATACATACAATTGACCTGAAGCGTTAAAAACTGGGAGAAAAATTCAATTTTATTTTACTCAAATTTGGTAAAAATCACCCAACCACCCACAAGGAACCACTGGTGTAGAAATGAGTAGTAGAGCGGCATACCTCTTAAAAATTTTAGCACATCAATCCTTGGGGAGGTGGGAGGGACTCCACTTTCATAGAAGTAATTGTGATCAGACAGTATCTTTTGGTAGTGAGATGTACACTTCCATAAATGCGATTAATTGCCTTCCCAGACAGCTATTTAAACCTTCCTGAGTTTATTCTGGGCTGCCCTATGTTTGGGATTCCACAAGACATCACTCCTTCAATGTTTCATCTAATCTAACCCTGTATCTTAGACCCTCCACAGTGTTCTATACATACTGAATCTACAGAGTCTCCTTCAGGCACAGTTTCTGTGAATGACACGCTCCAAGAGGAGGAGAAAGGACTCAACCAATGTCTGCTAACCTCAAAGGTGGTACTTAACATGACTTTGGGGAATGTTAGAAGACGATGTCAAAAAGAAAGAAAAAATAATCTAGTTTCAAGAATTGTTTTTCTCTGCCTACACACATAAGTATGGCTGCAAATTTAGTTTTGTTGAACTTTGCTTTGTATCTTTATCAAACTAATAGTTACAATTGCTATGCTACTGTAGATTTAATAATCTGTGATTAGTTTAAAATTTGCTCTGTGTGTGTGAAATAGTTATCTCTCCACTTGATTATGGTTTATAGCCCTTACCTATTTTAGCAGTAAACTAGTACATTTTTGCTTTTCACTTTTTGAGCACTTTAGTTGGGAGAGGATGCATTAAGCTCTTAAAAGTGAAATATTAATTAAAAATATATCAAAAAATTTTGAAAAGAAATATTGCTATTTTCTTTTTTTTTTTTTTTTGAAAGATTTATTTTTATTACAAAGTCAGATATACTGAGAGGAGGAGAGATAGAGAGGAAGTGGAGCTGCCGGGATTAGAACCAGCGGCCATATGGGATCAAGGCAAGGACCTTAGCCACTAGGCCACGCTGCCGAGCCCTATTGCTATTTTCTTAAAACAGAATCTATGAACTATATTCAATCGGTTTACTTTGTATTAATATTACAATAGCATGGAAAAATTAAGTATCAGATGGTAAGAAATGAATTACATGATTAACTTAAACATTTTCTCCACAGACAGCTAACAAATTCAAACCTGAGGCTACCAAAAACAGAACTATGAGACTGAATCCATCATCAATGCATCAACTGATCAGTCAGTAATAAGAAATCAGTGATTTGGCCCGAGATCGGAGGTGTGCACAGATC
Source organism: Ochotona princeps (assembly GCF_030435755.1). Classification (NCBI taxonomy): domain Eukaryota; kingdom Metazoa; phylum Chordata; class Mammalia; order Lagomorpha; family Ochotonidae; genus Ochotona; species Ochotona princeps. The sequence goes on from NC_080836.1 coordinate 74,399,727, forward strand.
ACAGAGCTGGACCCTGAGCTGCTACTGTATTCAACCACTATTTCTAAGTACAGGAGAGAGTCGGTTACATAGCATTTATCCGCAAAGTTCTGGAATTTAATTGGAGGTTAAAAATGCCCAGTAAAGTCCTAAAAGCAAAACAGCACAGTGGATCCCATACAAAACATATTCAGATGACTCAGAAAGAATAGAGGACAGAAATACAGGCTCTGAAAATGAAATATTTTATTCGTTTTTAAAATATTATTTATATACAAAGAGCAAGTACAAACTAGTACGGCCATCTAAGAGCTGAGGACACCCTACTACAAAAAGCTAAATATATCAGGCATTAAGGCAGCCACAAGAAATTACCAAACAAAAAATTTTCTTCTCTTTTTGTTAGCTTTGAACATACAAAAAAAAAAAAAAATACAAGGGTAAACATGTAAGTGTAGGGGATTTGTTTCTCATTCCCTGGGTTTGTAATTCTTTCCTGCATCTCTTCCCAGAATTAGCAAGGATTGTGTAATAGTTTTATTAACAATGTGCTTATTAGATTTTTGGGGTGCCCCACCCACCATGTGTAACTGGTCTGTGTATCTAAACCAATCTACACAGAGTCAAAAAATTATGAATTTTTAAATGCAATTAATCAATATTTGAAAATGGCAAGACATTCATTAGAGAACAATTAAGCGATGATGCAAGAAGATAATTAGTAAATTGGGGACAATATGGGTTCACTCATTACTTGAAAACTTAAATAATACTATTTATTTGTTTTCTTATAACAGCAGCATGTTTAATTGATATTGAAATTTAAATAATTCTGTATTCTACATTTGTGTATGTTATGAACATCCATATGCTTTATAATTCTCATTTTTTCCAGAACTGAGAGTGATTGCTTTCATCTCTTTTAACCAATAACTTTCTCCCTGAACTGTTCACGAAAACAAAATGTATTTTCTTAGAAAATAAGTCAATGACTTGCATTAAACTGTGGCTTGTACCAGTTTATTAATATTACTATTATATTTACTTAGCCTTTGCTTTGGAGAACTACATTTTGATTAACTATTTTAAAAAGAGCCTTAAGTTAAAGGATTTTAGAATTTGAAAAATCTGAGCCCAGAGAGCAAGTATTTACCCTAGTGGTACAGATGCCCATCCCCCACATTGAGTACCTGGCTTCAGTTAGCGTCTCTGGCTCCTGGCTTCAGCTCTGTCGGTTCAGACTCTGGAAGACAGCAGTGCTGGTTTAAGTAATTAGGTTCTTGGCCCCCATGTTGCAGGACTCTTCAGAGCATTCAGCTCTTAGTCTCACCCAGGACCTGATCTAGAGCCAACCCTGGTGTTGCAGGCATATGAGGAATGAATTAGCATATCGAAGATTCTCTCTTTTTCTCTCATTCCCAAATAATAATGAAAAATTAAAGTCTTGACCCTATGACAAAAAGGGTAGGCAATTCTGCAAATCAGTAGGAAAAAGACTTTGATCAGACACTTAAAGATGCTATACAAATAGTCACTAAAAATGGGAAGAGATGACCAGCTTCACAAGTCAACACTCACCAGTAAGACTATTTGTGAGAAATAGTTCATAGTATTTATGAGGATATTAGGAACTAGAAATTCTATATTATGTGTATTGTTGTGTAAGTTGGTATTATTTCTTAGAAAATTGATTGTTTCTATTAAGCTAAACACATAGACATTTTAGTTTACGATCCAGAATTTCAAGGACATATCCCCATAGAATATGGACACACATTTTTAAAAAGCAAGTATAGGAATATTAATAGCAGTGTTATAATAGCTCCATACCAGAAGCTACCCATTCATTCATTCATAACAGAATGAATAACACTGTATGTATAAAATGGCATGAAATTCAGCAAGCAAAATAACCAAGATGAAATGAGCCAGTTACAGCAAACACATTCATGTGTGCATCTAATTCAGTGAGGTAATATAAAGGATACTGAGATCCTGCAAACAGTATTTTTTTTTGAGATATTAAAGAGCATTTCCTATTCTAAAAGCATTTTCTTCACTATTGTACCATTTACATCTGTTAGAATATGATGACACAGTTGTTGGAGATCACAGTTTGAGAGCCACATTTGTAGGCTCATCCTTGCTGGCTCACATGGCCTTCTCATTTTTCTTAAATTTTCAGTTCCCAGCATATCATTGAAACCATGTTCCAAGGGTATCCATGGACCAATTTCACGAATCTTTTCCAGTTGTCCTCTAGTGACCTCCCCTTAACATTTGAACATGACGAAGCCTCTTTGAAACATACCCCTAGTTCTTTTGCCATTTTTCCTTGTTTTACTTACACTCTGAACTCTTCTTTGCAGATTTTTCTTTTTTTTAATTATCGCATAGCTTAATAGTCATCTTCTTCCACACAATGTCTACAGCCCCTTTATCACAGGTACCTGCCTAGGCAGACAAGATACCTGCACATCATCTTGTTTTCTTCAATCTTTCTCACCCTCAAACCCACACAATCTGCCATTCCCTTTGCTAAATAGAACTCTCACTCTCCATTTCATGGCCAAAATTAAACCTCTACTCTTCTATTGCCTGCACCACATTGTTAGCCTTCTCAAATCATCTCATTCCCTCAACCTCCTTGCAATTCTCCTCGTACTGCTGCTACCCAGATTTTCCAAAAGCTAATTATTGAGCTTCTCCATTACTTGCAACACAACTAGTCCTCCTCACTTACACAGTAAAATACAGACTCTAGTGTCTGACTGCACTCTGATATTGAGGAACTTCAAATCTTCTCCCAGGTCAGATTTGATGCAAATGAATGGGACAGAACTGTGGTAAAATGAAGCTTCTGATTCAGTGGACCTGAAGTGGAAACTGAAATTCTACTCTCAAACTTGAAATGGTTCTGATGTTACTGGTAGATTACTTTAGACCATAGTAGGAATTACAAAGCTCTGTTTTATCTCTTCAATCCAACTATAATGATCTACCTACACCTTCTCTGCATTTCACCTACACTCTTCTTGCCAGTAGTATACTTCTTCCATTCTCTAGTGATTTCATGCAACATCACCCTTCAAGAGAAAGCCAAAACAAGATCTTTTCAGCAAGGGTCCTCAGTACCATTTTCATGTAGGGAAAAGATCCAAAGGAGCAGGTCTCATCCCAGGACTTTTGCCTCAGGGGTCCTCAGCTTTGTACTATCTTCTTGGAAGTCTTCCTAATCACCTTCTGGAGGTTGGAATGAACCAGGATTAGTAGTACTTCCTGGGTATGATGTCCTAGGCCTGAACTTGAATTCGTGTGGCTTCTAGCCCTCACTTTCTACCCATGGGGGTATTTTCCATCCTCTATGCCATGGACAGCATTGATCACCACCTTGTGTAAGTCTGAGGATCCCTATGACTGAGTTTTTATTGCAGGGAAATGACCTATTAAGAAAGCTGCTAACATTAGCGAGGTAAATAATGTTTCTTTCCCAGGATAGCATGAGATGTGTCAGCCAGTTGTTAACAAAATGCTGGCTAGAGTCTCGTTGCAATCTAGGGAGGTCACTCCACTCCCAGATTCATATTGTCTGTCCCATGGTTCTCTGAGAATGGCTGAACCTAAGTCACCTGAGGGCTTTCATCGCTTTGGAGACTGAACAGAACTTTATTAAATATCTTCTCTTGCCACTGATCAAAATGTTGACAACACAATCTTTTTGGTCCTCTTAAGCTAACTAAAGGAGAAATGTGGGACAGACAATCTGCATGTGCAAGATCACCCTTCTCATTCTGTCAGCAGGCCCTTACGCCTCTTGTCCCCAACAATGAAGGTATCTAAAGACATTAATGTAACCAACAGGAAATAAGATCATATTCTAAAACTACATGGACTGCAGTCTAAAAAGAAGTTATGTCTCAAAGAAGTTTTATACTGCCGGTACATTAAAATTCTGAAAAAAAATCTCACAAGACCAGAAAATAAGGAAGGAAGGAAGGAAGGAAGGAAGGAAGGAAGGAAGGAAGGAAAATGAAAACAGAAATATCAAAACACACAGGATGCAGCAAAAACAGTATGCAAAGGGTTATTGATCTTATAATTTGCATGTTGCCTATCTTGTATCAGAGAGAACATATTTGTATTTGTCCTTTTGGGATTGACTTATTTCACTGAGCATGATGGTCTCTAGTTTTGACCATCTAGATGCAAATTGTGTAATTTCGTTCTTTTTAATGGCTGAGTAATAGTCCATGAAGTAGATATTCCAAGTTTCTTTAACCACTCCTCTTTGGATGGGTATCTGGATGGTTTCCATGTCTTTGCTATTGTAGATTAGGCTGCTGTAAATATAGGATTATAGATCCCCTTCTCATATGCACTTTTCATTTGGGTATATTCCTAGAAGCGGGATCGTTGGGTCATATAGCAGGTTTATTTTCAATTCTCTAAACACTCTTCATACTGATTTCCATAATGGTTGCGCTAGCCTACACTCCCACCAGTGGTGAAGGAGAGTACCTTTCCCCCCACATCCACACCAGCTGGTGTTGTTAGTAGAATTCTGAATGTAAGCCAACCTCACTGAAGTTAGGTAGGACCTCAATGTGGTTTTCATTTGTATCTCCCTGACAGCTAGGGAACCTGAGCATCATTTCATATGTCTTTTAGCCATTTGGGTCTGTTCTTTTGAATAATGTCTGATCATTATCTTCACCGATTTCTTCACAGCATTGTTGTTTTGTTTTGTTTTGTTTTGCTTTGTTTTACTGTCCCTGGATTTCTGAAGCTCCTTGAAAATCCTGGATATTAGTTCCCTATAAGTTGTGTATTGTGCAAAGATTTTCTCCCATTCTGTTGGTTGCTTCTTCACTTTGTTAATTGTTTCCTTTACTGTACAAAAGCTTTTTAGTTTGAAGTAATTCCATTTGTTTATTTTGTCTTTGACTGCCTGTGCCTTTGGTGTCTTTTCCAAGAAGTTTTTTCCCATTCCTATATCTTGGAGAGTGCTTCCTATGTTTTTCTTTAATAGTTTGATGATTTCTGAGTGTTGATTTAGGTCCTTAATCCATTTAGAGCTGATTCTTGTATACTGTGCTAGTACAGGTTTTGTTTCTTAATTTTGCAAACTGTTATCCAATTGTCCCAAAACCATTTGTGGAAGAGACCAGGCTTTTCCTGGATTGTTCTCAGTTTAGTTGACTATGCATATGTAGGCTTCCTTCTGGTATATCTATTCTGCTCCAATTATTTTCTTCTCTGTTTCTGTACCAGTACCAGACTGTTTTGATGACCACTGCTTTGCAGTATGTCTTAAGGTCTGGAATTGTGATTCTTCCAGTTTGATTTTTATGCATTTCCAGCTGAACGCGTCTATTTTCTTTTCTATTTCTGAGAAGAATGTTGTTGGGATTTTGATTGGGATTGCGCTGAATCTGTATATTACTTTTGGAATATGGACATTTTGATGATGGTGATCTTGCCAATCCAGGAACATGGTAAGTTCCTCCATTTTTCAATATCTTCTTCTATTTCTTTTTTTTAATACTCTAAATAGATCTATAACAAGGACTGAGATTGAATCAGTAATTAAAGCACTCCCAGCCAAGAAAAATCCTTTAACAGATAACTTCACTGCTGAATTCTACCAAACATTTCAGGAGGAACTTACCCCAATCCTCCACAACCTTTTCCAAATAATAGAAAGGAAGGCAATCCTTACAAATGCTTTCTCTCATTTTTAAAAATTTATTTATTTCTTTTATTGTAAAGTTAGATATACAAAGAGGAGGAGAGGCAGAGGCTTGGCAATCTTCAGTTGCCAAGCAGCCACAATGGCTGGAGCTGCACCAATCTGAAGTCAGGAGCCTGGAGCTTCTTTACAGGTCTCCCACATGGGTGCAGGGTCCCAAGGCTTTGGACCATCCTCAACTGATTTCCAAGACCACAAGCAGGGAGTTGGATGGGAAGTGGGGCAGCTGGGATTAGAACCAGCACCCATGTGGAATTCCGGCACATACAAGGCGAGGACTTTCAGCCACTAGGCTATCACACTGGGTCCTCCAAACTCTTTCTATGAAGCCAGTATCACCATAATACCAAAGCCAAATAGAGATACAGCAGAGAAAGAGAACTACAAACTGATATCCTTGATGAATATAGACAAAAGGTCCTCAACAAAATACTAGCCAACAGGATCCAACCACACACCAGGCAGATCATTCACCCAGACCATGTAGGATACATCCCAGGCATGCAGGAATGATTCAACATTCCCAAATCAGTAAATGTCATATACCACATCAACAAATTGAAAAATAAAAACCATGAAATCATCTCAATAGATGCACAGAAGGCATTTGATAAAATCCAACACCACTTCATGCTGAAAACCTTAAGCAAGATAGGCATAGAAGGAACATTCTACAACACAATCAAAGCAATTTACGAAAAACCCAATGCCAGCATCATACTAAATGGGGAAAGATTGGAAGCTTTCCACTAACATCTGTAACTAGACAGGGATGTCCACTCTCACCACTACTCTTCAATATAGTATTGGAAGTCCTTGTCAGAGCTATTAGGCAACAAAAATGAATTAAAGGAATTCAAATTGGAAATGAAGAACTGAAACTATCTATTTGCAAATGACATGATTCTCTACATAACAGAACCAAAGGACTCAGTCAAGAGACTATTGGAACTCATAGGAAACTTTGGCGGAATAGCAGGATACAAAATTAATGAACACAAGTCAATGGCACAAATAATTCCATGGCTGAGAAAGAAATTGTAAGTACAGTCCTCTTTAAAATAGCGGAAAGGAAACTTAAATACCCAAGAATTAAGCTAATTAAATATGTAGAAAACCTGCATGATGAAAACTATAAAACATTTTTTAAAAGAAACAAGAAGTTTTGTTGACCTTTAAAATTATTTATTTCATTTATCTCAAAGGCAGAGCAACAAAGAAAGGGAGAGACAGAGAGAGAAATCCTCCATCCTCTGGCTCATTCTCCAAATGGCTGAAACTTCCAGGTTTATTATTGTGTGGCCTTTTGGCTAAAATCAGATTTGGAACAGGTTTCAACCAGTAGCAAGGAATTTCAAACCGACCTCTCACACAGACAGCAGGAGCTCAGGCACTGGGGTCATCTTCCACTACCTTGCCAGGCACATTTAACAAGAAGCTTGGTCAAAAGCAGAGTAGCTGGTAACTGAACCAATATTCTGATATGGGATGCTTGTATTGAAAGCTGTAACTTAACATGCTGCATCACAAAACTGACATCTTTCTCTGTTGCTTTTTTTTTTATTATTTTTTTTTTATTGGAAAGTCAGATTTACAGAGAGAAGGAGCAATAGAGAGGAAGACTTTCTGACTGATGATTCACTCCCCAAGTGGCCACAATGGCCAGAGCTGAGCAGGAGCCCAGAGCCTCTTCCGGTCTCCCACACAGGTACAGGTTCCCAAGGCTTTGGTCCAACCTTGACTGTTTTCCCAGTCCACAAGCAGGGAGCTGGATGGGAAGTAGGGCCACTGGGATTAGAACCGACACCCATATGGGATTCCAGGCGTACAAGGAGAGGACGTTAGCTGCTAGGCTACCGCACCAGGCCCTTTTCTGTTGTTTTTTACAAATGCATGCATTCACCCACAACTGGAAATCTGTGCAGTGAAATTGCAAACACCTACAGGCAAGTAAAAGCAGAGATCAAGGCAAGAAAGACAACAGGAATGAAGAGAACATTTCACAATTTGTCAGTGTGTAGATTTGGTCACCTGTCTTTGGATGTAACAAAATACTGCAAGTTCTCGTCCAAAGTAAAAAGTACTGATTTGAGAAAGTTACTCAAAAAGACTCAAGAATCCCATGGGTTACAATTGTAAAACACACTTCTGATTTCCTTATACTTTTTTAAAGGAGAGGCTTCTAACACTGCTTTGCCTGTAAAATTCACTCTCACTGCTCCAATGCACAAATGAGCAACCACTAAAAATGAGAGATGATTCCAATGGAAACGTCACAGCCGCAGGCATACTTAGAGTGGAAAAAATTAGTCATACAGCACAGACTCAAGAAGAGAAAATATACTGGCAAGCACTGGCCTTTCGTCCTTGGTGATTGTCCACGTGTTTAATTTTTCTGAGTTGATGTTCATGGCAAATTTGATTTAGTGATCTTTATGTAGTCTTACCCACTAAAGTAATACATATTTTAAATCAACTGTCAGTAACCTTCACAGAGTGAAGCGCATAAATGAAAAGGATTTAATGAAATGCTACAATATGTATATTGCTGCCGAAAACAACACCATTTCACAAGGTATTTGCTCTGTTTTGAATGCAGAATACAAAATTACCTTCAATAATCATTTTATGCACTTGTCCCTAAGTGCTTCTGACCAAGAAGAAATAAAACAAGAGTTGGCAAGAAGAAAGGGTTCTTCACTTGTCAACTTTTAAATAAACATTTTATGTATTAAAAAGCTAAGGTAGAACTATGCCTGAAAGTAGTAATGGCCCCTACTTTGATTAATGCATAGAAAGCTTTCGGAACGCACTATTGGGTCAACAGGGATGTATCAATACCCCACCCACCTTTCCAGAACAATTGTCCACAGAAGAGGCATTCCAGCGGCATTCTTCAGAGCCCGTGTATTCTGCCAAACTGCCTCCTCCATGGTGGAAGGAGGAAATTCAGGGTTTAACACAAGAACTCAATAAGCATCGTGAGTTCTAAGCTCCCACCAGCACCTACCCTACTAACTATAACTACATCACTGTGCTTTGCCTTGTTTATGTACTGGGAGTCCAAGTAAGATTTTTCTTAGTAAAGATTCTTTTGGTCCTAAACACAGAAAAAAATTAAGGGGCTGATGCAGTGGACATCAAGCTAGGCCTCCACCTGAAGCACTGGCATTCCATGCGGATGCTCGTTTGAGCCTCAACTGTTCCACTTCCTATCTAGCTGGAAAAGCAGTGGAGTTTGGCCCAACACCTTGTGCCCCTGCACATACATGGGATACCTAGAAGAAACTCCTGATTCCTGCTGTAGATCAGCTCATCTCTAGCTATTGCAGTCATCAGGACAGTGAACGACTGCATGGAAGATCTTCATCTTTCTGTCTCTCCTTCTATCTGTGTAATTCTGTCTTTCCAATAATAAATAAATATATATTTTTATGTTTAATTATACCAATTTGGAAATTATGTATTCATTGATTCAATAAGTATGTACTAATTATAACTTGTACATAAAGAATTCTGCTAATTGCTCAGAATTTAGCATAAGCAAGCACTGTAGGTACAGTACATAATGTGTGCTAAGATCCTATATAAAATGTATGTTCAAGATGTACAAAGAGAGCCACATATGGAAAGCTACAGAGTAAGACAGTACATTAAAGAAGCAAAGGTAACAAACCAATAGTTAACAAACAATATGGCAAATTCATACTTAGTCAAACACAATCCTCACATTCAACACATGATGGAGGGTGTTAAATATCAGGTTAAGGAAGTTGTTCTTTCCTCCACAAGCCACTAGAATCATCTAAGGTTTTAAACAGGACTATCATATATGAGGTGTAAATGGGAGGTGAACTGCCTCACGTAATGAAAGTTTGAATCCTCATTGTTTCTATTGAATGCCAGGAATAACTTTGATTTTGGACTAGAACACAACCAAATGGAGTAGATTTTATTTAGAAAAATAGCCATGGTAAAGGAATGGAAAGCATAATGCACATGTAGAACTAACAGATCTCAGTTCAGAAGACACCACTAACAAAGACGAAGCGCTGTTTTTAAATTTTCCTGTTGTAACAATATCGAAACTCTGATGAGGGAACCGAGATCTAGCGGATTCAATCATTCATGGCTACACAAATTGTATCAATCCTTTTGAGGACACACAGTAACTCACATTAAAAAAAAAATCTTAATCTAATAATGAGCTTTCTGGAATTTGTTCTGAGAAAACAACTCAGAAAACATAAAAACAGTAATGGTAACATTGTTCTTTGGGACTTCGATGTTTTTAAATCAGAAGAAAACCGAACTCATGGTAGGTCATTTTCATGTAACATTATGAATGCTTTCAGTGCTCACTATAAAGTACAATAGCAAAGGCTGACCGGGGCTTAGCAGGATGTACCAAGGGAAGCACAGAGTTGGAAATGGACAAACTCTGATGACCTATTTTTTAACACAGAATTCTCAGTCGGTTTGAATGATATTCCAAACAAGAAGTGATACACTTGGGATTAAGACAACAGTTGCATGGAAAGAGTCAAATGAAATTGTAAGGATAGAATGGCTATGATAAGAGGTGCTGAGTACAGAGATAATTATGACAATAGCAATTCAAACATGATGACTGTACTGATGGCCCAGTCAGAAAATTTAAAAAAAGAGAGATGAATTTCAAAAGGAGATGTCTAACAACTGTCAGGAAAATACAAGCTCAGGAAACACAGCAGGGATAAAAGAGATGGCTAATATTTGGAAACACTGGAGTTCAAGAAGTTACCTAGAGACGCACTTGACATTCTTAAATCAAAGATACTTTTAATTAAGTCTACAAATGCAAACTTGAATTTCTACTGAAGAAATCCTATGAAGTTCTCTTGCTAACTCGCTAATATAAATTCCTTTCTCTCTGTAGGAGGGCCAAAATATAAGGAAAAATAAAAACAGGAGAAGGAACATGTAAAGCAAATTTTAAAAAAAGAATAATGACAAAAGCATAGCTCAAAAAAGAAGAGCTGTTGGTATTGAAAAAACTACATAGATGAAAGCCAAGACAGACAGTTGGTGGGGTAAGAAATGCAAAAAACAATAACGAAAAAGAATCAAAGGAAAAAATAAGAGAGGAAATGGAAATAATTTGGGAAAATATGAAAACTTAAAAGTTCTATAGACCTAAAAGCATGTTCTTTTCATTACAAAATACCTAAAAAAAATAAATAAATAAATAAATAAAACCAACTAGTGAGGAGGACTCATAGCTGCCATTTAAGATGAAGAAAGCTGAAAAGAATGTCACTCCTAGTCTAACAATAAGAAAAAGTTGGATAATCTTTAAAAAGCATCTTCTTTTCCTTAAACCCATAAGAGAGCTAAGGTCTCAAAGAAACAAATTAGCCTTGTAATTAAAGAAAGTCAAGTGCCTCTGAAGAGAGTCAAAGAAGTAAGTGCCCGTTACTTGGGAGTAGAGAATGAAAGATTGCATGGCCCATGAAGGAGTAAGAACTCAGCTTAAAGCTTTTAGAGGATTCCTAAGGGTTCAGTATGAGCTAACATGGAAGCCTCTGGGAATCCTGGGTTTACACAGCGGGCATAATTGCTCATTCATCATTCACTAATTCTTCTCTACAACCACTACTATTTTCTAATGAGAAAGATTGGGACAGAGTTGGAAACCACAGGCAGCTTCCCTTGGAATGTGGGTGTGTGTGCTTAGGAGAATGGAACAGCCTCCATTGCAGCCAAGGGGGAAAAAATCCAGTTCCCTTCCACTGCCTCCTTTACAGAATAAAAGAAAGGAATCCCTGTGATTTCCATGGCACAGCTGGAAACGCTGCTACAGGTACAAGACAGACTCCATCCCTAGGAAGGAACCTCACAGCTGCCAGAGGAGCAGAAAGTTTTCTCCCCAAAAGAGGAGCAGAGTGGGTGCCCATGAAAGAGGAACAGAATCAGTTGCAAAGCTCCAAAATGAAACCCAGGAATGCAAGGGCTGCCTAAAACCGGAACTTGAAAGAGTGAATTGGAAACACCCCTTTACCGTGGCAGCCACACCAGCCCAGCAAGCAGCACGTATCAAGCAAGGGGCAAGAGCATAAACAGATCTTCTCAGCACAAGGAGCTTATAGGGAGAGCCACAAGTGGAAACAGAAGATGAGCGTTCAGGAAAAATCTTTCAACCCAATCACTGCCTTAGCTACACAATAGCCATAGAAGAGACATGAATATAATAGAATGAAATAATCACAGAAAAAAAGTATCAAATCTGGCTGAATTCATCCACCCCATGGCCAGTCCACAGGTGTACAGTAAGAGCTGCTACAGACTGCAGCAATATAAACACAATGCTGGGTTTCAGTCAACTGAAGATAGATAATAGATAGATAGATAGATACATAGATACATACATACATACATACATACATAGCACTCACTATTAAAAAGCAAAATAATATTAACAAAACACAATTCAGATATTACACAGCTGTTGGAATAACTGAAGAATTTTAAATATTTATAGTGAATGCACTCTCTAGTAGAAAATGCAGACAACATACATGGACAAATTGGAAATCTCAGCAGAAAACAGGGAAGTAAGAGACTCAAGTGAAAAGTGCTGCAAATAAAAATGGTAACAGACAAAAAAAATATTTGTTTTGACAAGGGCCTCACTTAAGTCAACACTGCCGTGCCTAAGGAAAAACAAGTCAGAATACCTAAAAAATGGGTCAATAGAATTACTCTAATTGAAACTTTGAAGCAAAAATAATTGGAGCAGAATATCTAATAGCTGCAGAACAGTATCAGGATATGTGTAAATGGAATCTCGGTGTACACAAGAAAGCACAGGAATTATTTGAAGAAATAATGACCCAAATTTTCCAAGAATTGTCAAAAATATAAAACCACATTTGAGAAATTCAGAGAACACCGAAAATAAATAAGAGGTTGGGGCAGAAAAATAGCGAAATAATTGAAATGTTTTTGAAATTCGGTTCATGAAAAGTATTGACACACGGCTCCCAAAAAGTTCAAGAAATTATAGCAAGCGAAAGCTCTGAATTTGTTAATTACAAAAAAAAACATAGAATGATGTTAACAATAAAAATCCATCAAATATGAAAAAGATGATAAATTAATATGACAAACAACATATGCCACCCTAAATTCAGGAATCCAGATTAAATGTATTATTTCTTTTAATACAAACACTTCTATAAAAAAAACTAGAAAACCTGAATACCTTATGAATAAACATATTTTTACAAAGGAAACTAGAGGCACCTCAGCTTGGCTCACCAGTCAGGGAACTGAGCGGAGATCTGCCTTCGTTGTGAGTGGGCACAACCACGGTGAACAGTAGGTCCAGTGAGGACAGAGACACAGGAAAGATACAGCCCCTGTGGTTCACCTCCACCTGGGATGCGTAGGCACCAGAACTCCAGGGGCTTCTATGTTTGGATGCTGAGGTTTTCATCAGGGAACCCCTTGCTTCTCAAGTCTTCAGCAATGGAGTGATCAGCTTCCTTGATTATAAGGCTTTCAGGCATACAGAATGATGCTACAGGCATTGCAGGGTAACCAGCTTTCAGATGGCTTATTGGGGAACTTCTGAACCTCCATCACCCATTTGTCTATCTATCCATCTTATTTCTGATGGCTCTGTGTCTGTGAAGAACCCTAATAAAATACCATAGGAATTTCCACACAAAATGATATGATTCAATTATTTACATTTCCAGAAGAGCTGTCTGAATGCTAAACAATAAAATGGTGTAATCAAGAGTTTACTCTTCCTATAGTAAATTTGCCCAATCCAAAGAATTAATTAAACCATATATTTTTGAGTGTGCTTGAGGCTTGATTTATTTGCAAATCCCCTCTCTTCTTCAGGGACATAAAGGACAGGAAATGAAAAGATTATTTTCTGCTTAGAAGGTCTTACAAGAAGAACTTAGTAGTTTCACGCCGAGGTGCCCCATTCATAATCACAACACCTAACAATGAACTGGCTGTTCAGAGCTGCTTTAAATTCAAATGGGAAGACTAATGAACATCTCTAAAGTATTCTTAACCCCAATCTCTTTGATAAATTGCTTTCAAAACCCTTCCTTACGTTTCACTAGCAAGCATCTGCACAGGTTAAACAAAATGAACAATCACACACTATACCTGTTCTACTATAGAGCCTAGATACAGAAAGCTACAAAATCAGTCTTCTCAAACAATTTCTAACACAGAATACAAGGCAAGTGGCAATTATACAGCTCCCCTGACTGACCCTGGTGTTTTCAGGATTTCATGAGATGGGGATCTCACCATGTGACTCAAACTATCCTTGTACTCTCTCCATCTTTTCTGTGTCCTGCCAGGTGTAGCGTAAGAAATTGGAGAAATTTGATGGCAATTGGGCATAATTGATACGCAATTTCCTAATAAACCTGAATGAAAAAATAATTCCCTGAAACATCTTTTCTTTTGAAAGCAGCCGTAATAGAAGTACACTCCTAATATATTTTAAATGAAGCATGTTATTACAGCTGGGTTATTACAAAAGACTTCTTTTCATGTAGCTATTCTGGCCTGGAACAGCAAGGAGATCTGTGGCTCACTAGCAAATGTATGGTAATCATACGTTTTCTGATTTTCTAGATGACTTCATGGATTACTTAATTTTAAATGTCCATTGCATTTAAAGGTGATTGAAAACCAAACAGTGCAACAATCTTGGAATAATGCTTTTGTATGGTTAATGCCCTGTGGTTACTTAGAATGGGTACTTTAAAATAAAAAATAAAAGAAACTTTATTAAAACTGTGACATCTTTTGGCCAGAAACAATAAAGGTGCAAAACAAAATGCTATCTGTGCTTTCAAGCAAAAATGCCTCACTTGATCCCAGCCGTATACTTCCTACTTGTCTTTCCTTTTCTCATGGTTTGTTATTTTCTCATCTTCTACTTCATTTGTTTAGCCTAATAGTTATTTTCTCCTTGTTAATTTATGTTTTAAGATTGCCTGTTAAGAAGTTCTCAAGCCCTGCGTTCACCTTTGGGGCCATCTCAGCCAGAGAAGGTGATAAACTAGAAGTGTTTTAAATGAATCATGATTCATTAGTCAACCTTGCATTCAAAAATACATTGAATGTTACTGTTTTCAAGTTAAAAAATTGCCCCAGTGATGTTACCTGACTGGTGGATCCAAAGGTCAAAAATCTTCCTGCTCACTTTAAATTCTCTAGACCCGGCTATAGTTTAGCATTGCTTCTGGAGCTTAATCACCGAAGAAGACAATTCTACATCCTTCGGCTTACTGACCCTTCTGGGACCATAACAGTGATCATCAGAATAATCCAGTTAGTTCCTGCTTCTGCAGAACAATCTTGGAAATTTGAACAGGAATCTATTAAGGAACCATTTCTATTTGAGTGCAGGAACTAGATGAGAATCAGTTTACATTTACGCTACCTCCAAATTTATTTTTGCACGACATGGTATCATAGAGATTTTAATTAACAGACTGAACAACTATCATGAGCCAGGTGTTTTTCCAGATACTATAGTCTTGACAAAATTCATGCTTTCATGGAGCTTATGTTTAAACAGAAGAGTGCAAAAACAGATAATAAGTTATGGATAAGCAGGATATTGCCTACACAAATATAAATATTACTTTTAATACAGAATATAAAATAAATGATGAGAGATGAGCATTGTGATACTCAATGAGACACTGATATGCCACATCAGATTGCTGACTGGAGTCTGGCTACTCAATTTATGAACTGGCTTCCTAGCAATGTGCTTGGGATGCAGTGGAAGATGCCCCAAGAGCTTGGGTACTTTCCACCTATATGGGACACTAGTATGCAGCTCCTAGCTGATGGAATTGGCCTGGCCGAGATTTGGCTGTGGCAGTCATTTGGGGATGATGAACCAGAAGATGTCTCTCTCTCTCTCTCTCTTTTGTGAATCCTTTTTAAACATTAGCAAGTCTTTTCTAAAAGAACACAGTTTTATTGGACTGTGTCACAATTCAATGGTATCATTTTCACTTAACTCCTGCTTTAAAGGCCCTTTATTCAAATGCAGCAGTTGCATCCTACCTGCAGTTTCTCTTCCTCAGATCTGGTTATCAGCAGATACTCAAGGGGAAAAAAACATTAGATGAAGAATTTCAAAACTAGAGACCACATCAGTGTGAATTTTTGTTTTAGATTTATTTATTTTTATTGGAAAGATGAATTTACAAAAAGGAGAGACAGAAAGATCTTCCAGCTGCTGGTTCACTCCCCAAGTGGCTGCAATAGCCAGAGATGAGCCAATATGGGATCCAAATGTATGCAAGTTGAAGATTTAGCCACTGAACCATGGGGCAGGGCCACTGCGTGACTTTTTCTTAGTCTTAAAATTTTATTTAATGATACATTTGCATAAGCTCTGGGATTTCCCCCAACCCCAGTCCGTAAGACCCCTGCCAACACCAATTGTGCCATATTATTACAAAGTATAATCCTTCATAAAAAGTCATCAGTCTGGCCCGGCTGCGTGGCCTAGTGGCTAAAGTCCTCGCCTTGAATGCCCCAGGATCCCATATGGGCGCCGGTTCTAATCCCGGCAGCTCCACTTCCCATCCAGCTCCCTGCTTGTGGCCTGGGGAAGCAGTTGAGGACGGCCCAAAACTTTGGGACCCTGCACCCGCGTGGGAGACCCGGAAGAGGTTCCTGGTTCCTGGCTTTGGATCGGTGCGCACCGGCCGGTTGCGGCTCACTTGGGGAGTGAAACATCGGATGGAAGATCTTCCTCTCTGTCTCTCCTCTCTGTATATCTGGCTTTCCAATAATAATAAAATCTTTAAAAAAAAAAAAAAGTCATCAGTCTATCATTCTGCTATTTAAGTGTATCCTGACATCATAGACATGGACAACAGCAGATAGTCCAACATCCTATTGTCAAGATATAATTTAACAATTTCATTGGGAGTCCATTTTTGATTTAGAAGTACAGATTCACACTGCATTATAGTATATAGTAAACAGTTGTTATGCATAACTCTAAATGAAAAGCCATAAAACAAAATCAACAACAGGAAGAGCAATATAAAAATTTAAAGCAGCATGAAGTTAAATAACATAATACTGAATGACCAATGTATCGCTGAAGAAATGAAAACAGAAAATCAAAAACCTTCTTGAGGAAAATGATGCTACTGTATGACCTATATGACACTGAAACGTATGATCCCGAAGCATTCAAGGAGAGGACTTTAACCACTAGGCCACGCTGCCGGGCCCAACACAAGGCATTGTTAAAAGAATAAATGAACAGGAAGAAAGAAATGATAAAAATCACAGCAACAGTATAAATGGAACTGAAACCAAAAAAACTACAAATTGCAAAAAGAACAAAAACATTTTTTTAAAGGTTTATTTATTTTTATTGCAAAGTAAGATATATAGGGAGGAGGAAAGACAGAGAAAAGGTTCTTCCATCCAATGACTTATCCCCAAGTGAGCCAGGTCCTTCCGGACTCCCACGTGGGTACAGGGTCCCAAATTTTGGGCCGTTCTTGAGTGATTTCCAGGCCACAAGCAAGGAGCTGGATGGGAAGTGGAGCTGCCAGGATTAAAACTGCACCCATAGGGATTCCAGTGTGTTCAAGCACAGGATTTTAGACACTAGGCCACCACACCAGGCCCAGAAATGTCCATTTTTGAGTAAGATGAACAAAACAAACCCTTAGCCAGATTAGCAAAGAAAGGCAAGCGAGGAAAGCCAAGTAAATCAGAGATGAAGAAACAAAACATCATGGGAAGCTATCAAGGCGATCTCTTCTTGCTGAGTGGAACCTTTGATCAGTATGTGGTGTTCCTTCTTCACCTCTTTTAATATTCTTCATGTCAAAGTCTATATTATTTGATATAAGAATGGCTACACCAGCTCATTTTTCCTTTCCATTAGGCTAAAATATCTTTTTCCATCCTTTCACACTCAGTTTCCACGGATCTTTTGGGGGGAGATGTGTCTTCTGTAGGCAACAGATAAATGTGGCTTTTTGTGATTGTTGTTTACTTTTTTAATCAAATCCACTGATCTATGATGTTTGATTGATGAATTTCAGCTACATGCATTCAGGGTTAATATCAACAGGTAGTAATTTGATCCTGTCATTTCAGCAGTGGATTGTTCATGCTTTGCTTTAGTCTCCTTTTGCTTTTTATTGCGATGCTCTCTGTTTACCTTTGGCTTTGGTGGGTGCTATTCCTTTTCTCTGTCAAGAGACCATCTTTAAGTACCATATGGAGGGCAGGTCTGGAAGTGGTGAGTTCTTTGAGCTTTTCTCGATTGTGGGAGGATTTTCTTTCATTTTCAAAGACAAAGGAAAACTTTGCTGGCTAAGTTTCTAGAATGACAATTTCTTCCTTTTAGAATCTGGAATACATCACTCCATTCTCTTCTGGCCTGTAGTGTTTCCTTGAGAGGTCAGCAGTGAGTCTGATTGGGGTTCCTCCGCATGTTAATTGATTTTTTTTTCCCATGCATAGTTAAGGACCTTTTCCCTGTGTTCCACTGAAAAGAGAGAGAACTTGATTATCATGTGTCATGGCAATGATCACTTTTGGTCCACCCAATTAGAAGTTTTCTGCCCCTCCTATACTTTGTTTCCCAATTCTTTCTCCAAATTAGGGAAGTTTCCTTTATTATTCATTGAATTCATTTTTAAACCCAACTTCTCTTCCTGTGCCCTCTGGAATTCCCATAACTCTTATACTCAGCCTTTTCACAGTGTCCCTCAATTCTGGAATACTTTGCTTCGATTGACTTGGTTCCTCTTCCAGCTTTTTAATTTTCATCCATTGTTGAAGGAAATGTCTTCCATTCTGAGATTCTTCTGCCTCATTCTATCATGGAGGCTTTTCACTCAATTTTATTTGCTCCATGTGTCCTTCATTTCTGATAATTCAGCTTGATTTTGTTTCAGTGTTGCTATTTCCCGTGTTAAATATTGCTTAAGTTCCTCGGACTCCTATATGTGCTTCTCGGTGTTGTAAAGAAGCTTTATAACAAGGTTTTTAAACTCCTTTACCCCCATTTCCTCAATGTCTTCCTCAGTTAACTCTGAGGTTGACAAAAGCTTTTGCTTTTACAGGGGAGGTATCGGTCATATTCATTGTGCCTCTGTCTTCTTTTGCTTCTGTTCATTACTACTCTGGTTAACACATTCCTCTCCGTTAGGCCTTTTTTCTAACTGGTGCTGCCCATGGGTCTGGCGTTTAATTTTACTGACTGTGTTTGTTACCCAGTTCCTCATTTGCAGTCACTTGTGCCACTCCCTCCAGCGAGTTTCTGTCCCAGGCTCTTGTACTAGGCTTCTACCACAGTCTCTAGTCCACCACTTCTGGCTCACCATTCTCCACATCCTGTGGTCTTGTGCTGTGGCAGCACCATTACCTGCACAGCCATTTATCCCACTCCTGGTTCCAGCAGTGCCTAGGATTTGGAAGAAGCCAGCTGTTTTAAACCACTGGGTTGTCAGTGGTTCTGGTCTTGCTAGAATCTGCTGGCTGGTAGATCTGAGGGCCACCCGGACCTATTTTGGATGGAACCTGTAGGATGCTTGTTATTACTGTTTTCCCTATAGGACCAGTGCAATATGTTGAGCCAGAAATGAGCCCGTTCCTGCCTTAGTGCTTGAGAAGCTTTCCCTTGTCCCTCCAACCCTACAGTCTTTTCTCAGTACACAAAATAGAGCCCAATGTGGCTTTGTGGAGGTGAGCTGCAAAGTCCAAACTGTTCTTACACCTAATTGCTTGGGCTCTGTCACTGTGTTTCTTCTCATTATCAAATCTAGCAGATCAGCAGAATGGGCAATTTTATGTCTTGGTTCGCCTCCTTTGCTCCTGGTGAGCTTCCCTTCCCCCCTTAGCTCTGGTGGAGCCATCTTCATGGATAGATGACTGCCATTGGGGTATCTGGTCACTACAACACCACTCTGCTGTCTCTGCTGATTGCTCATGTCCACAGGTTCCAGGTGTCCTTTTCCATCAACCTTTCCTCTCCTATTTCCTGGGATCACAGCTTCTCTGCCTCACTATGGCTAATGATTCTGCATCTGTTTAAATGTGTCCTTAACCTATCCCACCATCTTGTTTCTGTATTATTATAGGTTTCCTGTCTATTTTAGGTATTTTTAATTTCTTATTGAGCCAATAAAGGTAATTATGTGGGAGGGGAGGGGAGCACATGTAAAATTCAATAGTAACGACAGTTTAGGCATGCATTGAAATGAACTTGGAATTTAACTATGGGTAAGGAAAAACTACTGTAGTCAGGGTTTGAAGAACCTGGGAACAAGGAATTAAACATACAAATTCTGGGAAGATACAATACACTCCATGGCACCACCTAATTTCTTCTTTCCTTGAACTTTTAACCCATATGCTTCCAACTCAAACGGCTGTGCTGCTCTGACAGGCCCTCAGCTATCAGGGATTAAAAGAATTCAGCAATCCTCACCTTAATCCTCATTTCTACATGTTCTAGATTTATCCAACAAGCTTAAAATTTTCCAGATGAACAAGGTATACCATAGACTTTGAGAATTCATTAAGTAAAAAAAAAAAATCGTTAAAAAACTCAAATTGCATTTCCTGTATCTTTTTCCATGGTTTCAAAACTTGATATTGCAAGACTAATAGTACTTATAATGAAACATATTGTGCCAAAAAGTGAGGCAATAACTCAATGCCATTCTTTCCCTAGTAGAGTACATGTTTGTGCCATGATGTGGGTATCCGTCTTGAGGAACAGTATAAACAACCAGGATTATCCAGACAGAGCCATGAAGAATGACTAAATAAGACTAGGATACTTCCTTGGGTGGCATAGACTGCTAACTGCTTGTAGTATCCAATCTCTTTGTCCTCAGTAATAAAATTAACAGTTCCTTCACTGTGCACGTGGGTGCTCAAGGAACGACTACGCTGCCAACGCATTCTTGTGACAGTCAAATGTCCTATTAGCTGTGAAACCATTGGAGACATCACAACACTGGCTAATACATATAGTTGAATCTCTAATTGTGAGGTATCACTCTAAGTGTTTTTACTTACAGTATGTGTGTGACTAAAGAAGATAGAAATTTACTTATTTCCTAACAAAAAGTAGGGAAGTGATTGGAAGCTATTATTGTGGATTATGTAAGGGCCTAGCCTCCTTTCATCTTAATTATGCCACCAGCATACTGTCATTATCCTCATACATATATTAACCTTTAATCATGACAACTACTCTGGCTGAGCCCTGTGATTGTCCCATCCAGCAGAAGGTGCTTTGGCACAGAGAAACTAAGTAAATTACACATAGAGGATACCCATATCCAAATCGCATCTCCTTGCTACTGCTCCTTCCCACTCACCCAACTGCATGGTCATCTCATGATTGCCTCTGCTGAAGTGAATCTCACTGAAATGTATCACTTCTTTCACTTTCAAATTAACATTTTTTTAGCATAACATTTGGCAATATTTTTAATAAAATGGGCTGACAGCTTCCTCAAGACAGGCTATATGTGTGATTCATCTTTGCAATCCCACATACCTCATGTAGTGCTTAGCAGACAGTAAGGACAAACACACATAAGTAAATGAGTGAGTTTATGCTTATTCGTAAGGTTTTTCATGTGAAAAACTTAGTAAAGTTTAGTGAGACCTACTAATTGTTATATCTTTTTCTTTAAACAGCCTTTAATGGGAAAATTTTAATTTTACCACATTGTTCCATTGTAATTGTTTATACCTTCATTCACATCCTCTGTGGAGAAATTAATGCTAACATCTTGCAAAGTCTGTTGATTTTTTTAAAAAGTCTTCTTTTTCCTTTTTCATATACAAGTACTTCACTTTTTATTGGTGCCTCCCTATTGTTCAACTTCAGTGAAGACTATATTGCTTTGGGCTCTGTGTGTGTGTGTGTGTGTGTGTGTGTGTGTATTTGAACATTAAAAACAATATGTAAATTCTCCTTTCTGGCATAGATTATAAATATTTGGCAGACCTTATCCCAATTGAAATTCTTACATCAATTCAATAGTTGCTGACCATTATAAACCCAGGAAAATCGTATTGTTCCATGTGGCTGGTTGCTAGAGAAGATCTAAGAGAGCTTTAACTAAGGGGCCAGGGACATTACTATGCATTTGTCTATTTAACCTTGATTCAAGCAATAAGAGCATTGTGAACATTTCTATAGAAGCTCAACTACACAACATAAAGACTGGTAAGATAATAATAAAAATCCTCATCCACTCTACAGGCCTCTTAACACCTGCCACCAGTGAAGATTCCTGTGGTACCCAACTCCCAGCTCCCCCTCGCATGCTCATCGTTGTCTATGACTAGGTCCATGAACCATTCTAAAGATGCCGTCCACCCTCTAATATCCTCTACAACCCTAAAGTGTGCACAGCTGAGCCATCAGCCACTAAGGAAAAGGTTCAAAGAATAGCTATTCATGGTATAGCTGCAAGACGCAACCACAAAGACCAGAGGGCACCACAAGAATGAGGACTCAAAGAGCAGAATGTTAAAGCGAGGCAGAGAGGCTCTTGAGAGTAAAGGAAACTTTGCAATGGCACTTTTACAAGAGATTGAGACCAGTGACCCTGCTTATCTACAAGGAGAATGGCTTCCTTTAATTACTGTTCTCAGCAGGAAGAATTTATGATGCTGAAGAGGTAACAAAGAGCAGATAGTATTCTGATACATTTCTTAAGCATTACACAACCTTGGAAGATCTAGAGATGCGACTTTCAAAAAATCAAAATAAAAGGAAGGCCTCACAGATTTAATAAACACTGAATTCCTAGCTGTTTGAACTCTCCCATCACAGTTTAAATGTTTATTTGAGATCTTTGATCATACCTAGTCTATAGCTACTTTTAACTGTACCTAAGCGTATGTATCTGAAAAATACCAAGTTGTGGCTTAATGGCAACACTATTGGAATCACACTCTTCCTTCAAAAAATATATCCCAAAAGAAACCTGAGTAAAGGACAAGAATGAGTCTGAATTTTTATATAGTTAGTTGATCCAGTACATGATCTATAATTCTAATAACAATAATTTAAGAATCACTTTTATTCTTATTTTATTTTTCAGATTACAAAGCAGGTGAGCAGGTGGGTTTCATATATGAAATACTTTAAAGACTTTCACAAAATTTGGCAATGATTACATCTGACTATAAGAGTATGCTTCTTATAAAAATAATATGAATAGGACCCAGTGTAATAGCTCAATGGCTAAATCCTCACCCT
Source organism: Ochotona princeps (assembly GCF_030435755.1). Taxonomy (NCBI): domain Eukaryota; kingdom Metazoa; phylum Chordata; class Mammalia; order Lagomorpha; family Ochotonidae; genus Ochotona; species Ochotona princeps. The sequence goes on from NC_080836.1 coordinate 74,422,772, forward strand.
GCAAGTGCCAGAATCCTCTATACAGATTTCACATCCTTTGTGTATATCTCCAGGAGTAGGATAACTGGGTCATACAGTAGATCTATTTTCAGTTGTCTTAACACTCACCATACTGAATTCCATGGTGACTATACTAGCCTATACTCCTACCAATAATGAAGTATGTGGTACCCAATACTACATCCAAGGGAACAGATGTTGCTACTAGATTTCCAAATGTAAACCAGTTTCACTGCATTTAGGTGAAACCTCAATGTGGCAACATTTGTGCAAAATACAAAATAGATATGTAGGTAAACATGTATGTACACATATTCTCATAGATAAACTGTGTAATGGAGAGTAGTATGCTGTGAAGTGAAGATACATTGCACTATGCATTTCTACTAATGAATAAAAGACTCCCAATGAAACTGTTACATATACCTTGACAATAAAAATACTACATTCGCCATCATCACTAATACCCATATTGCCATGATACACTTAAATAAAAGAATGGTGGATTTGTGACTGTTGCTGAGGGACTATACTATTATTATGCAGGGGAAAATGAGGAGGAGGGAGAAAAGCCCAAAACCTAATGACTTTAACACTGAATTCTACAAAACATTCAAAGATGAAGGAACTCCAAGATCTTTCAGACTATTCCAAAATAGTGAACAGGATGGAATTCTGTCAACCTCTTTTTGCCAAAGACACAAAAGGAAAACGGACTACTGACATATCCTTAATGAACATAGATGCACAGATTCACAACCAAATTTTAGCAAACTAGCTCTAAATCGTATCAAAAAAATCATACTTCATTATCAAGTGAAACTTATCCCCAAAACTCAAAGGTGGCTTGACATCCACAAATCAGTAAGTATCATAAATGATGTCAACAGAATGAAGATCAATAACCATGTGATCAGCTTCATAGATGCAGAGAAAATATTTTTTATAAGATTCAACATTCCTGTATGATAAAAATGCTTCATAAATTAAATGCAAAAGGAACATACCTCAAAATTGCAAAGGTGACGAGCCAACAGCCCATACACACTTAAATAAAAGCTGAGCTGGACGAAGACAAGGATACGTATTTTCACTACTCATATTCAGTATGGAACTGTTAAATTTCAGCAACAAAAATTAAGGAGGACAAGAAAATCAAGAGTTTTAGCGAATGAAATAAACATATACAGCTTAGTATGCTAATGATGAACTCCCTGAAAGAGAATTTTTTACAAAATTTGAAAAAAAAAGAGTACTAAAATATATATGGAATTACAAAAGACCCAGAATAGACAAGGGGATCCTAAGAAAGAAGCATCACTATACTCAACTTTAAAGCATATTACAAAGCTATAGTGATTAAAATGACATGGTACTGTCATAAAAACTGGTGCAAAGATCACTGGAACAGAATACACTCCAGAAACTAATCTATGTACCTAAAGTCAGTTGATTTTTTAACTTTATGAACGGATTAGCTACAATTCTGAGAATACAATGACGTTCCTTTCCTCCTCTTTCCTTCTCTCCCTTCCTCCCTCCCTTTCTTCACTTCTCTTTTTTTCTTTAACTTTTGAGATAACACACTCTAGACTTACAGCACAGCAAAAATTTTAATATTTTAGTAAATATGTTTAGCAAGCAAAAGGCAAAAAAATATTTTCAAAAGCGCTCATATGGAGTGAGTATGATCTCTTCAACAAACAGCATTGGCAAAACAGGATGCATATATGTTGAGGAATAAGATACATACCCCTCACCACATTAACTCAAGTATTTGCATTTAATATCTGAGACTGTGAAGGTTCTGGAAGAAAATGCAAAAGAAACATTCTAATAAATCAATGTAATGGAGCATTTCCTGGAAAAGATCCCCAAAGCACAGCAATAAAAACTAAAACTAAACAAATGGAATTATATCTACCTCAGAAGCTTCTGCACAGTGAATAGTCAACCGAATGAAGAAGTCCAACAGTAGAGGAAAAATTATTTGCAAGCAACCTACCTAACAAATAATTAATTTCCAGAATATATCAGCAACATTTAAGTCTACGACAAAAACAGCAATCAATCCAGTTAAGAAATGGATAAAAGGAGGCTGGTGTGATAGCTTAGTGGTTAAATCCTCACCTTGCTTCTACCAGGATCCCATATGGTCACTGGTTCATATATTGGCCATTGCACTTTCCATTCAGTTCCCTGTTTGTGGCCTGAGAAAGCAGTACAGGATGGCCCAAAGTGTTGGTGACCCTGCACCCATGTGGGAGGCCCAGAAGAGGCTCCTGGTTCCTGGCTTCGGATCAGCTCAGCTCTGGCCACTGTGGTCATTTGGGAAGTAAATCAGTGAATGGAAGATTTTTCTCTATATATCTCTTTCTCTCTATCTGCCTTTCCAATAAGAAAAAAACAAAACAAATCTTCAAAAACTAAAACATTCTTTTGAAAAGAAATGATCAAGGCCCTCAAAACACAGTTTTCAAAGGACAAAATACAAACGACTAACAAATACATGAAAAAATGTTCAACATGATTACCATCAAGGAAATGTAAATCAAAATTGAAAGATATCACCTTGCCCCTGTAAAGAAAGGCTAACATCCAAAAACAGAGAGTAACCAATGCTGGTCAGGATGTGGACAAAAGGGAACACTTATATACTGCTGATTAGAATAAAAATTAGTGCAGTCACTGTGGAAAACAGTGTGGAGATTTCCTTACAATCCTGGACTAGAGGCAAGCAGTGGGGACTATCAAGTAAGGGCATCACATGCAATGCCAGCAACCTTTATGAGTGTAGTTTTTGTCTGGCTGTTCCAGATCCCTACTGGTGACCAGAAAAGCAGTGGAAGATAGTCCAAGTATCTGGGTGGGCTTCAGCTATCCACGTGGCTTGGCCCAGTCCAACCAATGAGGCAATTAGGGGAGAGGGTCAGTGGATAGATCTCTCTCTCTCTCTCTCTCTGTGACTTTGACTTTTACATAAATAAATTCGTTTGAAAAACTGAAAATAGACTTGCTATATGATCCAGAAATCCCACTAGTAGGCATACACCCAAAAGACATGAACAAGATTTGGGCCAGCACTAGGGAAAGACAGGGAAAATGACTGTTGCAGCCTCAGCATCCAGTATGAACACTGATTCACTTTCTAGCTGTGCTACTTCAGATCCAACTCCCAGTTAAAGAACCTGGAAAAACAACAGAATGGCCCACGTACTTGAGCCCCTGTATGCACACAAGACACCTCCTCCAAGAGACTACTTGATTCTGACTTAAGTCTGTCCCAGCCCCAGCCATTATGGTCATTTGCAGAGTTAACTAGTAGATAGAACACCTCTCTGGCACCTGTGTCCAAACTCTACCTGTCAAGCAAATAAAGATAAATATAAACGTTGTATCAAAGCGATACTTGCACCACCATATTTATAGCAGTACTGTTCATAACAGCCAAAATCTGGAGTCAACAAGGGTGTCCATCATCAGATGAATGAATATGGCATTTATATACATTGGAATGTTATTCAACTATAATGATGAATGAAAAATTTCAACATCTGTATCAAAATGGAAGCATTTGGGAGACATTATATGGAGTGAAATAAAGCAGACACAGAAAGACAAATGTCATGTGTTCTTATATTTGGGAGTTCATTTTGTAACAGTTCAATAGTGGTTACATATGTGATACTACTATGGCTTTAATGATATGTAATTACTTTGAAAGTTACTACACATGGGACAAACCAAAAAATTAGTGTACTGTACAATGTATGCTACCATCAGTAAGTAATGTGTATAACCAAAAACCTTTCACTCTTCACAGTATTTAAAAATTCTGCCAAGATAAGACCAAAAAGAAAAGAAAAAACAGATGATACTGTCTGATATACTTTGACATATCTTTAAAGACTTTCACAAAAAAACTGGCACCATGGAGTAGCAGGTTAGGCCTCTGCTTGTGATGGCAACATGCCGTTTTAACACTAGTTAGTCCCAGCTACTCCACTTCTGACCCAGCTGCCTAATAATACACGTGGAAAGGCAGCACAGGATGGTTTAAATCCTTGTGACCCTGCACCCACATGGGAGATCCAGAAGAAGTTCCAGGCTCCTGGTTTCAGATTGGCCCAGCTCCAGTCATTGAAGCCATTTGGGGAGTGAATCAGTGAATGGCAGATCTCTCTCTATATATATATCTCTGTTTCTCCTTCTCTCTCCATAATTTGCCTTCAAATAAATGTGAATAAATATTTTTAAAAATTAAAAAGAAGACTTTAATGAATGTGAAAAATGGTTGGGGTAATTTGTGTTTGTTGGTCTGCCTCCCCCTCTAGACCATCACCTCTGTTAGTTTAGGCAATGTGTACCCTGGTACTGGGCCAAATACACAATTAGTGGTTAAAATTTTTCACTGCAATTGTTTTGTTTTGTTTTGTTTTTTACTTACACTGGTTTTGGTGCAGTGGCACATTTGCTTTTCTTGCAATGACAAGTTTTCTCCTTGACCAAACTCTAAGCATATTTCTGTGACCCCCAATTCCCAATAAGACCCTAACCTTGAGCCTATAAAAGCTGTAAACTCTCTATGCAAATGGTTTCATCCACTGTCCAGCTCCGACATCTTAAGATTCAAATATTAACACCATTCCTAAAGGTTCAAGTTCACGTCCCTAAAATGACCCTAGTCCCACATAAGTGCCTTCTTAAGCACACCAAGACAACTCATTGTTTGTTCTACCTGCCACTTGGCTCTAAGCCTGTCACCACCCTTTCCTAGAGAAGTTATTCAAAAGGGCTTATGGTTTCAGGTCCTTCCTCTGTTCCTTTAAGATTTATGTGTATCTAAGACAACTCAGGGGCATCTTGCTCAAGGACATAAAAGTCTTTTCCTTACATGTAATTAGCAGGAAATAAAGAACCTTTCTCTCAGTCTTTGTGGCTGGGTAGAATCCTAATTTGGATCAGTTGCTGGCAAACAGACATAGCTAGTCTTATTAGCATTTAATAACCAATGTTTTGTGATTTTTCAATGCCCTGTTTCTACTGAATGTCCACTCAAACTTCTGGCTCCCTCTTCATTTTTCATTAAAAAAGAAAGAAAGAAAAAAAGATTTATGGGCCCAGCACGGTGGCATAGCAGTTAAAGTCCTTGCCTTGAATGCTCCAGGATCCCATATGGGCACAGTTTTAATCCTAGCAGCCCCACTTCCCATCCAGCTCCCTGCTTTTGGCCTGGGAAAGCAGTTTAGGATCCCCCAAAACCTTGGGACCCTGCACCCGCATGGAAGACCTGGAAGAAGTTCCTGGCTCCTGGCTTCAGATTGACTCAGCTCCAGCTGTTGTGATCACTTGGGGAGTGAAGCAGCAGAGGGAAGATCTTCCTCTCTGTCTCGCCTCCTCTATATATATCTTACTTTGCAATAAGAAAAAAATAAATCCCGCCCTCCCTCGCAATGACCATCGGGATCACTTCGAAAACACCTCACAGCAAACAAACAATCATACAAACTTAAAAAAAACTAAAATAAATAGACAAACAACAAAAAGTAGAGCTTGGAATCTGACAGGAAAGAGCTGGTGTGGATTGGCTCATGCCTCGCTGGGTGGGACACAAAGATTAGTTACTCCTCACCATGGTGTTGAGGATTTTCCTGCACACCCCCCCCCAAAAAAAATGTTCACCTTAATTGTCGACAAATGTCTTGTTAGAGTTATAAGCCAGTCTAGATTATCCTAAAATCTGTCAAGATCAGCAAAACTATACTTCAATACAACAAATGGCTAAATACTAAAATGAAATAGACACGAGACAGCTGAATGGTACCTTATAGCCGTTTTAAGGTATATAGCAGCCGGTCCTGTATATAAACTAAAATTGAAATGTCAATGAGCTAATCATAGGTTGTGGTTAAGAACTTGCTTTTTTTCTTTTCTTTTCTTTTCTTTTTTAACATACTGGTTACTCAAAACCATGTCAATTCCATAATGTTGCAAATTGCTGTTGATGTTATATTGGGACTCTTAATTGACTGGGATGATATTCTACCAGCTCTAACTTCGGACCAGAAATGGTCTCCCCAAGAAACTGTTCAACCCATCTGGACAATAAGTAGCTGGACTCTATGCTTGGTATACGTTTGCAAGGAAAGACTCTTGATTGAATTTAAACTGTAATACTGCATCAAGGTGGAGGAATCCACCAGGGAGGAGGGGAGGGGGAGGGGTGGGGGGGTTTCCCAGAGCCTATGAAACTGTCACATAATGCAAAATAATTAATAAAAAAAATGTTTATTTGTTTGCTTGCTTATTTATTTGAATCTCAAAGTTACAGGGCAGGGGGAAAACAAGAGATTTTCCACCAACTAGTCCACTCCCCAAATGCAACAATGGCCGGAATTGGGCAGGTCTAAAGCCAGAGCTGGGAACTTGTTCCAGATCTCCCACATGGGAGCAGTGGTCCAAGCACATGTGCTATCTTCCATTTCTTATCCAGGCCATTAGCAAGGAGTGGATTAGAAGTGGAGAAGCCGAGACATATAGTTACACCCACATGGGAGGCTGTGTGCTGGTGCCACAGGCAATGGCTATACCTGCTATGCCAGCCCCTCATGGTCCCTTAAAAATGCCCAGTCACTCCTGTACAAATTGAAATTGACTTGGGCTCACTCTAGATTCTCTTCGCTAATACAGTAACATAACATTAATCAAAATACATGCTTACCACTTTAACTGTTGTCCTGCTTTGTTTATTTGTGACAGAAACTCACCCCTGTCCTCTTTATCTTTTCAGATAACATTAGTATACCAAATGTTCTAACAAAACTAATTATAACTTCTTTCTACAGATAGTTTTATGACAGTGTTACCAACCAACTGGTGTTTTCTGTGTAGTTCAATACATTTTTTCTGTTGTTACTTATATCTCACTGGAAGCATGGGGTTTAGATGGTTATAATTTGAATAGCACGTTGTTTAAGTGACAACTATTTCCAAATATAAAATCCCACAGGCCATTACATACTATAAGATATTTTAGCATACACCTAAAACTTTACTGTCAATCTCTTACTTCATGCCAAAATGTAGGTGGTCTATTCCAATGAAAAGTTAGCAATTCTCACAATCCGTTTTTGGAAAGTTTCCTCTAGATGTTCACTATATTCTACACATGCTTCTGTTTTGTTGTTGTTGTTGTTGTTGTTTTAGTAATCTATGGGTTAATAGTAACAATAGTTGCCCACAATGTATGTCAACTGAGTATTGGGTTCCGGCTGGGTAAGATGCTCCTGCCACCTTAAAAATAGCACAGACAGGTACTGTTAAGCACAAGTCAAATTAAATCCTAAAGAAGTTAAGGAATATGCCAAAGTTCGCAGAGCCTGTTCATAGGGACGTCATGCTTGGAACCACAAACTATTGGATTTCAGAATCTGTCCCTCCAACTCCCTTTTATGGCTTGGGCAGACATAGTCACACACAGAATTTTGTCACATTATATCTAATCCTTGATAACTAACATGCTGTCAAAACAAAAGTGAATGTGGGGGGGCAATTATATTCAGAAAAATAGTGTAATTATAAAAGAAAAAGGGAAGAGAGGGGGAAACATTCAAGTGGCAAAGCAAACTCCAAGGCAATGAAGAAGCTTCTAAACCTCTAGTTTCCTTTAAAGGAAAACTCTGGCTTTAGAATGAAGGTGACATACTGTAGGAAGACCAAGGAAATTAAAGTTTTTTTCATCTTATTGATTCCTATTTCTTTCATTCCATCTGCTTCCTTGGCATGGGGAAGGGGGTGACGATCAAGGCAGAGTAAGCCGGCTCTGTCAGTCAAGAGGTAGGAGCTGACAAACCAGACACAGGCTTGGGAAGGCCTTCCATGAGGGAAGGGCCCGCTGCCAGCTCCCAGGACTCGGGGAGAGGCTGACAAAACACTGCAGACAATCAGCAAGCGTCAGATTCAGATTTCATGGAGAACAAGCCTCTCTTTCTTGTGTGCATGCACATAGATTTGAATATTTCTGATCAAGTGTCTCATTTATGCACAGAACAGGACGTACATCATAGTAAAATACATCAAATGAAAGCGGGCTAAGAGGACGGTAAAACAAAAGAAACAATTGAATTTGATAGTACAGAAAATGAATATTTTGAGCCCACAGGATTAATAATATAATGACATGAAGGGAAAATGCTTCAGAAGTAGGGCTGTCTCATAGTACAACCAAGATGCACTCGCATGAGAAGTGTATTTCACAAAGGAGCTTGCTATAGGTGTGAACATTCTTAAAAATCATAGCTTTCAGTTGCTATTCTAGTCTAAGGAGCCTATTTACGATTTCTGTAAGGTCATCTCCAACATGAGCTTTAAAATAGCATAAAATACATTTTGCCTATGAAATCATATGAAGCAGATTTCTAGACAGTTGTACGATTACATTCTATTAAGAGATCTAAATTCTATATGCCCTTATGAAGAGCTTCCTGCAAGAGAGCTTCTACTCTGGCAGAGAAAAGACTAAAATGGAAAAGCAGTTGATCAAACGAAGCTCATTTCGTTGGGAGCCAAGAGACCCATATATGGTGAGGCTGGAAAATGAATCCATTCTACATTTCTTTGCCCCCATCTCCACATTAAGCTATCATCAGTAAAAGGCTTAATGCTATCTCTGCTTGCTCTCTCCTAGACTTTAAAGCTCTCTCCAAAACATACAATAATTGAAAAAAAAAGGAAAGAAAGAAAACTACAATTGTCTAAAAGCTCAAGACTGATTTATAAAATCCACATGTGAATAGTTTCATTTTAAAACAGTTATGAACACCATGGGCTGAATTGTATCCTAAAAAAAGAGAGACGTTGGAATCCTAACCTTTTTTTTTTTTCCAGAATGTGACCTGATTTGGTGATAGAATTTTCACAGAGATAATCAGGTTAAAATAGGATCGTTAGGGTGAGCCCTAATCCAATATGACTGATGTCACGATTAAAGGGGGAAATTTGAACACAGGGAGGGGTCTGCACGTACAGGGACTCCCACGTGAAAAGACAGAGGGAGAACACAGCCATCTGTAAGCCAAGGAGAGCAGCCTGGAATAGATCCTTCCCTCCCGGCCCTCAAAGGCACCAACCTTGCCAACACCTTGACTTCAGATTTGCAGCCTCCACAACTGTGAGACAATACATTTCTGTTGTGTAAATCACCCAGTCTGTGGTACATTAATTATGTCAGTTATAGAAAATTAACACAGATTTGGGTAGCAGGGAGTGAGACATTACTATAACAAATACCCGACACTGTGGAAGCAGCTTTCAAATTGGGCAGTGGGAGAAAGGTGGAGGTGCTTTGAAGAACATGATCCAAAACTCCAATATTGTCACAAAGAGAATGTTGCTGGAACCATGAAAGGTAGGGATGCTTCAGTGAGATCTCAGACAGAAACGAGGAATGTAGAACTAAAAGCTAAAGGAAAGGTGGTCCTTCCATAAAGTAATAAAAACTAGACTAAATATTATTATGATAGAGGGACAATAGAACTTACAAGTGAGAAGCTTCAATATTTTACGGAAGGTGTATCTGCATTTATTCTTGTTATTTACACTAAAATCCTAGAATACAAAGAACAATTATAAAATAAGTAGCAATCAGTACTTCAAAATTAGGGAAACACTCACCCTATCCATATTGCAGAGAGAGAGAGAGAGAGAGAGAGAGAGAGAGGAGAGAATGCTGTGGAGAAAACCCCAAGGGGCTGACTGGACAATGCTTTGCTAAAGAGATTAACAAATCCAATCAACTACCTCAGCAGAAACAGTTCAGCTGGAATTGAAGGATACAGAAATGGGACAAAATGAAGAAAAGCTGCCAGATTTCTGCAGGAAACAGACCAATAGAGCTTCGACCTTGACCCAGTGTTAACCTTGAAGACAGGAAAAGGATGCCTCAAAAGGCATATCAAAGACTGGGAAAGCTACCTCTCCTGCCCTCCTCAATTCTACAATTTCACTTTCATAACCCAAGTTTAAAACCTATTATCTGTGACAGTCCTACCTTTATCCATACTGTTTGGGCGCTTATTTCTGTTAAGTCTCCCACCCCTCATAACTTTAACCTTAATGAGGATTGTGGGTTTTTTTTATTGTTATTATTAAGGTACATTCACAGAGAAAAGGAGAGGCAGAGACAAAGATCTCCCATCTGCTGATTCACTCCCTAAGTGTCCACAATGACCAGAGCTGAGCCAATCTGAAGCCAGTAGCCTTGGGCTTCTTCCAGGTCTCCCACATGGCTGCAGGGTCATAAGGCCTTAGGTCATCCTCTACTGCTCTCTTATGCCACTGGCAGGGAGCTGGATGAGAAATGAATCAGCCGGGACATGAACTGGAGCCCATATGGGATCCCAGCAGTTGCAAGGTGAGGATTTAACCACTAGGCTATCGCACTGGGTGCAAGGATTATACTTGTAATACAAAGCACTGTTTACAATTGTATGATGTGGGAAGAATACTAGGTGGCTTTTCCCAATGATCTGCAACCATGCAATGAGATAGATACACTATTCATATTCATCTTAATAGTAAGTCACCTGCAAGTGAAAGAGGTAGAGCATGTCTGTATTTATGCGACCACATAATGACAAAGTGTGAGAGCAGACTGGGACCATATCTTGCTGAGTCCTTTACCCCAATCCCAAACATCTTAAAAATAGCTTTCATTGGGCTAGTGCAGTGGCTCAACTGACTAATCCGCATGAAAGCACCAGCAACCCAAATTCGCAGGGGTTCGTGTCCCTGCTGCTCCAGTTACACTGCTTCCCTGTGGCGTAGGAAAACAATGGAGGATGGCCCAAAGTTTTGGACCCCATATTCACATAGGAAATCGAAAGGAAGCCACGGGCTCTTGGCTTCAGATTGGCTTGGTTCTGGCCATTGTGGCCATTTAGGGAGTGAACCAGCAGATGGAAGAGCTTTCTGGCTCTCTTTCTCTCTAAATAACTTTCACATAAAAGTAAATAAACCTTTTAATATCTCATTTTTTTCCTATTCCCACTATTAGAAACCTGGGTATTATAATCTATTACCCTTTCATTATTTCAAAAAATCTCCTGTGTTTCTCTTTAACGTTAATCTTCTACTAATGCTATTTGTCTCATCTAAAATAAATCTGTTTTCTTAGCTCAAAATCTTTCTGTGACTTCCCTCACTTGTAGGATAAAGCTAAAATACTTCAGCTTGACATTTTACAGTATCTTTACTCATTATGCCACCTGTTAAAAGCTTGTCCATCCTAAGCGCATAGTCTGTTTCTAAAAACTTGTTCATCCAACTTTTACCTGAACACTTCGCTCACAAAATGTTCTGCCTCCTTGAAATTCTCAGAGTTGCAGTATTTATCCAAACTCTCTTTATACTCAATATGTTAAGCACTGAGACTGATACTAGTCTTACCTCAGAACTCCTCTCAGCATTTTGTCCACATGCCAGTCAAGCAAATACACTTCAAATCCCGATGCTGTGTTTGATGATTCCTATTCCATATACGTTATCTAAGTCCTATCATTACTCTTTCACATTATCTAAGCTGGTGTGAAGGCTCAATTAGCTAATCCTCTGCCTGCAATCACCAGCATTCCATATCGGCACTGGTTCATGTCCCAACTGCTCCACTTTTCCTTTCAGCTCCCTGCTTATGGCCAGGGAGGATAGCCCAATACAGCATAGAGGATAGCCCAGTAGAGGATAGAGGATAGCCCAATAGAGGATAGCCCAAAGCCTAGGAATCCTGAACCCACATAGGAGACCCAGAGAAGGCTCCCGGCTTTGAATCAGTTCAGCTCCAGCTGTTATGCCCATCTGGGGAGTGAACCAGCAGATGAAAGATCTGTCTGTCTGTCTCTCCTTCTCTCTTTAATATCTGCCTTTCTACAGTATATCCCTTCTCCACTGATACTGTCTAAGTTCTCATTCCTGTTCCCCCTCAACAGGAGGCTATAGGAGACATTAAGAGAAATAACATTAGGTTGCTTTCTGTGTCAAATAAACAGATTAACAGGCCAGAGAGGACAAGGAAGAAGAAGTAAGAGAATTCAGGAGAGAGATCGCCACAGCCTTGGAGGGAAAAATTAAGCCTGAGGGGCAGGGCAGAGTGAAATTCACCTCAAATGGGGCTGCAGAGTGAGGCAGAGGAGTGGGGACGGGAGATGTACAAAGCTGAAAAACGAGATAAGTGAGATGAAGACTAACGGTGTAGAACAAAGACAGCTTGGTTTTTGAACTAAACTATTTTAATCTAGCTTTGGAAGTGAAGCAAGGTATAGAATTATTTTTACAATTCAATTCTGGCAGTTGTGTCTGTCTTCGCTTAACCAAGGTAAGCAGCTCTTACAACTCAATACTCAATTACAAGTTCTAAATCCATGACTCCAATCATCCCGCACCACCAGCCACTCTCCCCTTCCCATTACAATGGACCACCAGCACGTTCCCCTCCACATGCATGTTCCCTTGCTTCTTGACCCAAACCCTCTGAATCACCCTGTGTCCAATCCTGCCATTCAAAATCCTCTCCATCACTCAGAGACCCAAGGAAAATGCCACCTCCCCAGTTCCCTCATCTGGACATGTTCTTACTCCCTCTTTGGAATACAAAGAGATTTTGAACCCTATTTCTGTCCTAAGCATACTTGCCTGAAGCTGCAATATTCACCACAGCTTATTTATCTCCTTGCACCTAACTGAATACGTTGCACAAAGTTACACAAAATTACCAAGATGAGTGGCATTTAACCCACTGGCATGCCTTATCTTTTGCCCTTATTCGGGAATGAGGTGCACTGTCTATATGGTTTTTTTGCATAGCAAAGCATCTAATGGAAAATTTTCGCCTCTTTGTTGCAGATGAAACATCAATTAAAAAGCACAAAGTGACACAGTCTAAACCTAGAATATAACCTGGGGTTCAGACCAAAGAAAGAGACAAATTTAAAGTTGTACAAACCAGCAGTGGGAGGACCATCTATACTTAGTGACTAGTCTGTCAGAATAAAAAACCTCAAGTGGGTTGTAAATATAGGGTTGATTCTTTGGGGGATTTTTCTTCTATTTGCTGATTCAGCTCCTACAATCAAGAGAATTTGTTGTTGTTCAATTTTATTTAAGGCAGATTAAATCAACTGATTTCATGTTTATTCCCAGTTTTTGTTTTTCTTACCTTGGCTAAACTGTGTTATACAAAGCCTTTTCAGTGTCAGTAATTGAAAAACACACTGTCTTTCTAAAGATTCATCAACTTTTTTGCTTGTCTCCTATGGAAATCCAACTAATTTGTTGTATAGATGTGTTAGAATCTTCAAGAATTCACAGGAGCCTTACCTTTGAACATCCTGATTTATGAGTTATTTTCTTTTCAAAATTCAGCAAGACCCTACTGTGAATTCATGTCTGGACAGGCAGCTGATTCAGTTGTTGGTACTAATGAAATAGTTTTTCTGACATTGCCTATTCCCAAACATATCAATGCAACTCCTTCCATGAGCCCCATTTTCTAGAAATAGGAGACAACATCGAAGACTTAGCTTTCAAGGACTTCTCTTTTCTTAAAATCCAGTCTACATAGTGATAACTTACCAATGATGGCCTTAAATGGGAAAATTAGCAAAACAGCAATGTTTAATTTTTTCCAAGCCCTGACTGGGTAGAGGTTTTAAAGGGCTTTCTCCAAGAGCTATGTGATATGATCATTAGGCATTTAGATGAATATATGGAGGATTAGACAAAGTAGACCAGCTCTGTTTCCGCAACCCACCCTCAAAAACTGTAGGCCCAGAAGGGAAAAAGAAAATGAAGGAAAAGATCATAGATTTATTACCAGAAATTTGCATTTTTCTTGAACATTGTTATTTCCCACATGAATCTGTACCTCTAAATAATAATCTTCCAAACCTAAGACTCTGGGTTTTGATACTTCATTCTCATTGCGGATACTGACATAGGCACACACATATACACACAATTTTTCTTTCAATTTCGGCTTTGCAGAAGGGTCAGAGAAAAAGGAAAGGAAAAAAAAACTTCCAGTAAGTTTGATCTAAACAAAATGGTTATTCAAATGGGTTCCCTACTAATTTCACAAAGATGCATGATAATATCCTACATATGGCTTTAACTATGTTTTTTAATATTAGAAATTGAATGCACATTTTAAGACACAAGTTTTGCTGATATGCTGTTGATAATATAGGCGAACTAGTTTCCATTTGTTTCTAATTACCTTAAAGACAGCCTGGGGATCATTTGCTCATGGTTTAAGAGTACTCCGATAAGTCCACAGATGTGACAGGCAGGCATGTATGTCAGCTACTGCAGAGGGGCTGTGTGAGGGTGGCTTAGCCAAACTATCCTCTTATGTCTGAAACCACTAGATACAGTTCTTGAGGTCAAACAGCACTGCAACATAAAATCCTTCCTTTGTCAAGATTTTTAGGATGAGGGCTCAGGGAGGCAGACTGCCTGGCACCACCATTCAACTGACTTGAGCAAGACTACGCCTCTCTTTACCTCATCTGAAAAATGGGAATATACCTACATCATGCAGTGTTAAGGAGAGCTGAAGCAGCTAGATTAATAGCCAGAGCATGAGCAGCCATTTTTAACTGTTCTGGCCCAGCCTGACTCTCTGCTATTTCTCTGTCATCCCACCCCCAGCACCTGTTGCGGCATCTTGCCCACGGATTTCTTGGACTTCTTCCAATATGCCATCATTGGCATCTCCTGGAACATTCTTTCCTTTTCTCCCAACTCACAATCCTCCTCCAGGTCTGAGTGCAGATACCACTTCCTCCAGTCCTCAGCCACATGCCCTCAGCTTCCTGGATTTTTCTTTCCTATAATTGTGTGTAAAACATGTCATTTTAATTGGTATTGGTCTCCCCCTCTGAATCACAGAATGGATCTGTCTTGCTTGTTCTTGCAATCCCACATCATGAAAAAGTTCCTTTTATTGGAGCTAGCTTCAGTTTTTCCTCCAAAGCAGAAAGTAATCTTTCTTCTTAGGGATATTCAAATAAAATACACAATAATGAGGGATGATAAGACAGAATTATTGCTTTTGGGGGGAGAATTTCTAACTTAATTCTTTCTGAGATCTGTTGAGTGCTTTCAATCTAAAGTCAAGTGCTTTTCAGGTTCAGAAAGTTATTCATAAGCATATACATAAACATGCACACATATACACACAGTTATTCTATTATGTCAACTCTATTCCTTTCTTTTTAAAAAAAAAAAAAAAGATTTATTCCATTGGAAAGTCAGATATACAGAAGGGAGGAGAGACAGCGAGGAGGATCTCCCTTCTGTTGATTCACTCCCTAAGTGGCCGCTGTGGAGTCAGTCCAAAGCCAGAAGGAGCCTGGTGCCTCTTCTGGGTCTCCCACGTGAGTGCAGGGTCCCAAGGCTTTGGGCCGTCCTCAACTGCTTTCCCAGGACACAAGCAGAGAGCTGGATGGAAAGCGAGGCTGCTGGGGTTAGAACCAGAGGCCATAGCGCGTGCAAGGCGAGGACTTTAGTCACTAGGCTGCTGCGCCGGGCTCAATTCTGTTGCTTTCTTTTTCTCCTTCAGAATTGGCCCGATTTTCTTGGACCTGGGTTAGTTTTCCTGTCTCTATTTTATCTCTTCTCTTACAATTTTTCATATATTTTATGTTAGAAATTGCTTCTTTGTTGCTCTTGCAGATCAATAATTTTAACTTGTAAATCATCATTTTACTATTCTTGTCATTTCCTAATACATTGTTAAGGCATTCTCAATTCTTTCCTGGTTTTTGTGGTTTTTTTTTCTAAAAATTGTATTTATTTGAAAGACTGGGTTATAGAGATAGAGAAAAAGAGAGAGAAACAGAAAGAATGATATCTTCTATCTGCTGGTTTACTCTCCAAATGGTCACACCAGGCTTCAGCTAGACACAAACCGGGAACCAGTATTTTTCAGGGTCACTCAGCAGGGTACAGAGGCCCAAGCTCTTGGGCCATCCTCCACTGCTTTCTTTCCCAGGTGCATGAGCAGGGAGCTGTTCCAGAAAGGGAGCAGCTGGAACCATGCTGCAGGCATCAGCCCAACTCTGTATGGCACAACACCCCTAGTTTCTTTGATTTGTTTTTTCAACTCTGACTTCTTTCTTTCTACCTTGCTCCATAGATGGCACCCAGCCTCTCTTACTCAGATAATTAAGAGCATTTTGCTTGTGCTTGTCCATTTGAGCCAAGAAACGGATCCCTTGGTACCGTGCAGCTCACGCGACTAGTATGTGAAACAGTCCTGGACTGGCCAGTTGTGAAACACAGGATTTGTTTCCTCCTCCTGAAAGTAGTGAGGTTCCAGCAGGCAGCTCTAGACCGAAAGCTGAGGCCTCATTCCAAAGCTGCAGGGACTGCTCTCTCCTCCCCGGGGGTGGCAGCATTAAGCATTTCTTCCCAGCCCCTGTGGCATCATACACTGACACCCTGTACCTGCAAGCTCTCCCTCACAGGTCCTGGAGCTCTTGTTAAAAAGCCTCGCTATGGCAGGTTGGAGTTTCCTACAACCTGAGTGGATCCTACTGGCTGCCCCGGGGGTGGACGGCAGTCAAGGATGTTGTGTTCAGCCTGACACTTCCCTATTGAAAACTTTCATAATTATCTGTGGGGATGAGGATAGATGAAGATTATGGCAAACCCTTTAACATTAAGTAAAACATTTCTACTTTTAAGAAACGTAAAGTGCTCAAAGTTAGGACAACCCATTAAGAGCAATTTCCATTTTTTAAGAGAAAACCATAAAATTAAAACTTCTCTGAAGTTTAGAAGGACACCCTGTAAGACGCCCAAATTCATATGGGAAAAATTAGACTCAAAGCTTGATGTATTTCTTGAAATATGTCATGGCTGCCCTTGGAACACTGACTATAGACCCAGTGTGATGATTAAGAGCATACATTCTAGTCTACGTTACGTAGCCTTTCCTTCCCTCGGTTTCCTTGTCTGTAGAAGAGCGTTAATAATAGTACCTATCTCAAACAGCTGTGTGATCTTTAAATGAGTCAGTATCCGGAAACTGTGTGGAATAGCCCCTGGTATATTACAAATGCCACAAAAATGTGCGCTAAACAAAATAAGTACAAGACCAGTATTTAAAACTACAAACACTAGAGGGAATTTTTGATCTCCAGGATGCCATTGATTTTTTTTTTTAATCCTTTAAAAATATCTTTGCCATCAAAATGGGTTCCCTGCTGCCTTTTTGAATGTGACTCCCTGACAGATGCTGTGGCAGGACTAGAGCCTAGACAGTTCTGGGAGGCTCAGGATTTCCAACAAGAGAAAAAACAGCAAAGAAGTGAGAGCGCTTCCTTTAAAATATTTACTCGAGGCATATGCTTTCATTACAATCCATTTTCAACTTTATGCTAGAATAACAAAATGTTTCTATCACTTAGACAGTGTTCAAAAAATAACCCCGAGTTTCCTATGTGTTAGAGAGCAGGACCCCCACAAGACACAACCGAGGTGACCTCTGCATGCCTGTTGGGAACCCACACTTCCTTACCGTTGTTCTGTTAGAGTCTCACAGAATTGTGTACAGAAATGCACCGTGTCACGGTCCTTCTGCTTTGTAATCACAGAGCCAAAAGGAAGGGACAGTATCATCAGCATCTGAACAATGACAGAAATAGCAAAACTTCCAAACACTCATTAATCTGAAGCTAATGAAGTACAGAAATAAGCACTTATAGAAGCATCTTGATAAGCCCTTCAGTGTGTGAACTATCTCGATTGATTTTTTTCTGGCTGAACAGGGTTTCCTTATTTTACTTTCGTGATGAACACTTAATTCTTTGTGGTCTTTCTGGTTAGCTGTACCTTTTCCATTCCTAAAGTCCAAGTAAATTTAATTTACTTTTAATAATTTTGAAGAATCAAATGACAGAGGCTTGGGATGTGTACAGAAGAAGGATGTTAATCTGTGCGGCACAAATGATGGACTATGAACCTCTGAATGAATAAGCTTCAATCAGCTGTGTAATTCATACAACATTCAGCTTGATCCAGGCAGGCGAGCACAATGTGGGGTTTTATCCCACCTGATCTGGACTGGAAGCATGGACTCATTACACTATTTGTCAGCCTTCCAGGTTACTTAATGTTGTGTAGAATTCAGCTCAAAGATACTCTTTTAGTATCTTTTAGTATCTTTTAGTATCTTTTATTTTTTTTTTCATAAGAGCAACTGAAGCTCATATACTAGAAGAAAACAAATATGTGTGACACACAGAGCTGGGGAGGAGGTGAGTCAACTACGAATTTAGATTTTCAAATCTACATCATTGGCCAGGTCCTGACCCTAACCTTCTGTCTCCCACTGGCAAAGAGAGATCCTGAGTGTTTTGCCTCGCATGACATGAGAAATCACTCTTCTGTGTGAACTCCCCCATCAATTTTGCAGAGGTTTCCTGCCATTCTCACACTCCAGGTAGGCAGTTGTCACGAAGCATTAGAGCTGAAAGAGGCTGACAGCGTAACTGTAGGCGAGCTCAGGGCTCAGCCCAGTGCAGCACCTGCTGCCAGCTCAGGCAGGAGTGTCCTCTGTCAAAATGCAGCCTGGCGAGAGCCTTCAGGAATCACTTTGTGGCTGTGCCCTTCACTGACAGCACACTGGAGGGCAGCCTGTCTAGCAAAAGCAGGACAGAAACCTTTGCCAGCCACCTGCCTGCCCCCATATGGTGGCCATTTAAAAACCCGTCACTTTTACAAAGAAATCCTCAAATTATTCATTCATCAAGTGCAGTTTTGACTGGGCCAACTGCCTCAATGCACAGTCATCTGACGCCGTGATTTGGAGAGCCTTGTTTTCGTAGGGCTTCATTTGAGTATCACTGAGGGAGCAATTGCTTCAGTACAGCTGGGTGAGCAAATCGTGTCCTTTCTGCGCTCTGGACACTCACTCTCTCTGGGAGAGCATTCCTGGGTAGCAGGAGCACTGTCACACACCAAAGGGCTTCATCAGCACACAAACCCGGAGTTTCCCCACAGACAAGGAGGGGAGTGTCTCTGCGACAGGGCTGTCTTGGGATGTGATACTGACTTGCCCACCTTCTAGATCCAGAGGCAGGTAGTTAACAGAGGAGGGCTGGGGGCATTTGTGTAGAAACCATAACCAGAAACAGAAAGGCATCTCAGTGTTCCATAAGAGCTGTCTACAGACTGCAGAAAATGTAGCAATGGAAATACACTTTCACGGAACTCAGAAATCCATTATTACTTGCAGGCAGGTCAGAATTCTGCTCCTAATTTTAAAACGGCATTTATGAAGATGACGTCAGTGTAAGACAAGATTTCCAGACATGCCAACTGTTTCTCTTGTTCGTAGCCATGCTTTCTATCTCCCTCCATTACCACATAAACTCCATGAGATTGTCAGCCTTGTCACTGTGCTCAATCACTGTTTAGTAGACGTATTGGGGTAAAAGAAATGTAAAAAAAAAAAATGAATGAATGAAGCTTATAGTACAATGCCTCCAATTTGGTGAAGGTATTGTAATGAAAAAGGACTGGGGGAATTAAATGACAAGGATGATAAAGATCTAAATTTCTTAAATTTGTTTAAGTACATTCTATTTAAAACTTGGATTATAAAATTGCTGCACAATAAAAAAAATTATGAAAACTGGATTGATTTCTACACAATGTAAGCAACATACCATTTGTTGTATGTGCTCCAATACCCAACATAGCGGCACTAAGAATGCAATCAGGGGTTAGCATTATGAGGTAGTAGATAAAGTCAGTGTTCCATAGAGTGTCTAGCTTATGTCCCAGCTGCTCTACTGCTAATCCAGCTTCCTGCTAATGGCCTGAGAAAGGCAGCAGCAGATGAGCCCAAGGGTTTGTTCCCCTGCAATCCATGTGCAAGAGTAGGATGAAGCCCCTAGTTCCTGGCTTCAGCTTGACCCAGCCTTTGCCATTACAGCCATTTGAGAGTAAGTCATGAGATAAAGATTCTCTCTCTCTCTCTCTCTCTCTCTCGCTCTCGCTCTCTGGCTCTTTCTCTGTATACAAGGGTAGCCCTCTCTTTGTAGCTGACTTTCAAATAAACACATACATCTTTTTCAAAATTCAGGAAAGTGGGAGTTCCAGTGCTCTCTCCTTAAGCCAGTTATGAATACCCACAGCTTTTCCTTCAGCCTTTTCCTGCTTTCTTGCTGTCAGTTCTCGGTCGAAACTGTGCTCCGATGATCTCCACCTTGAGCCTTTCCTGTGAGAAAAGACTCCTTCTCCCTGTCTCCCTTTAGCTTCACTGCATAGTTCACTGATTCTCAAGTGCAGGAGTTTCTGATTGTCATTTCATCTCTTCCCTCTCCATGCAGAGGACAATATGCTGTTTCTCAGACAAAATCTGGGAACAATGCAGCCCTCTTCTCCGACTCTGCCTACCGTATCACCTTCAATCAGGGATCAAAAATAAGAGAAAAAATAATCATGCGTCAAGCCCAAGGAATTAAAATCTTCAACCTAACTTTCATCTTTTCTTCCTCCTTGCTAGAAGCACTAACTAAATTCAGGTTATCATTTAAGATTACTACAATAATGGCTCACTTGTTGCCCTGCCTTCACTTTTGCCTGCTTGACCTACATAAAATGAAACGGGCTGTGTCAGACCTGCTCTCCAACCAGCTGCCCTGAGCACCCATCAGTGGCTCCCTGTTATCTCAAGGGATGTTGATAGACCTCGGCAAGGATCTTCATAATCTGCACACTGTCTCATAGCCCAGCTTTTTTTTTTTTTTTTTTTTTTTTTTGCCTTTTTGCCTTGACTTTTGCCATTTGCACTATGCAGGGCTCCTCGGTGGATTATATTGTTTCAGTCCTGAGACCTAAATGGTCACTGATCCATCTCCCAAGATTCCAGCATGCACTTCTGCCCCAACTCCATGTAAGTTGGGCCTTGAAAAGGAAAGGTTCTACTCCAGAGATGAATCATTTCTCACCATAACATCCAGTAGTGGAAGAAGTAAAAGAAAGAAAACTAACCAATATTAGAATAGCATGTTATTATAGATTGCTTAGAATATTAACTCACAGTGAGGTTAATCTAAGATATGACTATTTAATTTTGTCTTCAGATAGTGTCAATCAGACCCTCATGATTTCTTACTGACCAGAAAAATGCTTTCCAAATTGTCTCAAATTCAGTAATTTTCCTGATGTAGTCTAACTCTTGTCAAATGTTTTCTTGAACCTCAATTTGGCTCACATCACACCTTTTCATAAAATTCTTCAGATACTCCCAGTCTTCTACCTGCCTCCTGAAGATGTCTTTCATCTCTTTAGTGCAATACCTGGCACATCCAGTAACTTCTTGTTGAGTGAAATTATACTAACATATTACAGATTGATCAACTAAACGCATTTGTAAAACAAGAATGGAGAGGTTTAAAACAGAAGCAACAAGGCCTGACGCAGTAGCCATGTGCTAGGATCCCATATGGCCACCGGTTCTAACCCCGGCAGCCTCACTTCCCATCCAACTCCCTGGATGGGAAGTTTGTGGCCTGGAAAAACCGTCGAGGACGGCTTAAAGCCTTGGGACTCTGCACTGACATGGGAGACCTGGCAGAGGCTCCTGGCTTCTGGCTTCGGATCAGCTCAGCTCTGGCCGTTGTGGCCACCTATGGAGTGAATCAGCAAGCAGAAGATCTTTCTCTCTGTCTTTCCTATCTGTATATCTGATTTTACAAATTAAAAAAAAAAAAAACAGAAGCAACAGCATCCTATCAATTACTGTGGTAAGGCAAGTCGGAGGGCATATAATTTTTTTTATTAATTATTTTGCATTATGTGACAGTTTCATAGGCCCTGGGAATCCCCCCACCCCTCCCCCTCCCCTCCCCCCTGGTGGATTCCTCCACCTTGATGCAGTATTACAGTTCAAATTCAATCAAGATTCTTTCCTTGCAAACGTATACCAAGCATAGAGTCCAACTACTTATTGTCCAGATGGGTTGAACAGTTTCTTGGGGAGACCATTTCTGGTCCAAAGTTAGAGCTGGTGGAATATCATCCCAGTCAATTAAGAGTCCCAATATAACATCAACAGCAATTTGCAACATTATGGAATTGACATGGTTTTGAGTAACCAGTATGTTAAAAAAAAAAAAGAAAAGAAAAGAAAAGAAAAAAAGCAAGTCCTAACCACAACCTATGATTAGCTCATTGACATTTCAATTTTAGTTTATATACAGGACCGGCTGCTATATACCTTAAAATGGCTATAAGGTACCATTCAGCTGTCTCGTGTCTATTTCATTTTAGTATTTAGCCATTTGTTGTGTTGAAGTATAGTTTTGATGATCTTGACAGATTTTAGGATAATCTAGACTGGCTTGTAACTCTAACAAGACATTTGTCGACAATTAAGGTGCAGAACATTTTTGTTTTGTTTTGTTTTGTTTTGTTTTGGGGGGGTGTGCAGGATAATCCTCAACACCATGGTGAGGAGTGACTAATCTTTGTGTCCCACCCAGCAAGGCATGAGCCAATCCACGCCAGCTCTTTCCTGTCAGATTCCAAGCTCTACTTTTTGTTGTTTGTCTATTTATTTTAGTTTTTTTTTAGTTTGTATGATTGTTTGTTTGCTATGAGGGGTTTTTGGAGTGATCCCGAGGGTCATTGTGAGGGAGAGTCGGGGTCCAGAGGTGGAGCCAGGCTCGGACCAGAGAAAGCTCTCCTCCCTGGTCCCGAAGGACGTCTATTGTTCTTCTGTTTCTGCGGACGCTCAGGGCTTCTGGTTGTCTTTCCGATGACGTTGGTTTCTGCACGGTAGTGTTTGGACTTCTTCCATCCCCTGCGGAAGCTCCGGTTGGGGGTGGGTGACCTCAGAGTACTCAGCCTCCAAGGGCATCCAATTCCCTGTGGCCTCCTTGGCAGTTGGGATATAGCCCTTGTTGCTCGTATTAATAGTTTGTGGTGAAGGTCTGGGAGTCTTCATGGTTGGGATCCAAGCTTCCTCCTTACCACCTGTTCCACTCTGGAGTGCCCCCCTGCTCCATGCACATGACCTCCTGTTAAGAGGTTGTCAGGATCGCACCCGATTCCCCCCTCATGCATTGGTATAGTAGTTTTACTATTGTTTAGTGCCGCTTTGAGTCTGTTGTCTATGAATTACCAGATTTGATCTTGATAGGCTATATTGTACTTTTTCCTCACTCTGGAGGGCATATGATTAAGGTAAGAAATGATTTTTTTGCCTCTCCCAAGTTTAAGCAGCAAGAAGTAACTGGAAAACTATAGGCTTTGAATGGTTCAACTACATGTAATCATGTGCAAATGGCATACTTTTAGTGGGTCTTGGTTATCATTGTAAGTAGAGCTCTTAATTCGTATATTACATGAAAATTAAGTGGTGGGTGTGTCCATTTCCAATAGATCTAGCTCATCTTTTCTAGTAACACAATATGCCCAGTCATCAGAACCAACTTGCCTTGAGTTTAAAAGGCATAATGGGTGCCTTCTAGTAAAAACTATTATTAAAGTGAAGCAAATACACAAAAATAACAGCAATCAAATAATGTGTTGAGCCTCTGGCTGGAAGCAAAGTTTTGAGACTTTAAAGGATAAGCCGGGTCTTAGTATGTGTTTCCTTCTCTTGCACAGATGTTGGATTGTGCAAGATTACCCAAAATGAACGCTATAAAGAGATCATGTGACAGAAGGAATGAACTCTAAGGGAAGGAAAACCCTGTTTTTAATTTTTTTTTCTAAATCCTTAAGGTCAGCTTCAAACAGGGAGTTGGGATAGCCTCGCCAAATTGGCGATGACTAGAAGTGACCCAAGCCAAGTAGGAAATTGCTGGTCAATAGACCTAAGTCACCTTTATTGCAGCCCCTAGTCGAATTTCAGGTTTGACTGTCTGCTACTGACAGCATGGTAGGGAGTCTGTCCTCAGAGGGACCACCTCCTACAAAGGCCCACTCCAGCTGAGGCCTCAGATGGAAGGTATTTAGATAAACTAATAATTGCACAGGGATGTGGTTTGTTCGGGAGAAGTCAAGACTGCGTTTAAATGTCTGAAATTCCTGGTGTCGCTAATAATTGTAACCTCTGCTTCAATAAAACACACAAATAATGTTACTGAAATATTTCCAATCACAAGGTATTATTTTTGGTCTAAAACAGATGCAACCCTTGGGGCTTAAAAGGAAGATGTCTGGATGGATTTACCTCTACTTGAAGAGTAACAAAACTCCTGGAACTGGCCAAGGCACCGTTTCTGGGGAGCATCTAGCAGAATGATAGCAGCGTAGTGGCTTGATCCCAGCACTAGAGCCACATTGGGATAGCCATTTAAGATGTTAGAATGGACCATAAGCCAGGAATTCTAAAGGAAATGAAAGAACATTTCTAAGTACTCGTTAGCTATCACCTAGGCATTAAAATGGATTATTTCACTTAATCTTCATAGAAACTCCATTTTACAGATGATGAAAATGAAGCCTAAAAGGATTGATGGTGGATTCAAAGACATCCAGCCACTGAGTTTGGAATGGGGATTTGAACCCAGTGCTGTCTCTACATGAAGTCTGTTTGTATATCATATACCTTCCCTAGGGATGTATAAAGAACTAATCCCCCTCCCCCAAAAAATGGGTAGCTGGAGTCAAACTGCCAGACTAAATCATTTCTCCATTATTTTCTCTCTTTGTGACCAAGTACAAGGCATTAACTCCCTTATCGTTCAGTATTCTCATAATAAAAGGCAACAGAATTATGCACCCACCTACTATTCAGTGAATTTTTGTGTTTGATGTAAGATGAAGATTCAGTTTAATTCTTACACAGGTATTTATATCCAGTTTTCCCAATGGTATTCACTGAATAAGGTGCTCTTTTCCATTGTGCCTTCTTGGCACCTTTGACAAAGATAAGTTGATCACATATGCTTCGCTTTGTGTTCTGGGCTCTGTATTCTGTTCATTGATCTATATACCAGTGTTTAAGGCAGTACTATACTGTTTTGGTTATTCTTAGTTTGTAAACATTTTGTATTTTATTATTCAAATTATTTATTTTTTATTATTTTCCATGACACAGTTTTGTAGGTATAGGAATTCCTCCGTTCCTCTCCCTACCCCCTCCTCATTTTCCACTCCCACTCTTTTCCCTTGGATCATCACCATAGTATAGTCCCTTAGAAGACATTCCCGTGCATTACAAACAAAGCTGCATGAGTCGGTTATTTTTTGGAGCCTGATGGAAGAGATCAGATCCCATATCCTCGTCAGATCCCTCCAATGTACCCTTATTCCCAGTCTTGGCTGGGGCTGCAGCAGGAGCAGCGGTGGCAGTGGCAGCCAAAGTTAACAGCCACAAAGAGGTGGCAGGAAGGCATTTACCTTTTCAGCAATTGGGAAGTCATATTCAGTCTTCACAGATAAAACCAGAGCCTGGTTTTGACCAGTGATAATAGAATAAGGTGCTGAAAACAACTGGATAACCAACCTGAAGTCTAACGCTGGCATTACTGCAAATACACCACAGACAGAGAATGGGGCCAGCGAAGAGATAGTCAGCAGGTTCAGCAATGTGGCTTTGCTGGCTCCTACTCTGTCTCCAGACTTTATCAGCTAGACATACCTCAGGAGTTCAGTGGTATTCCTAGAGATTTTAGTAGTGATGTCCATGGCCTGAATAAAGGTCTTCTTGGGCCCTAGATCAGTGCCCTGATCTGGCACAGTAACATCACAGGGCAAAGTGGCAATAGCATGGGAGTCAGCTGGTCTGTTAATTGGCCAGTTGGATTTCCTAATCTCAGTCAGTCTTCCTTGGTGAGCACAAAGCTCACATTCCACTGCGTACGAGGCGAGGTTTTCTTCCCCAGATGCCCTTGGATGGCTTTGGGCATCATTTTGTTCTTGCCCATCAGCACCGCAACCCTTCAGTGAGAAATGCGGGTCTGCTGCCTCCGCCTACTCCCACAAGGAAACATTCTGGATAATCATTCAAAAGTTGGATGATCCTAAGGAAATACATGGGCTTTCAGGTCACCTCTCTTCCCTGAGTATCATGACACTGCTTCAGAGTTTGCCAAAACGGGCTTAAAAATAATGCGAGAAGTCAAGAAGTATGATGCCTCCATGTTTATTCTTCTTGTTCAAAATTTCTTTGACCAGACATGGTCTTTTATGATTCCTTATGAATTTCAGAATTTTATAATAAAAGTGCCATTGAAAATTTGCTAGTATTCTATAGGTAGCTTTGCATAGTAGGGAATTTTAACAACATTAATTCTTCTAGCCTGTGAACAAGAAACAGCTACCCACTTCTTCGTCTGATTTAATTTCCTCCATCCCAGTCTTATGATTTTCAGCAAATAAGCCTTTTGCACTCATAGTAAAGTTTACTTGTAAAAACTACATTCTTTTTTGGTGCTATTATTAGTGAAATTACTATCATAACTTTCTTTTGATAGTTCATTGTTAGTATACATTGTTAGAAACACATTTGACTTTAGTATGCTGAATTTGTATCAAGAAACTTTATTGAATTCTTTTTTTAAATTATTATTTAAAAAGAGGAAGAAGAGATAGAAGGAGGGAGATTCAATCCACTGCTTTACTCTCCAAATGCCTGCAACAGATAGGACTGGGCCAGTGACAAAGCCATGAGCCTAAAACTGAATCCAGCTGACTCATATGGGCAGCAGGAGTACAATTAATCAAGCACCATCACTGCCTCCCTGTGCTCTGAACCAGCAGAAAGCTGAAGTCAGGAGCCAGAAGAAAGTATTGGATCCAAGCACTCCAATGTGGCAAGCATGCATCTTACCTAATAAGAGATCTTATTAACCTTATTATAGGTTGTTTAATGGCCAGAGATCTACCCATACATTTTTCAATTAGCTTTATCAGTTTTTTTGATTGGTGTATGTGGAGGGTGAGAGGGAAGAAATCTTTCAGGTTTTCCACATACAGTTCATGTCATCTGCAGAAATAATTTAATTTCTTTCTTGCTGACTTAGAGTCATTTTATTCCTTATTTTTTCTCAATTGCCCTGACCAGGAATTCCAGTATTATGTCAAACATACACGGGGTGAATGAATAACCTTGCCTTGCTCCAGATCTTAGAGGAAAAACTTTGAATTTTTCATCACGAAGTATATTGCTAGTTGTGGGGTTTTCATCTGTGGACTTAGAGTAGAGGTAAGTTCCTTTTGTAACTAATTTGCTGGAATTTAATTTTGAATGGATATTGAGTGTCAAGTGACTCTTCTACATCTGTTGAGATCATAATGTGAATTCTACACTTCATTCTTTTAATGGGGAACCTCACCTTGATTTGCATAGGCTCAATCATTCTTGCATCCAAAGAATAAATCTTGCTTGGTCATGGTATATGATCCTTTTGGTGTTCTGTTGTACTTGGTTTATTAATACTTCACTGAGAATTTTTGCGCCCAGTGGTCATCATGGGTATATATTAACTCATCTGTAAATCATTTATTCAATTCGGTGGTGAAGCCACCTTGTCCTAGGGTTTTCACAGTGTGAATAATTCATTATTTATTTAATATCATATTTGTTATTGGTGTGTTCTAACTTTTTATCTCTTCTTGAGTCATTCTTGGTACATCGTACGCTCTTGGGAATTCAGTGACTTATTATAGTTTGTTTAATTTTTTTTCTCTGTAATTATTCATAATAGTCTCTTATGACTATTTCTATGGCATCAGTTGTAACATCTCCTCTTTCATTCCTGATTTTGTTTATTTGCTTCTTCTCTGTTTTTTTTTCCCTTAATCTAGTTGAAGGCTTACCAATTTTATTTATTCTTCTAACTTCTTGGCTGTAGCACCAAAAACACAAGCTACAAAAGCAACAAACATGTTTACACCAAATTCATAAGTTTTTGCCTAGC
Organism: Ochotona princeps; assembly: GCF_030435755.1. Classification (NCBI taxonomy): domain Eukaryota; kingdom Metazoa; phylum Chordata; class Mammalia; order Lagomorpha; family Ochotonidae; genus Ochotona; species Ochotona princeps. Next base: position 74,450,713 of record NC_080836.1, read on the forward strand.
AAAAGAAACAATCCACAAACTGAAAAGTAACCTATAGAATGGGAGAAAGTACTTACAAAATACATGTTTTCAAACATGCAAAGAAGTATTATCAAGTGAGGTGAGGAAAGAAAGAACACGTCTATGCTGGAAATTAACAAAACATTTTGAAACAAACATAAATATGAGAAAAGGAGAACCCTTGCACACTCTTAGTAGATATGTAAATCGGTTCAGTCACTGTGGAAAACAACAGGGAGATCCCTCCAAAAAATTCAAAATAAAATTAGCATATGTTTCAACAATTTGCTTCTGGTTACATATCCAAAGGAACTGATTATATATACAAACGAACTGAAATTAGGATCTCAAGAGAGATGCTTGCACTCCCACATTCACTGAAGCATGCATCAAAAAGTCAAGACATGGAAGCCATCTAGATGTCCATCGGTGGATGAATGCATTAAAAAATGCTCTGTGTGTATGCAATGCAATACTGTTCAGCCTTTTAAAAAAATGGCATCCTGTATTTGCCACAACAAGGAAAAACTTGAAAAATATCATACTAAGTGAAATTGCATGGTTACAAAAGAACAAACACTACTTGAAATCATTTACATGACCAATGTGAAATATAAAATGAACATGCAATAACATTTCCAAGGGCTAAGCACGGAGGAAAATGGAAAGGTACAGATCAATTAACACAAAATCTGAGTTATGCAGATGAGTAAGTCCTAGAGATCTCTTGTAGTGTAGTTTGATAGTTAGCAATACTGTATCACATGGTAAATAATATGATGTCATTATATGATAATGAATTTCATGTTTAATGTTCTCATTACAAAATAATATTGATAGTATATAAGAGAGCAATTGAAACCTCTACAGATAATAGGTATGTTTATGATATTGATGATGGTAATGGTTTCACAGGTGTATATTTAATCTCCAAGCCTTGATGAAGTTACATTCATTAAATATATACAGTATTTTATATGTTAATTGCATCACAACAAAGTGGCGTAAGTGAAAAATAGTGATTTGGGGAAAGTTACAGTAGGAAATATGATTGTGACTAATGATTGTGACTCTTATTTGTGCCCAGATCAGAAACTCAGACACCACATCATCAGGTGAGCAACCCGGTTTCTCTCTTTAGAAACCAGTGGGGAGAAGTCTTGGGTTATCCCAGAAATCCTTCTCTGAAGTCCAACCATGGACCCAGGCTCCCACACACAAACTCAATACCATACAGACAGGCATGTATAATAGCCAACTGCTTCATCCACCGCAGAGCAGTAGGTCATCCTCCAAATTTCACACAGAGTTGCTCACATAAGCATATCCTGAAACAACATTCCTCAGGAGCTATTTATTTTCAATAATTCACATTTATTTAGTACTTTACATTGTGTTGGATTGCACCAATGAAGATTTGCTAGGCACATGTGGAAAATATTAGTTACTCTGTGGACTCAGGCAAAAGGTAGTTAGTATCCAAATAAGTTAGATCAATGCTTCATCTAACAACCATTAAAGCAAGATGTGAGCTAAACATTTTCTGGCTGTGGACAAGGTTTAATATATATAAATAATCACCCGAACTGGAAAGAACTAAAGTCTTTAGTTCTGGTAGTCCTTTCTTCTTAGCCAAAAAATATATGTACATCAGTGTTACAGAAGTTAATATGTTGCATGGAATATATTAAACAAAGATAAGGTAGCAATTGTATGGAATTATGAAAAATTAGGCAATGGAGTAAAAACAGTTTTTCTTTTTTCATGTTAATCATTAACATTTCTTCAGGAAATAAACAACTAAGACTATTGTCTTGTTTCCAAAGGTTGTCCAGGGGTGAGCAAAAAGGCTAATTCCATTAGATGCAATGCCTAATCCACAGGTGGTCATACAATCATTGCATGCACATGTGCCTGACCCTAAAAAAATACTTCAAGGTATCAGAAGTTTCAAAATAAATGCAGACAGAACACATGAGGGCATTTTTGCAAAATGTTTAAACAAGGCTCAATAAAATGCACAAATAATACACTCATTGTTTCAATATTGCCAATTGGCCATTAGTTCATGCATGCCAAGCATCAGGAGAGCAGAAACTGACTTCCTTTCAATCTTGTTCATAGATTCTTAGTAGAAAGGTAGAGAAATTCTGAGAACAATAAATCATACAGAACACCCAAATAAAGCATCGAAGAGAGAAATGTGTCAGAATATTAGATTTTTAAGTAAGCAAATATTTCAAAGGAGATTTTTTTTTAAATTTTTAAGATGATAATTAAGTAGTTACTACAGTTATGAGTTAGCAAGATTTTGCCACTAAAATTAATTCCATTAAATTTAGCAAATGAACTTATGGGTCTTTTCCACAAATATCGCCCTTCTCTCAGACTGATCTTATTGGTCACCTATTTTTCCTGTTCTCTCTGGTTCCTTTATGGAGAGCAAATGTTAAAGAAATGTAGTTGACCCTCTGGAACAAATCCTTTAAAAATAAGCTCAAACTGTATTAAGTCATGTAGACAAATTTAACTCAGGCACAGAGGTGTGGGTCATTTTCATTTGTTGAGGCTTCCAATATGTTGGTGGTGGTAGCAGTTGGCAGGGACAGTGGGGAGAAGGAGGGCAAGAAATGCCAAATGGAATTACAAAACTTACAGTGAATTCCAAATGTTTACCCTTTGCAAATTCACATTTATAACACAAAATTACCATGCAGTATGTCACTCATGAAATGACCAGATTTACTTTTAAGAAATAGAAATGTTTAGTCCTGTAGTGGGAGAGACAGTTTTTTTCAGATGTCTCTTGTCCTTCCTCGAGTGTAAAAACTGTATGTGGCATCTCAAAGACACATCCAATACAAAAATGTGGACCTGTAGTACAGTGACTTGAATAGTGTCTCCCTGAAACCCAGGGTGGGTTAAACTCCTAACCTTCAATACTTTTAGAGAAGTAATTAGGTATGGAATCATTAGTGTGAACTCTAATTTATATGCACAAAAACAACACAGAGAGAAGGCACATGAATGGATAAGGAGAGAACGCTTCCTGAGGCTGCTCAATTGGCTCCGGAGGGAGGGTGGCCCTGCCAACACCTTCATGTTGCACACCTACCCTCTAAACTGTGAGACAACAAATTTCCACTGATTCAAGTCACTTAGTTTGTGATTCTTTCTTATGGCAGTCCTGGGAAACTAATTCAAGCAGTTGTCATGGCCTTCTGCCCTCTCTTTGCTTCATTAGTGACTCTGGGATCCTCCCCTTACCCTTGGGAGGCAACATGTGAGAATTCCAGTCAGCTACCCAACCTAGCTTCAGCAACCAGACTAGGACTGGCAGCTGTATAATGGTTTCATTGGGTGTGCTGTGCACATGAAGAAAAATAGATACGTAGTGAATTTATTTTTGCTTATTATAAAGTTCCAACAGGAAGGCAAGGAAAGGAAGCAATAATCTTCTATATTCATTTTAGTTACAGGGTTATACATTATCATTAAGTAGATCTTTGATCTCTCTGTAACTATGAACAATATAATTTTCTAAGATGACAGCACTTCTTGGTTTAAAAAAAAAAAATGGCACATGCAAAATGTAATCAGCATGCTTAAAGATACATGCCCAAATCCCAGCCTATGTCAAGTTAATTAATAAATTCCTTTGAATCTCCTCTGGCTTGGAAAGAAAGAGTCCCTGAATCTGATAATGATGATGATGGTAACAGCAATGATAAAGGCTAAGATGTAACATAGGCCACCTACTGCGTCAAATCCTTTACATGCTTCATTTCATTTAAGCCTCCAAATTGTCTTTGGAAAATAGGTATGAAGGAAAACAAATTCAAGAGATACAAGTTGCCTGCTCTAGACAAGAGGATGAGGAACTTGGAGGGATAAAAGTCAAACTCAGATTTATTCCTTAAATGTCCTCAACAGCCAGGATTGGTCCAAATTAAAGCTAAGAGCCAGGAACTCAATCTTATTTCCCACATGAGTGGCAGGAACCCAATTAATTGGGCCATCCTCCACTGCTTCCCAGACACATTAGCAGGAAGCTAAATCACAAGTCTGGGGCAGACAGAATTTGAACCAGCCATCCCGTGTGGGTGCAAGCATTCCAAGCAGCAGCTTAACTCACTGTGCCACAAAAACTTATCGAGAACTTATTGAAAAACTTATTGAAAGCTACATGTAAAACTCATGCCCAACTCAGTCCAACCCCTGCCCAGCTACATGTTTCCAACTGATATAATGCAGATAAGACTAAATGTTGTAATAAAGATGTGTGAATGCTTCCTGCTCACACAGCTGTCATTCTCAATAAGTCAGTTGTCCACATGTACATAAATATGAAGGGATTTGAAAAACAGTTCATGAAATTTTGAAGTAAAAGAGAAGTACACCAAATACATAAAAATTGCTAGTTGTTGAGTGGCACAAATGTTCTATCTGTTGATTTAAAGTACTTTAATTGCAAACTTTCAATGAGCCAGGCAGGCATTATTTGCAACATCACCTGATACTTAACATATACCTTAAAAGCACCCAGAGAATTGAATTTTACTTTGGGCCAGCTAATGATATGAATCAGATACCATTTTCCTGTATGACAAAGTGTCCAGCCTGAAGTTTACAACAAATACAGTTACCCAATGAATATTTTATATTTGCAGGTCTCTGGCAATTCAAGACATCAAGCCAAATCTAGATCTATTAAAATCTGTTGCACAGAAATATTACATCAATCATCAATGCAACTTCACGGGAGTCTTAAAATAGGAACAAACAATCCAATGAAACAACAGGAAGTCCTGTTGGCTGAATGCCTTCTCAACTAACGTGCCAGGTGCAGACTGAATATTCTGTTACAGAATCCATCATAAAACCTCTGAAATTCACAGTCACAGGATGTCTAAACTTGCTAGTGGCATCATAACTGGTAAAGGACATGGATAATCCATCTCTTCACCATCCACAGCCCCAACTCTTTAGGCACACTGTCCCTGGGAGAGAGATCCCGGGACTCAGGCATGGCCAGCGCGGAATGCTATCTCCAGCAAGTCCGTCAACAACACTCTCTGTGTCTCTGATATTTCTGTCTGAAAACAGAATGAAGGGAAAAGTTAGCATCATGGATACTTGCAATACTGATTGAATAACTGTGCCTCCAGAGAATCTGACACACCCAGATGACACAAAAAAATCACTCACCCTCTCTCATTCATCTTCTGCCAGCACAAAATAGAAATACTTCTTGGAGGGAGTAAGCAATGCTCATCTCCTAAAGGAGAGTATCAGATGCCATACTTCTAGGAGGCAAAAAGACAATAGTCTTCAGTCTTCATCCACAGAACAGGTGCTCACCAAATAGTCTGTGAATTCCCCTGGACTCATCCTATACATGTCAGCCTAGAAAGGGTCTTAAATGTCTCAATGGCAAATTTGCCAATTAGCAGTATCATGAACATTGAATCTTCCACAAATACAAGCCCTACCACATCCTTCTCCATGCATAATTATTAATAATAATTTACTCCCTAATAGCCCACCATAAAGTCCTAAGAAAGCTATTACCATTTACTCAAATGTTGCTCTTACGTACTCCATTCAGACTTCAATTAGGAGAGCTCAAGAATGGTTTTGTCTTGTACCTGAAGGTACACGTGAACTTGTCAACCATCAGCCCAGAATCATCTACTAGGAAAAAATCTTTTGTTTAGCTGGGATAAATCAAGTCTACAGTGGCTACATGACATTCTGCCTCCATCCTTTTTGGCTTGGTAAATTATATTTAAAAATTGGATTTTAATTTTCCATCTCTACAGTTTCTCCGATTCTACCCCTTAATACAGCTGGTACTCCTATATTCTTACCAATAAGTATAACCAATTGACTTATGTTCTGCATCTACTCAGTGAAGGGATTTTTTCTGTGCTTTTTTTCATTTTTTATATTTTATTTTCATTTATTTGAAAGTTAGAGAGAGGAGAGAGAGAGAGAGACAAAGTAGATCTTTGATCTCTCTGTAACAGAGACAGATCTTTCATTTGCCAATTCACTCCCCAAATACCGACAATGGCTAGGGCAGGGCCAGCCTCAAGTCGGGGCTCAATCAGAGGTCAGGAGGCAGAAATTCAGTCTGACTCTCCCACGTGGGTGGCAGGGACCCAGGAAACTGAACCATCACCTGCTCATCACCTAAGGCTGCACAGTATGAATGTGAAGCTGGAATCAAGAGCAAAGCCTCACTGCGATCCTCACTAGCACTCTGCTAGGAAGCACGTTCCTTGCAAGCAGCGTCATAACCACTCTGTCAAATGCCCTCCCCTAAGCTTGGGGTTTTCAATGCGTAGTATCAAACTTTCTGGGCCTTCTTCAACCCTTCATCTCAGAAAGAAAGGTAAGAAAGCTATAGGTCAATTACATCCACTCACCCATCCTTCTCTAGTCAAGAAAAAGAATTTATATTGGCAAATAGCTGCCTCACAGAAGACTCACTGACTCGCTGTTTAAAGAACTGGTTGTTGAGATTCGCTGACCGTTAGTATCACTGGAGAAACTTTATCAGTTTTGCTACCAACATTCCTCTCCTATTTACAACTGGTCAAGAGTGTAACTCTCCAGAGGACTCCAAAAGGCGGTCATTTTTGAAAGCCATTGATCCCAAGCTTGCAGGAAGCTAGACTTAACTAGATTTAGTAAATCATGTTAGAGCCTTATAAGAGCAGGGATGAAGATACCTTAATTTCTCTGTGGAAGAGCAGAGTCTCACCATTGCAATTTCCTGGTGTGCCCCAGCTCACATGGATGCTAAGTTCAGGAACTTAATCTGTCTCCTAAAATTTCCCTAATAGCCCCTTTCTTTTGGAGAGCTATTCCTTAAATTAACTTTTACTTAGAAATGGAGATATTTTTAACACTCTTTTCTAAATATTTATTGTATTTACCTGAAAGACTGTGTTATGGAAAGAGAGGAAAACAGAGCGAGACAGTTTTCTACCTACCAGTTCCCTCTCCAAATGACTTGCCATGATCTATACCCATCCAGGCTGAAACCAGGATTCTAGATCTCCATCCAGGTCTCATGTATGAGTGGCAGAAACTTAAGTGCTGGCCAGACACATTTGCAGGAAGCTGGGTAAGAACTGGAGCAGCCAGCATTCGAACCAGCACTCCAATGTGGGAGGCCAGGATCACAAGTTTTGGCTTAACCTGCTGCTGCCACAATGCTGGTCCTTATTTAAACACTTTTGAAATCCACTCTGATGTCTGCCATTCCACAACTTTTAATAAGAAAGATAGACATCCTTTTTTAAGATCTATCCATTCTATATTTGAAAGTCGTATTTTACAAAGAGGGATTGAAAGTAAAGAAAGAGGTCTTCCATTCATTCGCTGGTTCATTTACCAAGAGCTGCCAACAGCCAGAGCTGAGCTAATCTGAGGCTGGAAGCCAGGAGCTTCCTCCAGGTCATCCACGTGGGTGCAGGGTGCTCAGGAGTTGGGCCAGCCTCCATTTCTTTTCCAGACCATACACAAAGGGCTGGATCAGGAGTGGAGCAGCCAGGAAATGAACCAGTAGCCATGTGGGATGCCAGTGCGACAAGGCAGAGGATTAACCTGTTGAGCCCCAAAAGATATACTTTCTAGTACAGTTTTTAAAAACTCATCTTTTCCAAGTGTTTGATAACAAAAAAAATCTTAAAATAGCAATCTCAGCAATAAAAAAGGCAGTAAAACTTGAATGTGCAGGCTTTCTCAGTAGTAACCAAGTTGCTGATGATTAAAATAAAGAGCCAAGAAAACCCCAGGTGAAGAGACTTCTGACTGGTAACGGTTCATAACAGTGCCGCTGAGAAGAAAAGACAGCATGGTCCTGAATATTTGGCCTTTATTTGGAATTTTCCCACTTGGGCACATTTCAGTCCTTAGCACTAACATCATGTGGTTATTTTTTGGTATGGTTGTTTTCCTTTTTGTCACTCAGTATTCAGAACAACGTGAAATGTACACGCTTCTTCTTGTGGAGAATGAATTCAGCAACAAACTCAAGCACATAATTTCTCTGCGTGGAAGGGGATGCTGGACATCTGCTCAGCCCAGAGCCGCACAACAGAACTGTGCATTTGTCCCGAGTCACAGAGGGAGGGTCTCCCAAGAGACCCTCAGGCCGGCACCTCCCAAAGATACAAGCACCCAGGCATGAGCAAAAGAAGCTGATTCAATATCCTTTTTAAAAAATGTGCTTATTCCTTGTCTGTATCCTAAAAATTGAAGTCTCCATGAAACCAATGCACTGTGAAACTGCACAGCGACTGCTGCATAGTGGACTTTTAAAAATATTTATTGAATGAACGAAGAATCCTTGTTGGAAATATCAGTCATGGATATGAACATACATGCAGTGCATCCCATTTCTCATTGCCCATTCAAGAGAACAGAATTAAAATGAGATCTTTTTTCCCTCCAAAACCCCACAAATCAGATTTTGCACATGGAAGGCAACATGTGGGATTCCTTGGATAGCTTCTGCTGAGCCTCAGGAAATGTAATTTCAATAACATGACATCCACAAGAGGTATCTGGAAGCAAGCAAGCTTCCATAAAGAGCCCCAAGTTTGCTTCCTCGCCAATCCCAAGCCAGCCCAGCCTGGCCAGCGCAGTGGTTCTCAAGCATGATCATGTGCCAAGGTCATCTACATGGGCAGGCATTTGGCCTAGCAGTTAAGACATCTCCACCTTTTATCAAAATGCCTGGGTTAGGGTTCCTCTTCCACTCTCAGCTGCTGTTTGCTGCTGAAGCAAACCCTTGGAGGCAGCAGGAGATGGCTAAAGTACCTGGGTCCTGCCACCCACATGGGAGAGTTGGATAAAGTTCTGGTCTCTTGGTCTCAACCAAGCCAAGTTCCAACCATGGCACGACTTTGGAAAATGAGCCAACTGATGGGAAAGCTGGTTCCCTCGCTCAGCCCCCTCTTTTCTGTGTCTCCACCTTTCAAAAACTATCATCTGCAGGATCTCAATTACTGCCACTTCTGAATGAACTGTTGAGCTGGAGACTACCACACAGTATCTGTAAGCCCTCAGCGTGCTCTTAGGTTTTAGGAAAATCAGCTCCTGTTCTAAGACTCTGCTGAATTCTCACCTCAGTAATCTACTTCCACTGCAACTGATCCAAGAATGGCTTTCAGCAGGCTTCTTAATCTTGTTGAGCCACAGGCCTCAGATTTCTCATCTATAGAAGCAGGCACGTTTATTTAAAAAAATGATAAATTTCGTTTCTTAGAGTAGTCTTAGGTTTACAGAAAACTTGTATGGAGAATACATAGTGTTCCCATACACCCCTTCCCCGAGTCTCTTGTTCCTATCAGCTTGTATCCATATGGGACATGTATGACAATGAATGAGCCAATGTATTATGAACTGAAGCCCATTGTTTGCATTCAGGTTTATTCTTTCTATTGTGCAGTTGCATGGGTTTTGAAAAGTAAATAGCAGCCATGTTTTTATCATCACAGCATTATACAGAACAATTTTGCTATAATAGCACTGTCTTTCTTTACCTATTCTTCCTGAAATCCCTTCCTCCAAAACCCTGGAAATCACTGGCATTCTTGTTCTTTTTACAGTCTTGCCTTTCTCAGAATAACATATAATTAGAATTAAATATGATTTTTCTGACTTATTTATGTCACTTAGCAACATGCATTTAAAGTTTCCCCTTTTGATAGCATATTCCTCTTTACTATAGAATAAGTTTCCACTGTATGGATATACCAAAATTTCTTTATCTGTTCATCTCTTGAAGGACTTTCTGATTATCCCCAATTTTAGAACTTCCTTTTTTCAAAGGTTTATTGTAATTGGAAAGTCAGATTTACAGAGAGAAGGAGATACAGAAAGAAAGATATTCCATTGTTGATTTACTCCTCAAGTGGCCACAAAGACCAGAGCTGAGCTGATCCAAAGCCAGGAGCCAGGAGCTTCTTCCAGTCTCCCATGATGACACAAGTTTGGGTCATTCTCTCTGGTTTTCCCAACCCATAACCAAGGAACTAGATGGAAAGCGGAGCAGCTGGGACATAAACCAACACCCATATGAGGTCCGAGCACATGCAAGGCAAGGATTTAGCAACTAGAATATCATACAGGACCCTAGAAATTCTTATAAAAGGCAATATAAACAGTCAGAGGTTTGGTGTAGAAATACGTTTGCAGTACAGTTGCATAAATATCTCAGATCAGGTGCATGCTTAGATTGTATCTTCCACCATACTTTGCCTTTTGCACTTCAACAGACGGTGAGTAGAAGTTCCTGCTGCAGTTTGTCTCTGTCAATACAGGGTACTGGAAATGTTTAGGATTTTAATCATCCAAACAGATGTGTACTGGTATTTGTATTTTGATTCTTTATTTATTATTTTATGATAGAGTTGCACAGGCTCTGAGGTGTATCCTCAATCCCCAAAACCCCTTCCCCAACTAATTTTGCCCATATTATTACAGTAGTATAGTTTTTCATAAACCGTCATGTTATTCTGCTGTTTCTTGTAGGTATAGATAATGACAGAGTTAGAAATCCTGCTGAGAAGATATATTTAACAATTTCATTGGGTGTCCACCTTTGATTTGGAGGTAGAGATGCATACCGCATTGTATCCTCACATCTGGATATGATAGTCTGTAGTACAGAGTTACTATGCATAGCTCTAATTGAAAAGTCATAAAACAGAATCAACAGCAGGAAGAGAAAAAGAATTTTCGACACCATGAATTTAAATAACATGGTACTGAATGACTAATGTATCACTGAAGATATGAAAAAAAAATCAAAAACATTCTTGAAGAAAATGATGCTACAGTATGACCTACATGTCATGGAAGAAATCAATCAGAAAAAAAAAATCTTGAAGAAATGAAAATAAAACAAAACTATCAAAACCCATGAGATGTAGCAAAAACAGTATTGAGAAGGACATTTATAACATTAAATGCTTACAAAAAAAGGAATATCTCAAATACATTATCTACCAATGTTTCTCAAGGACTTACTAAAGAGAACAAATGAACAGGAAGCAAGAGATGATAGAAATCACAGCCAAAATATGAATGCAACTGAAACTGAAAAATTACAAATTGCAACAAGAAAGAGCCATTTTTTAAAAAGATGAACAAAACAAACCCTTAGCCAGATTAGCAAAAAAAAAAAAAAAAGTAAGAGAGGAAAGCCAAGTAAATCAGAGATGAAGAAACAAAACATCATGGGAGGCCAGAGGCGAGCCGAGGGCTGCGGGAGAGGACGTCTAGCTCGGATCCCGAACCCAGTCCGCCATGTGCCCATGGCTCATGGCGGGCTGGGCCCGGACATGCCTGGGTGCGGCCTGCTTCCTTCTGGGGTGAGTACGCCGAGGGGGGAGGCCTCCGTGACTGGGCATGTCCGGGACCCACCCAACACCCTCATTGGGTGGTGGGTGAACGGGATTGGGGAGGGGCGCAACCTCGGGCCTGCAGGATTTAACTTCCGGCTGCCAGAGGCGAGCCGAGGGCTGCGGGAGAGGACGTCTAGCTCGGATCCCGAACCCAGTCCGCCATGTGCCCATGGCTCATGGCGGGCTGGGCCCGGACATGCCTGGGTGCGGCCTGCTTCCTTCTGGGGTGAGTACGCCGAGGGGGGAGGCCTCCGTGACTGGGCATGTCCGGGACCCACCCAACACCCTCATTGGGTGGTGGGTGAACGGGATTGGGGAGGGGCGCAACCTCGGGCCTGCAGGATTTAACTTCCGGCTGCCAGAGGCGAGCCGAGGGCTGCGGGAGAGGACGTCTAGCTCGGATCCCGAACCCAGTCCGCCATGTGCCCATGGCTCATGGCGGGCTGGGCCCGGACATGCCTGGGTGCGGCCTGCTTCCTTCTGGGGTGAGTACGCCGAGGGGGGAGGCCTCCGTGACTGGGCATGTCCGGGACCCACCCAACACCCTCATTGGGTGGTGGGTGAACGGGATTGGGGAGGGGCGCAACCTCGGGCCTGCAGGATTTAACTTCCGGCTGCCAGAGGCGAGCCGAGGGCTGCGGGAGAGGACGTCTAGCTCGGATCCCGAACCCAGTCCGCCATGTGCCCATGGCTCATGGCGGGCTGGGCCCGGACATGCCTGGGTGCGGCCTGCTTCCTTCTGGGGTGAGTACGCCGAGGGGGGAGGCCTCCGTGACTGGGCATGTCCGGGACCCACCCAACACCCTCATTGGGTGGTGGGTGAACGGGATTGGGGAGGGGCGCAACCTCGGGCCTGCAGGATTTAACTTCCGGCTGCCAGAGGCGAGCCGAGGGCTGCGGGAGAGGACGTCTAGCTCGGATCCCGAACCCAGTCCGCCATGTGCCCATGGCTCATGGCGGGCTGGGCCCGGACATGCCTGGGTGCGGCCTGCTTCCTTCTGGGGTGAGTACGCCGAGGGGGGAGGCCTCCGTGACTGGGCATGTCCGGGACCCACCCAACACCCTCATTGGGTGGTGGGTGAACGGGATTGGGGAGGGGCGCAACCTCGGGCCTGCAGGATTTAACTTCCGGCTGCCAGAGGCGAGCCGAGGGCTGCGGGAGAGGACGTCTAGCTCGGATCCCGAACCCAGTCCGCCATGTGCCCATGGCTCATGGCGGGCTGGGCCCGGACATGCCTGGGTGCGGCCTGCTTCCTTCTGGGGTGAGTACGCCGAGGGGGGAGGCCTCCGTGACTGGGCATGTCCGGGACCCACCCAACACCCTCATTGGGTGGTGGGTGAACGGGATTGGGGAGGGGCGCAACCTCGGGCCTGCAGGATTTAACTTCCGGCTGCCAGAGGCGAGCCGAGGGCTGCGGGAGAGGACGTCTAGCTCGGATCCCGAACCCAGTCCGCCATGTGCCCATGGCTCATGGCGGGCTGGGCCCGGACATGCCTGGGTGCGGCCTGCTTCCTTCTGGGGTGAGTACGCCGAGGGGGGAGGCCTCCGTGACTGGGCATGTCCGGGACCCACCCAACACCCTCATTGGGTGGTGGGTGAACGGGATTGGGGAGGGGCGCAACCTCGGGCCTGCAGGATTTAACTTCCGGCTGCCAGAGGCGAGCCGAGGGCTGCGGGAGAGGACGTCTAGCTCGGATCCCGAACCCAGTCTGCCATGTGCCCATGGCTCATGGCGGGCTGGGCCCGGACATGCCTGGGTGCGGCCTGCTTCCTTCTGGGGTGAGTACGCCGAGGGGGGAGGCCTCCGTGACTGGGCATGTCCGGGACCCACCCAACACCCTCATTGGGTGGTGGGTGAACAGGATTGGGGAGGGGCGCAACCTCGGGCCTGCAGGATTTAACTTCCGGCTGCCAGAGGCGAGCCGAGGGCTGCGGGAGAGGACGTCTAGCTCGGATCCCGAACCCAGTCCGCCATGTGCCCATGGCTCATGGCGGGCTGGGCCCGGACATGCCTGGGTGCGGCCTGCTTCCTTCTGGGGTGAGTACGCCGAGGGGGGAGGCCTCCGTGACTGGGCATGTCCGGGACCCACCCAACACCCTCATTGGGTGGTGGGTGAACGGGATTGGGGAGGGGCGCAACCTCGGGCCTGCAGGATTTAACTTCCGGCTGCCAGAGGCGAGCCGAGGGCTGCGGGAGAGGACGTCTAGCTCGGATCCCGAACCCAGTCCGCCATGTGCCCATGGCTCATGGCGGGCTGGGCCCGGACATGCCTGGGTGCGGCCTGCTTCCTTCTGGGGTGAGTACGCCGAGGGGGGAGGCCTCCGTGACTGGGCATGTCCGGGACCCACCCAACACCCTCATTGGGTGGTGGGTGAACGGGATTGGGGAGGGGCGCAACCTCGGGCCTGCAGGATTTAACTTCCGGCTGCCAGAGGCGAGCCGAGGGCTGCGGGAGAGGACGTCTAGCTCGGATCCCGAACCCAGTCCGCCATGTGCCCATGGCTCATGGCGGGCTGGGCCCGGACATGCCTGGGTGCGGCCTGCTTCCTTCTGGGGTGAGTACGCCGAGGGGGGAGGCCTCCGTGACTGGGCATGTCCGGGACCCACCCAACACCCTCATTGGGTGGTGGGTGAACGGGATTGGGGAGGGGCGCAACCTCGGGCCTGCAGGATTTAACTTCCGGCTGCCAGAGGCGAGCCGAGGGCTGCGGGAGAGGACGTCTAGCTCGGATCCCGAACCCAGTCTGCCATGTGCCCATGGCTCATGGCGGGCTGGGCCCAGGCGGCCAGTGCGCCATTTGGCGCCAGGATGTGCCTACTGGCCGCCCGGCCGGGGAGCTCTGGGGTATTGGACATCTGAATCGCTGCTGAGATAGCTCTAGAGTGACCCCACTGTTTCTGGGATCTGAGTCAATCCTAAAGATTCCCAATGCCAGTAACTCTTCCTTTGAAGAACTTCCAATCCCTTAATAATGCTGAGCTTTGAACACCTATCAAGTAAAAGATAAGCTCCGGCTTGTGTAGCAGGCTGGCACCTAATGGTCCTCGGAGCAACCACGTGCAGGTGCGTGATTTACAGCTAGGAACGGTCCCAATCTGGGAAGCCACAGCTGGGATGAGGTTCCCACCAAGGGGTGTATGTGCTGGAATGGGGGCTGCGTTCTATCTAGGAAACAGTTGCAGTCACCCGAGGCACTAGTGTGGGCTGGGATTGGATGCACCAGGCCGGTTCAGATCCCAGCACCATCTGGTGTTATGGAGAAACAGGGTAGATGTGGGACTGACTAGGCTGAGTCTCAATCCCCTTCTGAGCCATGTGTGAGCTGTATGTGGGTATGGACGAGCCATGGCTGGGCTGAAACATCCAACAACAAGAGTCAGAATGGGGTGAAAGCCAGCCAGGAAAAGCCACTGTTCCTGCTAGGACAGGAGGTGAACTGAGTAGGGTTGGCTCAAGAACCCCCTGGCAAGCGCAAAATCTGGCATTGGGAGGGGTTCTGATGGAGGAGCCTGGGCAACTCCTCTGGCAGGACACAGTCCCTGCAGGTAAGCGCGAGAAGCATGATTGGAAACAGCCAGGAATAGGCCATGGAAAGTTTCCCACTGGCATGCATTCGGCATGGGTCAGGAGCAGGCCAGGCTGAATCAGTTCATGTCATCCTCTGGCAAATCCGATCACCAGAACAGAGTGTGGAATGGGCCGGGTTTGGTTGCGACAAAACCAGTACACATTCTGGAACGCCAGGGCGTGGTTGCCTGTACTGGATATGAATGCAACACCCATCCAGCACACGTGAGATCCAGGAAGGGAGGGGCAGAGCTGGCGGGGGGGTTAAGGGGCTGGTCCCCTCGCTGGACAACCACTCCCACTGGAGAGTGTTGGCTGGGATAGAGACAGACACGACTAAGCAAGGCTACAACACCTGTGCGCTGCATGTGGACAAGATCAGGGCCACAGCATCAGCTGGCAGAAGCTGGCACTGGGGACTAATTCTGTCGAGTCAAATCACAGGACCACCTAAAGAGTGCATAAACCGGGACAGAGAGACCTGGGAGGGAAAAGTGGCTTCCCCCTTCTTGGGTCACTATTCCCGTGGGAGGGCATGAAAACTAGGACGGGGGCTGGGATGGCTAGACAGAGGCACTCAACAACATCTGTGAGGGCTGGATGGTTGAGTCGATTAGATAGAACTAAGCTTTAATACCCATTGACAAGTACCAGAGCCAAATGGGATGGGGGACAGACTGGTCTTCTGCTACACAAATTGGCAAACCAGGGTAGGGGGCAGGCTTGGTGGGGGTTATTGTGGGTCGCCCCGACTAGGCTGCAGCTCCCACTGGTTGATGTAAGGGCCGAACCAGACTGGACTGCAACACCCATTGGTTCCAGTGCAACTCGGGACTGAAAACAGAACCAACACAGCAATTGCAACCACCAGCTGATCAGGGTGATGGACTGTGCCGGGCCCTGTGCTTGCTAGAACATACAAGAATCTGGTCTGGGAATACCTCAAAGTATCTTTGGAGATCTCCCCACTTGAACTGCTGGACTCAGAATTCTAACCAAGAAAAGACAGAAGACAGAATAGGACAATCATTCATCTCAGCTACATGTTGGCAGCGAAATATGGGACAAATGGGGACTTCATGATGGACCATATCAATCAGTGGACCACCTCATCGAGCGAAACTGGCAGTGACTCATAACTGGAGAACTATTAACTCCACTTGAGCACATATCTCAGAGCATGCCCCACATATGGGACTTGGGGTGGGCGGGAAACCGGGTGGGGCTTCTCCCTCAATACCCCCTTTTACCTCAGATACATGATGGAAACAATATGGACATAATAGCATTGCCCACCTCCCTATCCCCCTGAACCTTTTTTTTTTTTTTTCCTTCTCTTTCTTGATTTTCCTTCAACTATAGTTAACTATGTAAAGATTGTCAACAACAATACAATAAAATGGATTATATATAAAAAAAAAAAAAAAACATCATGGGAAGCTATCAAGGCGATCTCTTCTTGCTGAGTGGAACCTTTGATCAGTATGTGGTGTTCCTTCTTCACCTCTTTTAATATTCTTCATGTCAAAGTCTATATTATTTGATATAAGAATGGCTACACCAGCTCATTTTTCCTTTCCATTAGGCTAAAATATCTTTTTCCATCCTTTCACACTCAGTTTCCACGGATCTTTTGGGGGGAGATGTGTCTTCTGTAGGCAACAGATAAATGTGGCTTTTTGTGATTGTTGTTTACTTTTTTAATCAAATCCACTGATCTATGATGTTTGATTGATGAATTTCAGCTACATGCATTCAGGGTTAATATCAACAGGTAGTAATTTGATCCTGTCATTTCAGCAGTGGATTGTTCATGCTTTGCTTTAGTCTCCTTTTGCTTTTTATTGCGATGCTCTCTGTTTACCTTTGGCTTTGGTGGGTGCTATTCCTTTTCTCTGTCAAGAGACCATCTTTAAGTACCATATGGAGGGCAGGTCTGGAAGTGGTGAGTTCTTTGAGCTTTTCTCGATTGTGGGAGGATTTTCTTTCATTTTCAAAGACAAAGGAAAACTTTGCTGGCTAAGTTTCTAGAATGACAATTTCTTCCTTTTAGAATCTGGAATACATCACTCCATTCTCTTCTGGCCTGTAGTGTTTCCTTGAGAGGTCAGCAGTGAGTCTGATTGGGGTTCCTCCGCATGTTAATTGATTTTTTTTCCCATGCATAGTTAAGGACCTTTTGCCTGTGTTCCACTGAAAAGAGAGAGAACTTGATTATCATGTGTCATGGCAATGATCACTTTTGGTCCACCCAATTAGGAGTTTTCTGCCCCTCCTGTACTTTGTTTCCCAATTCTTTCTCCAAATTAGGGAAGTTTCCTTTATTATTCATTGAATTCATTTTTAAACCCAACTTCTCTTCCTGTGCCCTCTGGAATTCCCATAACTCTTATATTCAGCCTTTTCACAGTGTCCCTCAATTCTGGAATACTTTGCTTCGATTGACTTGGTTCCTCTTCCAGCTTTTTAATTTTCATCCATTGTTGAAGGAAATGTCTTCCAATTCTGAGATTCTTCTGCCTCATTCTATCATGGAGGCTTTCCACTCAATTTTATTTGCTCCGTGTGTCCTTCATTTCTGATAATTCAGCTTGATTTTGTTTCAGTGTTGCTATTTCCCGTGTTAAATATTGCTTAAGTTCCTCGGACTCCTATATGTGCTTCTCGGTGTTGTAAAGAAGCTTTATAACAAGGTTTTTAAACTCCTTTCCCCCCATTTCCTCAATGTCTTCCTCAGTTAACTCTGAGGTTGACAAAAGCTTTTGCTTTTGCAGGGGAGGTATCGGTCATATTCATTGTGCCTCTGTCTTCTTTTGCTTCTGTTCATTACTACTCTGGTTAACACATTCCTCTCCGTTAGGCCTTTTTTCTAACTGGTGCTGCCCATGGGTCTGGCGTTCAATTTTACTGACTGTGTTTGTTACCCAGTTCCTCATTTGCAGTCACTTGTGCCACTCCCTCCAGCGAGTTTCTGTCCCAGGCTCTTGTACTAGGCTTCTACCACAGTCTCTAGTCCACCACTTCTGGCTCACCATTTTCCACATCCTGTGGTCTTGTGCTGTGGCAGCACCATTACCTGCACAGCCATTTATCCCACTCCTGGTTCCAGCAGTGCCTAGGATTTGGAAGAAGCCAGCTGTTTTAAACCACTGGGTTGTCAGTGGTTCTGGTCTTGCTAGAACCTGCTGGCTGGTAGATCTGAGGGCCACCCAGACCTATTTTGGATGGAACGTGTAGGGTGCCAAGTCAGTACTATTTTTCCAGTGAGACCAGTGCAATTCATCAAGCCAGCAATGAGTTCTCTTTCAGATCAGTGCTTGTGCCCCAAGGCCTTTGCTTCAATACAGAAAATGGAGCCCAAAATGGTATTGATGTGGGGTCTGGCCAGGCTTGCCATTACATCTGAAGGCCACCCAGATATATTTTAGTAGAATCCATTGGCTGCCAAGTCAGTACTTTTCCTCTGCAGGACTGAGTGCAAAGCATTGAGCCACATGCCCATTCTCTCCCTGCTTATTGCATGTGAAGATCACTATCATTCCTCCAACCCCCAAGTGGCCTTTCCTCAGTTTACAGAATGGCACCTGATATGGCACTGTGGAGGTCTGGACCTGCTGACTGTCAAGTCTGGAGGCCACCTGGATCTATGTTGACTGGGACCTGTAGGTACTGTTTTCCCTGTGAGACCAGTTAATGCATTGAGCTGGTCATGAGTTCCCTCCCAGCTTAGCACATGTTTAGCTCACTGTTGTTCTTCCAACCACCTCCCAACAGCCTTTCCCTTGGTATGTAAAATGACACCTGATATGGCACTGGTGGAACCTGAGCCTGCGGGTCATAAGATCTGGTGGCCACTCAGACCTGTTTTGGGTAGATCTGTAGGATGCCAAGTCAGTACTGTTTTCCCTTGTAGGGCAAGTGTCCCATCAGGCAGAAATGAGTTTGCTCCTAGCTTAGTGGATGCAGAGCTTGCTGTTGTCCCTCCAGCCACAAAGCCTTTTCCTCAGTACACAAAAAGGCTCCAAGTGTGGCACTCCTGGGGGTCTGAGCTATGAAATCCACCCTGTTCCTGCATCCCCCTGCTTGGACTCTGCCATTCTGCTTCTGCTCATGGTCAAATCAGGCCATTCAGCAGAACAGGCTGGGTTCACCTCCTGAGCTCCCAGTGAACTTCCCTTCCCACCTGGCCATTGGAACCCTATCATAAAATGATAACAATAAAAATAAGTAAAATTTTAAAATAAAGAAATAAATAATATTTTAAAAATTGGTAGTTCCAGGAACTCTCTGGCCATTTCTTTTCTACACAGACAACTGAGTTATCTGTGAACAAAGGGATTTGGTTCCCCATTCTCAGCGTGTATAGCTTTTCTTGTTTCATCTTATTGCCAGGACTTCGCATGTGAATTCGAGGGTAGTGAAGTTGGGGTAGTGAGGAGAGCCGAGTGGTGATCTTCACCCTTAGAGGAAAGCATCTAGATTCTCAGCATTAGGCATACTTGATTGGGGTGTTTGTAGCCACACCTGCTTAAACTGAACAAGTTCCTCTCTAGTCTGTGTGTGCTGAGAGTTTTATAATGAAGAGGCCTTGAGTGCTATCCACTACCATTTCTACCACCATTGATATTATTATTTTATTTTTCGTGGTTAGTCTTTCAATGAGATGAATAACACTAATTGATTCCCAATATGTGAATTAGCCTCACATAGCTAGAACAAACCCCCTTGGATATGATTTGCATATCCTTCTATACATTGTTCTGTGTGATTTGGTATCCTTTTGTTGAGAACTTTTACATCTTTGTTCATGAGAAAATTGGACTGTAGTTTTCCTCCTTCTAATTGTATTTTGATTTGGCTGAGAAGTGAAGGTGGAACACAAACAAGATAATTAGTCTCTCCATGCAATACTCTACTTGAGTTCAGATAAGACTAAGATCAAACTTTCACAGAAGGCCCAAACCCTGCCTTGCCTAAGGGATGGTGCTGTTTGCCTCTAGAATGGAAAAAAAATTACCATAGAGGAATCACAAGGTAGAGCACCTTTCAGCTCCTTGTGAGTCACAGTGTCATTACATTGCTTTGTGGCCATCTCTTGCAAAAGCAGGAGCACTACACTACATCCCAAACAAATCTGCAAGTGCCCTTAGATGTATTCATACTTTGTTCCCAACTTACAGGAAAAAAACAGACTCCAAGCACACCTCGATGTGAAAATACAAAGTTAGATTAGTACAACAATCGGTTGTCCTTGACTTAGTAATATTCTGATTCAATAGAATTAAGGACAAGCCCTAATGGCATTCATCTCAATGTGAAAAAAAAAAGGGCTTCTTGTATATTTCTAGTCAGAATGTATATACAGATGTGGATAGAAAATCTGTGTTGGCGACACCACTGACAAGGCATCAAGCATGTTTAAAAGGACTGGTAATGAGAAATTTCAGCTTCCTTTTATTCTTGCTTACTCAATCTCCACCTATACAGGAATATTTACAGGATACCCACATGGCACACAAAACTGCAAAATGCCAATTTTTGCTATGAAATCTTGACATTATGATTTTCTAATGCAGGATATGAAAATGCGTAGGAAGACTATAATAATAGATACTCTGTAGGAAAGCTAACCAAGGCCATTTCTACATCTGATGTGTAAGGTTCTTTCCTTCATGCCAACGGACCATTTTAATAAACAAAACTATGCTGTTTAGTGTCCAAGTATTTTGGAACTTCTCAACTACCTTTCTGTTGTTTCTGTTGGTTTTTGAGAACATATTCTGTAGGGCTTCTATTTTTCAATTTTGTGAAGGTGTGATTTGCAGGCAAGAATGTGGTCTCCTGTGGTGACCCTGCCACGAAGCTGGACACGAGTGTGCTCTGCTTCTCTGTGAGGTAGTCTGTACAAGCCCTTTATATTTAATTGATTTTTATGCTGTTAAATCTTAACTATAACTTTCATAATTGGTTTTTTTTGCCTGCTGGAGCCCTCATTTATTGATAAGAAGGTGTTAAAATCCAACTGTAACAGTGACTCTATTACTCCTTGTTATTCTGTTGTGTGTGTGTTTTGCCTCATCTATTTTGATGACTTTTGCTATTCTATCAATTTTTTTTACCTCAAAACTGACCTTGATTTGATATATATATATCATACACCCTTATATGTAACATATATATTTAACATATAATGTAGAGATATATATGTAGTGAGAGAGAGGAAAGAATGATATGCAGGAATGCCATGACATAGTGAATAAAGCTGCCAACTGCTTTGCTGGCATCCCATATGGGCACCAGCTTGGATCCCTGCCGCTCCACTTCTGATTCAGCTCCCTGCTACTGTGCCTGAGAAAGCAGCAAAGGATGGCCCAAGTCCTTCTGCCTTGCAGCCACATGGGAGACCTGGAAGAAGTTTCTGGTTCCTGACTTTGAATCAACAGTTGTAGCCATTCAAAGAATGGACTGGTGGTTGGAAGATTCTCTCTCTTTCTCTCTATCTCTCGCTATATATATCTCCCCCTTCCTCCTTCCCTCTCTCTCTCTCTGTAACTCTGCCTTTCATTGAATGAAATGACTTTTTAGAAAAACTGTTGTGTCTTTCTAAATAATTGCTCCCCTTCATCATTAGGCTCTCTTTATTACAGAATGTTTTCCTTGTTGTGAAACCTGTTTTGTCTGAAATTAATACAACTACACTAGCTTCCTTTGGATTGGTGTTAGTTCAGTATCTTTCCTCATCCCTTTGAATCACCTACGTCTTTATATTTAAAATAGATTTCTTATATAAAGTAGGTATTTTTATCTTATTTTCTATTCACTGTAACATTATTATTTTTAGATTTTTTTTTTTTTTACCGGAAAAACAGATTTACAGAGAAAAGGAGAGGCAAAGAAAAGGATCTTCCATCCACTGGTTCACTTCCCAAATGGTCACAATGGCTAGGGCTGAGTCAATCCAAAGCCGGGAGCCCAGAACCTCTTCCACGTCTCCTAGGCAGGGGTAGGGTCCCAAGGCTTTGGCCCATCCTGTACTGCTTTCCCAGGGCACAAGCAGAGAGCTGGATGGGAAGTGGAACATCCGAGACACAAACCAGTGCCCACATGGACTCTCAGTGCTTGAAGGGAAAGAATCAGCCAATTGAGCCATTGTTCCAGGACCCGTTTCCTGCAATTTAAATTCTATATTCTAGATATGAATTTTTGAGCATTTATGCTTCCAGGTGTTTTCTGATTCCATGGATCTGTGATTCCTTTTCTCTGCAAATAATTTTGGAAAACTCTCAACCACTACTACTTCAGAGATTTCTTCAATTCCTTTCTCTCCCTCTCCTGGCGTTCCATTTTGCATGGTTCCTCACAGCATTTGAATAGCTTGGTCCTTCTTCTTTTACATTCTCTTTTCTCCCTGTGTTTAGCTTGTAAAGTTTCCGGTAGCACGCTGAGAGCTTATGAAGTCTATAGAGAAACCTAGCAAGCACATTTTCTCTTTCTGTTTAGTTTTTGATTTCTAGCATTTCCTTTGAGTCTTTCTTACGCTTTCCATCTCTTTGCTTATAGATCCTGTCTGGTTTTGTATACCATCTACTTTTCCCACAAACACTCCCAAAATAATCACTATAGGTATTTTACAGTTCCTATCTGGTCATTCCGAAATCTGTGTCATCTATGAGCCTGATTCTAAAATTTGTGGGATTGTCTTCAGACTTTCTTCTTGCATTGTGGTCTGCCTTTTAATTTTTTGCTAAGAGCTGGATATGACATATTTGATGAGAGAAATCAAGGCAAACAGGTTTTGAGGGTGAGTTTTTAGGTTAATCTCCCTGGCGCCGGGGCTGGGTATTCTATCTTCTGTTGCTACAGGTGCCAACTTGGATTTCTTCTAGTTCTCTGTTCTTTTTTTTTCCTCTCCCTGTCTCTTGCATTTCCCCTAAAACTTCTTAAATAGAATCTATGTCTTGCAGCTCTCCCAAGGTCGTAACCTTGGTACTACATTGAAATAGCAGTGAGTTGTTAGGGAGGGGGAAAAAGCTTGCAATTCTATGATTTAATCTCAAGCTTTACATTGGGCCTGGATCTCTGAGCTGTGAAATTCAGAAGCATCTCACGGCTTTATTTTTTCAGTAATTATGTGAGACTGGAGAGCTAAAAGGATCTGGAACCATGTGCCCTTGCCCATGTCTGAACTGTGATTTTCCTCGAGGAGTAGGTTGTTCAGACATGTTTCGAAATGGCTAGCTACTATCCTCCCTTGGCTGAAGTTTCAGATAGTTTTTTTCCTCCCTTTTTTTACCATGAAGACCTGGGGAACTCTGAAAGGCAAAACTCACAAAATTAAGCCCCCATTTCATGCTCCAAGGCTTTTAACTCCACATCCAATGTAATCACACTCAGTCTTTGGCAATTTGTGAGTTGGTGTTCACATGTTCCTCCCAGGACCTGGCACTAGGGGCGAGTTATCTTGTGAGCCTGCTGTAATTCTCCAAGTTGTCCAAGTGTTTCGCGATGATAGTCTGCTCTGTGACCTCAGTTCTCTGAAAGACCCTTTCTAAAACATCATTGATTCTTTCATTTGTGTAGCTTTTTTCTTGGCAAGATTGAGCTGCTGAGTTTCAAGCTCCTTAACATTTACAACTGAATATATTTGATTCCTGTGACAGCTGGAAAAAAAAAAAAAATAGCTGTTTTCAGTGTCCTTGAAACTTCTAGTGCCCATCAAGTAGCAAGTAATGATAGTGGCCAATCATTTTCACAAGTACTACATGTATTAACCCAATTATTTCCTACAAAATCCTGTGAAGTGTGGAGAATTTGTAATTCCTTGTTTGCACATCTGGAAGCCAGAATACAGACAGCTTCGATGAAGGAGGCTAACCTGAAAAGAGAGGCTCTGGAAAACAGGTCCGCAGAACGAGCGCCTTCCGTCTCATCCCACAGTCACCATTCCCTGCCTTGTCCTGAGCAGGTTCTCCACAGCCTGGAATCCTGTCCCTGCAGACAGCTCAGCACATCGTCCTGCTGCTACCACCAGGATCTCCCTGACCCTGCGTCTCTTCAGCAGATGGCTCTCAAGTCATTCAAGTACTCAGAAGTCACTTGTCCTTCCAGCTCTCCCCACCAAATGTGTCACTTCCTTGGTGCGTTTCAAACTCCTGATTGAGGTTTGAGGGTCCCCGTCTTGACCTCACTCAGATTATAGGCAGAGAGCTTAAACAATGGCATTTAACAGATGCGGTGCACACACGCACACACACACACACACACACACACACACACACAGTTTCACTCATTGCACCTACTGTCTATGAATAGCTCTCAGACATACTGCCTAATCAAGTACCAATGATCTGAGATTGAAAGGAATGTTCAGTGACAGGTTGGCTGGGAGCAGAAATGATACAACATGAATAAAGATGAACAAGACAATGAATTTGATGTGACACTAAATTAAAGGTGTGCTTGTCTCCGGTCATTTAAAGTCCAAATGTCTCTCCCTGATGAAGAAGGTATTACACCTGTGCTGGGCCCACAGCCCTAACAGATTTAGCAGAACTGTATTTTCCTTGCCCCACTCACTGTGGATAGCATGTGCTTCTGTGGATTCATTCTTTCATGCTGGCCACAGGAAGGTGAATGATGTTGGACTTCGTTGATGCTCACTGCAAGTCTTCCTTCTGTGTCACTTCTCTCTCATGCCTGTTTTCAAAAAGAGCTTTGGATTAAATAAATAAATAAATAAACTTTCATTTCCCATCAGTATCTCACCCATTGATCTAAACCGTACTTTATGAGGGATCAATTTACATCAAGCGATCAGTATTCTGGAATTGTTGTTCATTAGAATTCATTAGTGGCTCAAATCAATTTCCCATTCTGTGCCTTTTGCTGCCCTGAAATCATCTGTTCACGGCATAGCTTTCTAACAATTTTTGATTCTATTTAATATTTGATATTTTGCTGTTGTCCAAACACAAAGAGAATTGGTGTTCAATTGGTGGTGTATTGGTAAATGCTTCCCAACTAGGTCTTTTCAAATAAAGGCAAGGGGAAGACTGATTTGCAGAGTCTGTCAATTTCTATAGTCCAAATACTGCCACCAGGGCCATGTTTAAGCTACTAACATGATATTACCAAATGTGGAGTGGAAATTTTATTTAATTGCAAATTCATCTCATTTAATTTTTAGTAGCGGGTGTCACATTTTGCAATTAGTTCACAACATTCCTTAAAATCTCACAACCAGCACGCTGGGTTTAGGTTGAAATGCAATGCGGTAGAGGAAGGAGACAGGCACTGCAGTGTAAACAGTCCCGGACATCAGCTAAGAGATCCCAAGTGACGTCACTTCCTTTGGTTTTCTGGCTTCCGTGGCTGGAGTAGGTAATCTCTCCTATCCATCCTGCCTCAATGGTAGGATTCCAAGATTTCAGTCTTCTGTGACCTCTTTACATAACTTCATTCGGTTGCCCTTTTCACATGATGCCAGCAGCTTCCCTCCTAGTCAACTACTGATGAAATCAATTCATCATACTTTGCAATAAAGAACAAGAGTCAACCTTTGTTGAGGCTTGTACCATGTTCCACGAAAATCCTAATTTATTAAACTTTTGCACCCTGATAAGATTGACACTATGACTGTCACTATCTCCAATGCACGCTGAGAGATGAAGGGACCTTCTGGAAGTCTCACATCCTGGTCTCTAGATGTTGAGTCATGGCATTCTAAACACATAAAGCACAGCACTCCCATCATAAACGATGCATTTTTAGGACGATTCGGAGTTACGATTTCTAAAAGAGCACTTAATAAGGCAACAAGCAGGCACTGGGAACAGAAGAGCTAAAGATTTCTCCTTGCTGCCAGAATAAACTTTCTTAATGTTTCACATCTTAAAAATCTGTGATCATGCTGCATGGCCTCTACCTTTTAAAATCTAATATCTTGAGTACCTCCTGCCAAAAGAAAAAAAAAAGTTCTTTGATAATTTTTAAAATATTCTCTGTGCAGTAAGATGGCAGCCTTCAGTCCCACAAACTTCCATAAACAAATTATATATTCTCTTACCCCCCTCCCAATAAAATCTTATAAGAAACCACCAATTACTGTGAGAATTATCTTCATTTTAACCATCTGGTTCTTCTGAATAGATAGAGTGTACGCACATGAGCCTGAGACATAAGACAGGGAACTGTTTTTATCTTGATATATTGCAACATGTGAAAATAATTGCTTTTAGTGTGGTTAATACTCATATCACACACAATACAACTTTAGGGCAAAATTCTTGTCTGTGTTCCATAAAAATAATTTGACTTCAACATTCAATTCTCCTTATATGTACAAAACCGGCTAGACATTCGAAGACTGACTTAATTTTGCATAAAATTTTCCAAACTAACTCAATGATGAAAACTCATACACAAGAATAGGACGTCAGCCGATTTCCATAATGAGTATGAACATGTGAGTTGAGTTTTTTAAAAAGATAAAGATTTGTAGCCGAAGTGCTGGCTAATCTGTTTGTCCTTCATGCTGCTGCCTGAGCCTCCATCCTCCCGCTCTGTTCCCAGGAAGCTTGGGTCTATTTTTTTTTACCATCCAGGCTTCAGGTCATTTGGGGCCAATGGGAAGAACTGAATGAAGCTCAGACTATGAAGCCAACATGGAACAAAAGTTTTATCCCCTTGACCACATGCTGAGGTCACAGATCCTGTTCTGCAACCCCTCTTAACACTTCCTGATCTTGTGCCCTGGCTCGCTCAGACCTACGGTGACACCTTCAGAATGGCAGCCATTGTACTCTGCCTCTGGAGACAGACCCTTCCTCAAAACAATTTTGATTAAACACTTTACACATGTCACCTGCTCCATGCTGAGATATTTGTTGAAATACAATACTTCATCATGCTGAGATATTTGTTGAAATACAATACTTCAGAAAAAAAAAATTGAGGGCGTTCAGCATTGCCAGGAAGCAGGTGAGACTGCCGCCTGTAATGCCAGCGTCCGCATCAGAGCCCTGGTTCTAGTTCGGGCTGCTCTGCTTCTGATCCAGCTTCCTGATAATGTGCCTGGGAAGCTGTGGAGGAAAGCTCCAGTAACTGAATCACAGTGGGAGATTTAGATAGAATTCCTGACTCCTGGCTTCAGCCTGACTCATTTGTTGTGACCATTTGGGAAGTAAACCAATAGATGGCTGATTTTCTTCTCTCTCTGTCTACCCCACTCTTTATCACTCTATCTTTCTAAAAACAAAGAAAAAAAGAAAAAAAACTTTAAAAAATAGCTAGTACGGGGTCTGGCATGATAGCCTAGTGGCTAAAATCCTCACCTTGAATGCACTAGGATCCCATATTGGTACCAGTTCGTATCCCAGTGGCCCTGCTTCCCACACAGCTCCCTGCTTGTGGCCTGAGAAACCAGTAAGGGACAACCCAAAGCCCTGGGACCCCACACCTGCATGGAAGACCTGGAAGAGGCTCCTGGCTCCTGGCTTCAGATTGGCTCAGCTCCAGCCATTGCATCCGCTTGGAGAGTGAATCAATGGATGGAAGATCTTGCTCTCTGCCTCTCTTCCTCCTTGTATATCTGACTTTGTAATAAAAATAAAATAAATCTTTTTTAAAAAAATAGCTGGTGTGTTTATTTTTTTCACCAGAGGTGGTATTTCACATAGTAATTAAGGTGTCTCTCGGGGGGTCCCCACTCTACACTGGAGTCCGTGGGTCTGAGTCTTAGCTCCAGCCCCAGTTCCGGCTTCGTGCTGAAATGTACCTGGGAGACACATGGTGATGCCTATCAAGCATGTAGGAGACTAGATTGAGCGTCTGACTCCTGGCTTCAGCCTGGCTCAGCCCCAGCTGTTTCGAGTACGAGGGCGGGGACTGTAGGAGAACTACCTTGCCACCCTCCCCTCACTGTCTGCATCTATCCCCAAAAAATTAAATAAATATATTTAACTAAATGTACTATTTATGATAATTTGCCATTTATATGCCCTGCTTTTCAAGTATTTGTTTTATGTTTGCTAGGTTGTACAACCCTGCGCTTATGTGCATGACTAACACATTGGACAGCAAAGGACATTTCCATTCTTGCAGAAAATTCCAATGCAGAGCTCTGCTTTGTATCATGAGCATGCGTACATTGCACACTTACTGCTAATGGACAACGATCTAAAGAACAATGCATTCTGACAAAATTGATATTTGCGTCATTGAAAACTTAAACATTTACATCTATTTTATTTGCTCTCAGGTTGAAACAGAGACTAAGCCTTCTGGACATAACTTTCCTTAACACTTTAGAGAGCTTGGATCTTCATTTTCTTAATAATTAACTTCATGAGATAGTCTGCCTTTGAATATCTCACAATGACCTTCTTTTAAAAAAAAATATATCACAAAATGCAATCTCCAAACACAAATGTGACTAACACCTATTTGTACAGTTTCAAAAATAATCCTGATTTTATATCCTTTTGTGATGTGTTAGAAGTTGGTTCTGCTCACAGATTTGCCCCTTATATTTCCTAGGTCCATCCAGAAGTATCTTTTCTTTCATTTTCAATTCCCTTTTCAATCAGCACCTGGGTAAATATGCACCTAGAATCTTGAGTACATTATTTAGAAACTAAAGCAATAGAATGTATAAAAAATTGACTTCTGTTTTTAGAAACAAAAACAAATTTTTGTTTAGAAACTAAAGCAATAGACTGTATTTTTAAAGATTGACTGTTGTTTTTCTAATAAAAGTGAAAGAGACAGGATCCTTCCAACTCAATCAATGTCATTAATAGGTTATTGGAGTAAATGAACGATTCTTTTTACCTGTTCCCCTTCAAGATTGGGAAGAACTAATCTGATCAATTAACCTCTTGAATCATGGATTTGAAGCAATTTGGAAAAGGCTATTTTTTTCCCTAGGCTATTCTTTTGTCCGAGGCACTTTAAGAGATTTTAATTAAGACTTCCCAACAGATCCAAAAGGAAACAAAAAAATCCTGATTCCTCAATGCTTG
Source organism: Ochotona princeps (assembly GCF_030435755.1). Lineage (NCBI taxonomy): Eukaryota > Metazoa > Chordata > Mammalia > Lagomorpha > Ochotonidae > Ochotona > Ochotona princeps. The sequence continues at coordinate 74,479,730 of NC_080836.1, forward strand.
AGAAATGAGACATATAAGCATGTATCGGGTCTTTATTTCAAGAGGGAGACTGCTGGAGCCAGCTGTCTGAATGATGCAGAGCATCTTGCTCTTTCTTCAACGCCTCTGATGAGGCCTTTAGTTGGGCATCAGTTTACCCACTGGTAAGTGGAGTTGAATTATATATTTACCATTCCATAGTAAATGAATATTGAAGATCTTTGGCTAAAGAGGGCTATGAATATGTAAAAGCACTGTGAATACAAATCAAGAATTCATGACTTAGTAAAAGCTCAATATGTTGATAAATCTTGAATTTTTGCAAATGCTGAGATGTTTCACTTTTATTCAGAATATATAATAGTTGGAGATTGAGGTTTAGCCAGAGCGGCTTTATGCAAAGGACACATATGTAACTATGTACAGTAAAAAGCTGTACATCTGGCATGTTGGGGGAAATTGGAGGCACCAATCACTCAAAAGTTCTGACAAACAACTTCATTGCTTCTGATAGCTCTCCTGTTTCTTGTCTTGGCCTCCTACTGAAGCCCAGAAGGGAGTGCAGGAGGATGGTTAGTGATTTCATTTAGGCAAAGCCCCATTTGTGGAGAATCGTCCCTGGGTCCCTGCCTGCTACCTGCTGGGTGTGACCTAGAGTTTATCTACCCTAAGGCATAACTTCCAACCCTGTATATGGAACATGACCTCTGACATGATTGGAAAGTCAGCAGGATTAGACATGCCTATTAGCCAATCAGTGTCATCACTGGCTGAAGGGACTGCCTGAAAATGCCCTCCTACCCTCTCTTTCCATAAACCTTTACAAACCTTGAACTTGTGCTGAATGGATGGGACATTTCTCACCAACTTGTCTTCACTGGTTCCTTGACCAAAGAACCATCACATCACGCTCAGTGACCTCGGGACCAGTTGGCAGACTTAAACCTGGAGGCCCAAAAGTCACTGAATCAGAGATGTAGCTTAGCCCCACTGCTGTGCACAGGTGTGTTGGCAACACCCGCGTCGCCACGTACCCCGAGCTGAGTGGAGGGACTAGGGTTACAAAAAAGACAACAAGAAAACACGCAGTACACAGAATGCCGATCGATGATAGATTGCTTTTTATTGCAACTCCAGGCTTTCTTTTATACTCTGCTTAGCTCCTCCCAGTGTTTATCCAGTCCTCAAGTGGCCACCCTAAATCCCTTGAATTCCTCCCAGTGTTTATCCAATCCCTTGGCAGGTAACTTGACAAATAGGAAGCAGGAACTTGCGGTTAAGCCAGTGGCTAGATGTATCAGGCCAAAATTGCTTATCCTGTTACCCTCTGAGAAACAAGATAAGCTGTGGAGTTAATCCTTGGGAGACCGGGGCCTGCATGTCCCCCTTTTTTTGTTTTTTTAATGGACGCCTGTTTTAGGTTGTCCAGCAGTCAGTTGACGCCTTACCCGTCATGGGGAGCCCCACCTGGGGAATCTCTGTCTTAGGTTGGTCATCAGCGCTGCCAGATCTTACCCGTCTCTGGCTGCCCATCACACCATGTTCAACCAAACTTGAGCGCTAGGGTTTTCCACAGCTAAAGCCACCATGGTTTGTCAAATAATGACCTGCTCCCAGGCTTGTTGCCTGCATAGGCGGCAAAGAAGAGTAAACAGTACTGCAATCATGGCTATGACCATCAGCCCCATGGCCAAGATTCCACTTTGTTCCTAAAACATCCATGCTGCCAGTTAAATGCCATTTCACAGGGGTAACACATATATGATGGTAAATCAGGGAGCAGCTGGAGATCTGCATTTCCCATGGGCAGGATACCAGGAAGTTGCACCACTGCTGTCAGGGTCTCCTATCCTGCAAGAACATCATTAGGAGTGGGATCATGCTGAGTTGGAGCCAAGGAGATTTGCCGTGTAAGTCTCTCGGGAACCCATCTAGGTGTTTCTTCATCCTGGGGAAAAACACAATCGGAGCCTCGCCCCCACTTTAGTACTGGATCTGGTCCCTGCCATTTATTTGTGGCCAGATCTTTCCATTTTACTTGGCCTTTATTCTCATTAGCAGGGTGAAGCCAATGGCGCTCTGTAGGAGCTACATCATTAGTGACAGTTAAAAAATTTAACACATAGATTGCAGATGCCAGTAAGGAATGGGGTGAGCTGCAATGCTCAGCCACATCCCCCTTCTTTATTTTTTCTAGATAAACTTTCAGGGTGCGGTTAGCACGTTCAACAATGGCTTGACCCTGAGGATTATAAGGGATGCCTGTTTTGTGAGTTATATTAAAATATAGGCAAAGGCCTGTAAACAATGGGCTTCTTTTAATTTCTCTCAAGCTGTTCCTTTACCAATTCAATTGCAGCCTCTAATTTTTAACCCTGTCACAGACTGGTTGGGGGTCACCTTGAAGATGTCTGCCCAAACCTTTTCCAGGAAAGTATCCCTGTCTATTAAGCATATTTAGCACAGGCTGAGAGGTCAATACAACATTCATGGCACTCAACAAATCTCGTCCCCACAGGATGATAGGAATATGTGGTAAGACATACGGCTGGAAAACTCCTGAATGCCCCTCTTGATCCTTCCACCTTAACAACCTGGCGCTTTTCTGTGGCTGAGAAGTTCCTATCCCTTGGAGAACAGTTGGGGTGGCCTCTAATGGCCAGGAACTTGGCCACTGTGCCTGGGATATAACTGTACTATCAGCCCCAGTATCAAGTAAACCTGTGAATTTTCTCCCTTCTATATCTAACTGTAAGGTGGGTCGGGTTTGCATGTCAGAGACCCAACATGCCAAGGGGCCAAAATCTCCAAATCCTCCTTGTCTATCTCTCTTAAGAATGGGGTTGTCAATTGGAACCTTGGGGATCAAGATCAGCTGGGCAAATTTAGCTCCTGGTGGAATGATTATAGTGCCTTTGGCTGATTCTGCCATGACTTTTATTTCTGCGGGGGTATCCTCATCTATCACTCCTGGGAGTACCCTGATTCCATGCATAGTAGCACTACTTCTTCCTAGGATCAGGCCCAAGGTATTCTTAGGCAAGGGGCCCCTGACTCCTGTTTTTATCTGTTGGGGCCCCAGGAGCGGGGTCAATACCTCTCCAGAGGTGGCACAGAGGTCCAGTCCTGAGCTACCTGGTGTTGCTCAGAGGAGGGTTGAAATGTCGGTGTTCCTCGCCGTGGGAGAGGGACTCTGGAAGGAGTCTGTGCTGTTTCGGAAGTTACAGGTGTCTGTTGGGCTCCATACACCTGAGGTTGGGGGGCCCGGAGCGGGCCCCTGACCCCGTTTCCCGATAGGGGATTGCCTTGGGCATCATATCTGGACCTACAATCACTGCTCCAATGATAGCCTTTACGGCATCTTGGACAAAGATCTGGGGCCTGCAAGGATTGTGGGGGTGATCTTCCTTGTCGCGGAATTTTGGGGCACTGTTTTTTAAAATGCCCAGGCTGTCCACATCTGAAACAGGTTTTGGGAGGCACCCTAGGGTGGGGCTGAGGGTGTTGAACAGTTGCTGCTATCACTTGCCCAAGGGCATGGGTGGAGTCAATATGTCTGCAAATTTTAAGATAATCATGCAGGGACTTATCTCTGTGGGACCTGAGAGCATCCTGGCAATATTTATTAGCATTCTCAAAGGCTATATGCTTAATTACTGGCATAGCTGGTTCCACGTTACCAAAGATCTTAGTAGCAACCTGCATAATACGGTCCACAAATTCTTGAAAAGGTTCTGTAGGGCCTTGCAAGACCTTGGAAAGCTGGTCTCCTGTATTAGGTAAGGCCTTCCAGGCTCCAAGGGCTGCATTTGCTATCTGAGCATAAACTCCTAAGTCATAATTAACTTGTTATTGGATGCCCTCAAAAGGTCCAGTGCCAGTAAGCATTTCAAGGCTTCGATCTGCATGTCCCCCAGCCGCGTTCTGCTCAGCAAAAAATCTGCACCTATCTTGAAAGTCCCCTCTCCATAGGAGAAAGTCGCCACCATCGAGAGCAGAGCGGCACAATTGCATCCAATCACTAGGAGTAAGATTCAAACTCAAAAAGGATTCTATGAGTGCAAGAGTAAAGGGTGCCTGGGCACCATAATCTTTAACAGCCTGCTTTACGTTTTTGAGGTCTTTAAATTGAAGGGGCTGATGCTCCCGGCAAGGGGGACCTCCTCGAACTGGGACCTCTATTACAGGGAAGCATCGAACCCCACCCACCGGCTGATCAGTGAGGCCGTTACTCCATGGCCGTGTGGGGTAATTATTGGGTGAATGGCCAATGGCTTCCTCCTCAGGAGGAGCGGTAGGGGTCACAAAATTAGGGGCATATGGTGGTGGTCTTGAACTGGACAATTTTCCAGAGGAATGTGCACCTATTCCTGCTTTTTTTAACTTTCTTTTAATGTCCCTAATTTTCCGCTTTAAGAAAACCTCCTCATCTCGTTTGTCCTCACTCTCTTCCGAGGAAGAGGCCTCATTCTCATCTGAAGAAGAGGCTTCGGTCTCCTCTAAAGAAGAGACCTCACTCTCCTCTAAAGAAGAGACCTCACTCTCCTCTAAAGAAGAGGTCTCACTCGGGATGGTCTCACTCGAGGCCGTCTCATTCCAGGCTTCCAAGGACCATAGAACTTCCCTCCCCTGGATTTCTTCAAAAGTAGTCTGTACTTCTCTTAACTGTTTCTCAACTTTCACTTTATCAGTAAATAATGAATCGCGGACTAAGCGCCACAAAGAAAAGTTAACAATGGGGAAATTATCTGGGTCTTTTTGTAAACAGGATTGTAAATTGGCCTTAACCTGTTCCCAATCGGGAATACTCAAGTTGCCTGAAACAATAAACCAAGGACTACTAGATTGAACGGCTTTAACAAAATTTCTAATCATCTTAATTTTAACTGGCATCCCCAGTTTATGTAGAAGTTCTTCAAGCTTGGTGGCCAATTTATCCTGGGAGAAGGCAGAACCCATTTTATTGTCCTTTTCACCGGATAAATTAAACACCAAGACCTAACTATACTTCAAAATAAATCTAAAATCTGAATATACTTCAAAATAAATCAAAAACTTACAAAATAAATCTAAAACCTAGTTATATTTCAAAATAAGTCTAAAACCTAACTGTATTTCAAAATAAAACTAAAACCTGACTATATTTCAAAACGAAACTCCCTCTCCTACCAGTTTAGGAGAGACTTACAATACGTCCCACTTACCTGAATCAGCGGGCCAGCCTCCCGGGACGACCCTTCGTCATATCCTCTCTTTCTCTAACTCGGTGGGACCTCCAGATGTTGGCAACGCCCGCATCGCCACGTACCCCGAGCTGAGCGGAGGGACTAGGGTTACAAAAAAGACAACAAGAAAACACGCAGTACACAGAATGCCGATCGATGATAGATTGCTTTTTATTGCAACTCCAGGCTTTCTTTTATACTCTGCTTAGCTCCTCCCAGTGTTTATCCAGTCCTCAAGTGGCCACCCTAAATCCCTTGAATTCCTCCCAGTGTTTATCCAATCCTTTGGCAGGTAAAACTTGACAAATAGGAAGCAGGAACTTGCGGTTAAGCCAGTGGCTAGATGTATCAGGCCAAAATTGCTCATCCTGTTACCCTCTGAGAAACAAGATAAGCTGTGGAGTTAATCCTTGGGAGACCGGGGCCTGCACAGGTGACAATAGCCAAGCTTAGAGACTGGTGTCATGGTATAGTATGTCAGGTCTCTCCTCTGTTATGCTGACATTCCATTAAGGCGCCAGTTTGAGTCCCAGCTGCTCCACTTCTAATCCAGGTCACTGCTAATATACCTGGGAAAGCAGAAAAAGATGGCCCAGATCTTTGAGTCTTTGCATCCATGTGGGAGACCTGGATGAAACTCTTGCTCCTAGCTATGGACTGGCCCATCTCTGGTGATTGCAGACTTTTGAGGGAGCAAACCAGCAGATGGAAGATCTTGCTCTCTCTCTGTTTTTCTCTCTGTAAATCTGCCCTTCAAACAAAGATAAATATTTTTTAGAAAGAACAAAAAAATTGCCAGGCAGAACACATGCTTATAAATCATGAAATTGACAGGTATGGCACTGTGACATGACAGCAGCAAAAGAATCTGTGCCTGAGTGTGTTCAAAGCCACTTCAGGGCTGCTTTCTACCTTGCAGCTCTCACAGGAGACACACAATCGGACAGTTCCAAGGAGGCTCTGTGCTTAAACACTTGTGCTCAGAACATCTCAAAGAGTTGTAGGAGATTGTCCTGAATGTTCCTGAATATCAGTTGGGAAGAGTCTTTTTTGGGGGGCGGAGGGGGCTTGAGGAGTGAGTCTAGGGAAGACTGTACTGTCTCCAGAAGGATGGATTTTCTATGCTAAGAAATCATATAAGGCTTAATTTTTTCCACCACTTTATATTAAAAGAAAAAAAACTTGCCTTTCTGGGTAATTTGAGGTAGTCACCATTTTCCTATGTAGAAGAACAAGATTAATTCAGTGGTGATGAATACACATCAGAGTTAATTCTAAGCTTTCTACTAGCCATGTGGAAAAGGCGACTCCAGATTTTCAATTGTTCTCATTATCAGGAAAAATAAAACACCATAGGCATTGCTCTGGAGAGAAGATGATCATTTTATTATTATTGGTTTTATTTTCAGCCATTCTTGTGTGAATCTTGATTTGGAAGCCAGCAAGAGGCCTATATGCACAGCTGCATTACAATTTCGCAGTAAATACAGTGGCAAGGTCCATGGAGTAGCACTTTCTTGGAACAAAACCTTAAAAACAGCAACAGGAATTCTGAAGGACTAAGCTTGCTTTGGCTTATGGATCTGCTCGTGCCTGGCTTAACCAAAAGACAGAACTTCAGTGAAAGTAAATGCCCAATTGGGGCTGGTTCTGAGGCATAGCAAGTTAAGCCACCACCTGCTATGCTGGCATGCAATGTGGGCGGCAGTTCGAATCCAAGTTGCTCTACTTCTGATCCAGCTGCCTTCTAATGTTCCTGGGAAAGCAGTAGAAGATGACCCAAGTACCTGTGCTCCTGACCACACATAGGAGATCTGGAAGAAACTCTTGGCACCTGGCTTTGCTTTAGCCCTGGCTCTTGCAGCCATTTGGGAGTAAACCAGCAGATGGAACATCTCTCTCTCTCTTTCTCTCCCTCGTTCCCTATCTTCCTCTCTTTCTCTCTCTGTAACGTTGCCTTTAAAATAAATCTTTTTTAAAAAAAATACTTTTAGGGCCCGGCGGCGTGGCCTAGCAGCTAAAGTCCTCGCCTTGAAAGCCCTGGGATCCCATATGGGCGCCGGTTCTGATCCCGGCAGCTCCACTTCCCATCCAGCTCCCTGCTTGTGGCCTGGGAAAGCAGTTGAGGACGGCCCAATGCCTTGGGATCCTGCACCCGCGTGGGAGACCTGGAGGAGGTTCCAGGTTCCTGGCATCGGATCGGCTCAGCATCGGCCCGTTGCGGCTCACTTGGGGAGTGAGTCATCGGATGGAAGATCTTCCTCTCTGTCTCTCCTCCTCTGTGTATATCTGGCTGTAATAAAATGAATAAATCTTTAAAAAAAATACTTTTAGAAAAAAGCAAATAAATATCCAGGTTATTCCTAAGATGAGCAGTACTGGATGACTTCTAAAACCAATTTCTGAGTAGTACCAAGTGTGCATTACTCCTTGTGGCGGGGGTTGGGGGAGGTAGAAGAAAAAAAAAAAAACAAGACATATATTTCACAGAAACTTGATTAATTTTCCTCCTTTGGATAGAACCATGTTTTATTCTCAGATTATGTCTTCCCAACTTTGGGAGGGATTGAAGACTCTTCCTTTGATGCACTAATGGTGTGACATCATTGTATCGTTTGCTGTCTGACTTCATTGGTCAGTATGAGCTTGGCAGTTTTTTGTTAGCCCCCAAAACTGAAGTTTTGCTATGGTTGCATCTTGGAGTTCCAATGTCTGACAATAACTTACGTGGAATATCTTCCCCAATTAGCACTTCCCATGACATCAAATAATTGGGAATCACGATTTGTTGATGGGTCTTGGTGTGAGTGTGTGTTCACTCTATGCTGACACTGACAACAGTAGAACCTCCCTAATACCCCCAGTGCAGAAGCTCTGTTCATTGCTACCACAACTGAGCCTCATGAGGTTGCCTACAGTGAATAGTTTCAGGTATGTGCTGGACTGCAGAGAAAATTGGCTTAAGTCTTATAATGTCTCTGAACACAAAGGTTTCAAAGCTTTGCTACTGATTATCTGTCTGATAGAGAGAACTTGTTCTTTTCTCTTGAGAATCCTTCTAATGTTAAGCACTCCAAGTTGATGTTTGTCCACAGTGGAATTGGTTATGTTTAGTAGTGTCCAAACGAATGTAGGAGAGTGACTGATGGAGGTGATTTATTTAGCCTTGGTCAAGTTCACATGGAGTCGTTCTAACAGGACTTACAGACAGCAGAACTAACTCTTGGCTGAGGTGAGTTTCCATTTCTGCTATTAAAGTAAGCATCAGTACTTCAGAGGACACTTGCTTTCTCATCTACAGTGGATTCCACCTTGGATTTTAGTATATTTCATTTACATACTACCTATCCATGTCTTTTTTTCTTAAAGGCAACAACTTCAGTCAGCATTCCCATATTTTATAGTGAGTAGCAGGCACAATTATTGATAATGAAGAAACAATGACATTTCAAAAAGCCTCCCTTTATAAGCAGACACCATGCTTCATAAGCTTTAACCATAAGCATTTCTCTTTCTCTTTCTTACACACACACACACACCCATTGCACCATTGCAAGGCAAATATTTATTATCTTCTTTTGACATATATAAAAATTGAGATGCAGGTTAACTAAATTGCAGAAAACTGGACAATAAAATAAATACTAGATCTTTCTGATTGCATGTTGTTTGATAAGTCATATCATTTCACAAAGTGCGTGGTCTAGGGCATTTGGCATGTTTGGGGCCTGAGAACCTCTGATTATTCCTTCTATATTTAGAGAATTTTCCACTAATAAATTCATATTATTTAAGACAGAAAACAGGAATTCATTAACCACTCCGTCTTGTGTATGACTGTGGCCCTCCAGTCAGTCACATATGCATGACATGTTGACTTGGAAGGGGATGGAATGAAGAAGCACGCACCATGTGGAGCCCATTTTGTTAAGGGCAGCGGCAGAGTCATGCAGCCTTCAGAAGCAACAGAAGTAGAGATTCCAGGGTGGCATCCAGTGTCCAGGCTAGGGACCGAGTCCTGCTGCCTGTGCCCCGAGATGTAGCAGCACTATCTCCCCGGAAAGTCTTGGGTATGTTGAACCTTGCTTCTGAGCCTAATTTTCTGACTTTCCCAGAAATGTTCTGAATACTCCAGTAACTTTTTAGGAAACTTCTACTGCTGCTTAACTAGCTAGAGTTACTTCTATCGTTGCGAACTAAAGATTTGCATTTTACTTTTCCCTCACAGTAACTTTGGTGATAGACATGGCATAAATTTCATTTGTTGGTGGACAAATGCTAAAATAATTGAATAAAATATATTAACAGACACTTTCTGGGTCTTTTAGCATCATGATCACTCTCTGCTGTTGGTTGAACGTCGCCTCCTAAACTCATATTAACTTTTAATTGTTATGGTTACAGTATGGAGACAGGACTTTTTAAGAGCTGATCAGGTCATGGGACACCACTGGATCCGCTGACTGGGTAATGGCCATTTCCGGGGGACCAAGGAGCATGCTCCCTACCCTGTCTATGCTCTTGTAGCATGAGATGCCTCCTCCCAGAGAGAAGGCCCTCACCACATATGGTGCGTCGGCCTTGGACATTCCAGCTTCCAGAAGTGAGAGCCAAAGAAACTACTCTTGCAGATTACCCCTTCATGGGGTTCTGTTATTACATTAGAAAATAAGCATCTTCTGTCCTTTGACTGTGTCTCCATTTACTAATATACCCTTCCAAACAAAACATGTCATCCAGAATAGTAAATATTTGCAATCTGCCTGGACTAGGTAAAGTGTTTGGCATGATCATCTCCTTTGGTTTTTTTTTTTTTAAAGATTTATTCATTTTATTACAGACAGATATACACAGAGGAGGAGAGACAGAGAGGAAGATCTTCCGTCCGATGATTCACTCCCCAAGTGAGCCGCAACGGGCCAGTACGCGCCAATCCGATGCCGGGAACCTGGAACCTCTTCCGGGTCTCCCACGCGGGTGCAGGGTCCCAAATCCTTGGGCCATCCTCAACTGCTTTCCCAGGCCACAAGCAGGGAGCTGGATGGGAAGTGGAGCTGCCGGGATTAGAACCGGTGCCCATATGGGATCCCGGGGATTTCAAGGCGAGAACTTTAGCTGCTAGGCCACGCCGTCGGGCCCCATCTCCTTTGGTTTTACAAATGTGTCTCAATCTCTGTGGTCTTGGATGATGAAAGCTGTCTTAGTACTTCACTGCATTGAAAAAATTGGCTAAAAATTTTTATTATTAATGAATATGCTGTTATAAATATGATCTAAGTGGTAAATATTAAATAGGAACCTAAAATATAAAGTACTGCCAAAAGACAGCAATCTTAGATGGTTCAATAATAGTTAAGTGGGATCAGGACTGACCAAAAAAGATTGAGCTTAGTTCCAAACTTATAAGCACTTGTAAGCTCCCAGTCAGGGAGGAACAAGGACTACATGGCCTCCAGCCAAAGAAGACTAAAAAGCGATTTCTGCTTTGAATAAGAGGATGTGCTAGATGACAAAAATGCATAGTTCAGTGATTTTTACCTTCTAAAACAGCATAGAATCACATACTATGAATTGGCTAAATGTGAGGCTTTAAAATGTCAGCTGTGGAGATTTCTGAGATCCAGGGACTTAGACCTCAAGTTCCTTGACTGCTCAGTAGAGAAATATTTGGATGAAGTTCATCTACACAAAGCAATATCAGTTTTTCATCTTGGCTGAATTTGGAGAAATTTCAAGCCCCAAGTAGATGACATTGTGATACATAACTGCATTCAACAAAATTTGCAGGTTAAAATACAGTAATATTTTTAGTGAAGTGAGAAAGTTGGCCATAAGTAAAAGCCTGACAAATAAGTAAATTACAGTTCATGTTAGAAGCTATGGGGTGAAAGCGACGGAATAAAGGGAATCCAGGGGCACACATTAGGCATAATGGGCAAAGCCACCACCCGAGACACTGGCAGCCCATACGATGGGTATCAATACGAGTCCCAGATGCTCCAGTTCCAATCCAGCTCCCTGGTAAGGACCTTGGAAAGCAGTGGAGAGCTGGCCCACGTCTGATGAAGCTCCAGGTCCTTGCCTTCATGATAGCTAAGTTCTGGTTATCACTGCAGTCATTTGAACAGTAGACCAGCAGATGGAGTGTCTCTTTCTATTTCTCCTCTCTGTTTCGGTGTCTCTCCCTGACGAATAAGTCAGTAAAATCTTTTAAAACTAAGACGTAAATAAATAAGTGAGATCTATACAGTAGCAGGAGTGAGAGTAACTTGCAAACTTGCTAAAGGTGGTCATGGCAGTTCCCAGGGAGAAGGTAACTTCTGAGCAGGCTGGTGGAGCGTCTGGGAGCCAGCCCTGTGGCTTTAAGGGGAAAAATCTTTCTTAGCAGATCAAATAGCCTGGAAAGCAAAGGCAGGAGGGCAAGACTCGGCTGCGTGTACTCCGGAACAGCAAAGAGGCCAGTGTGTTTGGAGCAGAAAAGCAAGGTTGGAAGTACAGCAGCAGCAGAAGAGGTTGAAAAGGGCCATGGATGGCCTTGCAGGCAGACTTCAGATCAGCCCTGATAAAGCAGGAGAGCATTCTGGGAGCCACTGTTCCAAAGCAGGCAAGTGATGATGGTGCAGTGCCTGAGCTGACAGCATGGCCGGTCATGAGAAGCCGCAAGAGTCTCAGTGTATGCTGAAGGTAAAACCAATGGCCCTTCCTACCAGATTACATGAGGTTTACTAAAGTCAAAGAAAAGAGGATAAATCCAAAGTGTTAGGTGCAAGTAGCTGCAAAAGTCGGACTTGCCAGTAGCTGACTAGAGCAAAAATGTCCTCATCTGAGGACATGTTAAGTTTCCCATCTAAGTGGCTGTGTTGATTAGGCAGCAGATCACACCAGCCTGGAGACCTAGGAAAGGGTTAGCCTGCAGGGAAAACTTGGAGGATTGTTGGCTTGGGGCTGCATTCAGTGCTGCGATGCTAGATGAGGAAGAAATGTAAATACAGAAAGAAGAGGCCTAAGAAAGCAGCCCTGAGTCAAATGAACACTAACCGGTTGGCAAGAAGAGAATGAACCAGTGAGATACACTGACCATGAGCAGGGAGGAGACAGGAAGAGAACAAGGGACTCTGCTGTCATTAGTCTATAAGCATCTAACCTTGAAGACTTCAGAAGTCAACTAAAACATATCTTTGGCTTCTAACTAGTAAAGAAATAATGTTACAGCTCTAGATAAAAAAGGAAAAGCAAAAAATAAGAGGAGAAAAGGAAGGGCTATGAAGAAACAGCAGAAGAAAAGAAGGAGAAACAAGAATATAGATGAAGTTCATCTCTACCAGACGATTTAAACATTTCATCGTGGGGGCTTGCACAATAGCATAGTGGGTTGATTCTCACAGGCACCCCAAATGGGTGCCAGTTTGTGTCTCAGCTGTTATACTTCCTTTTGTCTCCCTGCCAATGGCCTGGGAAAGCTGCTGCTTTTCCAAGGAAGGCCCAAGACTATGGGCTCCTGAACCCACGTGGCAGACCTGGAAGAGGTTCCTGGCTCCCATCTTTGGATCAGCTCAGCTTTAGCTGTTGCAGCCATTTGGAGAGTGAACCAGCAGGTGGAAAATCTCTGATCAACCCTAGGTTGTTCTGAAGTCTCCCAAGATTCCTTAGTCTGTGATATCTTGTCCTTAAAACCTTGTACTTGATCATGGACAGTGAATAAATGATGGTTATCTTTTTAATCACTGATTATAGTACTAATGGGATATTTTTGTAATTAGTCCTTTATGTGTGAAGATAACATCTTAAACCTTACAATGTCACCAAGAAGCTACTTTTAGTTTCTTTTGGGGTAGTTACACTAACAGAGAGTGGTGGTTCCTAAACATAAATTATTCTTTTGAGAAAAAAACTCCATCAGAAATAATATCCTTAGACAACATCCTGAGGAAGTCAGTGATCATTTCATGTGAAATATTATGGCCGATGCTTTGTACTCAGTTTATACAGTGATGTGGGACCGGGAAGAAAATGCAAGCCTTTGAGTTCGCACACTTGGTTTTAGATCCTGGTTCTGTTGTTTCCCAGCAAGAATGAACTTGCTAGATTCTGAATCACCTGTCTCTGTGTCATCATTTTCACTCTCTGTGTCTGATATACCAGTCCTTGGCATGTTCACCCAGAAAAAGCCTCAGCACATCTCTCTCTAGGACACCCTGGCTCTCCTCCACCCGTTGACTTCTCTGAACAAACGCACACCTCACACATTCCCATTGCCTTCTGAAGAGTCCCCGCGCCTCCTGCTGCCCACATCCCTGCTGAGCTATGTTCCCCAAATCTTTTTGGAAGCGGTCTTTTAGGACTCTTCCTTTCCAGGCACTTTGAAATGACTGCATTCTTAAATAAAAACAAAATGTTGTCACTTTATATATTCCCATCTTCTACTAATAATTCAGACACAAATTAACATCTTTGCTTCACTATCAGGAATCCATGAACTAGCTGAGCTAGTCCTTTGGGATTATAGAAAAGAGAATACTTATATACTTGTTAACTTAAATGTATTCAGAGTTGTTTTTTATTCGGCATTTAAAATCTTGGCTACGCAATTGTGGCCCAGTGAATTAAACTGCAGCCTGGGATGCCTGCCTTACAAATCAGCTCTGGTTCATACCATGGTGACTACTTCTGATCCAGCATTTTTTATAAGAAGGCAGTGAATAATAGCCTAAGTACCTGAGCCCCTGCCACCCACATAGGAGATCCTGCAGCCTGTCCAACACCCAAGTTGTTGCATGCATTTGGGAATGGAACCAGCAAATCAAAAGTCCTCTTTTTCTGTTTTCCCACCTGTATCTCTCCCCTCAGCTGTCTCTCCATCACTTTGCTCTCAAACTAAATAAATAAATAAACCTTTTTTTTTTAATTTATTAATTTCATTGCATTATGTGGCACATTTTTTTTTATGCACTGGAATTTCCCCCTCCCCTCCCCAAACCCCCCCTCTCCCACCGTGGATTGCTTCACCTTGTTGCATTTCCATAGTTCAAATTCAGTTGAGATTCTTTCATTGGAGGTTTTGACCAATCATAAAGTCCAGCATCTTATTGTCCTGGTAAGTTCAGTGGCTTCTTGGTGAGACCATCTCTGGTCTGAAGGTAGAACCAGCAGAGTATCATCCCAATCAAGTAAAAAACCCAACGTAATATTTACAACCATTTACAACATTATGGCATTACTTGACATGGTATTGATTAACCAATATGTTACTAGGGAAATGCATGTTCTCGACCACAACCTGTAACTTCCTCATAGACATTTCAATTTTGGTTTATATTCAACCATGTTCTATATACCTTAAAATGGCTATAGATTGCTATTCAGCTGTCTCTTGTCTATTTCAATGTTAGTATTTAGCATTTTATAGCATTGAAGCATGATTTTGCTGAACCTCGTTGTTTTTCGGGTAGTCTAACTCTATAACTTTAACAGGACAAATGTTAACAGTTTCGGTGAACGTTTTTGGGAGGGGTGTGCAGAGAAATCTTCAACACCCCAGAGAGGAGTAACTGATCTTTGTGTCCCACCCAGTGAGTTATAAGTGCATCCCGGCTGACCGCTTCCTGTCTGTTTCTAAGCTTTCCTAGTTGTTCTCTGTCTATCTATTCTAGTTTGTTTGTTCATATGTTTGTTTGTTATGAGGGGTTTCTGGAGCAATCCTGATGGTCCTTACAAAAGAGGGTGGGGACCCAAAGTTGGAAGCAGGCAAGGGCCAGAGAAAGCTCCTCTCCCTAGTTCCAAAGGAAGTTTACAGTTCTTCTGTTTCTGCGGACTGCTCAGGGATCCTGGTTGTCGTTCCGATGATCCTGGATCCTGCAAGGAACCTTTTTTTTTAAAAAAAAAAAAAAATCACAAGTATGGTATTGATGCTCAGTAAATACATTTGAAACTTTTGTACAATAGGCAGTTTGAGTTGATTATGGTAGGCATTTTGTCTTATACACCTTAATTAACTATATTTACAGGAACTACATAAAGGCTAAAATGTTGCTTCATTTCATCATAATTCCTGAAAGTTCATGGTTTAGTGATTGTTGTGGTTGATGATGATGATGATGATGTAGCGTTTTAATAGGACTTCATAGGATGGTCAAAGCAGCTTCACACCTGTGGATTCTCCCAGTCCTGTAAGAGTCACAGGCAAGTGTTTCCCTTCCATTATTCTTAGCTGAGAAACATTAGCCTCAAAGATGTCATGATACGTCCAGGAAATAGTGATGCTACTATTAGAACTCAAGTATTCTGGCTCCAAATTCTCTTTGAAGTTCAGGGTTTTTTTTTCTAACATCATCTGCCAATCCTCACATAAACTCAGGTGATATAAATACCCCAAAGTCTGATATCACTGTTCTAGCTGTTCAATGGTTGATACAGATAAGCCTGTGAATTTACATGAGAAAATATCAGTTATTTGTAAACTAGGATGCTCTGGGAAACTAATTTTACCTTTGTTACTTGTGCTTTATCACACTTATATTAAAACAATATAAAAATTTGGAGTGACTTCTAAGTTTATCACCTTAACTTCATTGCTGTTATTTGTTTCCCAATTTTTGCTATTTACAAAGAACAAGAAATCATAAAAGATTAAGTGAACCTGAAATGCTTTCTTAAATAATAGAATAGATGTATGAAAGAACACAAGTCCATTTGGGATCTAGAGTTTGGCAGTCTCCTTCCTCCACACTTGGCTGCACATAATGTTGAAAGGAGTGGCTGTGAGGGCCCAAAGCAGCAATGACTCTGAGGCCGCACACGGTTTAGCTCTTCTCTCCTGTTCCTCCAGAGTGTGGGACAGGAGCAGGCTTTTGTCTTCCTCTCCTTTATCTTGGACTGCATTTTTCACACATGTAACAGAAATACCTTTTTGAAACCTGACTTCATGTTGGGCACTGTCCTAGGTGCTAGGCAAGTGTCTGGGGTTTATTTTGCAGATTCTAAAGGCTCTTGGGGAACAGATGTCCAATCCAGTGAGCATACTTTGCTGCAGACTGTGCAATGAGTGGATCACCCTTAGAAGCACATGAGCATTGAAGGGTTGGTTGGAAACTCAGGCAAAGCAGATCGGTAAGAGCTTTCTGGGGGAAGGGATGCTTAATGACCTAGGGTTGTGGAGGAGGCAAGGGTGTAGAGTGTAGGAGTAGCAATGGGGGATATACCTCTTAATCCGCTTATTATTTTCAACACCCTTCTCAATACTTTTTTTAAAGGCTGCTAGCTGCATACCAGTTATACATGTTCTTTTTTCTGCGATAGATGGAATGGCTGGAAATATTTGTCAAGTTTCCTTGTATTCAGGCATGGGATTTGAGGGTGTCCCTGTAACAAAGGAAATAGGTTCTGATTTATTCTTTCTCCCATTCTTCTTTCTGGAAGGTGAGTGCGGTGGTGAGAGTTCTGGCAGTCATCTTGGACCATGAAGAAAAGGGGACGCAGGAATAAACACACGGAGAAGTAGATCTGTGCACCAGAAGGAGTACAGTTCTCTGACTTCACTGGCAGCAGATCTCAGCAGTCTCTCTTAAGTAAGAAACAGAATTCCCTCGTGCTTCCCCAACACCCCTAACCCCACCATTATATGCAAATAAACCTAATTATGACCGATCCATCTTCCAAGGTCACTCTAACTCACAATTATTATTTCCTTCTCTTCCTTCGTATGCATGTTTGCCCCTTTCCTCAAACCAATAAATCTCCATCTGAAGAATTCTTTTGTTTGGCTCTGTGACTTCTCCTGGATGTATCCATTACCTTTCCAACAAGTTACTGGCTCCACGAGGGGAGGATGCTGTCATACATTATTGTCACCAACATTTCTAGCAAACTGTTTGGCATACAGCGCACATCTCATAGGTGCTCACTGTTTGGTAACACCATAATCTCCCTGAAAAGAACGTGGGGATTTTAAAACACATACTATTCTCCAGACTATTCATAACATTAATAGACAAAAACATGCTGATTATAACATACTACTAGCAAATAGTTGCAAAGGAAAATAAGTCTTCAAGCGGGGAAAGGGGAAATATTCATGAAGCAAGACCTTTCAGACACTTGGGCATGGTGTCACGTACAGTGGAGAAATTTATGTTTAAGCCATTAGGATCACCTTTTAGGCCGAAGCCAATGACAGAGGCCCACTGCCTCCTGCACTCAATACAGCTTCATGAACGTGCAAGCTGCTTGTGCTCAGAGTCCACGTACCTCACAAACACTCTCCATCCTGGTCTTGAGTTTAAAAGCAGAATTCATTTTCATATGCATAAAGCACATTCTACCCTGCACGGTGGCTCGTGCTCGCTTCTGGGAGTACCACTGCATGCCATGCTTCAGGCATCTGCCTCTCTGCAGAAACCCAGCGCCAAGCCACCACCCTGTGGACAGAGCCACGGAGCCCCTGGTCTAGGAAGTGTCATGGGAAATAGGCCAGTGAGAGTGTGGAGGAAGCCTCAGTTCCGTGTGCATGTCAACCAAATGCAGAAACATGAAAAACAACAAAACAGGAAGGCAATTTCCATTATCAAAAGAAAGCAAAATCGCTTCTTAATTTGTCTCCTCTTTACCAGTTTTAAAGCTAGACACTTGCTCTTTCCTCATTAACTTTAGTCTTTGGAGTAAGTTTTTCCATGGTAAGCACTCGCTACAAAATCATTTTCACACGTTTTTCAGATACATCAATCCTTCCGGCATTCCTCTGTGCACACATTATGGTACCCGGGCTCTAAATATAAAAGACTTTTATTATGTCCATTAACCATGGACATATGTGCTCCAAAAGTTTCCTGACATGCAGTCATTTGTGGTTTTTTAATTATAAGCAGAAAATATTCACTAGAAAAATAAAGAAGGGAGCCCCTAAGTAGATCTTTATGCAATTGAGTTTTTGTTTGTATACGAACAACGAGAGAGTAAATGAGTCTCCCAGTTGCCACATTCAGGATGTGAGGATACGTGTGCTTTTACAGACACAGAAATTCACTTGAGCAATGAAATCCACGCACGGTCCGTAACTCAGACATCAGCAATTGCAGGTACCTCTCGCTTGTTTCTAAAGTAAGGGCATACAAATTTTCCCTGAACCCTTCAGATCTCTCTCTCTCTGAAAGAAGATTAAATGGGGAGTTAGATAATGCCCAGGAAATTCTTGACAAAGTCATATTTATTGAATGCGTTTTATTTTAACAACCAAAAAATTCTAACAGCCTAACAATGCACATAAGTTAAAAATTAATTATCACTTAGTGATAACAAAGATAGTTGATTTACATGGAAAAAAGAACATTTACAATATGTTAATCCTTATTCACATTGTTGATACTGCAATAAAACACAATTTGTTTTTTTCTTTTTCATTTCACAAAAAAAGGGTGGGAAATTGTGCTTTGTCAAGAGGCACTACAAGAGAAAGTTTCTTCTTCCAAATAGATATTATATGACAGATATTGAATAAATAGACATATATGCATTGTAATTCGCAAAGATCTGGCAAGACCACAGGCTAAAATGCCCACAGATTCACTTAGAACCACTGCAAACTCGGCAGTGAAATTAAAAAATAAAAGGCAAGACTTAGCATTGAAAAATACCTAATAAATTTTTGGTTGAAGTGTAAAAGATACCAAATGCGGATGCCATCAAGAGATGAGCCACCTTGTGAGAGCTTGGCAAATCAGTTTCTATGATGTGTACAGAGTGACCTTCAGCAACAGTGTCAGAAGACAATTTGGAAAGAGTAACTCAGAGATCCGGAAGCAGCAACCACGGACTTTCTAATTCAAGCTGCAGCATACTCCAGACGGAGGAAGGATGGGCCCAGCGCTGAATTGCAAACAACCATCCTTTGGCAAAGGTATAGGACGCTCATGTCAAGATCATTTTTCAACATCATTATTTGAAAAAGTACAGGAAAAGGTCCCTTTAAAAACTCCAGAGGTTACTGAGCAGCTAGAATTAGCTTGTATTGCAACATGTCTTCTCCCTGTATATTGTAAGTTCTGAGTTAATATCTACACATAGAGGTTTTTTTTTAACTCCTACCTTTTATACCTTTCAAATATATAAATAGTATTAACAGTTATATTACAATGTTTGTGTAGTAAACAGAAAATAACTTTCAAAGTGATATTGCATGAGGTCTTTTACAAGGTTGCATGAGAGTACAACTCAAAAAAAAAAAAAAATTCCAACCACGTGGGACCGTGTAATGGCCATGGAAAGCATGGATTAGGTTCTCTAGGCCAGTCCTGAAGGTGAGGTCTCCTCTTGCAATTACTGTTAAGCAGAAGTGGAAAGTAATGCTACTGGTATTTTTGCTAGGAAGCGGAAGGAGATTTTGGAGAACTCTAGATCGCAGCTTTAATGTTCATTCCACTGAGCAGCCAGTTGGCATTAGTTCTGCTTTATGTAAGGTAATTGCTATGTAGGTAACTGGGATGCCATTTCCTTTGACAAATAATAGGTGATTCTACTACAGCCGCTTCACTTGCTCCACTGCCTGGAGCTGCACAGTGATGCAAAACCAGGTTTGTATTAGGGCTGCCATACCAGGGGACAGAACAGAGGGCTTGGGTGATCGGGATTGCCAAAGCTTGGTGTAGCTGGATGGGATGTGTGTGAGGAAGAGGAGGAAGTACTAAAGTAAAACAGAAGTAAAAAAAATGCCATTTCAGGAGAGGCATCGGATGGAGATCTATTTGAGCGGGAGCCCTTTAACAGGGCAGCAACTTCTTTCCTAAGTTAACATTACACTGAACTATTTTCTAGTAAAAAAAACAAAAACAAAAACAAAAAACAAAAACAAAAACTTAAAACCAGCAACAACAACGTTTAAATGAGCAGGCTTATTCATTACTAATATTTGAAGCCACAAGCAGTTAAATAGAGTTCACAACAAAATGTGGCTCATACTTGGAATTCCGTCTGTCCGACATCAAAATGTCATTTTCTCACGACTACTAATGGACAAGTGTTCTCTGCACTGAATCTCAGCTTCACTCATTTAGAATTCCACAGAAAAGCATCCGTTCACTACAGTTATGACAAATTGAATAACGGAATGTATCAAGTCATTTTATTGAGTCACTTTAAGTGTGCATTGTGTCTTTAGTAATTTGACTTGTATCATTTCAATGCGCCCTGATTTTTGTGTTTTTGTCACTTTCCTTTCTTTGTTTCTCCTTCATTCTTCCTTCCTTTCTTTCTTTCTCTTTTTTTTTTTTTGGCAGTGTTGATTTACTTTTCTTAAATACATACCTCAAAAATTACCCATTAAGCTGCCAGATAGGAAGCCAAAGAATTAAAAAAATAATAAAATCAGGGATAAACACAAAAAAATAAATAGGAATTCAAAAATAGTCACCCCACCCTGACAGCAGGCCGCAGTTTATCAAAAAGCCAAAGCGACTCACTGTGAAGTGGTTTTTCTGTGTGTTTTTTTCTTTTAATACATAAACAAGTCTTTTCTTTAAGAACTCATTTCACAGTCTATTCTTTCAGGTTGTAAAGTTCTCTGTCCCATGCAATTTTTAATATATATATATATGTAAATATAGAGATATATACATATACATATACACACACACACACTTGTAGCTTCCTTCATTGACTCCGTAGGTCTTTTCATCCTGGACTTGCTGATGTCTCTTCTGGAAGTGCAAGGCAGATGAAGGCAGAGTCTCCTGTGATTCTCATGACGGTGAGCCAGTCCGTTGCAAATGTGTAACACTTTGAGTGTCTTTGCCAAGGCTATGTCTGATTCAGAAATACTGAACATAGTCTATAGGTGTATCCTGTGCAACAAAGAAATGTCACTTAAGGTAAGAAAAACAAAACAGACAGACATAAAAAGACACAAATAAAATAAAGCAAAAAATTTTTTTCGTTTTTTTTTTGTTTGTTTGTTTTTTTGTTAAGGAACTACAACAGAACATCCTTGGAGTGATGTATTGCTTGACCACAGGGCAGTTCACATTATCTCTGGTCGATCTCCGCTGGCGCTGCCTTGCTCTTGTCGGCGCCTTCCTCCTCAGCCTCTACTTTGTACATCTCCTCGGAGCCTTCCTCGCT
The DNA here is from genome assembly GCF_030435755.1 of Ochotona princeps. NCBI lineage: Eukaryota > Metazoa > Chordata > Mammalia > Lagomorpha > Ochotonidae > Ochotona > Ochotona princeps. The sequence continues at coordinate 74,501,038 of NC_080836.1, forward strand.
GTCGTTTTCCTCCGACTCGGTCAGCAGCTCCTCGTCCTTGTACTCGGCCACGTCCACCGCCGAGCCCAGGTGCTCCTTCAGCTTCCCGTGGTGTTTCACGTGGTACCTCTGGTTCTGAAAGAACTTGATGATGGTGTGTTTGGGGAGGTCGAGCTGGGCCGACAGGGTGTGGATGGCTTCCTGGTCGGGGTACAAGCCCACATCGTGAATAAAGCTTTGGAGAATCCCTAGGGCTTCCAAGGAGATCTTTGTGCGAGACCTGGGCTTTTTGGCACAACCGTCTTCGGCCGCAGGGGGCGGGGGTGGTGCTTCTTCTCTGGGAGGTGAGCTCTCCTTGGCCGGCTGAGACTGCTGTCTGTGGAGAACCTGATAAACCAACAGAACAGAAAGTCACCATGGGACCACAGTGCTACCTTCAGACGCACCAGCCCTTACAACTGTGCACTGTTTATCCAGGACTGGAGTCACACCTGTTGGAGATGGACTTTCTCAGCATCACCATAAACCAATCAACCCTGTGTTGGGGCACACCTCCTAATTTGTTTTTAAAAATTCTCTCTAAAAAGTAAGGTTTACTTATTTGAAAGACAGACTCAGAAAGAGAGGAAGAGACTGAAAATCTTCCATCTGCTGGGTCACTCCACCAGTGGCCACAAGGGAGCTGGGCACTTCCTCTGGGTCTCCCACATTGGTGCAGCACCCCACTGGCTCTTGATGTTCATAAGTGCTTCGTCAGCACTCTTTCTGCATGAAATTCTAACGTTGACTTAGTAACTTCTTCAGTCTGACTTAAAGAGGATGGGAGCATCTAGTTGAACGGGTAAGCCACGAGAGTACCCGGCTTCCTCTCCTGCCTCTGCTTGTGGCCTGCTGCTACAGAACCTGCAGGCTAGCAAATGATAGCTCAAGTGCAGGGGCTTCCACTACCAGGATGAGTGACCATGTTGAGTTTCCAGGCCCCAGCTTTGTGCCCCTTCCGCAAAACCACTGAAGGCATTTGAGGAGGGATCTCCCTCTCGTCCTCTCTCAAATAATAAATAGATAAGTAAGTAAATGTTTCAAAGAGGAAGGAAAGAAGGATGTACAGCAGACTGTCATAAGACCTGAGCTCTGGCTCTCACACTGGCCACATGAGAAGGACTTCTTGGAGAGAGAGGAGGTAGCATCAGACTCTGACAAGGAAGCCTGGCTGCTACTCATGCCTCACAGCTTCCATGGCTGCCTTGAGCAGTCCTATCAAAATGTGCTTTGGCAGCAAGAGCTGCCTGTCCCACACTAAGCTTGACATATCACTTCTCAAGTTTTCCCAAGACCCTGAATAGCAAAGTCACTTTCCAAATCTCACACACACACACACACACACACACGCACACACGTTTCTCCTTTTCCTATTTTATATAATCTTTTTCATGTTAGAACAACAAATTAAACACTTTCTGGAGTCCAAAGGGAAGCAATTCTATCAGTGCAGACATTTTTTTTAAATGCCTAGTTATAGTCAAGAATTGCTTGACCCACCATCCCATGCCCCTAGCTGTTCTTGTCACCACCATGTACCATCTGTATGACCCATCATTTAAGCTAGGAAAAATAAGCATCAAAGCAGGAATCTAAGGAAAAATACCTCTCTGTCACTCATCCCACTCTTAGTGCCTTCTGATTTTAAAAAATAATGATTTTTTTCACTCTTGTGAAAATGCCAAGCTTTCATAGTCAATTTAATGAATATTATGACAGATGACACTGTTATACCTAATGAAAGAAACAATAAACAGGTGTTTCAACCTTTCAAATTATCAATAATCTAAAGTCATCATCAAAAGAATAATTATGAGCAAGTAAGATTCTCTGTCCTAACAAGCTGAATGTTGGTAGCAGACAGAAATATAAACCACGGCACCATAAAACAGTGGCACTAAGTCCAAATAACATTGACCAATTAAAATGAATGTTCTTAGCATTTTCTTTCCCACTTCCAACTAAGAGTAAACTCATGTGGTCTGATGTGGGAAGCTGGCATCAGCAAAAAAGTGAGAGCTCCGCTGCTCCGAGGACTTAATTATACCCAGCAGGGAAAGTAAAAGCTGCATGGGGGGCTTGTGCTGCTCACGTCAGCTTTGAGGGCAGGGAGGTATTTGCTCTGAGGCCATAACCTGGGCAGCACGAGCTCTGTAACAAACAAAGCCTGATGTCCACAGGTGAGGACTTCAGTCTTTGGCAAGAGGGGCTGGAATTATGTCCAGCACACATATTTGAAGAACATCTACTCAAACACGAGCACTCCTTATTAGAGCAATTGTGTTAATTGGAAAACAAAAGAGAACTAAAATGCCCCATTTTCTAAATTATGCTTGCCTTCTGTAGTAAAAGTCGGCATAACGGTTCCATTTAATGGAATAATTACATTGGTTCTTTAGGGGTTTTCCATTGTGCATTGGTTAGATTTAAAGAGGTTTTTCCAAAACTATACTTTGAAGTTCCTGTAATCTTTCTGCATGATAGCATTTGTTCCTCTCTTTAGATCCAACCAATTGGCCTGTTTTACCTTCTCCTGTTTCTTAGAACTGAGCAGTAGTAACACAGATGTGCAGAGAACCAAACATGGCATAGAGACGCCAGTAACGACACTCCCTGAGCACTCATGTTCTGTGCCAACAAGTTCTCAGAACTCTGTCTGGATTAATTAATAGAATCCTGACACTTCTTCAACAAGGGGTTAATTTGGATCAAGAATGTAATGGAAAGATGCAGCAGCAATACAGGAGAATCCTCTAAACAGAAAATCATACGCACCGGGAGCTGTGTCAGTCTGAGAAAGCAGGTTGCCAGAGCACAACGACAATACCACTGCCCAGCACAGATTAGAAAGATGTTTCTAAAGAGATGTACGATAGGGGAAAGAAAAGTTATCTGCAAAAGGAAATACCTAGTTGCTGGTGAGACGATGTAATATAGTGAGCAGGGCAGCATGACAGTGCCTACAGAAGGAAAAGTAGGTAGCATCTTAACATCTTCCAGGTAGGTGAGCATAGTCAAAATACAGAATAACACGAAGAGCATCTCTAAAGCGATGCCAGGCCGCCAGAAGCACGTAACTTTTTTTTTCTACACTGCCATTCTTACTTGTCTCCCTCTTGCAAATACAATATACCTAATAGCTTGGATTAAATGATTCTCAACTATTCCAATTATCTTCACTCCCTGCAAAAAATGTTGTAATTATTCTAGGCAGACCAATATTCTAAGACAATCTCTGGTATGGGGACTGCATAATTTCCTTTCTAGACAATCGTTATGAGTTTTTCTTCATATCATACAGTGTTTCCTTGTAGTGGTAAAAATACTCTGAGCAAAAACAGAGTAGAGCTTAATGCTTCTAAGATGCTTGTCCCTCAACAGGAGAAATCCATTCAAACTTTTCTGAATGAAGCACAGAATTGAGTCGCCTTTTACTTTCTCACATGTGACCTAAGCTAATGTCCTTCAGCTGCTTCCCATACAAAGCCGGCTTCTGAACTCCCACTTAGCTGAATATTTGTCTTTCTGTCAGAACTGCTCATCAGAAGGAATCGAGTGTGGTCTCTGTCCCAAGCAAGTATCCTGGGGTCAATGTCATTCATTCCTGATGGATGGCTCTCTAAGCAGTCCTATCCCAAGGCTCATCTGCCAAGTCAGGTTTACACTTCTGGCCAACTACTTTGAGATCATAGTTATTTCATCGAAAACAGAATGTCTTACCTGAGATATGCTTTTTCCTATATCTCTTTTAACCCAGATTATACTTTTCTGTAATTTTTCTCTAAGTTAAATGCAATTGAGCATCTTCACTGCTCTTTACAAAAAACTGCCCAAGTCCAGGGACACTTTATTTTCTTCCCATCTCTCAAAACAGACTCAAAGGAGGGAAAAAAATCCTGACTGTCAGTACCTACTAATGTCCTCCAAAAGGTAGGCTCATAATAATTTTATTTACTTTATTTTATTAAAGAGAAAGTGTGTGTGTGGTGGGGAGAGAATGAGAACGAATGAGAAGGAGAAAGAAAGAGCTTCTATCCAGAAGCTTACTCCTCAACTGCCCAAAAAAGCAAAGGCTTGGCTAACCTGAAGTTAGAAGCTCAGAATTCACTCTGTCTGCCTGAGTGACAGTGATCAAGTACTTGAACCATCGTCTACTTCCTTCCTTTAGTAGCAAGCTGGACTGGAAGGGGAGGGCTGGACTCCAACTAACTACTGTGATTTGGGATGTAGGCACCCCAAGTAACAACTGATAACACCAAACACCCACCTCATCACAGCAGTTCAAGCCATAAAATCCCAAAATCGGAAAGGAATCAAGTGTATATCAGTAGTAGAAAGAATATATACACACACACACACACACACATATGTGTGTGTATATAAGTGTATATGTGTATATATATACATACATATATATTTGGAAGGGTATTTAGATTTATTTTATATATATAAATCTATATTTAGATATATAATATATTGCTATACACACTAAGTGGATAAGTCACATTCTTGTTGAGTGAAATTAGGAATATATAAAAGATTTCCATTTATGTGAAAGACAAGAATAGGAGAAGCCTGGAACAACAAAAAGCAACTTAAGGGGCTTATGGGATTAAAGGGAGAGGGAAACAAGCTTTCGGAAGCACTGACCACATTCTCTATATTAGCTTGGATATTGATTAAAAGAATGTGGATGTGGGATGGGTACTGGCACAAGGGTTTGGGACGTCCACACACCATACTGAAGTGCCTGGGTTCTAGTCCTGGCTGTGCTTCCAGTTTCAGTTTCCTGCTACTGTACACCCTGAAAGACAGTACATGATGTCTCAGATGAATTGGGCTCCTGCCAACTATGTCAGAGGCCACATTTCTAGTGCCCAATTGTGCAAGGCAATAGTGAACAGCACAAGTAGGCAGCCTTTCCTTCATCCCAGGACCTATGCTGATGGCTTGATGCTTGAAACCAACTGAGAGGCAGCCAGGGCCACAGGGTGGAGGACCCAAGAATTCTACTGTCAGGGAGACAGAAAACCATCACAAGGAACTGCAATCACAATCAGATCTAGCCAAAAATAGAACAGAACTTGGAAACTGCTACTGTCAGTAGACAGAATGGAAAATATTCATATAACCAAGAAAGAAAAACTCAGCTTGTAATATACTAGCTGGACTTTCATGAGAGAATCACAAATAGTAACATTATCATAAAAACAGCCAGAAATGTGCACTGGCACATCTATCCTCAAAAGAAAGGTTAATTTACATTTAACTGAGGACTGCTTTTCTTCACCTAAAGTGCTTATCTTATTCTAAAAGGATTTTTGTGCTTAAAATAATCAGTTCTGGGTTAACAGAGTTTTTAAAAAAGTGTGCCCATTTATCAAACATTCATGGAATATCAACAATAATTGAACCTACACCTTTATAGAGCTTTTAAATAAGAGGTTCCATATCCAATAATGGAGGCTGGATAAATAGGTTATGGGGATAATGTAAACAAATAACTAGAAGTCTAGTGAGCCCCTTCTCTTATTTGTCAGAATCTCTCTGGGCTGAAATACAACAAGTATGTTTATAAATGGGCACGGAGATGGCAATGGAGAATGAGAATATACTCAAAAGAGACACCAAATTCAAAATAAAACTCAAAAGGTCCTTGCGCACCCACAGAGCACTCTTCCAGTATGTACACATGTTGTTTCTCTGCCTTCAAGACACAAAAATTCTGAAAACAAAAGGACCTAAAGGGACCATGACAAAATCTGACTAAGAAAGATAAAGCAGCTCTTCTTAAAGCTCTCGGTGTTCAAATAGATTTTGAAGGCCTCAATGAAAACCAGCTGGGAGCCATGTGTAAAATATAATGGTTTTTGCCTGCAGGGAAGGAAGTGAGATCTTGAATGATTAAGTTTAGGAAAGTATATAATTCACTGTATCATTATGGGGTGAACTGGATTACATATAATAAGCCAAGACTTTGTGGTTGTTTTATATAGAGAAAATGAGAAATTATTGAGGAGGTGACTGTATAGGGTGGTTGATCCAGTGTGGTAATAGGTTGAAACAAAGTTCCCCAGGTGGTCACATCTGCTTCTCTATGACAAACCCAACCCACAGGAGTGAGCCTTGCCCAGAGCTACCGATCCTACAGGAGGAGGCAACTCAATACAAGATGAATGCACAAGCAAGTGACTTTTGTCTAAGTTCCTCTTGAGTTAATATCATACGTATTTTGATTTGTTTAATTTCACCATACGATGACGGGATATTAAATAACTGACACAACAAAGAAAAGCATTTCTTCCACTCAAAGTTCAGAGAAAATAATGTCTTTTTAAAAAATGATTTATTTTATTTATTTAAAAGGCGAGTTATGGTGAGTGCAAGAGAGAGACAAAGATGTTTCACTGACTGGTTCATTCCCCAAACAGCCACAATAGCCAGGACCAGGCCAGGTCAAAGCCAAGAGCCTGACACTTCTTCTGTGTCTCTCACACATGGGGCAGGAGCCCAAGGATTTAGGCCATCTTTCACTGCTTTCCCATGTGCATTAGCAGGGGATGGGTGGAAAACGGAGCAGCTGGGACTCAAACCAGCACCACATGGACTGCTGGCATTGCAGCTGGTGGCTTAACCCAGTATGCCAACATGATGCCACCAAGAATATATTTTAACAGTACTAAGGATAATTAATCAAAGTTTTTGTGCATAATTCAAATGAAATTTGTGAAAGAGTAAGTGCCTGTTATTTTAAGAGTAAACTACATATAAAATGTGTAATTGAAGTTCAAGGAAAATGTAAATAAAAGATGGTTACTTCAGTGTAATAAAAAGTAGAACCCATGCATAATTTTTTCATAATATGCATTTTCTCATATAGTAAGTATTTTCAAAGGATAGTATCACAATAAATAGGAACCCATTAAAGTTTTCTTTCCTTTTCTAGTTATATGTTTGAGGCCTGATTTTCTTTGCTGTGTTCAGCTAACATCAGACTTCATATGAAATTAAACACAGAAGCAATTACAAGAACCCAGTTATGTTCCACCCAGCCAGACTTTTGAGGTACTTGCAAAATAAAATAAAACACTGTATTCCTTCATTATTTGTCTGAAGAAATTACTTTACATAAAATATACCATTTATAAATCTGCATTATATTATACTTTTCAATTAGCAAATATTTTAGAAAAATCTGAGTTTCTAATATGGTAACATTGGGTCCTCAATATTAAAAATGAAAGGGAACCCCAATACCAAAATGTTTGAAAACCTATGGGCTATCTAAATCGCATTCTACACACAGCTCTGCACCTCAGCGGTAAATATAAACAATAAATATAAAACTTAGAATGAACCTACAGTTAATGGAGTAATTTAACGAAATGGTTAAGACACTGCTCTGCCTACCTGTACACCACCTCAGAGCTCCCAGGTTCAAACCACAGCTCCAGCAGTCTGGGAGGTGGCAAGTGATGGTACCAGTATGCAGGTCCCTGCCATACATGTGAGAGCTCTGGCTGGAGTTGTTGCTCCCTGGCTTCAGTCTGATCCAGTTTTGGCTACTGTGAATAGCTGGAGGGTGAGCCAGCGGATGAGAGATTTCTGATTGACTGTCTATCTCCCTGTCTTTCAAATAACAGAACACACAAACAAAGCTTAAAAACAATCAAAATCCTTACTTGAGCCAAAAGAGCAAGGTCTCAGAAAATGAGTTTCAGAGAAATTGAGCAACTTTCTTAATTTGCTTCTTGATTTTATCATTCAAAGATATTTTTACAGGCAAAACACATTGTCTTAGACATATTATAACTCAGCAGTTTCTAACTGCAGTGATGTTACCTAAGTTGGCTCTTATGGCTATAATTTCACATCCTAACATTATAAGACTTATTAAAAACTATAGTTTAGTCTTGTTGCTTTTTTTGGATTATACAGTATCCTAAGGTCAAAACTCAAAAGATCTGTTATTAAAAAAAAAAAGTATCCATGAAGTGATGACAAATTGCAGACTACAGGTGTTAGATTACATTTTGACTCCAGGCAGGTTTAATATAAGTTGGTTTCCTTTTACAATTGCCCTTAACACATACAGCTATGGGAAGGGAATTTAGGGGAAAAAAAAGTGCGAGAAAAAGAGAGTAAGGGGGCGGGAGGTGTGGGATAGTGTTCAATAAAAGAAGACCATGTCAAGAGAGATCAATACAAACAAGCAAAATGGTAGAAAGTCTGACATGGAAATACATGTTCAATTTTATCCAGACTTAGCCTGGTTTTCCTTTAATACTGCAACCAAGACAAGACTGCAACAATGTGTATGTTTTTAATGCAGTTTAATAATCATTTCTCAAAATAAACACTTTGGTCAAAGATAAAAGCATAACAACACTGTGACATAATCTGTTAAAATAAACTTGGTGTTGCAGGAAGCATGGCTCTTAAAGCAGCCTTTGGCTTATATCACTTCCTCCTTGGTAATAAATTGAGAACTATACGAACAACTTCAGTTCAGTTGGGGGTAAAAAGTGATGTGTTGCAACCATTAATCTGATTATTGGGAGTGGCCAGAATCTACAAATGCTGAAGAAATGGCTGAGTAAGCTGCATTTTCCAACACAAGGAGATGAGCTGACAAACAGAAAATTGAGAAGGATCAGGAGTGACAGTATCTCAGAGAGACATCGTGACAGCAGAAAAAACAGTCCTCTCCCCAGCCAGAGCCTGGAAGAAGGAAAGCACGGGCACATGCTGAAGCTGTATTCTCCATTCGTATCATCTGGTAGGTCGGTTTACTTGATCACTTAGGCTTTCTACAGACACAGTAGGATGAATCCAAGGGACTATTCAGAAAGCCAAGATGCAGGTAAGACCAGGAAGAATCCATTCCCAGTTTCCAAATCCTGTCTCCCTCGCCTAACTCCCACGAGCATCCACTTCCCTGTTTCTACTCCCTCTACTACCCTTCACAATGTCTTCCCAAACTCAAAATTTAGCCTAAAAATTCACAAAGGGCCTCTTTTAAAGACCAGGTTCTAGATACAGGTAATAGTGTAATAGTAAAGTGTCTTTACAGATCTTACACTCATGTCAAAATGAGTGAAGGGTAACACAGAAATTACCAGAGCTGATAGTTACCTCTGTATATTCTGATTTTGAAATGAATGCAGGACTTGTTTTCTTGGTTTAACAGAGAAAAAGACTAGTTTTTCCTCCAGCATGAGTAAAAGAAGTTTCTGAGTCAAATTGAAGATATCCAGAGTAATTAAGTCAGGTGGGTGGGAGGTTAGGATGACATGGGTACTAGGAATTCAAAACATCATTTCAAAAGTCAACTTGGAAATTCATAATACTTCATTAATGGCAAAAAGGCCAAAAATGAAAGCTGTGCAAAGGATTTGGGTTTAAGAATAAAACATCAAAATTCTTCAACAGCTAATCCAGTTGGCTAAATAATTATCAGATGAAGTGAAAATGTGACTGAAATGAAAATAACTTCATCAGGGCCAGTGACATTTGATTTTTAAAAACAGATTCAAGGTAAGCTTAAAAGAATAGAATGCAGATAATATATCGGATAAACACATTTCACATAAATTAGCTTAATCAGAGCAAATTTTGATTCCTTTTAAGTAAAAAATGTTAAGATAAATGGAGGGAGAGAACAGATTAAGTTCACTGTATAAGAACAGATAGCATTTAGCTAGCCAAGAATTGGCAATGAGACTTAAATAATAATTCTTATGAAAAAGCACCAATAATCAGAATTCAAACCTCCAAATCTCTTAGTATTAAAATGCCAGAGATAAAAACATAGTTTAAAAATATCTATTTGGCAAATAATGATTTGGACACAGAGTTAATATGAGGAAGGAAAAATTTCTATGTGCATTTAAAAATAATATTACATATTCATACACAAATTATATAATGTAATTTTATGGTCATGTGTCAAATTTCTACAATTTAAATTCTTAGGACATTTTTAAACCTCTTTGCCATCTTTTGGACTTCTCATTTCTTGAAGAAAAAACTAGAATTAATTACATTTATTCTTCAGAGGATAAAATGAACACACAAAATTCAGCTCTGACCCAAAAATCACAATCCCCTATGTCTAACTCTAACATGTAACAAATACACTCTTGCTGCTGTTATAAGCTACCTGATGGAGAAAAATCCATTTATTTATTGAGTTTATTGTAAATAACCATCTTCCAATTAAAATCAAAGAATAAAGCTAAAAATGAGAGATACTATTATTTAGTGCTTCAGTATTTTCAATTTAGGGGTAAAACTTAAGATGGTGAAAAGGGAAGAAAAAGAAGAATATATTATGGAGATGTTACCTACAAAATGTCAATTGTAAGTGGGTTATAGAGGCCCTGTTAAACAACACTTGGCTAAGAACTAGCTCAAGATGCTAAAATCCCATTGTGACAGTGCAATGCCATCACAATGATGATTTCCAGCTTCGGAAAGGAGAGCGGTTCAATTATTCAAAGAGAAAGGATGTATGGGTTACAGTCCTTCCTTGGAGAGGAAAAGGAAAACGAAGGTGACCCATGGGCTCTAGGCCTGTTTAGACTCCCACGACAGGCCACATTTTCTGTGTAGTTTTTACAGTTAGGGCCCTTAGAAATCAGGACAATCTGACAGTTATGGTTAGTGAAAATATTAGATGTCCACCAATAAAATACTACCTCAGCATATTTTTTGCTTTCTGGATGTAACCACTTAATAACAGGACTTGAGAAAACAGCACTGTGTGAATCAAACACATAAAAGCAAAAAAAGATTCCTTTTATAGAAAGTAAATCCTAAGCAGTGCATTATAATCAACTACTTTGGTAAAAGACAAAATACCTAGCATTACCACACCACTGACATATTACAGCTTATTACACCCTGAAGTCCAGTCTGGGTAAATAAAGTCAAATGATCAAAGAACAGCTTTCCCCTCAGACCATGAGGCAGAAGCCACTGATCTCAGAGGCATGGCAGCAAAGATTCCTGTGGCTCAGTGCTGAAAAGGTGTCAAACGAGAGCTTAGCAAACAGAGCCTTTAGTTCTCAACTCCATTCAGTTTCATCAGAGACTGACCTGCTTGGCTAAATCACTTCCTTTCAAGAGAAAAACAATATGGAAAAATTAAATGAAGTGAGGTAAAACTTTCAAACTCTAGAACATTGTTTTCCGTCTGAAACCACTCCTCATTCATTATGGGGACCTTTCTTTTACATCCTCCCCAGTAACAATCCTACTAACTCAAACCAGGCCTGTGGAGACGCCTGCTTCTGAACCTGTGGTTAGGTGTACTGGGTGACAGGCAGAGCGCTGATGGGGCCAGGCATTCTTATTTACTCTCAAGAAAATGACCCTCCTTCTCCTTGAGTTTCCATGATAGTATGGAGAAGAAAACTCTCCACTCCCAACTCCCAGGGCCACAGGGACTGGACTGGCATTCCCCTTCTCCCACAGGAAAAACTTCAGGACCCAAACCATGGATGACTCTTATGCTACCAAGAGGCCAGTCATTGAGCATCCTCACCTATTTGGATTCACAAAGCAAGTCCCGTTCCGCCTCCCTGCCAAATCGTCCTGGCCTTCCTAAGCCTATTTGCTTACCCTGTGTAGGTTGTCCCCAGAAACAGGAACTGTCAGGTCATTATACTTTCAAATGTGAATTTGCTTAGGGGTGGATTTAATTTAATAGCTGAGAACTCGGAACAAAACAAACATAGTTACAAATGACATTAGCAGGGAATTAATCATTAATGCTCTCCTTGTCTTCCAAGATAGGTCCCCCATGTTACCCCGCTGGCGTTCTCACCATCTCCTTCCCCTCTGAAACCTCAGATCTAGCCAGTCCCACGGGCTGTGATCAGCCCTTTGAAACAGCTCTTGGAATAATTTTCCCCACTCTGTATATGCTCCCACTGCTGTAATTCAGATCCTTAGCAAATCTTGCCTGGATGGCTTGGACTTCCTCTCCATAGATTCCCCTGTCATGACCATCACAGCGCCCTGCCAACAGCTGTCAGTTGCCTAAAGATGGGTCAAGCCACCAGGACACTGAGAGGACTCTGTGACCTGACTGCATCCACTGCCTCCTCCCTGGACTTGCAGGCCGGGCACCAACAAAACAAGCAGCTGCCCTGTGCGCAGGCTGCTTCTCCCCCTCACACCTTTGTGCCTTTGCTGTGCTATCCCCTTTTCTGGAAAACTCACTGCTCCTGGGAAGTCCTCAGCATTCCAGCGGAAAGGGCACATGCACATCTTTGGTGGGTTTTGGGCTACGTACCTATGTGCTGTACTGGTGACACGTCTGAGACCTGTTTCTTGGCTAATCTGTGAGTGCCTAAGGGTAGATTCCTGGTTCGATTCATTTCTGTTTACTCAAGACACAGCAACAGAACCAAATGTTATGTTTTAGGTGAATAACTGAAACTTAATTCTTAACTATAAAATGTTCAGAAAATTCTCTGCTGACAATAGCCATATTAAACAGACAGAAAGCTCTTAATTTGCAGAACACATGTAGGAGCCAGCATTGTGGCAATTGAGTTAAACTGCCAGCTGTGATGCCAGAATACTATATGGGATTCAGTTTGAGCCTGAGCTGGCCCACTTCTGATGTAGCTTTGTGCTGATACTCAGTAGAAAGCAGTGGAGGATGGTCCAAGTTCTTCGGATCCTGCACCCACCTGAGAGAACCAGTGGAAGCTTCTGGTTCCCAGCTTCTGCCTGGCCGCTGTGGTCAGGTGGGGAGGAAACTAGCAGATGGAAGCTCTCGTTAGCTTTTCCTTTTCTCTCTATAACTCTGCCTTTCAAATAAACAAACTCAATCTTAAAAAACAAAGAAAAAAACATATCTAGTAGCTCTAGTCAGGAAAAAAATGTGCAAGGCTACATAGTCATTTAAATACACGTATTACTAAAACAAAAGCTGACTCACAATAGAATAACTTAGAGCATGTACATACACTGTGAATAGGCTAACAACAGCATACAATGACTTGTGCAGTTCCATATTTTCCCAAATTATCTGAAACTCAAGAGACAAACGTTTCAGGGTGTTCCTGTTCTCAGGAGCAAGAACTGACATATCCATCAGTTTGCTTTTCTCGCCCCCTCCTCAATCTGCAGCAATATTTCTACTATCAACAGAACACAAAAGGCCTGCAGCAGACAGCTTCTGTGACAAGAAAAGTTGCCGGAGGCAAAACAGAGAAACAACAAATAAAACTGAAAGAATCCATACGTCAACAAAGGAAACCTTTTGAAAAAAGGGAATTTGTAAAAGTTAAAGACATTTACTTGAAACGCATCATCTGTTTCATAATAAAATCCCAAGATGGTGATGGCTCTTGACTGAGGCAAATAGGAAGCAACACTGTCTACTTACAACATGATACGGAGAACACTGCAGGTATTGCCCAAAACAAACATGAAATGCCAAAATGATATCTCTTTGGAGAAGATGAAGGAAGTTAATTTATGTGAAGAATCAATAAAGACAAAAAGTAACAAAATTCATTAATTCAAAGAAATACACACACACACACACATATTTATATTTCCATACTCTGAATTGAACCTCTATAGTTCCAACATCACACATTTCAAAGTGAGCAAAGCGAATGGCTTAAAATTTGAGCAACAAACTGCCTTCCCTCCATCTTGCCTGCCTTTGCAGCTTATTCATACCTTACCAAAATTTGTTTTTTAAAAATTTTCAACTGAAACTAAATAAACCATGGAAGTACAGAAACTCTAGAAACCAAGTATGAGCCATCAAGTTTATACCCATTTACATCAAAAAGAATTGGCATTGAAAAACTTTGTTTTACGATACAGTGCTTTTTAAGTTATTATATAATTTATTATATAATTACCCTTACCGACAGTATACTTTTTAAAAAAGATTTATTAATTCTTATTGCAAAGTCAGATATACAGAGAAGAGGAGAGACAGAGAAGATCTTCCATCCATTGATTCACTCCCCAAGCAGCCGCAATGACCGGAACTGAGCCAATCCGAAGCCAGGAGCCCAAGCCTCTTTCAGGTCTCCCATGCAGGTGCAGGGTCCCATTGCCCTGGGCCGACTTCTACTGCTTTCCCAGGCCACTGGCAAGAAGCTGGAAGGCAGGCAGGGCCTCCAGGATTAGAACCAGCACCCATATAAGATCCAGGCATGTTCAAAGCAAGGACTTCAGCTACTAGGCTATGATCCCAGGCCCTCCGATAGTCTAATTTTTAGCTTTGTCAGGATCTCTGTTAGAATTATAATTCTAGACTGAGCAAAGAATTCTATCAAAACTCTATTATCATATTAAAACACTTGATCATGTGTGCTTTCAAGAATCCCAACTTTCTATTTCTGAGAAGAGAACAGATTTAATGAAATATTTTTAAAGTGGAGCTGGTAAGCGGAATATTTGTGAAAAGCACCGCCAAAAAGGCAATTCATATGGCAGACACATAAAAAGAATTTATCACGTATACTGGAGCAATGGATATTAAATAATCATCTTCGAATAAACTCCACAAATCAATACGATCCTGTTGGTCTAAACTCAGAGTGGTATTGCCTAAAGGAAATCTCTAAGGTCAACCAGCAATTAACTGAAAGGTTTTGATTGAAAATACTATTGACTGCTTTCATATCAGACAGCTTCCTGGTTATTATACTTCATGAGCTAGGCAGGTGCCAAGACATTAAACTGTCAATAATCTATTAATACTAGACTGTTACGCTCACTCTAAATCTGCAAGCAAATGCATTCAAGCCAAGCGCCTGCTTAGAGCTAATGTAAATTCCCCCAGCCCCGATATGGAAATCACATCTTTATTATCCCCACCTTAAATACCTAGTAGTGTGGACAGAAGATACAAAAAGTATGCAGATAATAAATGTTTATTCAGATGAGTTTCAGTAACATTTGCTTTTTAAGAGACTGATGAAGGGATACAGAACATCTCCTAAAAGCTAACTTTCCTTCTAAGTCATATTTAACAGTTTCTAAATTGAATGTAATAAACACTTTGCAAGGAGAAATGAGAAGTTATTTCAAGTGAGGCTTACAAGTCTCTGCCACTCTGCATTTGGAAAGCAGACATACACTGGGGGTGGGGGAAAAACTTTTTAATGAATTTAATAGAGAAAAGCACTTTAATTAAATGCTGTCAAAGGGGATTGTATTAATGACTGTACACAGAGGAATTTAAAGCTGGCCAAGTTTATTTAGCAAATAGAAACTGGGCTTTCGAAGCCTGCAAGTATTTATGTTTCTGCAGTTACAGTACATCTAGGAGATGATGGTGCCAAATGAAACCGTTGAGTTATTAGATATGATTTTATTTATTGTGCATTATTAAAGTTTCAAAGGCCCCAAGGGAATGAATTTCATTTTCAAAATGAAACACCATATTTGATCGGAAAGGGTTAAGCTTCCTCAGTTTTTTTCTGTTCCTTAGAATTTTTATGCAAGTGAGTAGCTAGTGGATATGACCTTTTTAGTTCAACCAGTCAAACTTCATTTCATTGGATAGTGGTGGCAAAGAAATCAATGACAGTAATTCTCCTGTGACTTTTCTCCTTCTTTTTCAGTGATTTGTCACTAAACATAATTCATTCAATTACATACACCAATAAGCTGCAAAATGACCAAAGCTCTTAAAAATCTCCATGAAAATTTGGTTGCCATAACTTTCTTAATCAAAAACATGAGTGCCACAAACTTTTACAGATGAAAAAAGTATTGAATGTTTGACTAGGGGCAACAGGAAAAGGGAGGGGGTTCTTCCTCAGTATCTTCTACTTCGAGGTTGACCACAGAGCAAATCTACTATTAATGAGAATGTTTTTAAAATAAACGAAGAAAATATGAGCCTTCATGCACTAAAGCTGTAACGTATTGAAAAGCTGGTCTGGTTGGAAAATACTGTGTGCGTGTCAACATGATTTTCTCTACCGTTTGTAAAAATGTAATTATCCATGATATGCTATTATCCGTGATATGCTACAAGGGTGGGGGATTTCAAATAAATCCAGTGGAAGCTGAGGATTCGCCTTTGGTCTTCAGTGTCTGACACCACCACGTCTGTGAGATCACAAACCACTGCCATGACTTACCACATCCTTCTTGCAGCTATATATATATATATATACACTCTTTCACTCTGTCTTTAGATTTTAATTCAAAACACAAGAGAGGAGAGGAAGGGAATGTGAAAATAAGAACAAAAAAAATCACAAGCCCAGCATCCACTTCCTTTCAATAAGAGAATAATGATCACAAAAGGAGACTTTCAACTTTGTAAATAAATAATCTGATTTTTCATCTTCCCTCCCCATTTGAGTTATTTATTAATATCATATGACTGATCCATGTTTTTGCAATTCTGGAACATATAAGTAACTGCTTTTCCCATCTGTGCCAAGATGTTTCACACTAGTCTTTGAAAAACTGAAAATGCAGATGAAAAGGACATTAAGTCTGATTACATAGACATTCAACAGTGAGAAAGGACAGCACAGAACACATGGTGTCATGTGCCACTCAGTCTCACACAGGAAAACCTACAGTCACTGAAGGACAGTATGCTGCCTCCAGGATATCCGTTCCAGGAACTCAAAATAAACTGGTTGATTTCCACAGACAACATGCTAATAAAGCTCTCCTGGCACCATCACTCTAATATGAAGATGTATCAAAAGAATCAGCAACTGATAGACCATCTTGATGACTTGATTCAGATTATGTTTTACAGACCAGGAAGCAGTCAATTTGTTTCACTCTCTTAATTACTAAGGAAGTTACTCCACTACCTTACTATGCATACTGTTTATTTTAGACCTTCTCTCCATGGGAAGTTTTTATTTTACATGAAATATTCAAATGAGAATTCCTCCCAAAAGTATATGCCTAGTACCACATAGTTGGAATGAACTGTTAAAAAAAATTAGAAAATCCATATTTAATAAACTAACTTGCATGTAGATGTCACACATATGCAATATATGCTCAGTTTAATATGTTCTATTCTTTAGACCATGACAAAGATATCAAGAACTTTCAACATTCATGTATATTTTAGAGTTCACATTGTAGATTTTAGCTCTCGAAGTTTACCAATGATTAAAACACTTTTTTTAAAGAAAAATTTGACAGAGAACAAGGGAGTGCTTCCATCCAGATTCACCCTCAAATCCCTTTCTGTCGGGGACAGAGCAGGATCTAAGCTGAGCCTCAGGTGGTACCAGGCACTTCACCAGTTGAGCCGTCACCACTGCCTGTGAGAGGCCCCATTAGTAACAGGAATCAGGAGACAGAGCTGGGAATTGAACCCAACAGAGAATGCTGGTGTCTTCATCGCTAGGCTAAACGCATGCTCCACTTAAACATTTTTCAGAATAGCTTTGAAAGAATAATTAACTACTCATTCTGAGGTGTACTGAGCTCATCATACCTCAGTAAGTAACTGTGAAAATCATCTTTCCTACTTTGTGCCTTCAGCCAGCAAATCTGTTGGGTGTTTGGCAGCTGGAAAGCAAGTCAGAGACTCATTTATGTTACATGAGTCTGAAAAATGGATCCAATCAAATACTTCAATGACACAGAAGGAAACATACAAATTAACTTCCCTGAACATTAAAAAATAAATTTAGCTCAGTGAAAGTTAAGCTTCAGAAGATAGGAACAATCGCTATTTACATGAACTATTGCTGCCGAGGTGACTGAGTGATCATCCAGGGAGTCAGCCAGTTTTGGACACACCGGACTGCTACAATAATTTTACAAGGTTTGCTCATGTAAAAAAAATGTCCACGATGGTCACAGAGGTTTAAAACAAACCAAAAAAAGTTAAATGAAGTTTATTCAATGTTTAAGCTAGTGAATACGTCACAACTGGCTCTCCAGAGTAATAAGCATTAATTGGACAATTTGCTGATTTTTGTGTGCCTTTAATCCTGCCCTGTGCAGCTTCAGGCCACCAAGGTGTAATGATCAGCTTTCAAAACTCCTGAAAATTTAACAGCCTGTTCCTGTAAACTGGTAAGGGCTTTATACCATCACACCCTGCCTCTCACACAGAAAGTGACACCATGTTCTGCCTTGGACAAGCCGCTTTCTGTTTCCCAGACTGACTTACAGGAATTCCTTTGCCTGGCCTGACTTACCAGTCATTTTTCCGCCTCCAAAGTGATTAGGATGACCATAGTGTGATAACTAATTTTATAAGAGACTGTATCAAAAGGTGAAGAGTTATATGATTTGCAGTGAATTACATCTAGAAACAACCTGTGAGACAATTGAACTTGTGACCTTAGATCTGTCAAACCTATCTAGTTTGCTTGATCTCCCATTTCTAGGGTCAAACCGAGTAATAATAGAATAAATTAATTTCAGAACTTTGGCAGTTTTCCTTTCATTGAAAGGGTGCTTTTCTATCATTACAAGGGGAAGTTCCAGACTTCAACTTAATAAAAATCAGCAGTTTTCAGCTACATTAGATTTCCACACTAAACAGAAACAGCTGAGGAGTCACAGTAGGTAGATTTGGCTACAACAGTTTCAAACTCGGTGGCTGGCTTTCTCTTGCAATTGTCATAACCATCAGTCATAAGGAAACCAACTGGAAATTTCAGACCCCATATAAGGTGTTCCTAATCTGTTCTACTGTTCCCATTGGCCTTTCCAAAATGCCACTTGAACCTCCCAGTATCAATGTGTTTTTGTTTTTATGCTCTCCTTAGAATGCTCAAATGGGAATCAAAAATTGGGACTCAGAAATGCACAAAATGTTTCAGATAAAAATCACCTTCAAATTCACCTAGCTTAGGATATAATGTTTTACAAAAATAGTAGATGGAAACTCAAAGGCAGAAATACTTCATCAAAAATCAGGCTACGTCACTTACAGGGAATTTTTTTTTTAAAGCCACATCATTTTTTTCTCACACTGAGCCAAATGTTTATTGGAAACAGAGATAAGACAGACTGGTGCTGTGGTGCAGAGAGTTAAGCCACCCCACGCAGTTCCAGCATCCCATATGAGCACTGGTTCAAGCTCCAACTGCTTCATTTCCAATCCAGCTCTCCGACAATGTTTCCAGGGCAGAAACTAAGGATAACCCAAATGCTTGGTCCCCTGCCAGTCACATGGGAGAACCAGAGTTCTAGCCTTTTGAGGAGTGAAGTGCCTGATGGAAGATGTTTCTCTCTCTCTCTCCCTCTCTCACACTCACTCTCTCTGCCTTTCAAGCAATTAACTTAAAGAAAAAAAACAGAAACAGAGAATAATTTTCATTCCTTCACAGATGCTCCATTCCTGAAACACCGCATAGAAATTTTTAGGGAGCAATAAACATACAGAAAACATTTAAATAGGTGGAAACTATCTTTTTTTTTTTTTGCTTCAAAAGGCATATTATACCCAGACTTACGTAAATCTCAACCATGAATTTTAAATTTACTTAAAAATTATGTGAGCAAGGAGGCCCAGATTTCAAAAGAAGCATTTTTTGTTTCATTATATTAAGAAAGACATCAATTTTTAAAAATTAAAATACTGTTATATGAGGTTCTTAATCCTGTGGCTTTTGGTCATAACTTATTATATATTTGATGTGAACTAATTTGTTACCATTGATAGTTAAAACAATGAAACCTGCAAATGTTATACTTTTTTTGTTTTGTTTCAGATGTTATAGCTGACACTGTATTTCTTCTAAAATGTCCAATTTATAGGTACATGAGTCCACTTCTGTTGATTCACATACATGGGTGAAAAAGAAGTAGAATTCCAGGTTGGTAAGGACAGGAATAACGCAATTCACATGAAAATCACCCATTATTATAGTCAGCACAGAAAACGCATTAAAATACCTTCACATATTAACAAATTCTGTATCTTCAAACAACCTGTCACCATATAATTTTATTTTTTTCAAACATCACATGGCCACCAATCAACTCACATGATATTTTTAGAGAGCCACACAAATCACTTTAGACTCTACAGACTATACACAGAAGGTCTGTTTACTGTGCTCTTTAAAAAGGTAACTTCAACTCAACATGTTTAAGAGATACTATGTAGTTCATCCTGGAAAAGAGTGAAGAAAATCAAGGTAAAATATATCACCCAAGATCAGGATCACATAAACAGCATCAGCGGATTGTACTAAATCATAACCTGAACGCAGCCAGAAGGTAACTGAAAGTCTGTTTTAAAACTTGAAGTAAAGGTGGGGGAGCGGAGCAGCACTGTGGCAAAGTGGGTTAGGCTGTCACCTGCAACTCCAGCATCCCCTATGAGCATCACTTCGTGTCCCAGCTGCTTCTCTTTCAATCCAGTTCCCTCATCATGTGCCTGGGAAAGTAGCAGATGACCCGGCTGCACCTGTGTGGTAGACCGGAATGGAATTCTAGGCTACTATCTTCAGCCTGGCCCAGAGTTGGCCACTAACTCTGCTTTTGAAACAAGTAAGTCATTTAAAACTGCACTGCTTAATGTACATGGGAACTTCAGGGCCAGTGTGTTGGCATAACCGGCTAATCTTTTACCTGCAAGCACCAGCATCCCATATGGGCCTTGTTTGTGTACTGGCTACCCCACTTTCGATACAGCTCTCTCAGCCAATGGCCTGGGAGAGTAATGGGCAATGGCCCATTGGGCCATTGTGGACACACAGGAGGCTTGTGAAGAGACTCCTGGCTCCCAGCTTTTGATCAGCTCAGCTCTGGCCATTGCAGCCATTTTGGGAGGGAACCAGTGGATAAAAGACCTTTCTCAGTGTCTCTCCTTCTCTAAAACTCTGCTTCCAAATAAAAATAAATAAATCTGTAAAAATTTGTTCACGATATGTGGTATATAGAATAATACCTGGAAAACAGAAGGAACCAACCAGTGCTTGCTTTGGCAGTACATATACAGAAGGAGTTCAGCAAATATTTGCTCATTAAGTAAATATAAATATGTATGAATAAAAATAGCCAGTCCTCTGAACTATTCTGTAAGTTGAGAGCTGAGAACTGGTTTATTAATCAATTTTAATCACCTTTTCCAAATGCCAGACTTTGCTAGATAGCTAAAGAAAGGAATGTAGATGAAATGTAATGAGGTCCTCGGTCAGAACAAGGACACACAGTGCCTACAAGCACCATAGTTTCAGTTGAGATTTAACATTTTCAATCTTTGTGGGTAGGAACAGAAGGGGGTTGCATTTTAAGGCACTATTTTTTATAAAGATTTATTTATTTTTATTGGAAAGGCAGATAAACAGAGAGGAGGAGAGACAGAAAGACCTTCCATCTGATGATTCACTCCCCAAGTAAGCGCAACGGCCGATGCTATGCCGATCTGGAGCCAGGAGCCAGGAACTTATTCCGGGTCTCCCACATGGGTGCAGAGTCCCAAGGCTTTAGGCTGTCCTCAACTGCTTTCCCAGGCTACAAGCAGGGAGCTGGATGGGAAGCGGAGCTGCCGGGATTAGAACCGGCACCCATATGGGATCCCGGGCGCGTTCAAGGTGAGGACTTTAGCCGCTAGGACATTGCGCCGGGCCCAAGGCACTTTTTTTTTTTAAACTTAGTCTCTGTCTTGCCTTTCTTCTCACTGCTCCATACTGCTCACATCTAATCAGCTTGCTCCTTTACAAAGCTTATTAGCCATCTACTTCTGTCTTTTACACATTGGATACAAGTCCTTCAGATTACTGAAAATGAACAAGGAGAAAAAGGAAGAGAGAGAAAGAAAGAGAAGGGATAGGAACAC
This sequence comes from Ochotona princeps, assembly GCF_030435755.1. Taxonomy (NCBI): domain Eukaryota; kingdom Metazoa; phylum Chordata; class Mammalia; order Lagomorpha; family Ochotonidae; genus Ochotona; species Ochotona princeps. Next base: position 74,522,840 of record NC_080836.1, read on the forward strand.
TGAGTGGGCCAATGAATAACAGTAAGAACATCCCCTAACCAGTAATTTTTTTCCAAACAAATAAGCTTTATGTTCAAACAAATAATATTTAGTCTCTTTTCCCCTTCAGAACAACAAGAATGGTGAAGACACAGAGGTTTTTTTTATTACACCTAGTTTCATTTAATACAAGTGGAAGGAGAATATGAATTGATGCATTAGCACTCTAAAAATACTTAACCATCCTGGCTGAGAAGCCAATGAACTGTGTTCTCAGTGGTCTCAAGGCAGCACAACATAGACACTTAAACCCATGAAGGGTCACGTAAACGACAAAGCTAATTCTGTGTTCTTTGACCTATGGAGCAGCATAGGGAGAAGCACCTTCTACTTAGTATCTTGAAAGCAGGTGTGTAAGTAACCCAAGAGAGCTGTGTGGATTGTACTGCCTTTCAAAACTGCAAGATGTCAAAATTATTATTTTAACAGGTAGTCATTACAGAAAAGCAAGCTCCTCAAGAAATCAAGGTTCTCCATGTTTCTAGAAAACAGGCAGAGGGACAAAGCATAACCCAGATGTTTAACATTTCACTTCCAATCAATAGCTAACTCTGGGTGTTTAATTTGGAAAGGTTGTATGTCATGAAGGTTCAGCCACCATTACATTTGGGATGTTTGGCGAATTCCATACAAAACAACATCATAAAGAATGAGAAGGGAAAAACAACACTACCCACCAACTCAAATCATTAAAATGGCAAGCCTAATAAAATGTTGAACACACGTTAAAGAAATAAATAAGCAGAACCAGAACAAACTACTATAAAATTGAAGTTTAATTTCTATCAGTATCTAAAGCATACAGAAGAAGGAGAAATGTTAGAAAAACTTACTACTAAAGTAAAAAAGCATAATACGCTCAATATACATAAAACTTAAACCATCCTGATTTTCTCCTCGTTACACATCTTCAACATTTCACACTGTTTTAAAAAACACACAAATCTCCACTAAAATGAGAAATTTATGCTGATTAATTAATCTTACCTACAACCATTAACCCTGGAAAATGCAGGGTCCTTACAGCCATACTTTTTTTCCCAATGGCAGTCCATTTACAAATTTCCTACACATGGTCTATGGCTACTTAGCTTTCTCATTACCACTTTTCTTGAGATTATTCTAATACTTTGGTCAACAGAGCTCTGCCTTAAAACACAGTGCCTTCCAAATTAAGCATTCAGACTGCCTGTTATTGGAAATCTCAAGAAAGTCTTCCACAATGTGGATAAGTTAACTTTTCTCAGATTAATTTAAAGCAGTACATGGAGAATGGGATTGATAAAGGAGAAAAGTGATGAGACAGAGCATGTATCACAGGTAGGCCAAGGTTTTTAAAGGAACAGAGTAACAATGAGCAGTAAGCACAAATTACAAGGCAGACAAGATATATTGCAAATGTTAATCAATATTATGGTAGGAAGAAAAGATTGGTGGTGGAAAGAAACTGACTAGGGAAGAAGTATGTTGTGTTATGGGTGGCAAAGACCTGCAGTTGTTAAATTCCATGTTCCTGAATAAAAAAAACCTAAATATGCTCTGAATAGTACACCTAAACTTTCATAAAGTTTTATATTTTCAACTTCTCCAAGCATAGCTTCATTAAGAGAGAATTTCTATGTCCTAAAAAGAGAAAAAGAAATCTTCTGAGACGCCTTGAACTAAAACAGCAACAACAAAAAAGCCCTATTTAGTGTAATTTGGATGAAGGTGAACCCAAGATGGAAATGCCCGTTACACAGCATAAAAAGCATTGGTTGAAAACAGTTTTCAAACCTTGCTACTCCTGAATCACACACTTAAAAATCGAGACATGTTACAAAACTATCTGGTAACATACACACACACACACACACACACACACACAAATACTCTTTAAGTTGATTAAATGCGTACTTGAGAACACATCACTAGGAAAAAGCTCTGAGGGCCCTCACTGATGCTCAGGATCATCAACGTTTTCTCAAGAAAGGGCCTATATTTACCCAACCACTGCGACATTTAATTAAAAATGTCAAGTGTTCATTTCCATTTCTCCTCACTAAAGTAAAATATTAAACTCGGCAGCCAAATGCAAATAGCAGACTTTGGAGAGGAGGAATGGGAGCAGGCTCATAATGTGGTTAGAGAATTTATGAACATTCTTAATTGATTAATTGGTTGTCTTATTTACCTATTTTTCTTAGAAGCTGAACTTTTGGAAACAAATTCACATATCAACAGTTAGACTGCATATCTTGAATTGGAAAACAGGACCGAATCCTCAGTGTTGAAATGTAAATGTGAAATACCCTTAAACATCAGCAATCAGAGTCATATTCTAAAGTTATCTCAAAAACGCTAAATCAGACTGATAAACAGTGAAAGTATCATTCACATCAATGATTGAAAAAGTGAATGTTTCAATCACATTCTTTGATATCATACCACTGTGTTACAGATTTTGCTGCATTGACTGTAGCAGCTCACAGAACCAGGTCTCTTCAATATAATTACGAAGAGTTAAATGATATCTCATAGACAGGTTTGTATAATATAAGATACCACATAATAAGTGTTCTGGGAACGTGAGCTGTTATGAATCACAAATTTCTTCCAGCAGACAAAAAGAGGCAGACCCCGAAAGCAGACAGATGTGGATTAGAGTTTTGAGTGTCTTGAAGTTTCAGTTTCTACTCTAAACGAAAGGACACCCTTCTCTTGGTTCTTCAGAATGAGTAAAGGTAAGCTATATACATACAAAAACATGTCATATTTGGAGAATATGACTCAAAAAATTTAGATGTGGCATGCGAGAATGCGTGGGAGGTGATGAATGTAGACAAGATAAAAGAGAAGAATGGGAGATGGGTGGAAGACAGGAGGAGAGAGAAGATAAGCAGAAGAGGGCGAAGAAATAGTAACAGTGTTACTGTTGTTATTATTACTGCTGGATTCTGTGTAGGAAAAGCTCTAATTCAGCTTTGGAGATGCTCATGATTTTTTGTTTTACAGCCAGGCAATTAACGGTGTATCTATACAAGAGTTTCCCAAGCTCGGCCAATATCTGCACTGCAGCAAGCAGTTATTTAGGAGGTTGTGCTATACACTGTCAAATACTTGATGGCTAAATACTTTGCAAGTATCCAGCAGATACCAGTAACCCCTTCAAATTTTAACAATCAGTGCTTTCAGGTATCTGCAAATTTTCCCACGGGGGAAATCACCCATGTTAAGAGAAGTGTTAGTAGATCCCAATGACAGGATATCTATGGCTTAGAAGATGCTGACACTCTCTTGAGTGGGCAGCCACCCAGACGAGGAAAGGTCAAGTGCTGGTGACTGGCTGTCACCAATCAGGATTCATGCTCCTCCTAACTCTCCAGCATGAGATTTTCAAACGAGTGCTTGTTGGGAAACCACATAGCAACTGGCTGAAAATTCCTGAACGAAGTATGAACTACACAGACATGAACAATTTGGCAAAAACACGATCCATTTAGAGACCTTATCACACTGCCTTAGCAATGCCCTGTGTTCCCCACTGCACTAAGACAGAAGTGTGGTCAGAGAGAAAGCAGGAGGCCAAAAATACCTGTGCTTTCATGCAGCTGTCAATCCTGGCTTCGGGCAAGGCTCAGTGTCTCTACTCTTGTTTTTCCAATTGCAGTACAGAGTTCGCAATAATGAATACCCTGACCTAACTAGTTTTTGATTCTAAGCTGAGGTTATCTATTCACTGTAGGGCCTCAGGGCATAATAACCACCAGGGGGGTGGGAAATCACTATGAACACAAGAAATAATTTTGTCTTCAACCTTTTGAGGTGAAAAACAGAATGTATTTTTTCTCTTTCATGGTATGTCTTAGCTGCCTTAGTTTGCCTTACTATATTGCACCTCTGTTGATCTTTGTGCTATCTGTATGTGGACCAGAAGCACCATATAGATTATTAGTTCTCAAAATCTTAGCCAGGAAATGGAATCTTGGAGGCCAGGGGATAGGCAGAGGGGAGGTGATGGGATATGAGTGGGGCCTAAACAAATGAAACAGAGGGATGTGTGGACATGATGCCCTGGGAGGGCAGGCCAGAGAGTGGCACAGCACAGTGTGGGCCAGGATCCTGTGGGAAGGTTGTTGGCTCCAGTTTTGTGCCACCCTGAGTCTCGTGGGTTTGATCTTATTTTTTGGATTTTATGTGAAACCTCCTAGTTTTACCATTTGGCCTTTATTTTTTGAAATCCTTGGTGGCCTTAAATTAAATACAACTGCAAACAATACAAGGCTTCATTTGTGAAATCAGCGAACAAATGGGAAGAAAGATACTCTTTCTCCCTTTCATAACTCCTAAAAATTTTTATTTATCTATTTGTTTGTTTAATTATTTGAAAAGCAGAGGAACAGAGAGAGAAGTAGGGAAAAGACACAGAAGGAAGTCTATCTGCTGGTTCATTCCCCAAACGCCTACAGCAGCTAGAGAGAGGCCAGAATGAAGCCAGGAGCCCATCTGAGTTCCCCGCGTAGGCGGCAGGGGCCTAAGCTCTTGGTTGACCTACCACTGCTTTCCCAGGCATTCAACAGGGAGCTAGATTAGAATCAGGGCAGCCAGGGCTTGAACTGGCACTCCCATATATCATGCTATTATTGCAAATGGCATTTTAATCTGCTATGCCACAATGCCAGTTGTAAATATCCTATCTTCTATCAGGAAAACAGTTGTGTCTTTAACGGGCTTCTTAACTAGAGAAACCACTGAGTAGAGTGGGAGATATTGACAAGAGTGAGGAAGATAATACAAAATTCTGATGCAATCTAACTTGGGTTCTAATTCAATATACCAATCTGCTAGGTAATTATACACAGCACTCACTGCCTCATATCTTTAAGAAAAGAGAGTGTGGGGTGAGGGGAAGGGGAAAGATGGGCAGTCTTGCACAGCTGGACACCCACATTCTATATTGGTTTGTATACTGCTAGTGTGCCTGGGAGATGGCATGTAATGACCCAAGGATTCTGTCTTGGTCATGCACACAGGAGACTCAGATGGAGTTCTTGGTCCCTGGCTTCAGCCTGATACAGATCTGACTGTTGTGTTTTGTTGTGGAGTGAACCAATGGATGAAATGTCTTTCTCTTTCTGTCTTCCACTCTCTCACTCTGAACTAAAAGGAAGGAAGGGAGAAAGGGAGGGAAAGAAGGAGGTAGGAAGAAAGAAGGATGGATGGATGGATGGATGGAAAGAAGGAAGGAAGGAAAGGCAGAGGAAAGGTAGGAAGAAAGGGAGGGAGGGAGGCAGAAAGAGAAAAAAGGAAAAGGAAAGAAAAAAGAAAGTGAAGGAAAAAATGAAGCAAGGGACGCAGGCTGGCAGGCAGAACGGCTTTCTTTGAAATACAGAGTGAGAGTGAAGAGAAAGATTTTTCATTCATTGGTTCATTCCTTCTCTGTCCCCCATTCCACCACCACCAAAAGAGAGATACGGAAAAAAAGGAAGGAAAGAAAAAAGAAAAGAAGAAAGGAATGGAAGGGAAAGGAAAGAAAAGATGGGAAAGGAAGGGAAGGGGGAAGAACAATCAGGAAGAGATGAACAGTTGGCCCAGTGGTTAAGCCCACCACTTGACATATTGGCATCCCATGTTGAAGTGCCTTGGTTTGATACCTGCCTGAGTCTCCTGACTGCACAACAGGTAATGGATCAAGTACTTGGGTTCCTGCTACCCATGCTGGTGGCCTGAAGGAAGCTCCTGGGTTCAGAATGGCCCAGTCTAGCTATGGCAGTAAATCACTGCAAGACAGGTGAAATCAATTTCAGTCTCCCCCGCCTGCCTCTGTCTCTCTCTGTCTCTCTCTCTCTCTCTGTCTCTCTCTCTCTCTCTTTCTCTCTGCTGTTAAAGAACTGACAGAGGGAGGAGGAGGAAGAGGAGAAGGAGAGATAGGAATAGCATGCTCTAATGCTTAAAGGAATACAAATGGCACTATCTCAATACCACTCACTTCCATGACCACAAGTGAAGAGGACGTCTATGTGTTTTAATATACTGCTTGTATCAGGAGCTCTTGGTAATCACTAATTTCATTATATTTAATAATGATACATTTCCTACTGCCAAACTAATATGCCCCACATTTTAATTTAAAACTTTCTAAAATATGTAAGTAATTTTTCTAAAGATTTATTTATTTATTTGTATTGTAAAGGCAGATTTACAGAGACAAGAGAAAGATCTCCTATCTACTGATTCACTCTCCAAATGCCTGCAACAGCTAGAGCTGAGTCGATCCAAAGCCAGGAACCAGAAGCTTTTTCTGAGTCTCCCGTATCAGGGCAGGGTCCCAAGGCTTTGCACTATCCTTTGGGCTTTCTCAGGCTACCAGTAGATTGCTGGATAGGAAGTGGAACAGCCAGGACGTGAACTGGAACCCATATGGGATCCCAGCACATGTAAGACAAGGATTAAGCCACTGAGCCATTGCACTGGGCCCAAATATATATTTTTATAACTCTAAAATTTTCATTGATATAAAGGTATTATTGAGTTCCAACCCTGAGTCTATTGACTTGATTTGGAAATAATTACAATGCCAGAATCTTGATCTCTCCTTAAATAGTCCTTTCCAACCACTCTCTCCAGACTCGTGAGTTCTGTTGGTTGTTTTCCTCACTTTTCATATTAGAGCTATAATAAATAATTAATCCACAGGTTTGTATATTGCTAACAACCATATAAATTCATCCCTGCAAAGCACTGTCACTGAGAAGCAGGCACATAATCAAAGAGAGAGAGAGAGAGAGAGAGAGAGAGAGAGAGAGAGAGAAACAAGAAAAAGACAGAAAGAAGGCTGGCTGGCCAGTGAGGTACTGAAGTTTCGATGTATGGGACCAAGGTCAATGGCTCAGGTGATGTCCATGTGCAGAAAATGTTCTTATTTGTGAACTCTTTAGCTAATACCTGAATGATAAAAATAACCTCTCATAAAACGAGTGAATTTCTTAGTGATATCAGAAGTTAAAAACTCCAGAAGGATTCTTGCTTAGCACACTCCTGTTCTGACACACTGACATGAAAGGCAATAAAATGGCCTAGAGCAACTGAATGTTTATACTTTCTTAAAGTATTTATTTATTTATTTAAAAGACTGAAAGACAAAGACAGAGAGGAAGAGAGAGAAATATTTTCTATTTGCTGGCTGACTCCCCAGATAGCTGCATGGCCCAGGCTGAGCCAAGCTAAAACCAAGAAACAAGCTTAGTTTAGACAGTTTATATGTCTGCTGTCTGAAACTACTCATTTCATTAATTGGCTTGATATTCAACAGGATTTAATTTTATGAAATGATATTGATAGTAAGTGGGAACTACTCTTGAAATCTTTTCAATAAATTTACTTTATAAAATGAAAGGCTGGAAAAATATATACTGGGTCCTTCTTTAATATTAAATTTTTACTAGGTCTCAAAGTGTGACAACTACTGCTCTATGTTGCAGACAACTAAGTCCTGTGGCATTGGGATGAGCCCCATGAAGAAAAGACAGAATGAGTTCCGGAAATCAGCCCTGGCTTCTGTGAGTGACGCCAAGCACCAGTCCAGAGCAGGAGAGCAGGCTCTGCCATGTGTCTACACAGCACTCCAATCACCCACCCACTCCAGGCCAACTGCCTCCATGAATCCATGCCTGACAGTTGGGACTACTCTTTCAGTGACTTTGGCCTTGGAAATCACCTGACGACAGCATGAAAGCAAGGCCTGAGATGTTCATATATGCAAGAAAAATCACCTAAAACACCCATGAACCATAGCAAGAGAAAAGGGACACAAAAAACCCCAGGGGGAGGGTACATCATCGTATCTTCTACAATTTCTATTCCACCTTCACTAGGAAGCCATGCTTCACCTTTCCTTTACCATCACCCTCTTGCATTCTTCACACACACAGAGGCACACACACACTCCTGCATCACGTCGTCTTCTGCACCTGAGATGAAGAGAGTGGCTTAAAGGGTTCTCTTTGTAGCACACAGGATTGATCACATTGAGCAACAGGGCAAAAACCTTACAACCTCCCAAAGTAATAGTAGACAAAGCTTGCGAAGTCTAGCCTTGCAAGCCCAGAAAATACCTCTTCTTGAAACAAACTGATTGTAAAAGGAGCTGCTAGTTAACCAGATATTTGTTTCAGTAAGAGCAAACACTAAGCCAACATGTGGCCAAAGCAAATGCTGATTCCTAAATGAGTAAATCAGAGATAGGAAAAGCTCATCTTAAAATTCCAAGAATCTGCCATAGCTTTTTTCAAAGTCTAAGTTGTGTTCAATTGCATACTACAGGTCATAAGCTATTTCTTCTCAGCAGAGTTAAACTTCTTTGAGGAATCTTGGATCAAAAACTGCTTCACAGTGTTTGTTTAGAAAACAAACTTATGGAATTGGTGGGTTTTTGATGGGAATACTTGCTTCTTCATGAATACCCTGGCTTCATAATGTCACAATAGAAGGTTCTCAGGAAGACAGCTGTCTGGTATAATTTGGTCATTTCTCAACACATGTGTGTCCATATACACACACATGCACACACACACACACACACAGAGTACCCATTCCGATACCAGGGACATGGCACGCAAGCCACTCTCACGTGAGTGGGTATGGCAGGCTTCTGTAAGCCGAGCAGTGACCTACAGGCTGGGGGCGGGGCTTGCTGACCTGCACTGGCTCAGGTGGGAGTTGGACCACATGTTGCATGCGCTCGCTGTGGTGATGCCTTGATTCCTCCTCATAGATCACGTCCCTCTCATGCTGGGGGAGATTCAGGAAGCGGCGGATGGTGCACAGGTTCTCCCAGAGAGTGCGGTTTTCTGGGCTTGGGTTCTCCTTCCAGCGGAGCAGTTCACACAGCCAACCCTGCAGTGAGAGGAAGCACCTTGAGTTCACATGCAGAATACAGAGTGGCTGAGTCCCTCAAACAAGTATCACTCACTTTATTTCTCTGTTAAAATTGCCGCACCGACCTGAGGAGATACTGAAACAGTCTGATCTCTAAAAAGTAATGAGTGACCACATACACAGCATGACAATCCCCAAGAGTGTCCACTCACATTAGCTTATTGTATCGCTCATTTATAGAATAAACTACTCATTGGTTCCTTACAAAACATAACTCAGCTGTCGGGGTTGTGGCATAGGGGACTAAACGGCAGCCTGCGATGCTGACATCCCAAGTAAGCACTGTCCAAGTCCCAACTGCTCCATTCCAATTCAGGACTTTGCTAATACACCTGGGGAAGCAGCAGCAGATCACCCAAGTACTTGGGCCCCTGCCACCCATGTGGAAGAAGGGCCTTTGAGTTCAACCTGGCAAAGCCTCAACCATTATGGCCATGTGGGGAATAAACCAACAAATGCAAAATCTTTCCCTCTCTCTGTAACTCTGCCTTTCAAATCAATCAATCAATCTTTTCAAACAACACAATAAAGCAAGATTACAGTTCTGAATATCAGAAATGCTCATTAGTACCGGTCAGCCAAATGGGCCATATTCTGCTACCCAACTGGATAGTCACTCTGTTCGGAGAAAAGTGCACAACTATGTATTCCAGAGTGGCACATTCTTTTTTTTTAAGACATTTATTTTTATCAGAAAGACAGATTTATAAAGAGACAGAGGGAAAGGTTTTCCATCTGCTGACACATTCCCCAGTGGCTGCAACAGCCGGATCTGAGCCAATCTGAAGCCAGGAGCTTTTTCCGGGTCTCTCACACAAGTGCTGAGTCCTAAGGCCTTGGGCCATGCTCTGATGCTTTCCCAGGCCACAAGCAGAGGGCTGGATCTGAAGTGGAGCAGCCAGGACAGAAACCCAAACCCACATGTGATGTCAGTGCTGCACATGGAGGATTAGCTTACTATGCCACCACACCAGCCTGAAAGTGGCAAATTCTAAAGAACAAAACCCCAAGGGTGAATAGCACCAAGCTCTCTAGGGAGGGGATATTCTTACAATTATCAATTACCTCACGAAACAGAAATACCTTTAGCAAGAATGAACAAAATAAATATTTGCACAATTTCTGGATGCCATGTATTTGTGACCCTCTTGGCCATTGTGTTCCCACTACAGCCACATCTGCAGAAAGGCAGGTAGTTGGTCAGGTCACACCTGCCAATGCCCTCCCTGCCAACTCTGCCATCCAGATATTCTCTCCCTTGCAACTGCACAAGAAAAAAAAATGTAATGCAAATAATGATGGATTATATGAAAATAATACAGAGGATGCTGTCAACATCACTCACTGGTTCATGTCAAAATATTTTACCCAGTAGCTTTCTAACCCATCATTTCCGAGCTTCACTGCTGATTTTGCAAACAAGAACCGTCCCACATCATGTCTCTTGCAAAAGAGTAAAAATTTTTCTGTAGAGGTGCATAAACAATTTTGTGAAAATTCTGAATTTAAAAAAGAAAAAAAAAAGAAAGATAAATTCTGAACCTCAACAAATTATCTGTCATAACTTGTAAGCCACGAAAAGTTCCTGACATGCATTATAAAAACCCCATATAATATCGTAAGCCGTTGTTTGTCTAACTCTCCACTGTGTCTTCTGCCTTTACCCAAAAAGAGGCAAGATTTGATTATCTCCGCTGCATCAGCCAAGACAGCAACACCAGCTGTTCTCATTGTGCAGCCTCTTCCTCACGGCCTCCATGTTAATAACCTGATCATTCCATTTTCTCCTTCAACTGCCGGCTGCAGCACCGCGAAGAGACAAAAACCCAGGCCCATCTGCAGCAGCTGTAGGCACTGAACTGTGAAGCCACCAGGGATTTATAAACTAATCTGTAACACAACACTGCCTTGTTTTTACAAGTGAGAGGCCACATTTGCGCAGACCTGATCTTTTCTTGCAATAAACTGGGAGCTTGGGAGAGTTAGAGGGTTAGGAAGAATGAAAACAAGATAGCTTAGCATTTGCTGGGAAATGCTTTTTTCCAAGTGCTTTCATGGATTTTTTTTTCCGACTCAACTGAAAGACAGGTAATGACTGATTTTTCAAGGTGCAATGTATATGAAAATAAAGGCAAATTTTTTTGTGTGTCTATCAGAAAATAAATCACATTTCTGAAAATTTCCTTCTTCCAAAGTGTTTCCTCCAGGGTGTTTTTGCACAAAGGAAAGAATTACTGAAACGGAAAAGAAATCATCTGTGAAAAAATAAGCTCCTATTTCTCTGTCTTTTCATAGAGCTGAATAGGTCTCCAACAGAACCTAAAATGTTCCGCACAGCTATGTTTAACGTCTCCCAGGGGAAGTGATGGCATGGAGACCAATCATGTAATGGAGAATAAAAACAAAACCTATATGTGTTAAAAGATGAAGTTTTGAGATATTCAGACCTTCAGGAAGACAGCACCTGCTGCTCAGCCTGAGAGATGAATTGCATTGTGGGAAGCCACAGCTTGAAAAGGAGACAGGTGACAGCTGAGTGGTATCTCCACTATGACACTTGGAATGTCTCGCACAACATTCATTGCTGCATTTGATTTATATGCGCTGTTATAATCTACACTCATTACAATCGTTTAGAACAACACTACAGGCCTTGTTATGGACTGCGTGCTGTCTGCCATTCGTCTTTAAGAAGTGTAGTGCTCAATTTGCCCACTGACATGCGAGGTCTTGACCTTGAAGCTATTAGGGAGCAGATTAGACACAAGTGTGATCATGTGTGCAGACATAAGCAAACCAAATTAATTTCTGGCACAGGGAGGTAGCCAACAAGACCCTGCGCTTAGGGCACCAGAGAACTTCCCCAAATCCCTGATGGAGCTGAGCTAATAGCATGTTTAAGGGAACCCGGTTTTGAAGATGAAACACATTCATGGTATTTAGAGGGTTATTAATCTAGTTTCTCCACAAAGTGTTTGCTTGGCTGATCAGATTAAGGGATGGAGCCTTCAACAGTGCACCCCCTCCACAGCAGGCCCCGAGAAATCTGTGATACTTCACAGCCTTGGACATATTGCACCATGTGTACCCAGCTGCTTCAATAATTAGCTTATGAATGTATCAGCTGGTTCTGTGATTTTTATAAATAATAACTAACCTACAGAGCAGAAAGACTGTCAGGAGCCTTACAGTAGCAAAAAACATAAGGAGCTCCGGACTCTTTCTGTTCTACTAAATGTCGATATTCTTTCTCTACCACAGGAGTTCCTCTGATGCCATTTATAAATATTTATTTTGTCTCAGAAATGGCAATGTATTTTCTTGTCAGTTTTCCTCATGACAACCATGATTTGCTTTCCCCCTCACTCTGACTCACTTGCTCACATTTGCATGCTTATATCCAAAAGATTTACTCTTCCACCTCACTTCCCGTCTTACCTTTGCTTTGGCCACACATGATCCTCCCATCAGCCCATTTGGAATGTGTACCCCTGTTTTCTCAGTGGGCGCCTGTACTAGCTTGCTTAGCGTTCAGTGAATGTGTGAGAAAGTGGCATGCTGCAGGCATGGATGTGCACTGTGAGTGAAGCCATTACAGAACAGATAAAGGGTCCCCTCACTGGGATCTCTTTTTTTTTCATTTATATAATTTTTGCATGCCATCCAAGAAAGTTTTGCAGTATCAGGCAAAAAAAAAAGTGTAAATGTCAAATAAAACAGTGACAGATGACAGTATTCTCTATTGAATAGCACTGTTTCTGCCGTGAATGTTCAATGGGAACTCATGAATTATTAATAAACAAATCTCCTTTTTCTGTTAAAAATCTCAAGTAGGTTTTTGTTGTTGTTCCCTATGTATTATATGAAACAATCCAGGAGAATTATTTTCATTTCAGAAATGCTGATACACAAGTTCATCTGATTTCCAGCCTTGGCCAGCTCTGTCAGTGGGCATCATCAACCGTGCAGCATACACCTCTCTGTGATTTCTCCTGAGGTTAGCCGAATATTCATAGAGTTCGCTTATATTTTTATAGTCTGACAAAACTGGGGCTAAGTCAATTACAAGCCTTTGAGCAAGGCTAGGTAGAAGTGCACAGAATATTACACTTGGAGCCCAGACCACTGACTGTGAAGCTCCTGTGCTGTTACTCAGTGGTCAGGTGACCTGCGGACAAGGTATTAGGGCTCAGAGATGGGCTGTGAAAAGAAGGGTTTACAAAAAGGAGGGTTTATCTCTAATTTCCCTTTCAGTGCCTTCTATGAGCTTACGTTATCTCCCAGAAATAGTAGACAACATTCAGTCATCAGGTTCAGGAATGCAAAGAAGAAATTACCTTGGACAAGTGGTCAAAGTCAACATCACAAACAATGAGGTACTGACATCATGAATACTGTGATATGATACACTGGTAAAGACACAACTCCACACCTGGAGTGCTCTTACCCAAACTGCATCATCTCAGTCAAGTTATGAGAAAATATTCACACAAATCCAATTAGAGAGGTATCTGAAAAAATAAGCAATCAGTACCCTTCAAAAAGCGGTGAGATTTTAAAGAGAAGGAGAAAGACTTAGGAACTTAGACTGCAAAAGACCAAGGAGAAGTAACAATGACATGCAGTGTGGTTCCTGGATAGTGCCCAGGCATAGAAAATGGACATCAATAGAAAAACTAGCAATTTAGTTAATAGCATTGAAGCAATATTCATTTCCTAGTTTTGCTAACTACACTATTATCAATAACTGTGCTATGGCAGTGAATGGTGTCAATATTAGAAGAAGCTTGGTGAGAGATATACAATTATTCCTTGCATACTCTCTTTATAACATTTCTGTGAGCCTAAAGTTAGTTCAAAACTAAGACTTCCAAAATACAGAGAATATCTGGAACATTTATAGGAAAACACATATGCAGCCTTCATTGTAATGATGCCAATAAATTCATAATTAAAACTTTCTTTATGGTCAATATCAGAATCCATAGAAGGAATACAACTTCAAAAACTGCTTCCTTGCAATCAATGGTTAAAGAATTTCCAAGCACCCAGTGCATAAGCAAATGAGTTTTATTAACATCTCATTTTAGCCATCTCATCAGCCTCCTAAGCAAATATATTTCCCTCAGTAAAACAGAACAAAACATAAACAACTCTAATTGTCCTTTCCAACTATGCAGGTGAGGCGACACTTATACCAGTCAAGACATAGTTTGTTTATAATCCACCTGTTCTGAAAAGTCGCATGTCAATCTAAATTTACAAAACAAATCATGTTGTAAATGTATTAGAAATCCTTACTACTTGAGGAAATATGCCATTAAACTTTTGCGGAGGATGGATAACTCCATAGTTTGTAAGTTGATAGTTTCATTATAATGACACGAAGAAGACAACTTTTGTTAAGTGTTCGAAGAGGCAACAGAAAGAACCACAATTTGATGCTGTCTCTCGGTCATGAGACCGCCATTTCCCCTCTAACCACTGTGAATTACTCACAGTCCCTAGAGACACACAGTATGTTCCTGTCTCCATGCCTTTGTGAGGTTTCTCTCCTGGCAGGCAGGGTTCACAGCCAAACTTCTGTCTCCCATGAGAAGCGGTGCTTGCAGGCTCAATTACATGGTGTCACCTGATCGCTTGAAGGACCGTAAAGCATTCTGATTCTACCCTTCCACAATCTCATATTAACTGTTGTTAGAGCAAAATCTGCCTGTATCCCCACCAGAACATTTGGTTTGGCTTCTTTTAATATTTCCATAGCAGAGAATGGTTCTTGAAACACTAGGAGATACTCTACACTCATTAAATTGACCTGAAATTACTTGACTATATACAAATTAGCAGAGTAGAATAGTTTTATGGCCACATGTCCAAAGAGCTGTTGTTGGGAAACGAGCACTATACCCAGAAGCAATCCTGTAAATATTCTATGGTTTGTTTTCTGTCTCTGTCTCATGAATATAAGGAAGATAATATGATGCAATTTGTCAAATTTTGTAAACTGCAAACAATGACAAAGAGCTCTTAGAACATCCAGTGGGTGGTATTCTAGCCACTCACTTCCTGTGTGCCATGCAATTGTTTCATACATTTCATGCATCATTTAATGACTATGGTTACTTTTCACTTCAAAGGTGACTTGAGAGAACCCACAAGAAAGTGGGGAATTGTGACTAGGCAGCATCTCAGGAAAACTGTCTTCACTGAAGATATGACATGTAAGGTGGACCTTGGAAGACAGAGAAGGATTTCAGCAGGTGGGGAGGAAAAAGTGCTGAAAACACATCCCAGAGGTAATTTGATCAGCAAGTGTAAGGACATAAAAAATAATCCCAATCAGAGAATCAGAAACAACTATGTGAAGCTAAATCATCATCTAGAAATGAAGGCAGGTGTCAATCTGTAAAGAATGCCATGAAAAGAAGTTTTACTTTAATCATGAGGCCCTAGCAGTCACTAAAGGCATTTCTAAAATTAATATGGCAAAGAATTAACCACTATTTCTTAGCCTGTACCCTTTTCTTCCTTCTTAACAAGAAGTCCTTGGGAGAAAGACTACAATAAAGTTAGAACAGCACTTCTCTTAGCCTGGATATTACTTTGTGTTGCTGGATATTAACCAAGACCTACAATGACCAACTAGTGGTAACCTAGATTCTTCATAAGCTCTACCTGCCAGTTTCCATTCCAAACAGAAATGGCAGGCTTCATAAACGCAAAACTCCAGCACTTCAAAAAATCTTTTGCATTTTCTCTATGTGTGCACATGAATGTGCACACGGTATTGTTCACATAGGAGCTTTAGAGCTCCTGGAATATAATTAATTAGGAATGTCTAAAATTTTTAAAGGCTTAGAATTCTCAAATATACAGCAGATGAGTGACATATTATCCAAATCACGTATCAAAGTCTGAGACCATTCAAGCAGCCAGAGGGGCCCTTACAAAACAGTAATGCTGTTGAGTACTTGAGATTAGGAGATACAAGCGAGTCCTAGAGTGGAGCTCCTGTCCATGGTACTGAAAACTCTCTGTGTACAAAATTACTTGTTTTCTCTTTGCCAGGGTATGGGTTAAGACCACAATTTCTCTAGACCCTCATGCTACTTCCTTTTAAATTCTTTTGCTTGTGATAAATGTTACTGATTTTATACTATTTCACAATAAATACAAACCAGGGCCCGCTCAGCATCAAACACAAGCTCACAGCCTGCTCTGACCTTCAATGAGGGAGTAAGTAACTGAGTAAGGTAGTGTATTTCTGGAAGATATGGTCTTGTTACAGTATTCCCCTTGATGTACCTACATACAGCTGATGAGTGAGTTCAAGATACTAAATAGTAAGTACCCGCCTACCCCTTCACCCCTCTAGGAACATGAATGAAGTTAGCAAATGAACAGTCCTTTAGAATGACTAAAGGCTTCTTGCAGCAGAAATGCAACAGGCCCATTTACGCACCCACATCTTCAATGCAGAAAATGTCAGCATATGTAACCAAAGGAAATGTTTTCTGAGTGTCTCCAAAGAAGATTCATATTATTAACCACAGACAGTTCGCTTTTTAAATGGAAGCACATAAAGTCCCCAAACTTTCGTAACTGTGAACGGATTTCTCTTCAGCTGGTTGAGACTCTTCTGAAGTGTGAAATGAGCCAGATAATATTCAGCTCTTGTTTCTTAGTCACCAAATTCTCTTTTCATGAATCCAATAAGTGTCTATTAAAATAAATAAACCCCCTAATGATTCAAGATAACCTAATCAAGAAAACTGAAATGGATAAAAGGCTAACTACGAGGGAGACTTGTCAGGGGCTCCAGTGAATTGCTGACGAGGAGGTCATCTAAACCTGAAAGAAATTTGTGTTTAGCATTTGGTTACAGTTCAAGGTTAATTATTTTATACCTTGAATGTGTTGAGTAAAAATGATCCACTTCTTTATTTTTCAAAATTGTATACTAACTTCTTAACTGTATTTTCATCGGGATTAATTTCAACTGTCTCTGGGCTATCTTATGCATATCTCTCACATTTCTATGGATGTTTGTAAAAACTGAATCTGTAATTGAGAGTAATGAAAATTTGATTTCAGAAATCTTTAACCTCCGTTATAGATGGCTGAAAGCAAAGGGAGTGGGAATTCATAAAAGTTTGCTGCTGCCCTCCTTGTCTTGACATACACAATATGCAAAGCTGTACAGAATTGAGGAAGCTCAGAATATCTTTACCAACATCTTTACAAATGGGAACATAGCACATGTTTACCTATACACAGAAAAGCCATTCATATCTGTCAAGTAGAATGAATGTGAAATCCTGTATTTCTTCACTTAAATTATATCCATGGCAAAGTCTACCATGTCAAAATGGCAAACAGAACATAATAAAAATGTTTCTTGTCCCTCACTTCAGGTCACAATTCCCGCACTCCTATGACACAGCATTGTGTACTGGAAAAACCTGCTCAAGCACTAATCAGAGCAGAAAGGATGTAACAGACTCTTAGAGCAGCAAACCTGGAGTAAGACAAACTTCTCTGAAAGATCAGGGACGGGTCCACAAAGAGGCAAACAACCAATTGGAGTGCAAGATTTAAAAAATGTGGCTCCCCAAGTGTGTGTCTCCTTATTTCACACACCTGGTTGGCCTCATCCCCATCTTGCTTCTGTGAAAAGGAAGCAACTAAACAGTCTCTAGAGTGCAATATGGGACCTATGAACAGTGCCAATGTTCTTCCCGGGTAAGAACTAGGGTTTAACCCAACTTCCTCCTCTTGAGTTGAATGGGGTTCACAAAGATGGCTTTCCTTTGCAAATTCTTGTTTATTTTCAAAGTGACATGCAAGTTTCCAAATGAGTGATGTCATGAACAGGCAAAGTAACCACAGTTCAAGGATATCCTTCAGCAGATTTAAAAAAACAGTTAAAACCAATACAAGCACTTAACCGCTGAGTTAAAGATTGTGGCTTTTCACTTAAGGGGATGTACAGTAACTGTGTAATGGAGACTATCAGATCCAGATGTGAGGATACAATGCAGTATGCATCTCTATTTCCAGACTAAAGATGGACTCCCAATGAAACTGTTTACTATATCTTGACAATAAGACTGTCTGCCATCATCCATGCCCACAATAATGGACATGACTGTGTATGAGGAACTATACTTTAGTAATGATATAGGGGAACTCAGTGAGGGGTGAGGAAATTGGGGAGGGGATAATGGAAATCCCAGGGCCTATGGAACTATATCATAAAATGTTAATAAGTAAAAAAATTTTTAAAGATATTTATTATCATTAGAACTGCATTTGTGCTTTGTGATTGATCTTCACTAATATCTAGAAAAGTTAAATGTGGCATAAAACAGTAATATAATTAAATGTGAGGGTGGTAAAAAAAACGCCAACTCCTCATTATGGAGTTCAAAATAAAGCTGAGATTTAGAGTGGGGATTTGGTCTAGCGGTAAAGATTGCTGCATCCTATGTTGCAGTGCCTGAGCTTGATGTACCATTCTACCTCCTGACTCCAGCTTCTGATAACGCAGACGCTGGGAGGCAGTGATGATGGCTCAAGTGTTCAAATTTCTGCCACCTATGTCAAAGATCTGCACAGAGCTCACAGTTCCTGGCTTCAGCCCTGGGCCAGGCCATGACACTGTTGCAGGCATTGAGGAAGTGAGCTAACAGAGGGAATTAATCTTTCAGTCTTTCTCTCCTTCCTCTCAGCATCTAAGTAAATTTTTATCAAGATTTTATGATTATTTTGGCAGATAATAATTCAATAGAAGCTGATCCCTTAAGTCTGTATGAGGAGAAAATGAAGGAGAAACTGGAACTCTCAGGCTGATACTCAGACATCAGTGAGCTGACCACTCACTAGGTTCAATGTTTCAAAATTTCTTCATGAGCCACAATAACCTTTTTGAATGGTGACTTTAGTGCTAATGTAGTACTTAATTTGAAATTGAACTTGGAAGAGAGTTACTAAATTGTTATATGCATGCCCCAGTTCACAGAAGTAGAAAATGACTCTAATATAAGTAAAACAAACCTTTTTAAAAAATCAGTACAAAGAAAGAACAATGCTGAATGCATCATCACCTCCAATTTTGCCTTATATTTTATATTCATCTTAAGAATTATAAAGCTATCTTATCAAAACTGTATAGTGTTGGGCCTAGCACAGTAGACTAGCAGCTAACATTCTTGCCTTGCATACACCGGGATCCCATATGGGCGCCAGTTCTAATCCTGGTGGCCCCACTTCCCTTCCAGCTCCCTGCTTGTGGCCTGGGAAAGCAATCCAGGAAGGCCCAAAGCCCTTGGACCCTGTGCCAAGTGGGAGAACCGGCAGAAGCTCCTGGCTTCAGATCCGTGCAGCTCTGGGTGTTGAGGCCGCTTGGGCAGGGAATCAATGGACGGAATATCTTCCTCTCTGCTCTCCTCCTTTCTGTATATGTGACTTTCCATTAAAAATAAAATAAATCTTTAAAAATTAAATAAAAATAAGAATTAACAACTAAAAACTAAAGCTGTATAATGCTGGCAAAGAATAGTAGAGTGGAGATCCCAGAAATAAACCCAAACATATTTGATAAACTAATTTCCACAGAGCATCAAATGTAAATAAAACGTAAAGACAATATCTTCCCTAGGTGTTCCTGGAAAGGCCTGACTTCCCCTGTCTGAATTTGATTCCTTTCCTTATGCCACACAAAAACTCAAATCAACATAGATAAATAATCTAAATGGAAGACCTAAAATTATAATCTTCCTAGAAGAGAACAAAGGAGAAAAGCTCCTCAATATTGGCAATGCCAGTGAGTTTTTTTTTCCTAAACTGAGAACAGGAAAGCAAAAATGAATAAACATGACCATATCAAAACAAAAAGCTTCTACACGCAAAGAAAATAATCAACAACATGAAATGGCAACCTGCAGACTTGGAAAATACATTTGTAAGCTACATACATAATAATGGAATAATATCTAAAATGCATAAAGAACTAACAACTCAATGGCAGAGGAAATAGAACCAGCCCTAAAAATAGGATAAGGACCTGAGCAGACTTTCTTCAAAAGAAACATAAAAAGAGCCAACAGGTGCATGAAAAAGTGTCCACCATCATTAATAATCAAGAAAATGTAAATTTAAATAGTTATTAAATATCAACTCAATCCACTGGATTGGCTATCACCAAAAAGACAAGAGATAAGGGCCTGGTACCAAAGCCTAGTGGCTAAAGTTCTTGCCTTGAACACGCTGGGATCCCATATAGGTGCATGCCCTAATCCCAGCAGCCTTGCTTCCCATCCAGCTCCCTGCTTGTGGCCTGGGAAAGCAGTAAGGGACAACCCAAAGCCTTGGGACCCTGTACCCGCATGGGAGACCTGGAAGAGGCTCCTGGCTCCTGGCTTCAACACGGCAGAGCTCTGGCCATTGCAGCCACTGGGAGAATGAATCAATGGAAGAAGATCTTCCTCTCTGTCTCTCCTCCTCTCTGTATGTCTGACTTTCCAATAAAAATTATAAATAATAATAAATCTTAAAAAAAAAATAAAAATGTTGGCAGGGCTGATACAATGACTCAATAGGCTAATCCTCTACCTTGAAGCACCAGCATCCCACAGGGGTAGAAGTTCATGTCCTGGCTACTCCACTTCCTATCCAGATCCCTGCGAATAGCCAGGGAAAGCAGCAGAGGATGGCTCAAAACTTTGGGACCTTGAACCAAGTAGGAGACCCGAACAGGTCTAGCTTCAGACTGACTCTGTTCTGTCTGTGCAGCCATTTGGGGAGTGTGCCAGCAGATGGAAAATTTTATTTAAATTTAAATGACAAATGTTTATTTTTATCTACTCGAAAGAAAAAAAGAGGAGACAGAAAGGGAAATGACTCAATCTTTTAGTCACTGGTATACTGCCCTGGTTCTTTCCATTAATTTTCTGCTAGGGCCACCTTAGTTTAGAATAATTCTGTGTAAATTCTGAGGACTGCGTACATTTCCTTCTGTAGAACATTCAGATCCTTCCTCATCAGAGGACAGGATGACACTACGGCCAGTGATAGTTCTCTGGGAAATGGCAGACAGGGGTCCTTCACGGGGGTCCTAATGTGAAGTGCACAGGACTTCGGCCGTATCACTCCAGCCAGAACCAAGAATTCAAAGGACCAGCAGGCGGCATGTGCTTCTGCATGGCATCTCAGTGGCCACAGGATCTCCTCTCACGTACTCGGTGGCTTCTGGTGGCCTCTCTATTCCTCGGACTCAGACACCCCTGCCCTCCTGGCTGCACCATCTCAGCTGGGATGTAGGAAGTGGAGATCATGAAAGGAGAACATACGGTAGGTTACGAGCACTACCACTGCCACTTTCCAAGCATGACCATGGACACTAGTCAGCACCCTGAGCCACACTTTGATGGAATCAACTGCCCCCTCTGCTCAGGCTCTCACTTCCTGCTCTTTGCCTTTTATGACAGTTGACAGTGGGTCAGCTCATAGGTTGCTGAGCATCATTTGAGAGGAGAGTGAAGCTTTATTATTTGTATACCCAAAGACCCAACTTTTGTGTGTGTGACAGTAATTTCCTACTAGACTTGATTAAAAATAGAATAGGGGAAGTGAAACTGATCTATTTAAGTGTCTGATTCCCCTTCCCTCCATGAAAAAATAAATAAGACAAACGCACAGCAATGAATAAAACTTAAGAAGGGCACTGCGGCTGATTCCTGTCTCAAGAAAGTAGGGACAGGCAAAGACACTTCAGATGTTCAGACGGACTGGGAGAGAGAACTAGGCTGGCACACACTTGGAGGGCAGTAGAACAGACAGCTCCAGAAAGGCTGGGACGGTAGAAACAGGGTCATCTGGAAACAAGCGGGTCCATGGAGGCCTCTGATAAGATGGCTGGGTTTGTGAAGGCTGCGCCCGATCCTGCCTTCTCTTCTCTTCCCCGGAGTTAAAGGAGCTACAAGAGTCCAAGATGGGAGAACCTTTCTCTCACCTTGAAAGTAGAAGGAGACACAAGTGTGATCCTGATGTAGCCAGAGGAGATGGATTTGGGGCCTTCAATAAACAACGTGGATATCACTTTTCCTATGTAAATTGGGTCCTCCATGGTTACTGGGCTTCAGCATGTTTATGCTTGCTGTGCATCAGGATTGTAGAGTTTGTCTACTGACTTGTATACCTTATCACTATGTTTCTACCAAACAAAACATAAATTCTCAATATCAACGTAACGAATTATATTTCTAAATGGGAGGCTGCCTATGCTTTAGTTGCAGTTTACAAATTCATGAACTTTCTTCTTTTTCCTAAAATTTCTCCTTCTAGATGATTCAGTTTACTGGATAGGCTAAATGATCTAAGGTATAAAGGTCTGGGGCAGTTGTTGTAGTGTGGCTGAGACACTAGCCTTATCAAACTGGTTCAAGACCAAATTACTCTGTTTCCAATACAGCTTTCTAATACTGTGCTAGGGAAGCAGTGGATGATGGTCCAAGTACTTAAGTCCCTGCCACCCACAAAGGAAGACTGGATTCATACCTCGCTTCTGACTTCAGCCTGGCCCAGCCCACACTGTTCCCAGAACTTCGTTGGTAAACCAGCACAATGCAAGCTCCCTCCCTACCTTTGTCATTCTGACTTTCAAATAAATAAAAACCAATAAACAGTTATTAAACAGAAAAAACACATGTTCTCTTTCTCTGTCTTTCAAGTAAATAAAAATTTTTTTTCAAAAGATATTTGCCTCTCATTAAAAAGAAAATAAAAACTAGGAAGTAAGGGAATGCAGGAGAGGAAGAAAAAAAATCTTTGTTCTCACAATCCAATGAAGATGTTGCCTCTCTGCCATTCTCCCTTGGAGAGGCAAAGTCCCGGGCTGCTGTCACTACATCCTGTTGCTAAACACCAACTACACGTGCAAGTTACTTCAGCAAGTATGCTCTCATCAAGTAAATGCTGCAACGTATAAAAGGGAATGTCATATGTTAATTTACTTAGAAAATTTTTGGTTAACTTCCTTTCTTTTGGCAATATCATTTTCAGACATAAACATCTGATTTGTCTGCCTTGTCACTTATTAAGGTTACCTATTTATTAATGACAATAATATCATAAATGAGAATGGGGAGAAAAATAAACCAAAGCATCTTATTCTATTTAACACCAATTCCAACCTTCAGCATATTGAATTCTCAGAATTACATTTTCCCTAGATCTAGATTATACAAATCAGGTCTAACTGATTTCTTTGGTGAGTATCAAAGATTCTTTCTGCCAGTTGGCAAATGCAGTTTTCAATCAGCCACCTGAACTATCTTAGGAGTCTGGAGGCATCGTTATTTTTGAAAGTCACAGTGTCAAGTTCACAAAAATTTCAGGCATATTGAACCAAGACTGTGGTCTTCAGTTTTTCTTAAAAGCTGCTTATAAAAGGACTGTGTGAAAGAAACTTTGATATGTACCTCAATTCACAACTAAGGGGCCGGTTTGCAAAATCAATTGTGCAGCTTTTATACTCAGTGCACGTTTACCACATATGTCCTTTATTACACAGTGGAAAACCATTAAATGCACAGTAGTTTTGCCAAGTGGCATTATGCATTTAACAGCTTTATTCATTTAACAGCTCCAACTCTCATTATATTTTGCCATGTGGTACACGGGATTTTATGCATTTAACAGTTTAAGAAGGCTCCATGGTATTTTCTTTTCATGTATTTCATACTACGGTTGGACATCATGTCTTAGTAAACTGTATCTCACTGATTTGAGTCAGAGGAATCTGCAAAAATTACTACACAGAAATTGAAAAGAGAAACAAATATTTCAACACTCTTCAAATTTCCGATATTTTGCTCTTCTCTTTCAACAACTGAAAATAACCTAAATTAGGAAAACTACACGTTGAAATAGCTAATCCTAAAATGATATAATTAGTCCAAACATGCAACTATCCTTTGTAAATTTCATTTTTATTAAAACTCTTCTTGCTTAACTGAAATGGAGTATACCCAGTATTTCTTTATAGCACACAACTGAAGATCTGCTAGAATGATGAGCCAGTGCACCATTTACATATGTAGGGATGAAAACATTTGTCATACAAGACCACAGAGGAAATCAAGCTCAAAATCAAAGGACTCGAAGAACTGTGTTTTAGCTAACTTTTGTTCCTTCTGCCATGCATTAATTGTTCATCCCTGGATAAATAAATAACCCAGGATTCAAGAACTTTCAACAATCTGAATCAAATAGAAACCATCAACTGTTGCTGCTTTCAGAAATAAAAACAAACTGATAAATAAATTAGCATCTGTCTGCTCTTTTCCCCAGATCACTGCATTCCCACAATCTCCGTACTACGAAAAATCTTACTGGATAAGCTTTTGTTTTTCTGGTAACAGATTTTAACATGTACCCTGAACTCCCTCACATGTGTTTCCTACTGGAAAAAACAATGGTATTCTGTACATAAAAGGAACACCTGACTATCTCAGGCCGTCTCTGGGGCTATGGGAAAGTGATTATTTAGACCAAGTCAGCCATTGCCCTGGTAGGAATAAGAGGTGACGTGACTTGGCTGAAACTTGGTCTCAGGAAGGTGTTATATACATTCTAAGTTCTGTTCAAATGCCAAAAAAGAACAAGAAAAACAAAGAATTCAGAAGGAAGTACATAGCAGTATTTAGAATAAGGAGAGAAGTCATTCAAGGCTCACTCTTTTCTGAGGGAAAAAAAATATTTAAAAGAGAAAGGCTGACTTCTGGCTTAGTTTCTGTTTTAAACTCCAGTGGGAGTGAAAGCAAACCATGGAGCAAAAGGCAGAACATGACAGGTTCCCTGGGGATTATTACTGTTATTATTATTATAGGAACAGATGTATTTTTATTAGTGAGAGGAGGATAAAAGTCTGATTCCAGCCCCCGATTTTGCTCTTTTACAAACCACTCACCTGACTTTTATTTGCAGCCACTTTGGCAAACAGGGCTTGAGACACCTTGGCCCTTTTCATCTCCTGTTGGATCTCGTCATAAATGGCAGCTGTGATGTTGACGTTGGCGCCGTCCACCTTAATAGGGAGGTCTGCTGTCGGTGTCGAGGTTTTGGCCTACCAAGAGACCATGAAAATAATAATTTAAAAAGTGCTGCATTCAGCTCAGCCATCTGTGCAGAAATTATCAAAGGACTTCAGTCAGCTGATGCCAAACCGCATTAGCTACAGAGGGACACTTCCTGTCCATTATTCTAATCAGGTTAATTGTGATTGGAAATAATTGCAGGCATTCCTATAGGACACGCAGGACCCTGTCAGCCCTGCTCTTCCCCTGAAAACATCCTGGATGTTTCACAGGTAGGATGGCTACTCTGAGCATCCAACTATAAGCCATCAGCTAACTGCAAAACAAATGTGCATTACACAGCTACCTTTTTTCTTTCTAAATGTGGCACACCTTGGAGGAAGAGCCAATTCTTCCAGAAAAAAACGAGTAAATGGGTAGAGTTCTCTAAATAATAAATTATTACTCAATTTAATGCCCTCCCCTGGGTCTCTCTCATTCTTTATTAAAGCTTTATGTATGTCATTTGAGTATGTATGGTTTCCCATCATTATCATCATTATGCTACCCAGACAGTCACCTAATTTCACCTAGGAAATCAGTGGAAATGAAACAAAATTTCATTTCATAAAACTAAGCTTCAGAATGCCTTTGATGTGCCGTTTTCATTTTCTTAAACTCATATTGTGGTTTTCTGTATTCTGCTGTGCTCGTTTTAATTGAATGATTTCCCATCAGCTTCAGAGACAAATGAAGGACAAAATACAAGGTTCTGTACTTCTTGGGGTAAAGGATAACCCTAAGACATTTGCATCTACTTGGTCATGAAGACTGTTAGAGGATTCGCTTTGTTTCCTAGGATGCCTTTCTGGTCTTTGATGAGTTACACAACCTTCCTGGTCCCCTTTGCAGCAGGATTTTGGGAAAAATCAACTCCAGTTCTTGGGCTCATGAGGTCTGTCATTTGAACTGGTCTAAACTGGGATTATTTTTTCTCCTCATTCTAGAATCCCAAACTTTGGAAGCTGTCCCCAAATCACAACGTTCCCTATACAGATGCCCAGTGTGCAGAGCAGTACACAGGTCCAGAGACAGACATCAGAGTCTGCACATGGTACAGTCACCCTCAGCGGTGTACTGAGGTGGAGTCAGTGCCCTCCACTTCCATGGTAGTTCACTTTCTTAGGGCACCTGACATTTGACATTCCCCTTTGACTTCCAGGTCTCATGCAACTTTCTAGTTACTGCGAAGGAATCACTAGAATTCACGGGCTACCTCCTTGTGCCAGGAACTCCAGAAAGCATTTTATCATTTGTTCTTTCCACTTAATTCTTTTAAGAATACAATGAGTTAGACATCAGTATTTTCATTTTACAGATGGACAGCTGACAAAAATCAGGATCCTTGACTTGTTGAAAGGATACACAGCAGTCAGCAAAGGATCCCTCACCTCACCTCAAGTCCTGCAGAACCCAGAGTGGCCTGGGACCACATGCTCTCTGGCTTCTGAATGCCCAGTGAATTCTGGCTGCCCTTGTACAGTGTCCTTCTCCCTGCTTCTCTAGAACATTCCCAAAAGAGTCTGATTCTCTTTCCTTTTTCAAATTCTTTTATATTCAAATTTCTATTTAACTGAATGTTTAATAAGCACATTATTCTGCCTTTCTCAACTGTTTTTCAGTCTCACTGTCTCTCCACTTACCTAACTGGTCAGTTCTATGTAACTCTGCTGCCCAAAACAAAAATCCTTCAAGAAACACCATAAATGTTTGGGAGCCTAGGTTCTGGACTCAGAATAGTTAGATCTCAAATGCTAACTTGACCATACAGCCCTGCGCTCTGCCATAAATCATTTAACCTGTCTAAACCTCAGTTTCCTCATATGCTAATGGGAGTAACATCCTAAAATGGTGAGGATTGAATTCATGCAACATTCTCAACCTACTCAATACATAGTCAGTGCTGTTTAACAAATGGCTATTCTTATCTCTGTACTGTTGTTTTGTTATTACTTAATAAATCAAGAAATTCTGGCCAACAGAAAAATTCTAAGGAGATATAAATTTCTAAATTCTAAATTTCCTCATTTGGTTTTGAAGCTACTAGCCAAGTGTTGCATCCCACCTCTGCCAAGAGCAGCCTGTGGGGATGAAAGAAATCGCTGCCTGTAACTCAAAGACTGTGGGAAGGGCACTCCTCTAACACTTGTTCTCACAGTGAGAGTTTTCCCCATTCCAGGAAATCTTCATTATTGATATATGTCTGCAAACAACTTTGAATAAGCAAGTAGTCATGCAGTAAAGTGCCTTAAAGACTGACAAAAGCCTCCTTATCAATCTCTAACCCACAGAAAAAAGAAAAAATTTCCAGAACAGGTACAACTGCATGCCACAACTGTACCCCCAACAATACACTTAAATATTACATTTTGGATTTTTCTAAAATTACAAAGCTATAAAATTCAATAACAATTTCTCAGCTTTACCTGAGCTTTTCGAAGTGAGATGCTCCTTTAAAAAATAAGAAACAAACAAACAAACAAACAAACAAACAAAAAACCACTAGGTAGCCTTGGAAGTTGTCCTATCTCTGAAGGCTACTGGGTCTGGGAAAAGGTGTTTAACATATAATCTTGTTAGGAAGCTCTTAGAACAGAGTTTGAAACGAAACACACACACCTGTGCTATTTCCTCACAAGCAGTAGTGACTGAGAAGGGCTTCCTGGGTAAAAGGCCATGAAACATGGCTGGACTTTCCTTTAGTGGTTTTAATAGGCTACAAAAACTTACAAAAATACTGTTGAATTTACTAGAAGTAAATATTAATGCAACTTAACAACTCACCCTACTTACTAAGTCAATATGTATACCCCCAATTTTTTAAAATAATAAATAAAAATACTTGGTTACACTTGTCCAAAATAAGCAATCCAAAGACTTACTTTGGTTTAATAGTAACTAAAACTCGTAATTTATTAAAGTCTAAAGTGTAAGTAACAGAATTTGGCAGTGCATAGTAGAAAGTGATCTTCAATTAAAAAATCTATTGCAGAGTGCAAAAATATAAAAAGAGTCAAAATGTGTGAAAAATGAATGCACTTGATAAAGCTCAAATATTTCTACTAAAATAAAATTCTAATCCATGCATAAGTTCTTTGGAATTTATCAGAAAACAAACTCATAAAATCAAAACCATGGTATCTAAGCAATACAATCTCTGGGGCTGAGGCACCCAACTCACAGTTTGGTACAAATATGTACCTGTTAAATGCCGGTTTTGAGGACTATCACTCAGATGGAACTTGAAAATTCCCAGCCACACTCAGTGGAATGGTATAACTCCATGGAGTAGAAAGGGTAAGGGGAAACAGAGTAAACTAGAAATCAAAGACCTTAGGGCTGAATCCAAAAGGACTCCTGACTGCCTTGAGACCTTGAGCCTTCAGTTAGGAGCTTGTACACACACTGCACAGCTAGGACCACACATCTGTAGGAGGGCTTAGGAGTAGAAATCTGTTCAAGTGTGGAGAGAGGAGAAATGGATGGCCCAGAATCAACCAAGGAGGAAAAATAACATAGGCTTATCTTCCCACTATCATTTTTGGAGGGTTCACTCCAATTGCTCTGGTCTAGCCATTGTAATTTCTTACTTAGAATGTACCCAGGGCTTCACCTGTTTTGTCCTTTTTGAATCGCACTACAGGGAGTTTGAATCCCCTGCCTACAAACACCCATCCAAATAAACATACAATTCTAGGAAAAGTACTATGCTTCCTATGCAAATACAGCTTCCACACAAATCCCTAGCCCCTTCTTTGATGACTAAGGAATTGTATGCAGACATTTCTAAAAACACCCACCACACACTGGTTACTACTTACCTACTACTCATCGTGTATGGCAAAGAATGCGATTTCCTTAAAGAGTACACCATCTAGTACAACACTATGCTCTTATCTTGTTAGCATTCTACATCCTTTGACTAACATACTCAGCGGATCAGAAACCTTTGAATTCTGTCTCTTAGTTCCGGGTAAAACATAGTATTAGTGAAGGAAGAAATTAACAAGGTAAAAAGTAAAACATCAGAGGAACAAATATCTCACCTGAGGGGTTCGGGAAGAGCTGGGACTGCTAGAGGCTGAGGAGACCATGCTCACATTGGGGTTCATGCTCCGCTCTCTTTCATCCTGGTATATGCGATCTCGTTCCACTTCTGGCAGATTGAGGAAATTCTGCATGGCCCTCAGGTTTACTAAAAGAGACTGAGAGGCTGTCCGAGGGTCTTCTTCCTTACGCAGAATCTCAGACAACAATCCCTAATGAGATGGGAAGAAAAAACAGGCCCAGTCATATCTGCAGGGCTGTGTGAATGGTTTCTGTCTTCTGCCCCTCCCCCTATGGTTATGTGGTACAACCATGTGGCTGTGATGCCAAGGACCCCAGTCTAATGCCCTAGGTTCTCCAGCAGAAAGTCTGTGTTGCAATGTACCTGCCTTCTGGGGCCTGAACCTGTTTAAGAGCGGTTCTGTTCTGACACCGTATCATCACTGTTAACAGGCATGGCTGTGCTGAGATGCCAGTGAGCAAGGTAGGCGCTAGGGAGGAATTGTGAAACTGCAATTAGCACCAGGTGCCTCCTACAAGTATTTCAGGAACTGTTAGAACTCTCTCTGCTTGAAACTGGGAGCACTTGGCAGTCCTGTTCAGCTTCACAAATCTGCCAAGTTTGGTAAATTTAGTTCCGACATTTAAACAGCATGGGAGATTTACATCGATTTAAAAAAAAAAAAAAGATTGGCTGAATTTCTGTGTGACCGGCCACTCTTTTCAATATAGATATTTCTTATGGAGAGAGGAGACAGAAAGATGGGGGAGGGGGAAGACACAAAGAAAAAGAAATGGCAATAACTTGAATTACCCTCTGATAATTTCCCATGCTACATGTAAAATGATTACCATTGCATATATACTAAAAATTACCCAAACCTGTTCATGAAGGCCATCAAGGGCCAAGCTGCAGCCTGCCAATAAACATGACAACGAAGGCACATCAGTGAGGGGCCAGAGCACAAGGTAACTAAAGTGTAGATTGGATGCTGTTATAAGCTTAGACATTTTCCCAATGTGTGACTCAGCCAAGCGGAAAGCTTTAAATAGGAAATTAGTATGTTTACTATGTGTTCTGATGACACAGAATTCACAAAGAAAAAGAAAATGCTAGCCTAGGGAAACACTAGTACAGACACAAGAAGAGGGCTGGGTGTCTAAGTCACAACATTGAAGCATTTTGGACAGATGGGTATCCAATTCCAGTGTGCACACTTGTTGGATTATTGTATAAGGCAGCACCTTATATTGTAGTTAATATCCTTTCTTGGGGCAGGAAGAAAATCAAGGTTTAGGATTATTCCCTGGGCAGAGCTGAGATACTAATTCTGTGTATTTGAACAGATGGGGGTGACACAAAATCATGAGAAGTTACGTACATGAACTGTAATATATGGTACAAATGACAAAGATGTTTTCATGAGGGTGGAAATTAAAACACTACCCAATTCCCAATATGTATCTCACATATGAAAAGGTATTGAAAATCAGAATATATCATCTCGGGTTTGTCAGAAATTTTCAGGGTAGGTTAGGCAATGTTTTATAAAATAAACAAACAAAAAGTATTGCATTACAACATCATGGAGCCAAAGTCATTTACCAGAATATGCATAAAACAACCACCGGCACTCCAAAGAAATAATTACCACTCAAAACATCCCACAAGATGATTGACTGTAGGGAGCCCACAAGCAGTGTGCATCCGACAGTTCTGTAATTTATGGGTGTCTTAATACTTTGGTTAGAGAAATCCTAAGTAATATTTGGTAGAAGTGTAAAACTAGAGATGGCATTGTAGCGTAGCACACTAAGTCATTGCCTGAAACACCAGGACTCCTCATGAGCCTGACTGCTTAACTTCCCAACCATCCAATTCTCAGTTAATGTGTCCAAGAAGGCAGTGGAGGATGGCCCAAGGGCTCAAATCAAACTCTGGGCTCCTGGTTCAGCCTTGGCCTTGGCCATCACAGCCATTTGAGGAATAAACCAGTGGATGGAAGATTTCTCTTGCTGTCACTCTCATTCTGACTTTTCCTCCCTCCCTATCACTCTCTCAGTAACTTTACCTTTAAAATAAAATTAACATTTGTTAAAAAAATAAATGCATATATAAGCACTACTAAGGAGCCAAGCGTATGTGCATGTATACATATGTACATGAAGAAAAGGGCAAGGCAGGATGTGTTTGTGAAAATATCCTACTGGTAAAGTGATTTGAGGAAATTCCAGGTTTCTTGCCATGCTTTTAACAACTGATAAACTCATCTTCTAGAAAACATTATACACTATAGGTACTGGTTTTCTTCCTCAAATTTAAAAAGTCAGTTCTGCTTTGAGTTATAATACCTTCCATTAGCACTAAGCAAGTGGATTTGTTTTGAAAATCTAAAAATATATAAATTAATAAATAAAACAGTAACAGGGAAATGGATTTAAACCACTACCAATTTTCAATACCAGCAAGACACTGAAATTTTATGAGCTCTCTTTAATGATTAAATTTGTATATTAAGAATGAGTTAGTCTTCTCATCCTCTTTGCTCTCCACTCATTAACAGCATTGATATTTTAGTAAATCTCAAATGACTGAAAATTGAGGCAG
Organism: Ochotona princeps; assembly: GCF_030435755.1. Classification (NCBI taxonomy): domain Eukaryota; kingdom Metazoa; phylum Chordata; class Mammalia; order Lagomorpha; family Ochotonidae; genus Ochotona; species Ochotona princeps. The sequence continues at coordinate 74,554,586 of NC_080836.1, forward strand.
CTGAGATCAACATGGATATATTCTTTGTGATAGCTCTTATGACTGCACTCGAGATAGCTCAAACTCAAATTTGAAAGTCTGTAACTTACTCTTCCTTCAGGAAATTATTTTTACAAGCTACAGGATACATTACAGCAAAGCTCTTCATACAAAATTGTGACATACCAACAAATATGATTGCTATAAATTCTAAAATTCTATTTGTTCATTCCTAATCAATAAACTAGGCCATTCAAAAGTATTTTAATTTGTTTCTTGTTTGGGTTTTCTTTTTTCCCACCTTGAAATGGTGTGGCTCTGGCCTCTACATTTTTTAACACATTGGACTGTACCTGGAAATTCACACATCCTCCTAAGGAAAGTGAAGCCAAAGCTTACCATAACCTTTTCTGAAGTACAAGAGACACACCATTTGTGTTTTAAGGGGCTAATGAAATATACTGCTGCTTCTGTTTCACCTGCCAACTGGCACACAAAGTCTCAGACAGACAAGATGGCCAGGGCAACCGCACAATTGCACCCCCAGAGAACTAGCGCACTGCTTCACATTACTTAAAATCCCTTCTACATAGCTGAAGGTCCCTTGTAGAATCTTATTACTCCATTTTCAGTAACAAGTGGCTATTAATAGGTGCCAGAAATGAAATTTCAGTTGTCTTGTTGAGCCTTTGTTTTGGTCATTTATTAACTTTTTAAATATCCCAGTTTCAAAATACTTAAAAGTCTAAATTCTGCACGCTCACATATACAAAGTGAGTTTATTTAGTGAGCTGCAAGCCATCAGTGGGAAGAAAACCTACAGAAAAATCCTATAAATACCACAAATCATTCTATCTAATTAGCAAGATAAGTAAATATTTGTCACGTTGAAATTGTCTTGAAGAGAACATAAATTAATAATTTATCTCACATAAATATTTCTAAAGCCCTTGTCACTGTGTCATCTGGCATTTTAATTATCAACCAGCCACCCAGGAAGTGTCACTTGGACATTCCCACTATGCAGCCTGAGATACAGAAAATGTGGCATGGCACCTGGGCACCAGCAGAAAGCAAAAAAAAACACGTACCTTTATGAAACAAAAAGGTCATGAGTGTATTGACAACGTGCACATGGAAAGCTTAATAAATTAACTAGGATATTGCTCATTAAACTTTCATATTAGTAATCATATTAAAACACATTTCAAGTATTGAGTAAAGTGGTCGGTACTTTCCTCATGGTAAGCAACAGAGCCTTCTCCAGCAACACATGAAAGCCATTTCCTCCACGGTGTTAGCTAAGGTTATGTAAGATGAGGAAACACGTTGGTTGAAAAGGAGAATAACTGACCATTTGCACAAGGTGGAGCAAAGTCCTCCCAAATAGTCTCCAAATTGCAAATCAGTGGAACAAGTAGGGAGTCAGGCAGTGAGAACCTCAATTTGATTTTATCTCCATTCTCTTAATGGAGAATTTTGCAAGCATCATGTAATTTCCAGCAAAGAATATATGACTTCGACAGAAAATCATTCAAAGCAAAATAATTCAAAGTGTAAAATAGGAAATAATATAACACCCTCTAGTTTGGCTTGTTAATTTGATTGCAGGCTATCTCCACAAAAAACAGAGTCTGGGCTGATCTTTAAAATGAGAAACTGATATCCGTATTTTGTTCTAGTATTTTTCAACAATACCTCTTTGCAGCAAATCACATGACCTCATAGTTTCTTAATCTGTGTTTTCTGTTGATGAACATTTGATTTTCATACTTCTTCAAAACTTTGTATTTTTTCTGAAGTTTGGGAAGCATTACCACAGCTGGCTGTGTCAGAGTCACTTCCAGGTAACTACCACCTCTGACGGCTCTTTCATTCTGGAATACGGCAGGCAGGAACACTCTCAGGCAGACCAGGTTTTATAAGCATTAAGCTTGAGCCCCTGAGAGTCACCCAGTGCAGTGTAACACTAACAGCTCCTAATTATCAATCAGATTTTATCAGATACCTTTTCTTCATGAATCTGAGACCTCTGGAAACTCCCTGAGATTAGAATATATCCCCTCAAAAAAGTATCGAGGTGAGCACCTAAGTGGTCACCCAGGAAACTTCAAATTCCACATTCCTCATCTCAAAGACAAACATGTCTGTTAATTCATTATTACTTAAGACTTGGTACAAAGTTCATGGAATGACAAAAAAAAAAGGTTAATAAAGGATAAATTCTCCTCCCTGGGGACGTATTACATGACGGGACAAAGAAGGTTAGTAGTACAATGTAAAAGATGACCAGCGTCACAAATGCAAGTTAGAACTCGTGCCATCTTGATTCAGTGGAGGGAGAAAACACTCCCACCTGCAGAGCTCAAGCAAAACATTTTTGGAAAAGGTGAGACTTAGCTGGGATTTTACACCCAAGTATAGGCAGTGTGTGGACATAACACCAGTGAAAAAGAGGGGATAAATTGGGCACAACTGAAGAAAAAGAGACAGCATGCCTGCTTCAGAATCTAAAGAAGAGTTTCTGTTTCTTTAAAAGTTAAAAAAAAAAAAAAGGTGGAGGAGGAAAAAACACTGCTAAAGTGACAGAAGACATTTGAAGTGAAAATAATATAGCCCACATTAATACAATTCTGAACTACTGGAGTATACACAATCTAACAGCAAACATTACCCCCCAAAATGAAGTGATATTAGATAATCTGTTCAGCCTTTTTGTCACCTGCAACAAATTAGGCTTTCAATATGCAAAACATCTTCCTTCCAGAAAAACAAATGATCATGATTCCATTTAATTGTAATTTAATGAGGCATAATTTATTTTTTAAAGTGATATACACCAGGTGTGTACTGGGGAAAGTGGCACAGCCAAACCCTAGTGCTTTGCTTTGGAAAAAGCCTCAAACTAGCTGGAGACGGCTTCCATTTGTGTAAATGATGTTGCAGTTTGTGGCAGTTGGAGTGGAAGGCAGAAAAGGTAACTTGCAATGTTACTTACTCATTACAACATACACCTTCCCAGTCACTCAATCCAAAAACTAATCATTTATTATACAAGGCCAATTGTACAAAAGTGTTGGGTTTCAACATAAACAATTATAGATATTAGAAAGTTATATAAACCCCAAAGACTTTTCTATGCTAAAACTAAAACCATATATTTAGAACTTCTTTAGAAACATTTCGACTATTCTAGAGAAAATGACCTAGCCCCATCAGGTATCTTAATTATTAATTCTGATATGTGTGAATAAGTCATATATGGTATGTAATGACAATCCAATTCAGAAATCAAGGTATGCTTCTTTAAAGCTGTATGATTAAAAATGTATTACATAATGAACATGAACATATATTTTACTTTATCACTGCATATTACTGCAAAAAAATCCAGTGTTATTAGCCAATTAGCAAAGTTAGAAATCATACAGAATACCCTTTGACAGATAGAATAAAAAGGTCAGAAGCAGAAGGGGCTTTGACACTCAACTGGGCTAACCTCCATTCTTTACCAAGGGATATGACCTGCCTATCACCTAGCTCCTGGCAACCACAAAAAAGAAGGGAAGACAAGCCAGGTTCCCTCAAAAGATACTCCTCATCCCACATGCTTTCACACTCTTCCTATGACCTGTTCATTTTTATTTCCACACACTTCTGGAATGTCTGTCACGTAACATAACAGAAAAAAAAATTCTTCATCCAGTCACACAAAATAAACTCCTCTGTTTCAGTAGTCAATTCAGAGGTAGTTCAAGCAGTGAAATCGGTGAGAGGAAGGCTATACCAGGTCCTGGTGGCCACCCACCTGAAAGCTGACCCAACAAAACCAGTTCTCTCCTAACGCCCATCTCATTTCTTTCTAGGTGTTCCTAAGGGAGACTTTCCCACTCTGTTCACGAATATAAACAGATTTTCCCTATCCCCATATTCATAATCTACTGCTCCCTACAAATATGACTGCTCACATTCATTTGTGTAAAGCTTCAAATACTCACCCCATCCCCCACCCCCCAGAGCACTGCTTAGCCACAAAGGCAGAGTACCCAGTCTGATTTGAATAAAAGGTATATAGGGCACAACAATGACAATTTGATTTTTATTATTAAAAATGATGTGTTAAATCCTCAAAGAAAATGTCGTTATTGCATTAGTTTAATAAAACCCCTCTTTTATTACAATATTTCTTTATTAGCAAAGACAGCCTATGCGTGTGGCATTTTTCTAAGATGGGGTGGGTAGAATTGAGTATCTAAAGGGAATTGAGGCACTGTGCAAATATAAATGCGTATGCTACTGCAGAGTCTTCAAAGCACTCAAAGACTAAATATACGTAAGTTTACATACTACATCTGCAAACATCTTCTCCCTCCTTTGAACAGAAAAGGCATTAGTTCTATTTCACATTTATAGCATTTATCATCTTTTTTATTATGTTACTATAAACACCTATTTTCTTACATCATAAAATGCTAAATCCTGAGGATCAAAAAACATAATGCTTGTTGCCCAGTGGTTAGTTAGTGACAATACATGAACATGGGCCCCTAAAGCAGCCTTAATGCCTATTTTTCACATTTCTAAGTAGGGGAGTTCTTTTTGAAAAAAAACTTTTTTTATTTATTTGAAATGTAAAGTTATAGATAAAGAGAGAGAGAGAGAGAGAACCTTGCATCTACTGAGTTATTCGGCAAATGGCTACAACACTTGCGCAGCTGGGTCAGGTCAAAGCCATGAGCCAGGAGCTTCCTTTGGTCTTCCATCTGGGTGCAGGGTGCTTGAGCCATTCTCTGCTGCTTTCCTAGGCACACTAACAGAAAGCTACATCAGAAGTGGAGCAGCAGATTCTCAAACTAGTGCCCAGGTTGGATGCTTGAGTCCCAGATGACGGCTTTAGCCATTATTGCCATAATGCCGGCCCAGGGAGCCAAATTCTACTCGAGAAAACAAAGTAACTAGATCTGAACTTTGAGCCATGAAAACTCCACTTTAGAACAAATATTTCATATACCTAAATCTGTAATTTATTAAATGAAACACTTGTCTCAGAAGCTTTTCTTTCCAGGGCATAGACTAAAACTTCACTTAGGCCACTTGACAGAGAAAACAGTAAGCACCTAACACAAAGTGAATGGGCACAAGAGAATATTCTTGAAGCAAAAACAGTCTGCTCTCCGATGGTAGGTGCAATGAGGTAAACAGTTCCACTTCATCTTTTTTTTTTTTCCCTTGTTTTCCTCCTTGTCTTTAGAAAGTCTTAGATACTAAAAGGGGGAGGAGGTGGGAGGGTATGCACAATCCAAGTTGAATTTTTCTAAACACATTACTAGCACAAAGTGAAAGCAAACAGAGAACTGAACAGGTTCCCTTTGGAAACATTTCACCAGTGGTGTTCTCAGCTCTGGGCATATTCATGGTTTCTACTCACACCTCAAGTACCTGGCACTACGACTATGACTATTTCATTCACAAAGTTCTGGGCCCTGGATATTCCTAGTTTCCATAAGTGTTCTGTGAAACAACTGTTGGCAACCCGCCCAAGAAATTTACTAGCTTTGGCTACTTTGTCAAAACATTGGCAAAAGTTGTATTTTCCTAAAACAAAACAAAATAAGAAATACGTTTGTTTGATATTTATATCTCAAATGTATCAGAAGCCTTCAGTTGTAAGTAAAGTAGAGTATTAAGACATGAGTTGACTCTGTCCTGACAGTTATAAAATGCTCTTTCCTGCTGGAAGATTTCTGTATTCACTTAAGTCACCTCCAGGGTCAAAGAATCTTTTTCCTACATGGCATAAGGGAGACATCACAGGATTTATTATACCACAATTGAATTACTGGTTTGAAAGTCTGTTTATGACTTAAAGAAGGGATTGTGTCTTTCATCTTCCACTCTAAGGTGGAAAAAATGACGATAAAGTAGTTAGAAGCATGAGCTCTGAAATCAGAACTCAAAATTGAGCTCTTACTGGACAAAGATCAGTTAATCTCCTTATGGTACACTCTCCTCATCTGCACAATTCAGACAAGCCCACATCATTCAGAGGGCTTCCTAAAGAGCTTGTGACAGTGTCTGATACTGAACTCAGGAAATGTTAGATTTCTTGTGATAACTGTCATAGTCTCTGAGGACAAGAACTCTGTGTGTGTTCAAGTGCTTGGGTCTCTGCCTCCAAAGGAGAAGCCCTGGTTTCAGTTCGTGGTTCCCGGACCGACCCAGTCCTGGCTATTGCAGGCATTTGGGGAGTCATCCAATGGGTGGAACCTCTCTCGTTCTCTCTCTCTTTCTGCATTTCAATTAAATAATGGTAAACTCCAAAAACAATACTTCAAAAAATAAAAGCAGACTGAATGAATATGTAATACACCAAAATAAAATTCTTATTTTAAATCTGATACTTCAAGGAGAAATAAAATATTAATTCATTTTTATTGGAAAAAGCAAACTCACAGAGTGAGAAGGAGAGACAGAGAGATCTTCCATTCATTAATTCACTCCCCAAATGGCTACACTAGCTGGAGGTAGACTGGTCTGAAGCTGGGAGCCAGGAGCTTCCCCTAGATCTTGCGCATGTATTCAGTTCCCAAGGACTTGGACCAGTTTCTGCTGCTTTCCCATACCACAAGCGGCGAACTCCACTGGAAGTGAGGCAGTCAGGGCTCAAACCAGTAAACACACCAGATGCTGACATCACTGTGCCATGGTGCCAGCACAAACTTTAAGTATTAAAGCACTTAAATTATGTATTTCTAAATGCCTTCTCATACCCAAAGCGGAGGTATAAATAACAACTTTTAGCAGATAGGACAATCAAAATGTTTGGGTTACAGGTGAATACACGCAAATTGAATAAATTACATTCAGTGAGATAACCATCTGAATATTATACATGATATTTATCTTATACCTTATTCTAAGAAAATTCTGCAATTATTTAAAAGAAGCCTTAATCTGTAGCTTTGTTTAAATACAGGTTATAATTATTAGTGAATCAAAAATTCAGATCTCAATTAACTTTTGTAAAATTATTTGGCATTAAGAGGTTGGGAGGTACTAGAGTGGTTTAGGTATGCTGTAAGAATTCGTCCACAATGATTTTTTTTTTCTTTCTTTCATGAAGGCTTCAAGTTAGAAGCTCTCAGAGAGGCAGAAACAGGATAGAGCTACAGACAGACACACACGTACATGTGCACATGCATGGCTGCGTCATTTAAGCTAAAATGCATTTGCTATAAGTACTGCAGTCACAGAAGTCTAATAATAAACACTAGACTAGACTGACCATTTTACATATAAAACATGTCTGTAGAATGAAAAACAACTAGCAATTGCCTATTAATTTCAAGTTTATATGCTTAAAATTTTCTTGAAAAATTTCTAGCTTGTAAATTTAATTATTTAAACAAATACGTACTTAAATCCAAATAAGATGATTACCATTCCCAAGAATGGAGAACCTTTCCTCTCCTAAAGGCCATTTAGATATTTCTAATATAATTCATGGGCCATATATAAGTACTAACTTAAAAATTAACCTGCCATACATAGACTTATTGATAATTGAGTTCCATTTGAGGTTGTCTTGGAAGAGCCAGACCAAAGATTTTGTAGGTCCTATGTACTCAAAAGCAAGATGTTCCATACTGCTAAAACCACTGAATGCAAGAAACACTATATACGCTTTTTATTACTTTAAATAAGCAAAAGTGAAAAACAAATAAATGGTGGGATGCGTTAGTGTTGCCTTTATTTTTCTTATGTGTTTATGTAAGGGACAAAGAGCAAAGGCAGAGAAAGAGAGAATACTCTCACATTCAGATTCATTCAACCAATCCAACAATCCCAGGCTGGGCTTAGAACAAAGCCAGCAACTGGGAACCCAAGACAGTTTGCACGAGCCATCACCAGTGCCTCCCTGACCAGCCTTAGCAGGAAGCTAGAGACAAGAGCTGAAGCCAGGTATCAAACTCAGGGACTTCGAAAGGGGAACTCAGACATTCTGACTCAAGTCTTCATTGCTAGGTAAACTGCAAGATTCTCTTGTCATTCTTTTATGAAATTTATACTTTCGTTATAAAATATCACCAGGGTTTGGGGTGACAACCATAAATTTCCACAGACAATTACAAGTTACTACAATGACATATTAGCCCATTACAAAAGAAAACCTTTATTGAGGCTAAAGAACTCTTTTATGAGTGAAATGAGTGGATTGGGTCTGGGCGCTGTAGTCTACCAGCTAAAGATCTTGCCTTGAACACCCTGGGATCCCATATGGGCGCTGGTTCTAATCCCGGCAGCTCCACTTCCCATCCAGCTCCCTGCTTGTGGCCTGGGAAAGCAGTTGAGGACTGCCCAAAGCCTTGGGACCCTGCACCCACATGGCAGACCCGGAAGAGGCTCCTGACTCCAGATCAGCTCAGCTTCAGCCATTGCGGCCACCTGGGGAGTGAACCAGCATATGGAAGATCTTCCTCTCTGTCTCTCCTTCTGTCTGTAAATGTGCTTTTCCAACAGAAATAAAGTAAATCTTTTTTTAAAAAAGAAGAAAAAAATCAGTGGGATTGTTTGTTATTAAAAAAGAGTGAAACTGCTTCTAAAATCATCACAAACCTCAGGCCACAAACTAGTGTCTTCTCTTAGTACAAAAAAGAAAAATTTGATTTTTCTGATGAGTCCAAAAGCTAATTTTTAAAATGTATTTATTTCAAACTCGGCATTACAGAGAGAAGCAGATGGCAGGAGCTGGCGTTGGGTGGGGGTAGGGCAGGACCTTCTGTCTACTGGTTTACTCCCCAGCTGGGTGCCTCAATTAGGCTTGGGCTGGGCCAAAATCAGCAGCCAAGAGTGTGGGTAGCCAGGTCTCAAAAACTTGGGTCATCTCCCCCTGCTGTCCAGGCCATTAGCCGGGAACTGGGTTGGAAGTGGAACAACCAAGCTATGAACCCACACCCATCTGGGATGTTGGCATTGTAGGCCATGACTTTACTCACTACAGCACAATGCCACTGTCCTAGTCCCCCACTGGTAACTCATTGTGAAGGACTCTGCACACTAACCATAGATCAAAGAAAGAGAGAGAGAGGATGACATTAAGTCTGTTTTCTTGGATTCTTTGATATGTTTTATGAAGAAGGGGGAAAAATACTCTTCCCACTCTCATACATGCAGGTTACTTTTTTAGAAATGAGAGAAAAAATTGTATATATTGAACAGGTATAGAATCAACATTCTTTTGTGCTCAATGCTGAGCACAAAGCCAGTACCGCTGCTAAATCAGTTTATATTAGCCCCTGAATGTAACCAATGCATGTTTTTCAGCTGAGGTTGCCCCAAAGATACTACCTAACTAGACAGTCTCCATCGGTGCAGGAGCTGAAATGAGACTGGTACCTGTAGGACCACTCTCAAGCCACCGAATAACTCAGAGAAGCTGCTATCTTGGGAGATATTAATATTATTATAATCTTTAAATCTATGAATTCAAGTCAGTGATTCTAAAATGAAAGACTGTTTAGTTTATGAAGCAAGCAGGACCATCTCTTCGCACTTTATTAATTTTATGTTCTGAAATCAAAAGAGGATATATTATTTACTTCCAAACTCAATAACATGCTCATGCCTGATCTGCAGCATTTCATATTTACAGCCCATCTTTCAGTGGATGGACTTCCTTTTTCTCACAGGTTTCCTTGTCATTTTATAACCAGTTCACTGAACCATGGAGCCAAGATCCCTGGATTCCCATTGTGTTCTATTACCCTAAGACTTGCACAACGTGTGTATCTTTACTGGATGCTAAGAAATAATGATGACTAACAACAGATGTCGGCTGACAAAGAACTGTGAATATCTTGGAGGTCAAGCTTCCAACAAACATAAACTCTATGTGTAATTAAATTGTGCCTATCTTTAACGAACAAAATACATAAACAAGGCAGTTTCTTCTCCCCTCAAAAACTGACTTGTAACACACGACAGCTCAGACTCCCAAATATTTTTGGTTGCCAAGATTTTCTTTCTGTTGCTACATATCTTTTCCTGTCCATGCCATGTCAAAATACAACATATAGAAAGTTCTTAGATATTTCAACCTTAATAATCTGGGGCATGCATATACTATAAACATTATGTCAATAAAGCTAAAAGCAAAATCCATGTCATTTCACACAGACATTTACATTTCTAGCAGCTGACCTTACTGCCAACTTTCCTGATACATCATTCAATCTAATTTTCCAATCCGTTGAAAACATTCTCCAGTTGCTGAGTGACTTCATAAATTGTATTTATGACCCTTGTCTTAAGTTTCCTTAAATGATGTGGCTTTGATGAGTAAACTGCAGTTTTGTGTTTGTGCATGTGGGTATGTGCAAAGTCTCATATAAAAAATAAAAAAGAGTTGAATGAGGACAGGCCAACCAAATTAGTTCCGAAGAGATTTTTAAAATCATGTTCTCTGTCAGGTAAGACCAGGATACACATTTTTCTCAAGCAAGGCCTTTGTATAGAAAAAAAAAAAAGTAGTTCCAAAACTCTGTGACTTATTCAATGAACAGAAGTAGCAGCAAGGTAGCAAATTAGAGACCCACGTTTACAAAAGAAAACAAATTTTGAAAACCACATTTGAGATTCTAATGAAAACATGTTTCTTCAAATTGGCTTGGCAGAATTCCCTGAGACACAAAATTAATCTGAACTTTGAGTTATGGCATGGTCTTCCATAAGAAAAAATAATCATAGTATGACATAATGAATGTGGCAGAAGTCTCATTTTCAAAAGACAGATTTTTATTGCTGAATCCCTGAGTGGAGATGTTCCCTAACTCTGTCACCAGAGAATGCAGCTAGAGGTACAGGCAGGGTTTGCGGATCGCATCATACCTAATGTCTCTTCTGGCACTTTAATGCTCCCATTCACGATGTGGCAGGGCATTCATTCCCCTGGATTTAGCCTACTTTGGATCAAAGCTTCCTTTACTTCATTTAACAGATTTGCTCAGATGGAAAGTCTCAGAGGAGAAACAGTGTCAGTAAGTGGGGGATTTCTGAACATGAGTATGTAGGTCGTTGGGTTTTGAAATAAATTGGAGAATAGTTTATTAAGGAAGACTCACTGTACATATTTTATGAAACCATGCTTATTATAGGTCAGTGGAATCAGTACTATTAAGTCTTTTAAAATACAGTCACGAATATTTTCATACTGGCCTATACTTCTGATTGACTGTTAAGTCCATAACGTAAGAGGCAAGAGAAGGCTGAAGATTAGAATTACTGATTAGATTGTCACAAACACAAGGATATAATCATAGTAAATAGCCAAGCATTTTATTTCATGTCCATAAGCCTAGTACATGAAAGGGTGCCAACACTGAAGTGAATTTGGGATATGAGTAAGGGAGAAGGAATGTTTTAAAGAAAGAAAATGTACATAATACTGGTCTTAAGTTTCCTAACTACAAGAGTACTGGGAAAGCAACAGAAAATACCCCAGTCCTTCGACTCCTGCACCTACAAGGAAGACTTGGAGGAGTTCCAGAATGGACATGACCAGTCCAGGCTATTGTGGTCATTTGAGGAATAAACCAGTGAATGATACTCTCTCTCTTCCTTTCTCCTTCCCTTCTGCCCTCCCTACCTCCCTTCCTCCCTCTCTCTCTTTCCTTCTCAACCCCCCCTTAATTTTCAAGTAAATAAACACGCTTTCTTTTAAAGTATGAACCATTTGTAGTTTCTCAAGTCCAATGACTTTCCCATTCACTTTTATGTTCATTTTCTCTACCCTTTCCCTTCATAGAATTCATCTGCACAATATCAATACAAACCCATTAAGTTGTTAAACTGTAACACTACTGGAGGCTAAGGTAACAGCAGTGACAATATTTTCAAAAGAAACAAATAGGGAAAAGGTATAAACTAGTCCCACAATGGTATTGTTCATATGTAAACTAGTGGGAAAAAAGTCCTACGCCAGCTCCATATTATTATTTTTATTTGTGAGAACAGGCATAGAACTAAGGATGTGGTTTATTTAAACTGCTACCCCAATGATGTGACCTATTTAGGCTAGTAGTGCTACAGATCTGGGATAAAAAGCAGATTGTGAAATAAAGATTCCCATGGAAAAGATGTATTAAGGCAGTGATTCCAAGGGAAATCCAAGAGGGAGTAAGAGAAACAGAACAGAGAACAGGAGAAACCCGAAGTGCTAGCCTCACCTTTACCCTGCTGGGAATACTGGAGTGCAAGTTATACTACAGAGTGGCTCCTTCCATATGATGTGAGGAAACCACGCTCCCAACCTCTTATACTCTTCAGGCAGTGGTTAAGCATTTCCAGCTCTCTGACAGGATGAGCAAAGCAGGAATCAGTAATCTCATGACAGTTCATTAAAGGAAGAGCTCTGTGGCAGATCCAGGGTCTGGCATTGTGGCATAGTGAGTTAAGCCATTGTCTGAGCACTAGCAGTTCAGGTCCTGACTGCTCAACTTGCAATCCAGCTTGACTAGGAAACAGAGGATGGCTCCAAAGGCTTGGGCACTTTCACCCACGTTGGAGATCCAGAAGAAGAGATACAGAGAAAGCTTCAGACACCTAGCTTTGGTCAGTTCCCAATCGGCCATTGCAGCCATTTGGGGAGTGAACCAGAAAACCAAATATCGATCATTTGAGCTCTCTCTCTCTCTCCAAACCAAATATCAATCACCTGATCTCTCTCTCTCTCTCTCTCTCTCTCTCTCTCTCTCTCCCTCCCTCCCTCTCTCTCCTTCCTCCCCTTCCTCTCCCTTCCTCCCTCCCTCCATCTCCAAAAAAGAAAAAGAAAGTAGCATGGAGTATGGATGGTAGAACATGGAACACAGAACAGTGATGCGATCTGTCTGTCTCTTTTGGAACTTGCCTTTCCTATCTTGCCCTACGATCACAAGTACATGCTATCTTTAGACGTATATAATAGGATTGCCTGGATATTTACAACCAGTTCAAAAAACACCTTATCACTTTCACTGTAACATTTTCATTGGATTTCACAAGCCTAAAAAAATCTAGACAAGACTGTCTTTTCAAAACACTAATAAAGAAGCATGACAGGGCTGGCACTGTGTCCCAGCTGACTAAACTTCTACCTGTGATGCTGGCATCCTTTAATGAGGCACCAGCTGAACTCCTGGACAGTAGTCCTGGGGGCTACTCTGCTTCTAATCCAGCTCCCTTCTAATGCACCTGGGAAAGCAGTTGACTTTATGACCCAAGTTTTTGATCTTCCCACCAACCATGTGCGAGACCCAGATGGAGTTACAGGCTCCTGACTTTAAGCCACTGCAACCATTTTGGAGTGAACCAGCAGGTGAAAGATTTCTCTTTCTCTCTGGCTATCTCTCTGTTTACTTTTGACATAGGTAAAATAAATATTTAGGAAAAAAATAAAAGAGTTATGACACTGGAAACATAAAAAGATACTATTACCTATGGCACAAACTGTATCAGTCTCACACCCATTCTGGAGACCCTATTACAATGATTGCAATGATGTCAAAGGTGCTAAATCCCTCTCCTGAAACATGTGACTTAATTTTATGTTCTTGGTTAAGATATATATGTCTGTTAGCTATTCAAAAGAGATATGTAAAGGAAAAAATATAAAACATAAAATTAACAAATTTGCCTCTCTCTGACTTCAACCAAAGCCATGACCTTGTTATGAATTATGAGAAAGGCATCATTTTACAAAACAGATGCATTTCCTATTTTTAAAAGAAACTATTAAAATAAAAATGCACTGAAACAAGCTCTTAGAAACAAAGCTATATTCTTTGTAATATTAAATGATACAATGGTAACAGTCATACAAGGTAATACATAGCAGCTTTTTGGAGTACTGGAATTTTCAAATGCTTTTTATTATGAATTTGAGTTTTCCATCTGGAAATCTTAAACACAGAAAACTAGTAAATAATGGGGTTAATTGTTTTACAATTTTAGCTTAATTTACTAATGCTTCCACATGATTCTGTCTTACACACACACACACACACACACACACACACACACAAGCTAGATTTATTGTTGGTATAAATCTAGGAAACAAAACTATAGGGTCATAAGATGACAAATTTCATATAATTTATTTTCACTAAATTTGATGATAAATGGGTACTAGAGATAATGAACTATTTCTGGAAAACATGAAATAGGCTGAGGATATCCTACATATTGCAGTAAAGCAACTCAGATTGACTTGGGTGCTCATCTAAAATGAATGGATTTGATTTGCTTTGAGGAAAAACATAAACTTATTTTCCATCCAAAGATTAACCACTCATTAATGTCATTATCTATACTATTAATTTTTCTTTATTAATTACAGCTTACAATTAGTATATCACACATAAATATCTGGTTTCACTCCAAAAAAAGCCTGAGTATTTTAGAAAATCCATGGTTGGTTTCATGGGGCATAGTATACCATGTTTTCCATTTAGCAGTGCTGCTAGTAAAACCACTGCCAGTCGTGATGTTAGTGACTATCGAGCATACAGCAGAAACAATCTGCCTGCTGACCTTCTGCTCAAGTTCAAACTATGTCATTCTGTCAATACCATCTACCTTGATTAGGTTGGGCTTTATACACAACAGGTTATGATCCCAGAGGGATGAAAAGCTTTCCCAAATTAAAAGCAGAATTTTAAAAGGAAATACTCATACATTCCTCTGCAGTTTCAATTTGATATCCTCTAGGCTGGCCCATGAACTCAAGCTCATGTTGATTGAAAGTAAATGTTTCGTTCTGGATGTAGCCATCCTACAAATTTAATGGCAGGAGGAAAATAATAAAATGTGTTCCATGCTTCAATTAGACTTTTTACAACTTGGCACTTCAAAAATGGCACTGCCAAAGAAAAACCATTAATCCATAAAAAAAGACAACAAAGATTGCGCAGAAGTCAGACCTCCAGGAGTCTAGGACCTTGGCAGAGCATATCTTCTCACCAAATGATCTTTCATCTGGCCTCATTGTGAGTTTTCTCTGAGGCTTCAAGACACTGGACAAAATGTACACTGTACTGCCTTCTAACACTAGAGTAATACAACTACGCTTTCAATTTCACCCTTAGCCAAAGGAGCCAAATACACAACAAGCAATAAATTGTTGGCTATTTATGAAAATGTCTATTCATGCACATTTATTACAAAGGGAAGAACACCCACACATACGCACATTTCAAAGCTGCAAAATACACAGAATGCATCCTTCAAGTTTGTATTTTACAATAGAATGCAACAGACTTGCTCTAAAGGATCAAGCATTTAATAACCCCCGTCTAGATAACTATGGACCTACAAATGCTGCCTAACTACTTTGAGTGACAAGAGACAAATAGTAGGTGATGTCTGGATTAGTGCAGGTCTCAGAATCCATACTCTTAGGTTACACAAACAGACTCTGTCATCAACAGAATGCATACATTAGCTAGCATTCAAGGCAGCAAGAGATTTCCCTCCTCTTGGTTTCCTGCGCACCTAATGTCAGCACCAGACCTGAAACAATCCCACAGTCCCAGCCTTGCTGATGACTGATACCAAACCACAGTATCTGGCACCATTGCTGCCTCTGCTACTTAGTGTCAATGAGTCCCCACCCACGATACCTGGAGAAATCCTTTGGTCACAAACTGGCATATTCAGGCTGTCCATGACTTTTGGCCTCCCTCTGAACACCAAATTGTGTACAGAGTAATCTGCTTCTGTGTCTTCAACAATTAACCACAGTTCCTATCATCTGCAGGAAAACACACTCAAATATTTGCCAAGGACTACCATCAACCAATCATCAAATTTTGTTACAGGAGGTCAAGCCTCCTCCTACACTTCTTAGCCTTTCACACATGGACAACTCTCCTGGAAACATTCTTGTCCTGCTGTCTGTATGTTCACTCTGCATCAATGGCTCCCCATTTTTCCATCTCCACCAACCCCAGCTCTTCTGGCCTTTCTCCCATCTCTTTCCCTAGTACCTGTAATGAGGGTGGAGGGGGTGTCCTTTCTTCCTTTCCATACACTAACTCTTGAAATTGCAAATCAGGAACAATTTCTAAACTCTTATCCTAGTTCTAACAACCATTCTCACTGGCAAGCTCATGCTTTCTGTGATTGTTGTACATCTTCACTTATTTAAGAAGTCTTGCCAACATTTTATGTCAGAATGATCCAATCTGAAATCATCGTTTCAATTTACTGCAGGGATTCTCAATGGCTTCCTTCTTTCTCTAATTATACCTTTATTATCACTAGGCTCAAACCTTGGCATTATCTTTACTTTATCCCTCTTCATCCACTCACATATCTCCTGGCAAGTTTATTTACACAATGCTGAATTTTATATTCCATTGACATCAGTCTAGTTCAAAACTTCCACACGCTCTAGCTGGATTTTTAAGATAGCCTTCTAAAGGATAATACACAGCCTTTTGTTACCTTTGAGTTGGGCGGGTGTCCCTCCCAAGTTCCAACTCTGAGTATTGGATCATAGCCTGTGTCTACAGGAGCTTTTGAATACTTTCCAGGGTCTTTAGGGTTCATAGTTCTCAGCAAGGCTTGCAAGGCCATTACTGATTTGTGTTCCCTCTTCCACCTCTAAGTTGTAGTACCTAGTTTTATTATCAACTACCAACTGTTCCCACACTTTTTACTCAATTTTGTGCTTATGAATTCCCCTAGCCTAAGATACCCTGCTTCTCCATCTTTGCCTCTTAAATTTTATCTAATCTTTAAACATCTAACTCGCTGGAAAACTAATACTGTAGCGAGGTATTTACATATGGGCTCATCCATGATCTTTCCCATCTTTGCATCTGTACAGAATTCAGCATCCCAATTTGGATGCTAAACTTAAGCTTACAGCCCTTTGCAAAACTTACCAAGTTCAGCCTCCTGAAAGCATTTCTCATCTCCAATTCACCATAATTTCAGTCATATCTTACAGTCTCTTACATTAGGCATCATACTTCACATTTTGGCCTAACACTCTGGATACATTCTTTTACTACACGACTGTTTATCCCCTGGGATCTGCCTCCTTTATATTTTTACTACTTGTATTAAGAGTTATATTAATGATTCTCGAAATGTAACGCCCCCCAAGTCAGTAGTGTTAGCATCATCATTTTACTTAGGTGTGCTTAAATAGTTTCACACCTAGTTTCTAAGAAAAGAAGGAGAAAATTCAAGATCAGGTTATATATAGGGAAAATAAAGAGGGTGAATGAAACAGCACATATATAGAGCCAAGTCACCGGTAACATTCTGGATCCTAAGTTGGGTTTCAGTTATTCACATTAATTAATTAATTCAATAATTATAGAATCAAACAAGGATCAATGATGATGATAGTTTCCCACGAATAATTCCTTATCAATCTAATAATGAGAGTTCTTAAACTCACAAAATACTTAAAGAATGTTTCTTTAAGAAACATTCAAAGAATGTTTAATTCAAAGAAGAATTAAGACACCTATAATGCTGGGCCTAGTGTCATTCTTTCCCCTACTATGATGTTCACTGCTCACTGTACCTGTGTGCGATTGAATGCCACTCTTGCAAAGACAGCTTGGGACACACTGGCCCTCTTCAGTTCATCTCTGACTTGCTGGTAGATATCTGGAGAGACTTCCACAGAAGAGTTGGCTGGCTCTGGCTTAACTGCTCTAGGAATGGGCGGGTGATTCAGGAACTGCTGGTTGATGGCTTGAGGATGCTGGTGAGCCAAGAGCCGACTAACAGCAATCTGTTGGTTTATCAGGTGGGCCATGGCAATTTGTTGCCTAACAAGTTGTGGGCTGAGCTGAGGAGAAAGAAGACCAGGGCTCATGATAGGCTGTAATGCGGGCACTTGGTTTCGGATTGGAGTACTGTGATGGATTTGGCTATGAGGAGACTGTTCGTTGGTTTTCCCCAAGGATGCCAGCTGGTTCATATTTGGTAAATGCATTGGACGCTGGCCCAGAACACAATAGTCTGAAAGGTTTTCTCGCTCCACTCTTTCCACTGTTAAGAGATAAAAATTATAATTCAGTATTATTCAAATTGTTATAATTTATTGCCAATATAGATGACAGTGAATTATCATGTTTTGGCATATTCATGATATAAACTTTTTTCATACAAACCTGGAAGCCCCAGAGTAAAAATGAGTTACGGTTTTCTGCAAAATGCTACAAACCAGACTTTTTTATAGAAGAAATGAAGGTAAAACATTTGCCTCTTCAGTCTTCCCAAACTCATAAAAGTAAACATTCCACTTAATAAAGGATATGGAAATCACCACAGATCACAAATTCTAAATGCTCTCAATTTCCATCATGTCCCTTGCCACCTTCCTACCCAAACAGGCACACAACTATTCTATCCTCTGACGTTAGGGTTGATACTGTCATTCACGGTTTTCAGGAGATGACAACAACCTCTCCTTCCAAATGAATCTCCTAATAAAGGAAAATGTTCAAGGAGAATATGTAACATAGAACACAGCTGTTTCTCCACTCACTTCTTATCTTTATTTTATGGGAGTATTTTTTAAGAAATTAATATTTTAATGATGATGACAGTTCTAAGCTAAGCAAAAAAAAATCTCTAAAATTAATATCGCCACTTTGAATTACAATTAAATAAGATTTTCTTCCTCTCCAGGCTATCCTGCTGAATTAAACTTATTAAAGATGTAAAAGTTAACCTTTAAAGGGAAAAGAAAGTGAGTATATCATATGTTCAAACACAAAGGAAAGCTTTTGTTCCTTCCCTCAGATATATTTCTCAAGAAATGGGGAAACACCTCATGGTAGCATCCCTATCCAAGTCTTTATTACTTTATTATTTGAAACAAAGTTCAGCCTGGAGAAAACACATCAAGTTGAAATAACTTCATAATTATCGGTCTGAAAAGTTTCCAGGTATACCTTAACAAGATCTATGTATGAAATAAAAAGTTGTACATGGTAATTGTACCTTCTAATTTCAAATCTTGGGTATGATTATACAAGAATCTATTAATGGTTACCTTAAAAGTGTTACTTTGGATGGTTACATGCTGAATATCAAAAGTATTCACCCACAGAACAAATGTTAATAGAGCTGTCTCCTTATTATGCTAATGGTGCTTGTAATCTGGCATACAATTTACGGTGACAAAACCATATGTATACCAAGGGAAAAAAAATTACTTAGTCTCAAAAACTTTAGGCAGAAGTCATGTATGCTGGACAATCCAAAAAAGGGTGTTTTGTGATTTAAAAAGAAGCACAAATAGCAAATTACTTGTGGAGTAATTATAAATTGTGAGGGAAAAATATTTCTAAACTTTTATTTATGTAACATGTAATTTTTTAAAGATACATTAAGAAGTAAAGTAACACATTTAACCTATTAAGTAAGTATTTGGCCATTTAATTCTACATGTCAAAAAATTTCATATGAAAGCTCCTTGGAGAAAACCAACGAACATTCCCATCCTAGGATTATGTTGTATGTGGATAAGGATAGCATCATTCCTATTCTTCGCAAAACCAATGTTTGTTTCACTTTCCTAGGAACTGCCAAATAAGACAAAAGTTTACTGCAAATTTCTTCAAGGCTTCGATTTTTAACCCAATCCATCCAATGTAATTCATTTCGGTTCTATGTCAACTTTCCTCCTCAAGTCTCAAGATAAACAAATTATTATCGTCATATCCTTTAAAGACCAGTATTTTCCCACCACTGTATTAATTAAACTTTGAAGTACACAGTCTTAAAAGCAAACCAAGTTAAGTGTTAAGACTCTTCAGATAAGGTAATATAATACCATTTTCACTGAGCAGAATTGCACTTTCCTGATGAAAGAAGACGTAAAGAAACAGGGTCTACCTCTAGAGACAGAAATGATTGTTCTGGGGGGAAACACTTGGTTTCTTTAGTTTGCTTATTTGCTTTTAATTTAGCCAAAGTAAAGACTAACTTACATATTAAATTATGTTTTGGGGTACTCAGTAAGTACAAGATTTATCCATTTCTTTTTCTACTTAAAAGCATACAGTTGGGTCTGGCAAGATGGCTCAGTGGGTAAATCTTCACCTTGTATGCACCAGAATTCGATACGGATACCAGCTCCACCTCCCATCCAGCTCCCTGCTTGTGACCTGGGAATGCAGTTAAGGATGGCTAAAAGCCTTGGGATCCTACACCTGCATGGAAGACCCACAAGAAGCTCCTGGCTCCTGAATTCAGACTGGCTCAGCTCTAGCCATTGTGGCCATTTGGGGAGTGAACCAACATATGGAAGATCTTTTTCTCTGTCTTTCCTTCTCTCTGTAAATCTGCCTTTTCAATGAAAATAAATAAATCTTTTTCCTTGGAAACATGTGGTAACACAGAGTGCTACCTACATAGCAAACCATGAAGGGATTTTAAGTGCCAGTGACTACCTGCAAAGGTAGGTAATGGAGAATTCACCTACAGGGGCACAAAAGCAAGAGAGCCTGCTCTGCTCAACAGGAGCAAGCCCCACCCTGCTCGGCTGGCTTTCGTTTCCGCTATGCTGATATTTCTGCAGAGCATTTTATCAGAAAAAAAAAATTTAATCTGGATTTTTACACAATATCTCTTAATTTTTAAGCCCTGGCAACTAATTCCAATTTCAACATACAATAAAAGCCAAAAAAAAAATTCTTACAACTAGATTCTGCTCATGGGCTACCACTTTTGAAAATTTTGCAAGTGGGACTGAAGAAGTCTCTTAAGTTGCTCAGTCCATGGCTGCTCTACAGATAAAAGCCAAGTTCTTCATACCAGAACACAGGCGGAGGGGTGGGGAGGTGGGCCAGGATGAGTAGGGTGGAGATGTTGGTGGTACAAAAAGTCAGTATCAGCCTGTGAGGCTTAGGAATCAAACCCTCACCAACAGGCAGTGTCCCTGCTAACTGAGGCAGCGTATGGTTTCAGTGATGGTTGGCACAGATTCTGTCTCATTTGAAAATCTTCTTCATGTATTTCTGGATGTCAGTATTATAAAAATAATATCAGAACAATATTTTTAGCTTCTTATGTCACAGCAGGTAAAGTACAAATACTTATAAAAAAAAAGTAGGCACAACAGAATGTGTCAGACTCCATCTGAAAAACAGGCTGGGCATTTGTTATTTCTTTGTCTCTTTCTTCCCTTTCTATTTCCCTACTTTCCTTTCTCTTTCTTTTTTCCTTTTTAAACAATTTGTAAGTAATCACCGTGGCTTGAAAGAGACCTAACAACAGTATCCACTTTCGCGTTTTTACTTCTTCACTCCACAGTGGAAATTTTCATTTTAAGCTTTTCTTAAACCTAAACTAAAATCAAACAAAGACATCATGCTCTGAGAGCCTGTGTGCTTGTGACATTCAGCAGATCTGAAATCCTGAAAGAAAAAAATGTGACGAATAAAAGGAAGTACTACCTCTGAGATAGAAGCAATGTTCACATCCATAGCAGAATATATTCAAGATGGAGTTAGCATGCTTCCACGCTGGGAGACATTAAAAAAAAAAAAAAAACTACTCCTTCCAAGGCTTTAAATCAGAGTCATAATTTAACTTACAATTAACTTGACTCTACTTTGGTAAAGTCCTGTAGGTATGTGTGTTGTAGAGGAAAGTGGCTGGGAAGGAGTGATACCCTTGTGCTTGCTTTGGCAGCACATATACTAAAATTGGAAGGAGTGATACCCAGCTTTGAATTAGTCCCTAAACAGAACATAGCTTGAGGAACCTCCTCAAGCAATATATGTCTAGTATCTCTGAGAAGTTTTGTGGCTACTCTGACCAAGAGTCTACTCAAGTTTCTGAGAAACTCAAGAGTTCCAAGAGAATCTTGCAGATTGCTTCAGCCATTCCAAGACTGGGTAAAAATTGCAAGCAAGGCATCACCACGACCTAACCACCAATTAAGCCTTTGGGATTCCATTTTTCACAATAGGTAGCGTGTTAGAATCTCAGAGGCTCCTGAAACCTCACCACATTCTTGGGGGTGACACTGTCACCAATAGCACCCTAGACCACTAGCTACCAATGTACTTGGTGTTTGCATGATGATACATTTCTAGCAATTTATATGCAATACAATCAAGATATCTGGTCCAGAAATATAACTGTATTTCAGATAATTTTGCAGGATGGCCAGGAAACCGATCATTTCTTTTAATTACAAATCCTGAAGATGCGTGTGTATGATATGGTGTTTCAAGAATATTTTTAATATCAGTATATTTACACTGAATATTGCTCTATTCTGACATTTAGTCCTTTGTGTTCTAACATAATTCCAATGCTCAAAATATATTAAATTGACAAGGTATACTTCCTGAGGATTTATGAACCAAAGCAGGAGCATCTGATTGACACAGATTCTGCCAATCACAGCAAGATGTCATAGGATAGGCAGAACTGCATAAAGTGAGCTGGGAAGACCTAGGTTCTTAATAATTGGTGATTGGTAATTAGCTGTAAGATGGGGAAGATTACCTGTAACACTGGTCTAAAATAATACCCTTCCAGATTACTTATTTCATAGCATCTTAAAGAATATTACTGTTAGGATGTTCAGCACAATTCTTTCTCAGAATACTTGATGCTTCTACTTATTAATTCATTAGCAGAAAGTTAAGATTCTGCAAGACATTTTGTCTAGTGAAGCAACAACCTCTAGAGTGGCAAGCAGTGGTAATTACAGAGTTGCTCTTCCAGTCTATCAACACGACTAAAAGACTGAGCATAGTTTTAGAATTGTGATTGTAGAGTTTTACCTCAAATCTTAACACAACTGCTTCTATGAAATATGTCCTGGAGTTTGTCCAATTATCGTGGATAGAAAGTAATAAACTGGGCAACAGATTTTGCATTGGGAAATTTCCAGTATCTCTGATCTATGATTTTTTTCTTTTGGCTATTAGTATATTTAAGCATGTAAATGGAAAAGCATAAATGAACACTAACGGATGCCTAAATAACACTCCAGCATTCCCCAGAACCTTCCCTGAAGACCATGCGTGGAATATAAGCTAAATATAAAATTTTAAAAAGAATGGTAGAATTTCTCTGCGACTTGTTCACCCTGTGGAAAGGCTCCAAAAATGATTCCACAAACATAAGAAACACGTAGACTTCATTCTGGCATCTTAGGTAGAAAAGTTGTAAAGTGCCTCAGTAATTTTGAAATGATAACCAAACTTTGAGCACAGAAGAAAGCTTCTCTTGAGCATGATGTTGTCCTAAATTTGTAAACCTCAACTCCAAGTTCCTTGCTTCTCACCCCAAGGGTTAACAACTTCAAACAATTTTCTTACAGAAAAAATTTTGCTTCCTATTTGTATGCATGTGTGCAATCCATATGTATATGGATGGGTTATCTGAACAGTAGGACTCAGAGTGATGGCTCAGCTACATGCTTTGTAACCCTTGGGAACACAACATGGCTGGCATTGTGACAGGACATAAAACTATCATTTGTAATGCTGGCATCTCAAATAGGTACCAGTTTGTGTCCCAGATGTTCCACTTCCAATCTAGTTCCTTGATATGACCTTTAAAAAAACAACAGCAACAACAACAACAAAAACAAAAACAGAATGTTTGGGTTCCTGTTGTCCATGTGTGAAAACCCAATGAAGCTCCCACCTTCAGCATGGCCCATCTCTGGCCACTGAAGCTTTCTAGGGAGTGAAACAGTGGATGGAAGGTCTCCCTCTGTCTCTCCTTTCTCTGTAACTATCATATTCAAGGTAATAAATCTTAAGAAAAAGAATGCTTTGGGACATGAAGCAGTGAAAAGTTGGTCAGTTGTAAGTGGACCTTCATTAACAGTTGAATTAATCAATCACTAAAAGAAAAGGTTGCACATTTATTTTTAAATTTACATCATAAATATGGATTAATAAACTATTATGTGCCAAGAATATACTAGGCCCTACACAGTAATGAGTTTTATAACTTTTAAAAATCCACCTCTATGCAAGAATGTATAAAATGGAATTAAAAATAGTTTCATTTTGGTGTAAAACTTTAAAAATTCTAGGCATAGTTTTTTCATAAAATGCATTATTCCAAGACTTTAAATATCCTCTCATAGTTCAAAATTGTCTGGAATGCAAAAAAAAAAAAAGAGGATTCTTTTTAATTCCTATTCTTCTTGTTTTCTATCAACTCATTCTAGTAATCTACAATACAAATACACGGTGATGATATATATATTTTCATGAAGTCTCCCACTCTTTTATATTTCTTGTGGCCAAAACACATTATCCCAGAATGAGTGTCATCAGTATGAATCCCCAGCAAGCTGATATGAGATGTAAATCATACCACAGATACCTTTGACAACTACTCTTCATAAATTCTGTAAACAGAAATTATATCTTTAAAACAGGTAAGCCATAAGAAATAAAGTTTAACATACACACTCACATAACAATGGTAATGGCCTTGAGAACCCTGGACAAGCACAAACCAATGATGTGCAACAATTCTGACCTACAAAAATCACAATTCCATGTGGTTAAGTCTGATATCCATTCTGATTCCTCTCTGTGAATTGCACTGCATAGTAGCATTCAACAATTCTGCTATCCACTCAAAGTCTTTCACATGTTAAATTCTTTTTAAAACATAACATTAATTTCCCTGACATAATAAAATAGCATCACATTGGCTGATACTGAACACGCCCAGTCAATGAAAATATTTCTGATTTATTCTTTCCTAGTCAATAACTGTAGGTAAAAAGTCAATTTGTTACATGAAAACCATTTTCTATGAACAAAACAGAGAAAGACATGATTGCAGGAGCCAAAGCTAATATACTGTATCTATCAGATATAAATCCCACAACACTGAAAACAAACAACACTCCTAAAAGACGCTATTATCAGAAGAATTCACTAAATGTAATTAAGGAAAATATGAGGAGTCTGAAACAGCTGAGGGGCAAAAGGGAAAAAATGAAAATAAAAAAGCTGAGTCTTTTAAGACTACCAAACTTAAAAGATTTTCCCCCCTCTAAATTTGTTAAAGGGAATTTGTCTCTGAGTTGAGAACTTGCTTGCAAAATCTCTGCCTAAAGCAAGATACTCAGAGCCAACTTGTTAACTCCTAATAAAACAGCCTCATAAGTCAGGGTACCAAGTAGAGCTGTGATAACACCATATGTCTGGTTCCCTTAGGTGTATTTTTCCCTTATCAACTTTCTTTTTCCACCATATTAAACTCCACAGAAACATATCTATCTACCATAAATAACTCAGGTTTGGATCCCTGTTTCTTCAGCAATGAAATCCCATGGGACTCAATATGTTTCAGGGAAAAAGTGACCCTTATCCAACCTTTCTCCTTATGGCAATCCCAACCCTCTGTGTAAGATTATGGCTGTCTCTTTTGGTTTTAAACAATGCTTCCATCACAGTTTGATGGCACTGATTACTTCATGTATTCCCATAAGTTTTTGAATTGCTGAATGTTATGCCTATTTACTCCCTTCAATGATTTTAATTTGAAACTATCATTTCTGAGGTAAATTCTGCTTGTGATGCAAAAATTATAGCAGAAACGTATTATTTAATTGTCTAGGAGTATTTTTCCCTTGCCAGTTGGCCTTCTGGGTGCATTAAATTCTTAATTTATCTTTACTGAAGAAAAGTAAATCAAGAAACAATCAGTTTCATTCTTTTCCATTGATAAGTCTCTCATTTTATAGGACTTAAATATTTTAGGTCATTATTTTAAAGAAAACATGCAATAAACTAGGTGGGAAACTCTTCAAGGAATGTTTTTCTTAGGCTACATAATAGCCCCTAATTTGCACTCAATAAAAGTATTTCTGCTCCTTTTAGTATAAGTGGCTATTATTAGATCTTTAACACAATAACAAATTAATAGGAAAAAAGATTCTGCTTAATAATTTGCTAAGGATATTTGAATCAAACAAGACTGTTTTTCATTTTTCTTTAACTCATATCAAATAAAATTAGTTATAATATAGTATGTACAAAATAAAACTATTCAAAGTCCATATATTCAAATAAGTCTACCTATATTACATTCACTTCTCTCTATAGTTTCTGAACATCAACAGTATTCAAGGTCCCACGCTCATCAAACCCAGCAATCACAGAATGGATGTGTCCTGTGAACTGTATCTCCTTCCACATCTCTCTTTTTGCTTGTCTGGTTTTTGGTCAAAGAGCTTTTGGCCTAGAAGAGCGATTGCCATATAATCAAAATTACCAACATACATGGAAATTTAAAAAGCAATGGCCTAAAAGGATCAGTATTAGACACTCTCAGCTGATTTGAACACCATTCCAGGCATACTGGACAAGCACCTGTAACTTTCTAAACACACCATGCTCTTTGTTTCCTGTGCAGTTACCTAGAACATTCTTCCTTTTTTCTCCTCTTCTACTTGTCCTTAAGCTATAAAGCATGAGTTACTTCTCCACAACCACTTACCTCCAAGCCTGACATCAGGTGGAATTTATGGCTCTTTTTTCCCGTGTTATCACTGCACTGGTTTATACCAATACTATACATTTTCCAGATATATTCATGGAGTTAATTTTAAACCCTGCTAGACTAAAAGCAACACAACTAGACCTAAGAACCTTGTTTTAATGTGTTTCTGGCTGTCTCTCACTGCTTCAAGCGCTGAATATATTCCATAGTTGAAGGATTCATTGAACATTTAATTAAATTTATTTCTTTAATTATGACTATAACTTTCTTGTAAGGAGTGAATATGTAGCGTGCCCTCTGTTACACCCAGCCCTCAGAATCTCATTAAGTATATAAAATAGATGGTCAAATTTGCTTTTAAATTACAAAAGAAACATAACATTATTATTTCCTATAGATTATAGGTTTTATGAAACCAGGAAATGTGTCTGATACAAATAAGCACAATGATTGAATAGATGGAAGGTAGGGAGGAAATTGAGAAATTCACTTATTTTTTTCCCTTTAATTCTTTTTCGGGACTTACTGTTGTTGTTTACTTGTTTTGCCTGTTTGAGACACAGAGGGAAAAACAGAGAGAGAAAGAGACAGAGACAGTGAGCTTCCATCCTCTGGTTCATTCCCCAAATGCCTCTGACAGACGTGGCAAGCTTAGCTAAAGCCAGGAGCCAGCAATGCATCCTCTGGGGATGGCAGGAACCCAGTTACTTAAGTGATCACTGTCTCCTCCAGGTTCTGCCTTTGCAGGAAGCTGGAACCAGAAATCAAACCCAGATACTCAGACACATCTCTTAACATGCATCATAAACTGCATAAATACCAGCAGATAACAAGTTGTTATTAAAAAATAGCAGTTTTCACTTTTTAAACATTTGCGTATAAATGCATACAGGCTGAAAAAATAGCTAGAAAAAGTTTCTTAGGAGACTTGGTTCCTCCCAACACACCATTTTTAGGCTTACTGGCACTCCCAATTAGCTTCTAACCAGGAAATCATCAGTGATGATCCATGAATATGTAACACTGAGGCACAGTAAAAATTCAGCAGGTTCTTCCAAATGCTGGAAAACCAGCGAGAGAGGTAACTCCTTACAGAAGTGATCTTTCCATTTCCCTAAACCCAGTAATTACACAGAAATCAAAGGAGCTGAAGTTGGCATTACTTTCAGGCAAATACAATATAGCAAGGGCAGACAGACTTCCTTGCAGAACACCTCCATTTATATCTGAAGGTGAAATTTCTCAATTACTCCAAAAAAAATGAGTTAGACAAAAGTAAGTTACTTTTACCTCGTTAGAGCTAAACAACAGCAGAGGCAGAAGTAGCAGGAGTTGATTAAAGGCATTGTCCTGACCACTGATACCACCATGGCAAAGCCAGGACTGCCTTATGGAACCAGGTCAGGAGACACTGATTTCTCCATTCAGCTCTGAGGCAGCACTTTGTAAATGACACGATCATTTTCGGGTACAAGAGGTGCTTTACATGTGGTAACATTATATCATTTCAACTGTAATGATCATAATTACTTATTTCTTTTAATCACAACCCACTTAACCACTTTAGTACAGAGGACTAGTTCAAGGAGTTTAATTTTCATTCAACATCTAATCTTTGTGTTTACCGAAACCCTTCCCAGCTTTGTTTACTGCCTGGTTGCTGGACTGTACGTTTGATCTTGCAAGAATAGATCAGACAGGGTCAGATAAAACACTGATTACTAGAATAAACCAGGCTTGGGAAGTCACACTAATTTTCAAATCCTGCACTTTCCCAGCTTTTTAAAATATTTTGTAAAATAAGCTCAAATAAACCAATAAAATTAAGACAACTAGCAATCACGGAGCTCTTGAGCAATGATTGAGAAAAGGAAAGTGACGGGGATAATTCTGTATTCTAGCCAAAATTTGGGGTTTGGTTAGATCCGTTCATTCTAGTGGTACTATTTTATGACACAAATAATTTCACGAGAGCCACCAGTATTTGTGTGAACTTGCAATGACCCTGCAGCTATTGAGACATTTTAAATAGCTGAGCTTGACCTCACCAAAGATGAAAATTCATTTTGCCATTAGAATCAGATGAAAAACATTTTAGATATAAAATTATTTTCTTTATTTATTAACTGGGATACATCTATAATATGAGCTCTTCTTTCATTAAGACAATTTCTTGTTTTCATTATATCCTTTGCAAACACAGATTGCCATACAAATATAACTGGTGGTGCTATTAGATACATAATTGTCATTTAGTTTCATTAGATATAATTAGTCAAGTTTATGTTTAGAGCTCATGAAAAAGATTATTTGGATTTTTTTTCGAAAGAAGTGAAGAGATAAATCCCTTATAATCTCCCAACCTTAGAAGCAAATCTATAATAGTATGAATTTTTCTAGGTATCTGTGGATGATCCCTGTGTCCAAGAAAAAACAGCTGAATATCAACACTGTTAATATTGGTCTTCCTTTCTCTCTCTTTGCCATTAAATTATATATCATTTTTCTCACACTTGGGAGCTTCTGTCCTCTTCACTGTACATAGGAGTTCAGGAACACCTCTGTGTGATATGATTAGCAATTTTTTAAAACCCTGTCCAGGGTCAGATACTTCTGGTACAGTAGGTTAAGTCACAATGTGGGATGCCGGCTGTGACTCTCCAATTTTGATTCGGATTCTGTTACTGCACTAAGAAGGCAGTACATGAAGAACCAAGACACTGAGTACATGACACCTAGTCCAAAACCAGCATGCAGTTCCTAGTTGAATCTGTCCTGTCCCACTCTCGACTGTTGCTGGATTTTGGAGAACAAACCAGCGGATTAAAGGATATCTCTCACTGTCTCTCTCTTTATCTATATCTATCTTTCTGTCTTTTCCTCTTTGCTATTCTGCCTTGCAAATAAATGTTTCTATAAAATGCTGTGGAAACCAGCCTGCCACTCTATCCACCTGCCCACCCACACACTCCATGTTTTCCAATATCTAAAACTCCTGGAAAGCAGGATCATGGTTGTGGACCTTGAAACAAGAATATACAAACTCTGTCTCCTCAACTATCCTGAAGTAATGTTAATGCTGACTCCAATAAGTCTGTCAACCATGATTGTCTTTGAAATTAAAGGAAAGAGGTAAACAGAGTGTGCTTTGCTGTGATCATGGGAGAAAATAAAGTTAGCATGCTAAACCAAACCAATTCAGGACTTTTTAAAGAAAAAGTGTAAATAGTTTAACTATAATAACAACAATTCAAAAAATTCACATTTAAATGTTTATTTCAAAATTTAGACAAGTCCATTTGTATACAGTTTTTACATCTGTTTTTAATGATATCGAATTATTGATTGTTCATTTTTCTCATATTTATTTAAGCATTAAGCACAGAATTTGAAATCTGATCTTTTTTTTAATCCTTCCAGTAGACTTTTATTTTTGCCAGGTTTTAGTCATATTTACTTTGATCTTCCAGAATATATAATTATTTTACTGTTTATTTATTTCTATGAAAAGAGAAAAAAAATTTGACCTAGGAGATCTATATGTGGCAATTTGTAACAGAATCACATAGCTTATGTTTAGGAAATCATGGTTTTCATTAAGAAGCAACCATTTAGTTCCCACTGTTTTATTAAAACAGACATTAGCAGATAATATGAAACATATTTAACAGTGAAGTCTGCATTTAGTTTGGGACATCATAAGTCAACTAGAGCTCTTCTTGCTCACTTGCACACAAAACTGGTAACTTGCAGCAGCAAGGAAGGGGCAGGGAAGGAGAGGGGTGGGAACCCTGGAGGAGGCTGAGAGGGACCTGGAACTTTGATTTGCGAGTTCCAGCAAGAAGAGCCTCTAGGGCCCGGCGGCGTGGCCTAGCGGGCTGAAGTCCTCACCTTGAACATGCCCGGGATCCCATATGGGCGCCAGTTCTAATCCCGGCAGCTCCACTTCCCATCCAGCTCCCTGCTTGTGGCCTGGGAAAGCAGTCGAGGACATCCCAAAGCCTTGGGATCCTGCACCCACGTGGGAGACCTGTAGGAAGTTCCTGGCTCCTGGCTTCAGATTGGCACAGTACCGGCCATTGTGGTCACTTGGGAAGTAAATCATCGAATGGAAGATCTTCCTGTCTGTCTCTCCTCCTCTTTGCATATCTGACTTTGCAATAAAAATAAATAAATAAATCCTAAAAAAAAAAAAAAAAAAAAAAAAAAAGAGCCTCTCAGGTGTTCTGGATTTGCTAGAAACTAATTTCCAGATTTGAAAGTGATTCATTCTTTCTGTCTCTCCCTCTCTTTCTCTTTTCCATTTTAAAAACAGACACAAAGATATCTTAGGAACCAAGCCATCAGTCTCCTTTAGACAATGGGTCGCTTCTGCTAGGAACTCCCATGGCAACATGCACTCATAGCAAACAGCTTCTCTTCGATGAAACTTGCCTAACCAGGTCCAACACTGCATTTTTTCTGCAGGTCGAAAGTTAGTAAAACGCACTTCTCTGCGTGTTTATGTTCTGTATACCACTATACCTGTCATGAATTCTTTATTTTTCCTCCCACTGCCTTGGCTGATGAATCAACACCACTTGAACTGTTTGATGGCAGCTTGTGTTTACTTCACACCTACCTTAACCTTCCCTTTTCTCCTCCTCCCGACACACACTCAGACACATGTACACACTTCTCCACAGCAGTCACTGGCTTCCTGTCTTTGAATAGCATGTACGCATAGCGCCTGACAGCCTCTTCAGGTGCAGGTCCTTGACCTACTGAATAAAATCAAGGTCTCTGTCTGCTTTCACAGCACTTACAGATTTAACTGTGCATTTACTATTTTGAAAAAATATATATATAGCTTCAAGAACTGAATTTCCAAGACAAAAGAAAAGTAGAAAACATGAGTGTTACATGCATGGGTATGCGCATCCACACACACATACATACCGTGCACTGGAAATTCAGAAAACACTACAGTGAAGAGCTTCCAGTCTTTCTGAATTGGGAATTACCTTCCAGCCTGTTAAAAAGGACACTCTCTTCCTTCCGTTTACAGTAGTGAGTAAACAGGATTTGACAAATGACCTTGATGCTGCATGATTCTTTTGATTTTTAGCCAAATAGGACATGTTCAAGTACTTTAACAATCCTACTTTGAAAGAAAAACTTGGAAGCCACACTTACAGAAAAGAACTGCTTCTGAATCAAACCATGATGTCTCATAATAGGGAGTTAGTTAGCTTATCTTGTTTAAGGATGAATATTAATGTTCAAAAAGCAAGTGTTCAAACCAGAGTTTAAAGGAATCTAAGAACTTGGAAATAAGCCTTGAAACGAACGAACCAGTCATTCTGCTTACAGTGTACTCAGTTTCTCCTGGGCAGCTCAACATTCTTCACTTTCCTTAGGAACTGAATATTTAGCACAAAAAGCTCTAATAACTTAGTACTTGGAAATGTGCACCAAGTGTTGTAAGTTTCATTTTCTCAAAAGGTAACCATGCAGCCAAACTCCCAAATATTGAAGAGCCAGCCAACGAGCAGACAAGTGTTATTTCAACTCTGTCCCCCAGACAAAACCTGTAGGCAACAAAACAAGGAAATTCATCTTTCACTTTCATCGACCCACCATAAACTGCCATTGGGCCCTCACAAAGTGGCCAGTGAAAAGTCAGCAATACTTTGAAAACCTGTATCAAGTGTGAGAAACCTATGAAACCTATATAAAATGTAACAGATAATGTCATAAACATGCAAAATACGGTATTTTCATTATTTTCAGTCTTCATATGAATCCAATAATTTGTTCATGCTCACCCAAATGACAAGAGGAAGACAAAGGTCTGAACACAGGATTACCTGACATTAGAATCTTTGCTCTAACCAAATCAATGTAAAATTAAAACTCCATTTCTGACCAAGGATCTCCTGATCCTATCACAATTCTTCCAATTTGCTGATTGGTATGCAGACTTAAAGTGCTGCTGGGAATGCCTGCCTTATATTTTCATTCTAAAGGACTTGGGCCTGATGATACATTTGTGAAAACCAGAACTTGATAAATCATGCTAAGCCTGCTCCTCCAAACATCCCCCTGGTTTTAAGAGAGTCAATCTGGGCCCATGACAGAAATCATAACCATTTTACCATTGTAAAAAATATGCATATGAATAGAAACCTTACAAAACTAACATAAATTCCAAACAATCAATAACTTATAAATTGAAGAAACAGAAAACAAGCTTTGAAAACAACAAAAAAAAGTTTACCTTTAATCTTCTTGTACTTTTTATACCATCTCCCAAACTCCTGGCACTTGGTTGCTGACACATTGGCATAGTATGTGCTATTTACAATGGATGAAATCATACTCTGAAAAGAACAAGAATGAGTTATTCTTCAAAAAATATGACCAGTCTTGAATAGGGACAAGGAAGGGCACATTATAACCTACATTAATCCTTTTTGTCTTTTAAACTGGACCGCTAAAGGTACAGTCCCTTAAACTTACATGATACCAGTGCTTTTCTCCAAAAAGCTAGCTCTGGGGTAACATTAAGGCTGAAGGGAATGTGATATGCAGATTACATGCAAAGGGAAGAACAGTTGTGATTTAGGAACCCGAGCACAAGGTGAGACCAGACGCTCCAGCATCCGTAAGGCAAATAATGCCTTTCAGATGTTTCTGTTCTGCTTCCAACTGCAACAAGCTTACACAGCCAAGAATCTGAGAACATCCGTGCTACACACTGCAGAACAACGTTTAGGGAAATAAGTTAAATTAATATAATTTATAGAAACGTGTGATTAGCACTTGTGTGAAAATTCACCAAATGAAAAAATTAACAGTGCTATTTTAGAGCAGAGGAAACTAAACATAACACTTGTACTGAGCTTCAACCAAAAACGAATCAAAGCGAAAACTTTCTGGCTCTCATGTACGTGAGTCCTACTTATTCTTCATCTTCCTCTTCCTCCTGAGCTCAATTCCTTGGCTGAGCGGTTTATAACTGACATTAAAAGCAAGGAAAGGGGAAGCATAATCTGATTTTGCACTGAAAAACTAAAATTGTAATTGCACACCTTGAATCAAATGTCCAACAGAGTGGTGCCTGCTGCCAAGACAGCAGGCTGGGCCAACATTTGTGGCAGATGTTAACTTAAACCTGCACTGACTGTGATTTTGTGTTTGTGTGTTTTACAGGGAGATTTTGTTTCTGCAAATTCTGTCTGAAAAAGCAAATGGGCCTGCATATCTCAAGATTTCCAAATGAACTGCACCAGGTTTTATATCTTGCCTTGAAATCTCATCTTTCTCAAAAAGTTATCCCCCAGACATGAAGCAGTTCAGAGAAATCTTAGAACTTCCAAAGTAGTAGAGATAAGAAGAATAACAATAAATCAAGTCAATGGCAAGTTATTTACCAGGAGGTTCAAACGCCAACATCCAGTCCTACATGGACTCCTATTTAAAACATCTGACTCTCCACCTCCTTTTTTTAATCCCTATGCAGCACTGGTTGGGGGTGGGGATGCCTAATTCTCAGAAACCTTTTTGGTCTTTTCTTCACAACAGACAGCTAGTCTCCCACCAGCTGCTGATTTCTACAAGACAATCTCTCTGATAGTGGAGGGAAAAGAAAAAGAACACTTTTAATCCTGGGAACTGAACACAACATGGCATTCAACCAATAGGCAGCACCTGAGTGTTCCTAGAGTTGACAGCTGCCCTGGAGGACCCTTGAAGTCCTAAGCTCTGCTCTGCATGCTACTAACAAGCAAGTGAAGCAGGTTCCCACCCAGCCGAGTGAGCTTCCCTTCTGGGCTGACATTTTTTTTCTTTGCTCCTAGACAGAGTGTGGAGGACAGAGACTGTGTCTGTTTCATTTTTTTCCTTCCTCGTGCCTCACATAGTTCTGATGTAGAGTATCTGCGTCACTGAAATCTAACACATAAAAAGGGACAGAGATGAAACTTAAAAATACCCAACTGAAATGTCACAATAATAGAAAGTTTAACATGCAAGTGGACTAATAATAGATGCGCCAGCTACACTGATCTATGTGAATGACTGCAAATGTACTTGTCTTTTTTGTATGAATATTATATTCTGGAAAGGCACAGGATATATTAACCATGACAAGAGGCAGGGTTAAAGCTTCAATGCGAAATGGTCTAAAAGGTAGACTAAAGTGGAAAATGCTTGGAGCCTTTACTCCATACTCCTGGCCCATAAGGTTAGATCTCAAACCCAAGCTACACTGGCCCTAAATAATTCACATTTGCCTTTCTCCCTAGCCACCTCCACTTTGTCCTTGAGCTACCTGCATTTCAACTGACTCTGTACAATGTCAATTTTAACATACGTAGCCGGGAAATGAGTATTGGTTGTTTAGTGAGTCCATCAACAGGTCCTACATTTCCAATGACTCAACTGAAAAAGAGGGGTGGGTGAACTCACCCAATGAGATTTTTGTTCAGTGGCCTATATAAATGAGTTTGTATCAGTAAATGCCACACAGTGAAAAATAAACACATTTAAACTATGAACTGAGCAACGAAATTAGGTGGCAAATAAATACTATCTCCTAAACACTTAATATCTTAAAGTACCAGAAAGATCTCTTCCAGTTTGCAGCAGATTTTATTTATATTAATTCCCTGTATGCCTTTATACATAGTTCATACCAAAAGTAGCTTCAGTGATAAGAATTGTTAAAGCTACAAAAGCAGAAAAGGTATATCCTGGAAATGCTTCACAAGCAAGGTCACGTTTCATGCAATTATTCTAGTCTCAAACATGAGCACTCATTCTCTGCTCCCAAATCATTGTCAGAGTCTGAGTCTGAATCACTAGGACACACCAGAACACTCTGGACACAGAATGTAAGAATAATTTAATATTAGTGCCAATTAGCTTTCTAAAAATCAAAACTTAAAAACACATGAATTTGAAAGTGTCTACCACAGTCCCAGAACATGCTGCTCTTACTCTGGAGGAAATGAATGACCTTCTGCAGAGGTCTAGGGCGCACAGGGAGTCTGCGTCACCCATTCTAAGGACACTCTGTTAAATAATCAATGCCACTAAAATAGTGATGCCTCTCAACATTCAACAACATCTTCCAGCTGATGAGAACGCAGTTGGTGCAGCACAGGATGAGTAATGACTAAAATCCTCCCCACCCACCACCCTGCCAAAAAATAGCTAAATCCAGTTAGAGGCTTTTTTTTCCCTCACAAAATATGCGTTTAAGTCTGCAATTCATGTTAATCCTATGTTTTTCATTTGGACTTCCAGGATCCTCAGGGTTTTTTTTTTTTTCTTTTTTTGTAAATGAGAATGATCTGAGTCTATTTAACCAATCTATGTTAATATGAAGTCATATTGTAAATAATATAACTTTATAATAGAAAGATTCATAAAATAAACTCTTCTTATCAACAAAGATACGCATATTGATATTGTTAACACTTAGCAAAGCAGCTATGTTTTACTGAGGCTGATGTCAAAATGATCACACTTAACTAAGTGCATGTCACTTTACATAGAGGAGGATGGTATATGGAGGTCCACATACACTGGGCAGCAGAAAGACACTACCAAGTATACAACATAAAGAGTGACTGCAAACAAGGTTACCTCATGAATAAAGTCATGTATTAAATAAGAGGGCCTGGCACAGTAGCTTAATGACCCAAATCCTTGCCTTGTATGTGTCGGGGATCCCATATGGACACCAGTTCTAATCCCAGCAGTTCCGCTTCCCTTCCACCTCCCTGCTTGTGGTCTGGGAAAGCAGTCAAGGACGGCCCAAAGCCTTGGGACCCTGCACCTGCGTGGGGGACCTGAAAGAAGCTCCTGACTCCTGGCTTTAGATCAGCTCAGCTCTGGCCATTGCAGCCACTTGGGGAGTGAATCAGTGGATAGAAGATCTTTCTGTCTCCTCCTCTCTGTATATCTGACTTTCTAATAAAAATAAATAATATAAAAAAGATAAATTAAAAATAAAAATTGAAAATGTATTTTAAATTACAGAAACTTGAAAGAAAATTTTACTTTCTTTTTTATTTATGAAATTTTAAACATATTTTGGTAGAAGATAATGTCCAAATCTCCTTATTCAACCTGATACAAGGTGAGTCATTTTTCTTTCTATTTGAAAGTTATTTTTTTAAAAAAACTGGTATTTGATCCTGCCTTGCAGGATCCAAGGTCATTGGAACAACAACCAGGTGCATTTAGCAGTCCGCAGAAACAGAAGAACAGTAAACTTTCTTCAGGACTAGGGAGAGGAGCTTTCTCTGGTTCTTGCCTGATTCAGACTCTGGGTCCCCAACCCTCTTGCATAATGACCACCAGGATAGCTCCAGAAACCCCTCAAAACACAGAAACCCCTAAAAAAAACAAACAAAAACTAGAATAGACAGAGAACAAGGAAAGCTTAGAAACAGATAGGAAACGGTCAGCAGGGATGCACTTATAACTCACTGGGTGGGACAAAAAGATTAGTTACTCCTCACTGGGGTATTGAAGATCTCTCCACACACCCCTCCTGAAACTGTTCACCTAAACTGTTGACATATGTCTTGTTAGAGTTATAGAGTTAGACTACCCGAAAAACAGCCAGGTTCAGCAAAATCATGCTTCAATGCTATAAACTGCTAAAGACTAAAATTAAAATAGACATGAGACAGCTGAATAGTAATCTATAGCCATTTTAAGGTGTATAGCACCCGGTTGTATATAAAATAATAACTGAAATGTCAATGTAAAAGTCACAGGATGTGGTAAACAACTTGCATTCTTTTGGGTTTTTTTTCCCCCTTTTAACATATTGGTTACTCAATACCATGTCAACTAATTCCATCACGTTATAAATTGTTACTGATGTAATGTCGGGGCTTTTAATTGATTGGGATGATACTCTGCCAGCTCTACCTTCAGACCAGAGATGGTCTCCCCAAGAAACCGCTGAAGTTATCGGGACAATAAGATGCTGGACTTTATGCTTGGTAGATGCTTGCAATGAAAGAATCTCAACTGAACTTGAACTGTGGTAATGCAACAAGGTGGAGAAATCCACCATTGGGGGGGGTCTCGGGAGGGGTGGGGGGAATCCCAGTGACTATAAAACTGTGTCACATGATGCAATGTAATCAATAAAAAAAAGAGAAACTGGTATTTGAGAAATAAAAATATAACAGAGTCCTCCCCTCGTTAACCCAGTGTTAACCAGCTGCTTTGATTTTCTCTGAAACAAATGGCAAGAGAATATCAGAATGTCATATGATAAATTTTCTTTTAAGTTCCTAGACAAATTTTAAGTTTACTTGTTTGTTTTCTAACCAATCCATGGAACAGATATCACATGAAATCATAAGTACAGGGATATCTGGAAAAGCTCATGGCAAATAAAATTAAAAAGCTTATTTTGTTATAAAAGCACTTAAAACACATGCATCATTTTTTCATGCTACATATTTCCCATAAACTTTTTAAAGCCTCTTTGTGAGAATGAATTTCCAGGTTTTTGCATTTTAAAAAAATCACATATTTTTCAATTCATTTCCACAAACTTTTTGATGTGCCATCCCATAGTTCATGCTTAAAGCAAGGCCCTGGAGCTCAGAAAGAAAGGCCCTCTCATCTCAAGTAAACTGTACTGGCAGGCACTACGAAGAAACCCGGCTACTGGGCCACACCATACCGTGGGTCCCTTAAGGAGGGAAACTAATGAATAAAAGGAAGGGAATCACCACCACCTCCAACAGTCAGCACAAGCTAGTTAACAGCTGATGCTGCAACCAGTTCTTCTGATAAAATGAAAAACACGGTGACTAAAACAAAAAACACAAAGTTTATTTATTCAGGCTACTTCTACAAGTTAATCTAGAAGTTTAGAATCAGAGAAACCTAAAGAATCTAAGGGAAATTTAGAATGTAGTACGAAAGAACAAAACAGAAAACATGGGGTAAGAGGATTTGAACAATATACTGGGGAAAACAGAGAACTGACATCCCCATTCTTGAGAATGAGATTGGAGAGACAGAGAGAGACAGAAAAGTATAAAATAGTTGGAGCACTTTGTGGGATCAATTTGGCTGAACTGCAAATCAGATATATGAATACACATGCTCTGGAAGACAACATTCTGTAACTGGAGTGATGGTTGTAGTTCTGTCTCTGTTAAGTGACAATTTCCCAATTGGAGGGATGGGCAGCATCTCTGGACCCCCACCCACCACATCTACATGAGGAAGAGAGTGTTAGACAGGCAATGAGTAATAATTGCATTCCTTGTTCATTTTCAGCCTTTTCCCAGTTGCTTTGTGATATGCTAAGTAATATAGTAAACATTAGGTTATAATGATACTTCAATTAAATATAGTATAGGGAAAAAAACTGATTTGGAAGAATACTTTGTCATGAAAAATTCATTTAACGTCATTTGGCAGCATCCTAGTATCCTTTTGCCTTCCTGTTTCAGAGCCATAACATGAGAATGGAAAACTTTTGCTTGGGAAGAAAACACTTTCTCAAGGCTCTGGAGTATGAAGAGGCCACGTCTGAGATTGCCACAGAATGGTTTGCATTTCTGGAGGCCAGTCCCCCGTCTATGACTGGGGACACTGCCACACAGGTCTCAGGGCTGCAGAGGGGGATTCAGGGAGATGATCCCTGTGTAAGGGCAAGTCCCATGATGTGAACCCCACAAGTGTACTTTCTGTTCTCAACATGTAATTATTGCTAATGGTCACTGCAATTCTCCAGTGAGGAATTAGTATGACTTCATGAAGTTGGGCTACAAACTGAAACAGCCTCACCTGAAAATAACTGAAACAGACAGTTGGGGCAATTGGCTAACATGAGACAGGACACATAACTGGTATATGGCATGACTGATGGTTAAATGAAATGGACAGCTGACAACTGGTTAGCATGATATTGCTCCATGTGGTTGGTCAGCCACTTGTCTTTAGATGAGCCCACTCAATTTGTTTTCTTCCACTGACTTAACTGGATGCTTGATTTCACTGCCCAACTATTTTGGAATTAGGCTGATTAATGATTCCAAAATGGGTGACACTCAGAATAACAGAAATAAGGCTCTTCCAGTTGACTTTTACAAACTATATAAATGCTATATCACTGTTGCACTAAACAGCTAACTAACTTTTCTCAGTTTTTACTCAAATATTTGACAATAAAACCTCAACAAGGGACATGGGATAAGGTTGGTTCCAAAATACAACTAGGGCCTGGCACATGGCATCCTGGGTTAAGCTGCCACTTGTGACGTAAGCATCCCGTATCAGCATCTTGGATCAAGCTGTGGCTTCTAATGAGCCTTGGGAAGTCAGCAGAAGATGGGCTGTGCTACCCAAGTGAGAGACCAGAATGGAATTGCGGATTTACAAGTTCCTGAGACCATGTGGAGAGTGAAACAACTGACAGATCTCTGTGTTTGCATCAGTGTGGGTGTGTATTCTTTTCTCTATTTTTCAAGTAAATAAATCTTTAATATATGTTAAATAGATATAGATATATGGACATAGGTGCTAAGTAATATAAACCAGTACAAATGGGCAAATATTCTAGAATTTCACTTATTACTTTTCTATAAGGTTCCTCTATCAGTAAATTTATAAATTTACAAATAGAAAATATATGTTGTAGTAGGGGCTAAGTTAAAAGAAAAATAGGAAATTGCGGCTTAATGGTTACATACTTTCTGCATGGGGTGATGAACGAGTTTTGAAACAGATAAGGACGATAGTTGTAAAATATCATGAATGTATTTAACGCATCTCAGTTACAAACTTGACGGTCAAAATAGTAAACTTAATGTTACGTATTTTTTACACAAAATTTTCATAAATACTTCTGGAATCACAGAAAACATTCATACGTGCCACAGGCATATAAGATGGTTCATGAAATTGCAAATTATTTGTTCTTTTATTATGATTTCAATTAACAAGACAATCTGTAACCATCTTGTGTGATGACCGCAGGCAGGTACTATTAAAAATAAAAAAAAATAAAATGTAATGATATGGATCAAAAACTCTGTGGCCTCGTAGCTTTATGGCTGAAATGCACCTTAACTCTTTCAATACTTCCTTGGGTAAGAATAAATAAATCACAGGAAGATGTATTCATAATGTGTCCAAATTGGAAACTTGATAAGGGAGGCCTAATATATAGCAAATTAGGCGGCTTGGGGCAGCCAGCAAGTGGCTGAAGAAAGAGCCTAGAGGTGGTGCCTCACAGAAACTTCAGAGAAAAAGGAAGTGGTTGTCAGCGTCTGAACATATTTTGAAAGGTGAAATCAAAAATAAATATACAGACACACAAATGCAACCTATACTTTACTAGCAACTGGCCAGACAGAATGCTAAATCATGACTTCCCCCCTGGTAAATATATAGGCCTCTGGCTACAATTGTTACCCTTTTATGGACTTCAACACTCTTGTCTTCTGCCTTCAAGGCTGCTCTTTTGAATTACAGGCCTCTGGGATGCTCAAGAAAATATGTACCATCCCCTGAATCATTTCTTTATGCAAGTGCCAAACTCAAGTGGATTATATCTAATACAGTTTGCTTTTGCCTCCTCCTTTGATCCTCACCGGTCTCTTATTTGTGTGGAAGTTAAGGTTATAATCAACTCACTAAAAATGGAAGATCATTTTTTATTATGCACTCTCATGGGTTGAACTTGCTACAAAATCTCCACAACTCACATCTGTCCCATTGGACAGGGGAATGGTTCAATTAGCCACAGAAACATTCCCATAGCATGGCTGACTCATTCCATGCACCAAGGAAAACCAGGCTCTAGGCATCAGCTGAGATAGGGGAGGTGAGGAGTAATTTCTTAACGCACACATACCTACCTGCATTAGCATCAGCAGGCAACCTGTTTCTTTATAAATCTCCATTTCCTTATACAATGGAGATTCACTGATCCCTGCCTCTCATAACATGTGTGAGAAGTTAATGATTATGTACAAAAACATGTTTCAAAGCTCTCCAGAAGTGATAACTTCTGCTCCACATCCTAAAACACCATAATCCCTCTTAATTTTTTTTCCACCTCAAATGCAGTGTGACTCTACGTAAAAGACAGGGAACACAGCAGTCCAAGTATGATTGCCATTGCTCTTAGTCAGTCCCAGTGGTGTGCTCTGTTTCCCAGAGCCTCTTGTGAAGATACTGACCTGGGAGAGAGGGCATTCTTTGGCTAATGTGCTCTGGTTCATCTCTTTGAGCAGTTCCTTTAAGGCATTGCGCACTGTGGCATGGTTCCACTGCTCCGCAGGCAAGTCTTCCAACTTTGAACAACTGCAAGAATGAATGACACACACACCTCAGTAAGAGTTGGCTGGTTACAGAGGACGGTGCATGCTGGTCACTCTTGGGCCGAGCGCAAGCACTGGGGGAACAGCTGAGGAACAGGGCTAAGGGTCTCCCCGAATGAGGGTGAGGGAAGGGAGCAATACTATACTTCTCCAGGACCCTGAGAGAGACTGGCGGGGTCTTATAAAAGTAACTATCAT
This sequence comes from Ochotona princeps, assembly GCF_030435755.1. Lineage (NCBI taxonomy): Eukaryota > Metazoa > Chordata > Mammalia > Lagomorpha > Ochotonidae > Ochotona > Ochotona princeps. The sequence continues at coordinate 74,596,630 of NC_080836.1, forward strand.
CTTGTATGTGCAAACATACTATTTTTTTTTACGTTATCTCTGCAATGTGTTGAAAGCAACGGCCCAGCCGTATGATGAAAACACTTGCCAAGCTTTGACAAACTGAATTACTGGGCATTCCTTGGGTTAAATCTCAGTAAACTTTCCAGACCTTCACACTCACAGAACAATTCAGATCTCACCTTCCTAAATGCGGTGAGGGATGTAAGGGAAGAGAAGGAGTTAAGGAGGAAGGGCAGCAAGGCAGCAATGGAGAGAGGGGGAAAGAACAAGTTGATGAGGAGGAGTCACTTGCAGTGTCTCTGAAAGCTGCAGAATCCCTGAGATGGCCACCAGCAAAGAAACATAAAGAAAGTCAGGGCACTCTTGGTGAGGCTGCAACAAGAACCAAACTCATCCTTTGTAACACAGACTTGAGAAAAGAAGAGGTGTTCATCCTTCAAATACTATGTGATAAGCAGGCCTAGCGGACCAATTGAATAAGGGGCAGTGAAAAGTTCCCCTTAAAAGGCCACAGATTTTTAATGATTTATCAAGCTGCACCCTAGGTTACCACTTCACTGCAGCTGAAAACAAAACATAAAACAGTTGGAACGTGGACTATAAAGATGCCTGGTGAGGTCCTCTCCTCCTCTCTCTTTTTTTTTTTCCATTTCACCAATATCTAGCAACTAATGCATACAGGATGTGTGGATCTCTGCAGTGAATCCATGGAGCTGCTCTGAGAGCAGGAAAGGAAAATATTCAGAAACACTCACCTTTGTAATTGGATTTTCAACGTCACAACATGATAGACATCTTGTAGCATGTCGGCCACTGTTGCGTCGGGTGCATCTGTCACGTAACTGAGGGGGAGAGGGTTCCACCTCCCCAGCTTGATTATTCCTGCAAGCAAAGAAAAACATACTAAACACATAGCTGCTATTTATTAAACCTTCTTATTGTTTGCCCAATGTGAAGAAGGTCATTCAACAGTCAACATTCAAGGTTCACTCAGATATTTTACAACCCAGTGCAATGAGCTATTTCTTTCTGCCTGACAATTGAGATACTTAACTACACAGGAAGATGGGGATGAAAGGTTTGATTGTGGACAAGCCATCCTTTTATTTCCCCGTTTCTTAAATTACTTACAAAACCATACAGACACACTTCCTTCCCTCAAAGTCTTGCCTTACATTCTAACTTAAGATTGATGCTAAATATACAGGACTGCTGATTTCATAGACAAGGAAAAAAAAGAAGAAAAGAAAAAGCAAGCTTTAAGTAAATACAAGATTCAGTTTTGAATTGTACAAGAGAATTCCTGTGTGTGGGCTCGGTGCGCAGTTACATCCTGACTGTGGTGTGATTCCCAGTGCGAACAGCATTTGGAGCCGAGGAGGCAGTGAGAGTTCATTTCCAGATCCACGCTTCTCAGCCGGAGGGGTTGCTTTCCTGGGCCAAATGCAATAGCGCAAGGATTGACCACAGATCAGAAATAGCAAAGATGCCTTTAAACTTCCCTTCTTTTTTTAATCCCTCAGCTTTTTTTAGAGTGACAATGGTACCCTTTCCCTGTGGGTTTCCTGCTGCATATGGTAAACATGCATGAGAAAAAGAGAGGAAAAAATCTTGGCCAAACTTGGGCCACTCGGAACAGCGATTTCAGATGTTTAGGAACACCCTTGTTACAGGGAGAGAGGAGGTTCAGAAACGGGAAAAATGCTAACCTATCCAGGGAATGGGGCCCCATCTTATCTAGCACATGGGATACCTATAACATGGATGAAAAAAAATGGAAAAACCTACTTTACAAACTGTAAAGAATAAAAACAATTTTACTTACAGGCATCAAAAAACCCCAACGATCCCCAGGATATCAGAAACTGTCATAACCCTTTTTTTAAAAAGTTATGTTTTCCAGATAAAAGAAAAACAGCATTTTTATTCTTGACAATACAGGTAAGCCCAACTATACTGCTCACTGAAACATTTTTATCATCAAATAGAGAGAGAATACCTGTATAACTCAATTGAACTTTTTAAAGCTTCACAAAAATGATGCTTTATTACCACACGGCAAAATTCCAACAATAGGAAATGAACTTTCTGGTCAAGACATGTCCTGTCCAAGATAAAATAAATGAATGCGCAATACTTGACATAATGCTTGAAAACAGGGAATAAACAGAACAAAAATATTAAAATGATGCACTGTTTCAGTATTAAGATTTAACAATCTGGTGCTGAATATGCTGCAGTATAAATAGTGCCTGGACTCAGATCCAATAAAGTAACACAGCTCTCATTCATAGTACCGTATGTCTCCAGTTCTGGCTTCAGAAGTCAGATTTCACTTGCCAAGAAAAGCTGTTTTCTTGTGGGGATAGTTTTCTTAACATTTTCCCTCATGACAATGAAAAGTGCACAGCACACAGCATGCAGCAGTCATGAAATGAACATCTAGGCCCGCTGGACAGCCACCCGTGAGAGACGAGGTCTGCTTCCGGGCTTCTTTCATTCCTTCTGGCATTTGCAAATACCAAGAAGATACTGTGAAAAGTGTCTAACATATTTCCCTCTTTAAAAATCATTACACAATTCTAAATTCCTTTCAAAATTCGCTGCCACAACCATCCAAACGTCAAGTACCCACTGACCATGTTTTCCAGGCATCATGGAGAAAGCTAATGGATTTGGCCAGGGTGTAGCCTGGTAAGCAAGTAGAAGCAACAGATTTTATGGGTCATTTTGGTTGCTAAGAACATGAAGGGCCTCTGAAGAAAGCAAACTCTACATGCTTCCATGAAGACTCTACAGCAGAGTCCTCCGTGCACTGTGTTTGTGGGTATTTCATTCCTTTCATCAGGAGAAAATACTACAATTCAACCAGACGTGACAGACTCTAATCTCTATGATATCACCTATATGAAATACAAGAAAAGGAAAGACGAAACTCCAAGTGGAGAGAAGTCAGAGGGCCAGGAGAGGAAATGGAAAAAGATGTAAGCAGATTTTCTTATTTTGCCTGGAGGTTGAAAATGAACCAGACTCTTAATATACATACATTTTATTGTATGCAAATCATACTTCAATTTAAAAAAAAAAAGTGAGGAGGAGGAGGAACCTCTACAGGAAATAACAGACAAATCACTCTATTGGAAATAGTAATCTCCATTTAGGTAAATTCTCTCCCCATCCTCATGAGCCGGAAGATGATTGTTTGGGCTGGAATTAGACACACAGGTGTTTTCACAATTCTTAATACCTCCAAATACTTCTACATAGAGCAGCTGCTCCAGGTTGGTCTCCACATTTTGGAAGAGATCTGCTGGTGTGTGCTATTTTCTTAGGCAATGGGAGATGGTGAATTCTTTCCTTCTCCACAACATAAATTGACCACGAGAGTCTTTCTGGAGCAAGGTCTGCTAGGAGGGCTATGCACAGCAAGGTGGGGGGTTGGAGTAACTTGTTTTAATAAGCTTGTTCTCCAATCAATGTCTATCTAATGTACTAATCTTCCTTAAACATGCTCCTTAGAATAGTCCTCCTTGTCTGATAGAAAATTGACTCAAAAACTGCTTGGAATAGTAGTCACTAGTAATTAAGAAAGTCAAATTGGGAAGCAGGATATCATAGGGATCAAGAATAATGCAAGGTTCCTAGTCAATTTGCATCTGTTCATATCTGGACACCACCAACTACCAATTACAAAACACTTAATTTCTCCAATCTTCTCATCTATAAAATGGAACAATGAAAGTATTAGTCAGTACTGTCTAGATCTACCTCCCTTAACTCATTTCCTCCTTTGTGGTTCCTCAGTGGCTCCTTCCCTTTTATCTAAAAGTAGGTTCAGATGTGATCCACTGTAGCCATCTCACTGTAGGTCTTCCCTGGCTCCATCAAGCCTATGTAAGCATGCCAACCAAGTCCCTAATGGATCTTCACTCAGGGCTATCTGATTCTACTTCGCCCTTGAGAATACAGAGGTTCACAGGCTGAGTTACCTCAAATAACCAACTGGCATCTAGCAGAATCAAGAGTCACTTCAAAGACTACACTCTCTCTCTTATCATCATATAAAATCACAGTGACTCCCGTGTGAAGTACACAGAAGAAAAGACTAAATAAAGGACTCCACCAGCATCCTGTATTACAGCAGTGTTTCAAGTACCAGTAATTTCACTTGCAATTACCTGCCAATGGACCTGGGAAACCAGCAGAACACAGTCCAAGAAGCTGGGCCCCTGTCACTCATGTGAGAGACCCAGAAGGAGCCCCAGACTCCAGGTCTTCTGCGAATAAACTTTAGGAAGATTTCTCTCTCGCTCGCTCTCCCTTCATCCCCCTATCATTCTGTTGTGTTTTGGGGGGTTTTTTGTTGTTGTTGTTGTTGTTGTTTTGTTTTTCAATCACTCTGCTTTTCTAATAAATAAACTTGTAGAGGAGAGAAGAGAGGGGAGGCAAAGGAGGAGAGATGTGTGGGAAGTAGGTATGAGGCAAGGGGAGAGAAAATAGTGGGAAAGAATTTGGCTCCAAATTTTGATAGGCTTTGAATGCCTCACTGAAAAGTACTCTGTATGTGTCAGAGAGTGTGACCAGAGTCTGAAATTGCAGGCAAGTTCATGTCCAGTCTCTGCTTGTTAACTGAGGAAGTTTGGCAAATTACTTACTTTCCCACACGTGAATTTCTACATTGGTAAAATGAGGAAAATAACACTGCCTGCCCTTTAAGGTTACTATGATATTTGAAGTGAGAATGAAGGGTTAGCACTGGGATTGACCTAGTCTAAATATACAGGAAAGTCTGGGGAAACCAGATGCTTGCAAATTTCTGAGTGCACTAACAAATCAAAACAAAGCTTTAAGAGATTAACCTGCTCCGGAATGCAGCTCAATTAGAACAGGGGATGCATGTTGAGAGGACAAAGAAGTACTGAAATAACTAGGGTGGATTTGTCTAATGGAAGTCTTAACAGCCTGTGACAAAGAAGGGACACCACACCAAAGCCAGAGTGAAATCAAGAAAAGAATGGTGTCTGTTACTGTAGTGCAGTGCGTAAAGCCACCTCCTGCAGTTCCAGAATCCCATGTGGGCACTGGCTCACTGCTCTAATTCTGATTCAGCTTCCTGTGTAGGCACCTGGGAAAGTAGCAGAGGAGTGTGCAAGTGCTTGGGCCCTGGCACCCATGTGGGAGACCCAGAAAAAGCTCCAGGCTCCTGGCTTCAGACCAGCCCAGCTCCAGCAGTAGCTTGCAAGATAAAGCTGCTGCCTGCAAGAATAGCACCCCATAGAAGGGTAGACAGGGAAATCCCTGAGCCTACCTACAGAACTGCATCACAAAAAATAATAATAATAATAAATAAATAAATAAAAATAGGCACCCCAAAAGAATGCCAGTTCCAAAAGCTCCCTGCTAATACACCTGAGAAAGCAAGGGAGGATGGCCCACCCTGCCAGCTATGTGGGAGACCAAGATGCAGCTCCAAGATCCTGACTTCTGCCTGCTTAATCCAGGCCATTTGGGGAGTGAGCCAGCAGATGCAAGATATCTTTGTCTCCACTCTCTCAACCTCTGCCTTTCAAATAAATCTTAAAAAAAAAACAAAAACAAAAACAAACAAACAAACAAACAAAAAAAAAAACCCAGGCCCGGTGCCATGGCCCAGCAGCTGAAGTCCTCGCCTTGAACCTGCCAGGATCCCATATGGGCACCAGTTCTAATCCCAGCAGCCCCGCTTGCCATCCAGCTCCCTGCTTGTGGCCTGGGAAAGCAGCTGAGGATGACCCAAAGTCTTGGGACCCTGCACCTGTGTGGGAGACCCAGAAGAGCTCCTAGCTCCCAGTTTCGGATCGGCTCTGGCCATTGTGGTCACCCGAAGAGTGAATTGTCGGATGGAAGATCTTCCTCTCTGCCTCTCTTCCTCTTTGTGTATCTAGCCTTGCAAAATAAATAAATCTTCAAAAAAAAAAAACCTACCTTTCAAATAAATAAATCTTTTTTTTTTTTTAAGATTTTACTATTATTGGAAAGCCAGATATACAGAGAGGAGGAGAGACAGAGAGGAAGATCTTCCATCCGATGTTTCACTCCCCAAGTGAGCCGCAACGGGCCAGTACGCGCCAATCCAATGCCAGGAACCAGGAACCTCTTCCGGGTCTCCACGCAGGTGCAGGGTCCCAAAGCTTTGGGCCGTCCTCAACTGCTTTCCCAGGCCACAAGCAGGGAGCTGGATGGGAAGTGGAGCTGCCGGGATTAGAACCGGCACCCATATGGGATCCCGGGGCTTTCAAGGCGAGGACTTTAGCCCCTAGGCCACGCCGCCGGGCCCAAATAAACAAATCTTAACAAAAAGCTAAAGTTAATAAAATAGAAAATAGACAAATCAACAGATGTAAAATATTTTCTAAAAAAAAAGAACATAAAAAGAAACTGTCACATGTCAACTGGGGATAAAAAATCTGACAGCGCCGGGCAAATCTCAATAATAATGGCATAACTATTAATATACAGAAATTAATCTTACTGTGTAATCTTACTTACACACACACACAGTCTATCCAGGCACACAGCAGATGCTTAATATATAACATGCTGATTTCTTCTCTGTACACATATTTTTACTGTCCATAGTTCTAATTTCTGATATTTGCTTCTGAAAATCCAATATGCTATTTAAATTCTATCCTGGGACTAATTCCAACCCTGATCAATCTAACTGAAACGATTCTTTTGCTACACACCTACAAAAGGATTTTTTTTTTTTTGGTTAGTTTAGGTATCTTATAAGAAACTTACATTATCACAACATACCTGCATATTAATTTTTTAAGTTTACAACATGTTTTTCACAAATGTGGTTCTTCCTCATGCAGACAGTAAGAACTCAGCATTCATTACGCTAAAGAGTGACCCTTTAAGGAACTCAGTGGGTGACCACCAGGGCTAGAACCTGGGTTTTCTTCTGCACATGTTTAAACCACTGAACCAACTCTCTTTCTACTGGGCTCCACAACTACTGCCCATGTGCCAACATAAGAGTCTCAGGCCTTAGCTCATTCAGAATTATATAGCAGGCAGAGTTGTGACTGACATTAAATGATAAACAAGGGAATAAATGAGACCAATCAGCAAACAGGTGACAAATCCAGAAAACCAAAGTCAACTACACTTGGAACTTCTCAAGGAAACAAATACAGCAGTTCCCCATAGAGTACCATTTACCATTTCAGACATAAACACTGCTTCCCAAATCATCTTTATTATTTCCAAGAAATTTATCATCTGCAAACATTTAGAAAATGCCTGGTGTTGAGGACTATTACAGATGCAGTTTCAAGGTCTTTGAGTCACAATTACGAGCCTTTATTTTGGGGTTGAAATTCATACAAACGTTAACATGATTGAATTGAGCACAATATAAATAAAACTGTTTATATCCAGACAAATCTGTTCACTCTAAAATTTGGAGTGCCAATCCGTTCTTGGTGTAATGAGTTCAGACCGAATAGCAAAATGCAATTGTAGGTAAATTTCCCATTAGTGACATAAAATTAGGTTGGGAATGGAAGCAATTTTTGTCTAAAATTAAAAAGATACAATAATGAGAACAAGTTTTTTACTCTCTCAATGCATAATTCTGATGGAGTCAAATAGTTGACATCTTACAAGAAGAAATCTCAATAGCTATTTGTGTTCCCATGGTTTGGGAATTTTGTCAATTTATAATCCATCAGAGAAACACAATGCTTTCCCAAATAACTTTGTAATTCATATCTTCTGTATTATTTGCTCTTTCTATATAAAAACAGGAGTGGTGACATATATTTTAGTTGCTCAATATTTGATCAAGATTTTAGCAAGTACTTGTGGGAATAAAATATGATCAAGAGAACATTAGAAGGGCTTATATTAAGGACTAGCCACTCATTTAGTGAACAAATTTCTGTGTCTCTAACTTAGGTCACTAAGATGCAAAGATAACCCAATACACTGTCTATATTTCTGAAGCACAAAATTGAGTAAAGAAGCTTATTGTTAAGGACCCGGCAGCGTGGCCTAGCAGCTAAAGTCCTCGCCTTGAACACGCCAGGGTCCCATATGGGCACCAGTTCTAATCCCAGCAGCTCCACTTCCCATCCAGCTCCCTGCTTGTGGCTTGGAAAAGCAGTCCAGGACAGCCCAAAGATTTGAGACCCTGCACCTGCGTGGAGACCCGGAAGAGGTTCCTGGTTCCCCGCATCGGATCAGCGCAGCACTGGCCATTGCGCTCATTTGGGGAGTGAATCATCGGACAGAAGATCTTCCTCTCTGTCTCTCCTCCTCTCTGTATATCTGACTTTGTAATAAAAATAAAATAAATCTTTTAAAAAAAAGAAGAAGCTTATTGTTAAACACAAAGCTAAGTGAGAGTACTCTTAAAATAAAGCTGAGATTTACCCTCTGTACCTGAAAACAAGAAATAGCAACTTTATATGACCTGCAACACGACACCCACAGTTTTCCCAGTTGGCTGTAGTATAAAGATAGATAACAACAAAATAGATATATAGTATCAGATATACTGCACACAAAGGCTAAAAACCAATCCATGAAGCAGAAGCACACAATCTAGAGACCAGCAGTGGGAACACAGCTTGGTGGCTAATTTTCTTTTATTTCAGGTACATTTTAACATTAATTTAAAAATCAATGTGAAAACTAAGCCTGCGGAAAGAACGCAAAACATTAGCTTTAATATTCAAAGGCTGGGGTTTATTTATCTCTTAACTCCCTAGAAAAGATCTCAGCAAAAGAGTGTCAATAAAAACCCCAGCCTCAGAGTAAGGAAGCCTTGGGGCTGCTGGTTGTTGGTATTATTTCCACAACACACCAACTGCTGATGAAGCCCCTTGTAAAAACAGGAGAACTCAACAACACTGATTGCATCTGTTTATCTTCCTCTGAGCAGCTGTGTCCCTATGCTGTAACATATAATTTTTTGTTGTTAGGTTATGCTTTGCTCAAGAAATTAAAAACTGTCTGTCCTATATAATAAAAACACAGGCTGATTTATCCATAAGTCAATTCACAGGAGAGTCCCCAGTAGTACATAGCAACTCAGCCTATGTTTCTAAACCTGTGGCCCGACTGTGGTGATGTACCATCAAACTGGCAGTGACATAGCATAAAATCTAGTTAGAGCTGTTAAAACGGTGTTAGGAAAGACTTGAACTGAAAACAGAAAAAGGGAAAAACAAAAACGGCTTGACAGTACACATCTTTAATGCACAACTTAGCAGGAACCCCAATTTATCTTCTGGGAACAAATCAAACTGCTGCATCTTCTGCTTTTTCCAATGGTTTGCATTGAAGTGAGAGTAGTTGCAAAATGAAATAAACACTCTACATTATTCAAGTGCCTTTATAATTCATACAAATTAATGACATCTCAAAATATCTTTGCCTGGGAGCCTACAATGCACTTAATCCTATATTAATAACAATACAGAAGAAAACACCAGACAAAAACTAAATAATTCAACAATTCAGAATAAAATTTGAGCCGGTACAGCCATATCAACTTATCTGAAAATGCACAAACTCCTCCACCGGCACCAAAGCAGAGAATGTTTACAAACACAAGCAAAGCAGGTATTTTTGCAAAGTAGTTTTTAACTCTTTAAAAATATAAAACTTCATTTTAAAATCACTTGTTGTTTCAGGGGAAATCACCATCCTGGAGATTATAAGTGCTTAAAAAACTGAAAATAATTCTGAAATATTTTCTGAATAAACTGTGGTCATACACAGATGTGTGCCACTTTTTTTTAGCTGACTACCACGTCACACTGCAGAAACATTCTACTTTAAAAATATATACAATACCATTTGGTGCCCTGTAATTCTACACATGGCTTTTACATTTTACAGCATAAAGATTTTTGTCTCATGTAATAGATGCTGTTTCACATTTGGGAAAAGTTATGTTACAACTCTGACTTTATTAGATTATTTAATATAAGCACTAAGTAACTAGACTAAATTAATAAAGACCCCATTGCCAAAAACAAAAAAGGGGGGGAGAGGGAAAGAGAACAAAATTATTTCACAAATTAAATAAAACTTTCTGTAGCTGGTATTTTAGAAACCTTTATTTAATTTTCAAAATTCCAATTCTTCTGAAAAGCAGCCAAAATATTGGTCAGGATATGAAAAAATATGAAAAAGATTTATTTATTTATTTCATAAAAGTGCTGTTTAAAAGTATTACTTGGAGCAACAGGAAAAACGAGAAAGAAGTGTTGTAAGAAATTACTAGGGATTTGTTCTAAACTCCTGCCACTAGTTAGAAAGTATTTCATCTGCTACATATTTTCTTATTATTGTTCCAAGTTGAATCATTATCTAAGAGTTTCAAATTAAAGGACTAATTTTGACAGGTAACACAAACAAGCTCCATTGTCCCTCTTGCTTTTTACTCAGAAATCCATGTGCATGAAGAGCTCTCCCTCTAGCATTTGTCTCCCTAAACTATCTTCAATAATCAAAGACACAGAGGAAAAGTATATTCTTTTAAATACACTTCATTGCATTCTCGCAGATGCTACTCCTAACTTAAGGTTGGTCAGTCTTTGTGCATCCTCTGGGGTAAGAGGTTAAAAACTCAAGATCTAAAAATAGTAGCTTTACATAGTTCACATCATAACTAATTACATGTATTCTTTTTATATGGGAACTAAAGTGTTGCAGCAAATGTTCCCAAGAGTCTGGCTTTCCAGGTATTCCGTTATTGAGCTTAATATCTTTGAAAATTCTATCAATTGCATGCTCCCAATTACATATTTCAGAATTTTTCTTCAGGCATATTCTGTTTTCTATAATTTAAGGTTACATAATACCTGGTTTCAACAGCAAGATTATGATGGCATGTAGATTATCAAAGAAATTATTACCATGCAATACGAAAGCCAAAAGCATAGTTACTCATGTTGTACTTTTTATTCATGTTCCAACTAACCTGATTTCACAGTAATTTGTTAAGAAACTACAAGACATGGAAACAAATATTTCTGTAATCCTTCCAAGTGCAACTGCTTTTTGTCTGGAGGCTTTTTGATTTTTGTTCAATTAAGAACATTTTTTTTACTTCCCATGCTTTTATATTTTTACCTTAGGTACATGTACATGAACACCGTGCTATTAGACCTAATAATGTACTTAGTTTTTCAGGTTTGAAATATTTCATAATCAAATATGTTCTGGTAGTTTCTTGATTTGCATTTGTTTGGACGTGTTATATTTAAAGGCTGAAAACCATTTTAGTGGCTAAGAAGGAAGCCAATGGCCCCAATACACACTCACGGGAGGTACTCTCCCAGTAGGAAACTGTTTCTGGAATAGAGTCAAAGTCAGACTTGTTTCAACACACATAGTGACAAATGATGGCAATAGTCTGTTTGAGCCCCTAAAATATTCAGCTATGTCAGAAAAAGTGCTATATAAACCAACAAGTAACTGTGTTGGAGATGCAGGGATTATTCCTGATGGGATGTCTAGTTATCTCACGGCAGTTGAAACAATTAGAGGTGATCTGGAGGGCAGGGCTAGATCAGAAATGGATTCCTTTGTTGCCAGCCTCAGAAATTTGCAATTCAGTAAGGCGTGTGCTGCTCAGAGTGGTCAGACCAATAAAATGGGCTCCAAAGTCATTCCAGAGCAGTAATGGACCCCTGATCGTAATAGGTAAGTCTTGGAAGATGCTGAAGATGAGTGGGATTTGGAAATCACTGCTTAAGATACCAATAAAATGAGGACCTGGCATACTGACATGAATCCACTGGCTCTCCTCAAGAGAAGAGCAAAAAAGAACTCCAAAATTCCTTAATTTGTCAGCCTATCAGCAGTTACTCATACTAGCGTTGAACAGGATGATCGAAGAGAAAGCCAGAACATCACACTACATTAAAAGCTAAAACGGAGTTGTGGCACTTGGTAATTGTGTTTTATTGTTGTCTAAAGTACAAGGGGCTTGGCAGACAGGTTTCCTGTAGTGCATAAATTTCAGAAACTTTTTGCCACGTATACACTACAAACCATCAACAGGCAGAGGGCATGTCAATCAAACTTGTTTTTCTAACCTCAGTGACAATCACATGAGCCTGAAATATAGGGGTGCATGGCGGGCACAGGACAAGAAAGCCACTTTGCACACTGGGAACTAGAGACCCAGTTTTAGTCTTGGATCGACCTCTGTTGCCTGTTGTTCTGCATCTGTGGGTAATGTTTGTCTCTCTCTCTCTCTCTCTCTCTCTGTTCTCCCCTGACTCCCCAGGTGGTAATTACAATAAAATACAAGGAAAAGTGCAATAAACATTATAAAGTACTACATAAACATATACTGGCACTCATAAACTGTAAGTTAACATAAAGGAGGTAAGCATTCGATTTTTTAGAATGCTTTAAAGGCAAAGTTCCCTTTACTTAAGCAAAAACTTAAAATCTTCTACCATGTCAATAATTCACCTGTCAGATCATTGATACAATCCAAGGACCACCATGGATGCTCTCTCAGTGACTGAAGCCAGACACTACACACTGCCTGAGCCTCCTTCTGCCATGGTCAGAGAGGCGGCATGAGGAACTACGTTTTGCCTCTGCCACCAATGATCATCCCAAAGACCAGCCGTACATGTTAATACTCAGCATCTCACGTCTCTCTAGACAGAAAGGTCTGCACAGGGCACAGTGCCTGGCAGACAATATGAAAGGGAAGGGAGGAGGCTCCCCTTCCATCTGCAGCAACAGCTCACTTTACAGGGGGTACTTGATGCTTCTTTCTCATTCTCTACCCAGTATCCTAACTAATCCTATACCCACGACACCCTGGACATCAGTTTGTGAAAACACAAATGCCTAAGGGGGCTGGAGCCCTCGCACCAAATCTTGTGGAGTTCACAGCATCCCCCAAAGTCTTTCTGATAATTTCTCTAGCTCCTTCAGCTCTGACACACTAGATCAAAAAATGTTGCCCAAATATTTGGGGACTTAGTAGCAAGAGCTTTGATTACTTCATTTTAAGAACACAATAAGCCTTCAAAATTGTGTAAGTAAATTCAACACTGAATTGGTTGTTCTCTCATTAAAATTCTTCCTTTCTAAAAAGAAAAAAATTGTTAAGCACCAGGTTTTTTGTTTTTCAGGGAGGGTTCATTTTTAAACTTTCAGAGTATAGTAAACAATTTCTAAATTCAGGATAATCAAAGGTTTGCCAGTTGGTGAGCAAAACAACAATGGCTTTTATATCAACCAAAAAAGGAAATGTGGCTCAATCGGTTTTTTAAAACTGAGTGTCATTCTGACAACTGTACCTCTTGCTACATTAACAAAAGTTGTCTCCTACAGACTACTACTGAACTACTACTTGAATAGACACAATTATGTTATTAGTTCTTTAAATTAAAACTACTAGCTAAGATTTTCCTAGGGATCCCTTTATATTAATGAAAGACAGCAACACAAGTATTAGCATAAACAAGGTACTCTAAGTTTTGTTTTTCTATACCACCAAAGGAAAAATGCCCATATGCCCCACAAATAAGTAATATTCTTTCCTTAAAGATATATTTGTATATGGCCAAATAAGGACCTAGCATAACCCACATGAATACATAAAACTAATTCATTCAGGAATTATGATGCTAAAAAAAAAAAAAGGAAGACGGAACTGAAGTCCAAGATTATCTAACTACAAATGGTAGTGATTTACTAGAAACCACTTTCATTTTTATTATTTTATTAGTGAGAGCAGGTCATAAAGATGAGCAGAAAACAATTATGTGAGAGCTAATAACACAGATTTCTACTCTCCTGTGTATTAGAAAAGCTGCAAAAGGTATGCTAAGGACTAATGCATACACAGATTGTTTCTCAACATTCAACCAGCCCTAAAATAACTTCAGTAGTATTTTTTTATTCTCATACCAAACTATTATTAACTTCTCACCTCTAAAAGGAAGGTCCCAAGTCACCAATCATATGAAGGGAGAAAAAAAAAACTATTTTATCTCACTTTGCATTTTTGCTCAGTATTTGCATTGCACAGGAAGGAGAGCACAGAAAATATTAACCACCAGAGAACTGATTTCCTTCGTGCCTAATCTTTTTGTACATGATTCATCTCTCTACTAATGAATTTGCCTAGTTCACTTTTAGTTGTTCAAGTTTTGTGCCTTGTTTTGGTTTTTATTATAATGACTTACAGGGACCCAATTAAGAAAGTGAACATTTACTTACAGCTTATCATGGTCTTGCCATATTGCCCCATTATAAGAAAGTATTTAACCAAGTTACCCACCATCACATCAAAATTACTTTGCACCAGAAGCAGTAAGCGAGGAAGTTTCAAGCTCTTAGACCAGTGAAACTTATCTACGTTGAAATGCACATGGACACTTGTTTATCAGTGTGTGGTTCTTACACAGTTGGATGGCTAGATCTCAAAGTCAGTCATAACCAGAGATTCCTTTATTCGTCTTAGCACTCCAGTCTAGTGTCTGACACTTTAGTATAAGATGACAAAAAAATTTCACAATGATTTTGAAAGATAGCTAAGTTACATGAGTCCAAAAATGGTTGTGAATTTCCTCCACAATCATATCTGTGTGTCACATAATTTTGGCATTTAGCTTGTATTTTGCCAAAAAAAATAAGGAAATAAGAAACAAAAGCTTTGCATTTCTTGCCCCTGTTACCAAATTACTGAAGATGTATTTTTTGTCCCTCTATGAAAAAGAAATAATTTGGATTAGAAAATGATTTCATACCAGCTGCTGCTCATGTTGAATATCTGGCAGTTTTCAACACAGGCTGGATATAGATGACTAACTCAGCTAAGGCTACTTTCTGTAACTATGTACTCAAACCTGCAGAGGGGGCCCCAGTTTTGCCTTTTTGAACTTCCAGTCCCTGTGTGGCGCATATAAACCTTTTATTCTTTTCTCATAACATGTAATCATTAGTTCAAAATATTTTCTTAAAATCTCCTTGGACACATTCATAAAGAGAAGCTTGAAACTTTCATACTTGCCAGCTCCATTATCATCGCAGATGATAATTAATGCTTTGCCCAGAGGCATTCAAAATGGCTGCTGCAATAATCCAAAAGCTCATTGGCTGAAGTCAGTATCCTGATACAAACATTCATTCTGGATATTTGTTTTTTGTAAATACAAGGCTTACGTGTATGTCTTACAAACATGGCAGAAACTTTTTGCATTTGGAGCATAGAGGAAAACAACCACCTCAGTATCCACACCACAAAAAGGGATCACCATCCCAGTGGGCTCTAAAAAGGCTCATGTTCCAGCGAAGGGGGAGAAAAACAAAGATGAAGGAAATGACAACTGCTGAGCCTACTCTGCCCCATCTGACACATGGACAAGTGCTCTGCTGTCCCCTGAAACCTGTCTATCAGGGACAGTACTACCTCCATTGTTCAGCCACTCCTAGCAAACACATTTCTGTTTTAATAGAAAAGATTAGGGCTCACACTAATCAGGCTCAACAGGAAGGCCATATTAGCAATTCGGCAGGTGCCTGAGGGCCATACCTAATCTGCATAAAATGGAGCAGATTGCAACCGCCTTCATCTTTTTTATTTTTAAACTGTTTTTTAAAGCAGAGCATACATAAAACCTCAGAGAGAGAGAGATGGGAGATGGTAGTGCATATATTTGCCTTGTGTCTTTATTTCCATTCTTTTAATACAAACCATCTTCCTAAATGGCTATTCACCAATACAAAGATAACAAAATAAAAGTTGCCAGGGAAAGGCAGTAGGCAGTGATCACTATGTTTAAAAAGTTACACCTTTTGAGAGATCTTCACAATTCTCTACAGCACAATGTCACATCAATCAGAATTTGAATTTAGTGTTTTAAGACAATCTAAACGGAAATACACCCTGAAGTTGAAAAAAAGACTGATAGAGATTATTAATATTTCAATGTAAACCTATGATCTAACACAGAAAATCATCATAACACCCTTATCATCTCAACTCTGGATTCTGCTGCTCATTAGAATAACTTTAAATGATGGCGTTCTTTATATCCTAAGGATTTATCATCACAGTCATTCAGTTCAAGCATGAATGAATCTGAAAAAATAACTCAGCAACGCTGGCAGTAACTAACACAAGCCATAGAAAATCTGAGAAAGAATACATTTGGAAAGTAATAAATGTGGGCCCGATGCAGTAGTGTAGTAGTTAAAGTCCTCACCCTGCACATGCTGGGATACCATATGGGCACCAGTTCTAATCCCGACAGCCCTGCTTCCCATCCAGCTCCCTGCTTGTGGCCTGGGAAAGCAGTTGAGGACGGCCCAAATCCTTGAGACCCTGCACCCGCATGGGAGACCTGGAAGAGCTCCTGACTCCTGGCTTCAGTTGGCTCAGATCCAGCCGTTGCACTCACTTGGGGAGCAAACTATAGCACAGAAGATCTTCCTTTCCATCACTCCTCCTCTCTGTATATCTAGCTTTCCAATAAAAATAAATAAATCTTTAAAAAAAGAAAGTAATAAGTGTAAACATGTCAGGTAACTTTTGCACAAAGAGATAATGTAGACATGGAGTCCCAGAGGAGTACACTAGGGAAAAGCGGGTTTTTATATGAAGAGATGCAAAAGCCGCTAAGGCATGTGTTAGAAAGCAAGAGGATTTCACAAGTACATCGGCCAACCAGTTCAGGGAAGTCATATCCTAAGCACAATTCATCCCTTGGCAAGATCAAAAACTAGGGAATGCTTGGAGGTTTTCAGGAAGAAGATAAGAGGATTTTGAAATTGCATCCCAAGACACTGAAAAGCCAGAGTCAGGCATCAGGAAATGACTAAGAAATGCCAATTTACTGATAGCCACAAGAGGATAGGCATAAATGTTCTGGAGCTATGGCCTCTGGGTCACAGGAAACTGCTGCGTAATCTGGGTCATGCTGGACTACAGCAGGTACAAGGTGGAGAGGACAAAGATGCATCTTGGCAGCCTTGGAAGAAATAACAAACTCCAAGGCAGCTACAATACTATAAGGATACTATGCTCCCCAACTACACTGCTTAACATATTGATGAAGACAATGTAGAAACAGGTATAGAGGTACCTACTAATAAATTTGTTTGCTTTTCTGTTGCTAATTTGTCTCCTGTCAGTCTCTTTTACAGGGCTTCAGCTGATGAACTCAGGAGGGTAGAGAAAAATGTGTTTGTCTTCCCCTATAGAATAAACTGGAAAGCTTTGGGTTAGAATCAGAATTCGCTTATACCTCACTAGGTAGGACACAAAGATTAGTCACTCCTCACTAGGGTATTGAAGATTTCTCCGCACACCCCTCCTAAAACTGTTCACCTAAACTGTTGACATATGTCTTGTTAGAGTTATAAGCTAGTTTAGACTACCAGAAAAACAGCCAGGTTCAGCAAAAATCAT
Source organism: Ochotona princeps (assembly GCF_030435755.1). Taxonomy (NCBI): domain Eukaryota; kingdom Metazoa; phylum Chordata; class Mammalia; order Lagomorpha; family Ochotonidae; genus Ochotona; species Ochotona princeps. The sequence goes on from NC_080836.1 coordinate 74,614,085, forward strand.
GCTTCAACGCTATAAACTGCTAAATACTAAAATTAAAATAGACATGAGACAGTTGAATAGTAATCTATAGCCATTTTAAGGTGTATAGAACCCGGTTGTATATAAACTAAAATTGAAATGGGTTAGAATCAGAAGATCAAGTCCCCCAACTCTCCATGTCTTTCAGCCTCCTTACCTATTAAAAAGAGGTCACAATGGTGTCCATCTCCAAGAATTGCTAGAGGGATCAAGTGAGATAATAGGGACTCCAGTTCTCTGCAAACTCTGAACTGCTAGCCACTTGTATATTGCTGTAATTATTGAATTTTAAAGAGTCGACAGAAGGCCAGTGCTTTGGTACAGCCAGTTAAGGCACAATCTGTAGCGCAGACATCCTATTTGGGTGCTGGTTCAACTCCCAGCTGTTCTACTTCCTATCCAGCTCCCTGCTAATGTGCATAAAAAGGCAGAGAAAAATTGTGCAAATCATTGGGCCCTTGTACCTTTGTGGGGGAACCTCAGAAAAGTTCCTGGGCCCAGTGTGGCAGCTTAACGGTTATAGTCCACACCTTGCATGTACCAGGGTCCCATACGGGTACCGATTCGTACCCCGGCTACTCCACTTCCCTTCCAGCTCCCTGTTTGTGGCCTGGGAAGACAACGGAAGACAGCCCAAAGCCTTGGGACAACGTGCCCATGTGGGAGATACACAAGAGGCTCCTGCCTGCTGGCTTCAGATAGTCTCAGTTCCAGCCCTTGTGGTCACCTGCGGAGTGAACCAGTGCATGAAAGATCTTTCTCTCTGTATTACCTTCTCCCTGTAAATCTGACTTTCTGGTCAAAATAAATAAATCTTAAAAAAAAAAAAAAAAGGAGGCTGAAGAAGCAGCAGCAGCAGTGGCGGCTCCTGACTCCTGGCTTCAGCCTGGCTCCCCCAGCTCCAGCCAAAGCAGCCTTCTGGGGAGAACCAGCACAGAATCAATCAATCAATTGATCTATCAATCAATATCACACTCTTTCTCTGTCTTCTCTCTCTGTAACACTGACTTTCAAATAAACAAGTAAATAATCTAAAAAAAATAAGTGAACAAAGGAAGTTAAAATGACTGATTTCTAGTTTGGACAGTTTTTTCTGACAGTAAGAGAGTGAATCCTGAAGAACCAAATAAATTCTCTAACAAATTTAGCTGAGGTGGTGATGACCAGTCGATCTTTAAACTTCTTAAGACAAAATATTCGTAAAATTAACAAAGTGAAAAAAAAATCTGGTAAGTACTATGGAATCCTCGCAGTAGGGGGCAGATTGTAATTTCCTGAGGTACAAAAAAGGGACAAAATCATAGGTGACTGCAAGAAAGCTACGCTTAAAATGTTCTTACAGATTCTCATTATATTAGTTTTCACATAAATCCTACGACACAAATATGAGTGCCCTGCTTTACGTGAGGTTACGTAGCTGAGTCACAAGGATACTGAGTGGCAGACACTGGAACTTAAGTTTGTTTGACTCCAAAACACAAACTGTCTCCATTACAGCAAAGTAACACTTACCCTGGTTAGCTTAGGGAATCAACCCAAACCACATTTCCAGAGGGAATAACACTTTTCCTATGCTCCCCAAGAGAATTAATGTCACTGACCTAGGAGGTTAAAAAAACAACAAAAACTATACAGGCCATGTAAAAACTTTCTCTATTCACCTGCAGGCTACCCAGTGGAAGTTCTTACTCTTCTTATAGCCCAGGTTTGAGCTGAGCACTCAGCATAAAATAAACATACCATAAATACCCAGTATATGAGTAAATGAAAATTAAGGCTCCTAAGGGGCCACAAGACAATTCCCTCAAAACTCTTTTTTGTGCTATTATACTTACTGGTTACCCTTATTCCTAGTTATTGACAGAGGGTCAACAAGGAGCCAGGTAAAGTTACTGTAGGTGTAGTACATTAACACACTTACCCAGAAATTACCTCCTGAGCAGAAACAGAGAAAGATTCAACACAGGCCATTGGCACATACCTGCTAACAACAGTACCGACAATAAGAATATCATGAATTAACAGTGGTAAGCACAATGCTAGGGCTTAACACGTATTGTCTCCTTTAATCTATATAACAAATCAATGAGGTAAGTGTTATCACCACATTTTTGCAGATGAGAACACCACAGGGCAAAACAGGTTAAGCAGTGGTCCAAGATTGCACAGCTAACAAGCTCCATAACCATTCTTTAAACTCAGGGTTTTATGACTCCAAAGCCCACATTTTTTCCACTAAATGAAGATCCCTTCTACTATGCTCTATTATCTAAATCATTCATTTCAAATACTTGCGATAAGCTATGAAGATAAAATAAATCCCTAATTGCTATTTAATCTAAGTTGGTTACTTTTAATAAATAGATCAGTAACCAAAAGAGTAAGCAAAGGGAGGGCCAGTGAGATAGTCATGATGTAACAGATTAAATCATTTTTATTTTGTAGGACCAAAAATGCCAAATTTCTCTACAAAACAAAAAGCTGTATTATGTAACAAATATTCTCTTCCTTAAAAAAAAATCACTAAGCTTTGTTACTCATTTTTTTAGCATTTATGGAGTGTTCACCCAGGTAGTAGAGATAGAGGATACTGGACAAGCCAGACCTGGGCCCTACATTCATGAAATTTAAGAATATAACAGGTCTAATTAACAAGCAAAGATGGAATTAAAATTTTAACGAATGCTAGGAATGAAAATAATAGGATACTGTGAAAAAGAATAATCAAGAAGTCAAAAAAACAGCTCATAGGATGAGAAGCCTTGCGCATGATGAAAGGAGGGTTGTAGGCAACAAGACAGAACAGAATGTGTGATGATCCCAGCCAGGGAGGCTGGGCCTGCTCAGAGGAACAAGAACAAGGCTGAGTGAACGAGGGAGCAGGCAGTGACACCAGAAGCCAGGACAGATGAGGAAGGCTCTGCAGGCCACAGCAAGGATGTGGACTGTATTCGAAAGCAGAATGCCCAGGAGGGTTTTGGGAACATGGCCTAAAACTGTGCCAGGTGACTGGAAGAGTGGAGGATGGTATAAACTGTCATGGAGCAGGGTAAAAAAGGGTGAAAAAGAGAGGTGTCAGTTAGTAGGATGTCGAGGTGCAGAGGGATGAGAAGCAAGCGTGGCCTAGGCCTACAAGCAGCAGCGCAGACAGAAAACGTAAGACACTTGCAGATCTTCAACATCTGATCCATGAGTACTGAGCTCCTTGTCACAGAAATCTTATAGAGCAGGGAGAACACGAGGGAGTTCCAAAGACAATAAGAATGTCCCATTGCCTAAGCAAATGGTAAGCTCCAGGGTGCTTCTTTTATTCTTTAACAGCGAGCATATATCTTATCTGTGTTCTTTTGTAAGCCTGGTGATGTCACAATAATTTAAAGCTATCAATGATGTGAGTTTTAAATGAATAGTATATCTTAGAATGCTCAGTTACAATATTCAAGGCATGCCTTATAACTTCTTCAGGCTGACCTTCAAATTAAGACAATACAGTTCTTCACAAATTCAAATTCTAATGAAATCACAAAAAATTAAATTTAAAATCTGAAACTATAGACAATGTTAGTATCTTAAATTTCAGTGAGAATGAGTCATCAATTTGTCAACTGGTAAATAGTATCCGGACTTAAAATTATTATTCAGTATCCCAATTAACTAATCATGAATGGTACCCAAATACAAAGATATTCATTAAAAGTTACCCATGGGCCCAGCGCCGTGGCCTAGTGGCTAAATCCTAGCCTTGAATGCCCTGGGATCCCATATGGGCGCCGGTTCTAATCCTGGAAGCTCCACTTCCCATCCAGCTCCCTGCTTGTGGCCTGGGAAAGCAGTCGAGGACGGCACAAGGCATTGGGACACTGCACCCACGTGGGAGACCTGGAAGAGGTTCCTGGTTCCTGGCTTTGGATCAGCGCAGCACCAGCCGTTGCGGCTCAGTTGGGGAGTGAATCATCGGACGGAAGATCTTCATCTCTGTCTCTCCTCCTCTCTGTATATCTGACTTTGTAATAAAATGAATAAATCTTAAAAAAAAGTTACCCATAAAAATAAGTAACTCAAAACAACATAAATATCTAAAACAAATGGAATGGTTAAGGTTAAGTAAATTATGGTATATTTTCACCATGAACCATTAGGAATCCATTAAAAATTAATGCCATGGAAAATGCTTATCATATTCAGTATAAAGTGAGTCATAATAGTTTGTTGCCTGTGAGCAAGGAAAGAAAAAAAATGCTGTGCTGGGTTTAAAGAGAACTTCAATATTATCAGTAAAAATTTTAAGATACGAATTATCTTGGGCCATAGGTGATACTAACTGGGAATTTATATTTCACATCATTTTGTATTTTTCAGTTTTCCAAAATGAGTATTTATTACTGTTAAATCACCATGCTTTCCTTGCAAATAAAGCAAAGCAGCCTATACACAAAAAGGAAGCTTTCTGCATTTAGAAATCTCAGTTCTTTTATAAATCCTTGACTATTTTCAGATGAGAAACTCTCCAATTTAAAAATTTCTAGACAGAAATGTGAACAGTTACAATGTTGCCTATTAAGCAAGAAAAACTTCATATTCCACAAATTACATCAATCAAGTCAATTAAAGGAAACTAAGCCCTTACCAATTCACCACCACCTAGTCAACAAACATCATGCAGTACCTCCTAGGGATGGCTGGAGACCCCACAACAAGGTGACCCGGAGACTCAGACAATCTCTGGAAGCAAAGAGTTATCTGGCAAATAACGGAAGGACACCGGAAACAAGTGAGTAAAGGATTTACATGAGATGTGGAGAATCACCAGGGGAGAAGAAGAACCCAAGCAGCCCTGACACTGAAGGGAGAAGCTGTGCCAGTCCAAAGTACCAGAGAGGACTGCAGGGGAAGCAGGGGAAGGGGGTGCAGAGCAGGCACTGTCCCTCCTCCCCTCCATGAAAGCAAGCTTAACACCACTGTGGACAAAGGAGACAAGAACCTTCACAGGAAAGCCAGCAGGCCAGTCTCCCTGTATAGCCACTCTCTCTGACAGCCCAGATGATTATTATGTTAACCAATAGAAAACAAAAGTACAAGTGGCAACTCAAATTGATACAACCCCCCATAACTCTCAGTAAACTGGTACTTACCTTAATTAAAATAGTGCCTATTATTCAGAGGAAAGTTTCAAAATGCCATAGGAAACAGTAACACAAGATATAAAATGTCATGGTATCTTTTGGGGTGCAATCACAAAAGGATAACATTATTTAAATAGCAAATTATTTACTAGATATGTTTAGCATAAATAAAACATATTCATGTTAAACATGAACCCTGTGACTATGGCTTTACAGATGTTTATCTTTTAGCTGCCCCATGTATGTAACATATATAAAAACACTGCTTTAAACTAAACTATTTTCATTAAAATCACACAAATCTCAAGCAAATAATAATTTTTCAAAAAGTAATTCAGCACTCTTTATTTCTGCTTCCAAAAATCTTAAATCATATTGAATGAAGTGCCGGACTTCCTATTTTTTTCTTGCTGATTTTGTCCTTAAAACAACCATAATGCTCCTGTAGCTTGGTGCTTTAAACTTGTAAATAACCCCTCCCAGAAGCCCAAATCTCCATATCTTAATATCATGAAAGCTGGAACTGTAAAATAAAATCTGTTAGCATCTGAAATCTTAATGAGGTTCTACAAAGAAGAGGCTTTTCTGCAATGACTCAATGCATGGAAACAGTTGAGTAATTATAAATGCATGGGCTGAATGTGAGTTGGCAAATAGAATACCACAGAATGTACCCAGAACTAGGGTTGTCCCAGTTCAAATGAGACTATATTCTTCATCAGTACAGACAAACAGCTAACCTGAAATGTCTTTGGCTGAGAGATAGGTGTGAGCCCATAAAATTATGTCCCTTGACTCCGCATTTACATGGCGACAATCTGTTCTGGCCTACCAGCAGCCTGTTCAACAACAAAGCACTTCAGAAGGAGCACTGCATAATATTGGTTCATCAGATATAACAGAAGCCAAAGACAATTGGACTAAAGCGATGACTATGACAGCGGATTTCAAAACTGGGGCACAAGAGACACACACACTGCCCTCTACTTCTCTCTCTTCAGTAAAGAACACAAGAAAATGAAAATTCTCTGGGTCTGCCGCCACCAAGGGACCAGACCTACCTAGTCTCTAAGGACCAGGAAGGTGCACTCAGGCATGACAGGCAAGCTGGAAGCCTGGAGAAACAAGGGAAAAGCAAGTATCTCCCTGCAGGAACTGCAGACCTGCAAGAGGTGAAATGCAAATGATGGGTGGACCACGGGAGCTGCAAGTGGCCAGGAAAGGAAGTCCTCCACCGCTGTCACTATTTCAGGGAAAAACAAAGCCCTTTCCTCAAAAGTGTTCCCTGCACCTTCACACATACAACTGCAGACTCACAACATGTCCTAGAAATATTTTAGTGCAATTATTCATGGAAAAGAAATCAAACTCCACACGCTTATTTCTGGCATATATATATATATCCTTAAAAAGGAAAAAGATGCGGAAAAATATCTCTCAGGACCAAACCCCTAATTCCATTCTTATTTAAGAATTACAAAAATTTAAGAATGCTTAATTATATGAACATTACAGAGTCCAAAGTAAGTACCATCATTATTCTCTGCCTACCAAAGATTAGGGGGAAAAAAAAAGCAGTCTTAACAATTAACATAAAGCATGAAGATTAAGCATAAATACAGTGAAGCCTTATATTTTCATGATTACATCTTCACAATTCTCATTTATTTTTCCCTAAGCCCATCAAATTCCTGGTCCTATATGCTAATGTTGCGTTTTGTTTCCACAATGCATAATTCTGTGTAGAAGACCAAGGGAAATGCCAACATCTCAGATGAGAGTCTACCCCTTGAAGATCAGTTTAAGCAGCCTTCTGAGAGTTTAGTATACTGGAAGCTACAGGCTGCCCCATTGTCATCTGGCTTATAGTACTCACCATGAAAGACATAATGAATGCCTTTAGAAGGTGAACTATGCTAGAGAACAGACTTGTGACAGATTTGAAGCTACAGGAGTCTTAAAGCACAAAAACCCACTTCAAAAGGTTCCAACAATGGCATTCTCAGAAAAGATATGCTTCAGGCCTGGTGCTATAGCCTAGTGCCTAAAGTCCTCACCTCGCACACACCAGGCTCCCATATGGGCACCAGTTCTTTTTTTTTTTTTTTACAGATTTATTAATTTTATTACAGCCAGATATATTCAGAGGAGGAGAGACAGAGAGGAAGATCTTCCATCCAATGATTCACTCCCCAACTGAGCCGCAACGGCTGGTGCTGCGCTGATCCAAAGCCAGGAACCAGGAACCTCTTCCAGGTCTCCCACGCGGGTGCAGTGTCCCAATGCATTGGGCCGTCCTCAACTGCTTTCCCAGGCCACAAGCAGGGAGCTGGATGGGAAGTGGAGCTGCCAGGATTAGAACCGGCGCCCATATGGGATTCCGGGACTTTCAAGGCGAGGACTTTAGCCGCTAGGCCATGGCGCTGGGCCCAAGGCACCAGTTCTAATCCTGGCAGCCTTGCTTCCCATTAAGCTCCCTGCTTGTGGCCTGGGAAAGCAGTCGAGGACAACCCAAAGCCTTGGGACCCTGCACCCATGTGGAAGACCAGAAAGAGGCTCTGGGCTCCTGGCTTCGGATTAGCGCAGCTACAGTCATTGCGGCCGCCTGGGGAGTGAGTCAATGGACGGAAGATCTTCCTTTCCATCACTCCTCCTCTCTGTATATCTGACTTTACAATAAGAATAAAATGAATCTTTAAAACAATATGATTCCTATAGTTCAGAAAAACAAACATCAAAAAGCTGAATGGAAGAACTGGCATGACTGCACAGATGGAATTGTTTGGGGGACATAGTTCAGGGCCGTGAATGAGGCCGGCCAGCACTGCAGCACACAAGGTAAAGCCACACCCGCGATGCTGCCATCCCACAATGGCACCACTTCATTTCTCAGCTACTCCATAGCCGACCCAGTTCCTACTAACGCACCTGAAAAAAGCAGCAGAGGATGGCCCCAGGGAGCCCCCTGACAGCCAGAGGGAGAAGCGGGGGAAGCTCCAGATTCTGCCCTGGCCTGTCGCAGCTCTAGGCAGCCACCTGGCGAACGAGTCAGCCAACCAAAGAATATTTCCGTGTGTGTGTCTCTCTCTGCAATTCTGACTTTCATAATAAGTATTTTTTTAAAGTATCCATGAGGCTATAAACATGTTTGTGTGATCACAATTACAATAAAAACCTGAACGGGCACTAGCATGAACAATAAGAGTAATAAGAGTAACATTTATTAAGCACAATGCCACTTACTGGTCAGCAAAATATGGCTCACTTCATACTTAAACCATTCCTACAATGAGGGTTCCATACCACCTGTAGATGAAGTATAGAGAAGTTTGCCATGTCCCATATCAGAGTGCCTGTGTTCAATTTTCACCTCTGGCTCCTGACTCCTGTTTCCTGCTACTAACCAGCCCTGTAGGCAACAAGTGATGGGGAGGCGAGTCCCTATCTCCCACAGCAGAGACTTGGACTGGGCGCCCAGATCCTGGCTTCAGCTTGGCCTAGCCTCACTGTCTGCAAGGACATGGGGCTGCGGTGGCCCCAAACCAATGGATGACAGAGATGGACACTGCCCGCGCGCCTGCGCTCACTCGCTCTCTCTCATTTGATCCTTAGTCTCAAAAAGAAGAAGAAAAAGAAGAGGAGAAGGAGGAAGAAAGGAAGAAGGAAAAAAGGTAGCGGAGGAGAAAAGAGGAAGAAGAAACTGGAGGCAAAGAAGTTCAGTTATCCATTCTTTTTTATTTTTTCTTTGAGAGCTTTAATCTGGAAGCACTAAAACAAAACTAAGCCCTTAAAAGCCACTATAAGAAATAAAATCACTAAAGAACATTTTGCTGTTGTAAATAACAAAATCCTGTCCCACTGAATTCACAGCCCAAAGTAGCAGCATTTGTAAATCTAATAGTAAAAATAAGACACATAAATAAATGAAACCATGGACAAGCAGAAAAATTATAATAAGTCATATTTAGATCAACATTCAGAAATTTTAGCAAATGCTTTCAGGTCACAAATATAAATGTCCAATTGCAATTGTGTTCTTTCCAAGGGTTACAAAAGTGACAAAAATACTTGAGAAAGCCTTTCCTGACCATACCATTGGATTAATCTCAAAGTTAGCAGCCTGAAAGTCAGTCCTCGGGGCTGGGACCCAGCATTTTGTCAATATTCACCAAATGATGTGAATGAAGACACAAAATCCACAGGTTTCCCACAAAATCAGTACCATCAATGACAGAATTCAGATTCAAAATTATTTCAATGGGCTATAATATTTGACTAAACAAAACGAAACAAAATAGAACAGGAATAAATACATTAATATTTTTAAATATACATGTATACTTTTTACCTCGTGTGAATTCATGCAAGTAAAAACCGAAACTTGATGGTACTCAAGGAACTTGATGTGAGTCACTCTGATGACATCTAAAAAGGATTAATTGCATTTACTGAAAGTCAAGGTCACACGTGAAGGAACACCATGAACAACTGGAGAGGAGCCAGACACAAAGGAGGTGTGGAGCATGAAACAGTAGAACAGAGGGAAGGCCTGTGCACATCTCTGCAGTTGCTTCAAATATCAAAGAAAACAGTTTGAAGGGCATGCTCTTATTTTCCAAATATCTGAGTTGCAAAGGAAGGAGGATCGACGCATTTTCAAACTATTTCCTTCAAAATTCTTAAGAGTGGTGGTACTAAAGCAGTGACAACAACAGACTCTCAAAGAGGTAAATGCTGGGTAGGTTCCTGAATGTAGTGGGGTTGGAAAGTATAACCTTTAGTAGTTTTAGGACTTTAACTTTGATTCCAGCTTCTCTCTTTTCATAGCCAGTTGTATAAACTCTCCAGCTACCTTTCTTAATGGTGAACTATAAATCACTGGAGGGGAGGACAATTATAGCACATTTATTGACATAAAAGAGGAATCAAAGAAGATAACAGTGACAAAGCTGAATTTCGATCAAATGTAAGCCTCCAGTGCACTCCAGAGCAGTATTTGGCTGTAAGACACTACACGTAGCTAATTCCACTTCTGAGAGGAATAACTTTTTCCATTGACAAGGTAGTGAGTTAACACATTTATCATGGCTCAATGACTCTGCGACCCACCACTCAGCCTTCTTCATATTTTTCAAAACCTTTTACGAAAAACATCAGGACAAGATTTTTCTGCACCACAGTGTCAGAACACCACCTGCAACCAATGTCAGGTCTTGGTGAAGGGGGAATTCACAGCATGGAATGTGCAGGCACTGTTTAGCACTGTTTTGTTTTTAAAGATTGGTCACAGTACAAGTTCCCTTTCTACTGCAGGGGGTAATGTTAAGACATTTAACTTCAAAAGAATTTCTAGCTCATCTTCACAATGTAATGATACTGCTGCTAAGCCTGGATTTAATTATAAGTCTAAAAAGAACGGGGGAAGGAGGAAGTCGGGCAGCCCGGATCCCCTCTCTCCATCGCCAACTCTTGCCTCTACTGACTTTGCTTTTTCGTCTGGTTTGTACACACTCTTCTGGCCAGAGCATCAATAACCTACTCAGGCTATTCCAGAGATTACGAAACTGTCTTTTCAAATGTTAGTTTAACATGTAAGGTTATTTTGAGGGATTTTAAAAACACTATAGAATAAAATCTTTGTTTTAAAAAATGTGTGTGGGGAGGGGTGGGGGGGAATCCCAGTACCTATAAAACTGTGTCACATAATGCAATGTAATTAATAAAAAAAAAAAGAAAGAAAAACAAAGGAAAAAAAAGTGCTATTTATCATGTACCCTGAGCTGTATGATTCTGTGAAAAAAAAAAAAAAGTATGGTGGCTGGGTTGCCCTCTCGATCTCTGCTTCCAGAAAGTTAATGAGGACTCCTTGAACTCCGACCTGAAAGGACACTTGGTCAAACAGTCCTAATCGCGGGCTCTGAGATGGGCTTAACGGTATTTGAGGGAGTGGGGAATCAACTACGCTGCATTTGTGGCCACCTTGTAAAAGGAGTCATTGTTCCCCCTGCGGAATATTCTTGTCTCCGATGGTATTTGTGTTAAGCTGATACTACTGATTATCTGTTCTTCAGGCCAGATAAGTCCACAATCAGAACAGGACTGTACTAATGCCTCATGCATCAGAAGCCGACAGGCACTAGGATCACCTGTAAACTTTGCTTTTTCTCAAAGAATTGGATCAAGAATGCCAGGCATCTTCCTCTTTATCAATCTTAGATCTGGAGGTGAGATTAAAACTTTGAAAAGCTGCCCCCCCAGTGTATGTTGTCATTTAACTTTAACTGTGGGATATTTTAGGCTGCAGTTCAAAAAGAATGAATGGCCCATTATTTTAACTGTCCATTCAGGGTGGTCATGCTATTTTTTAATGCAATGTTCTACACAGGAATGACATCATAAGGCTATCATAAAAAGCAAGTGTTAAAATGTATGATGAATTTTCCTACTATAACTATTCAGTTAATAAGTGTAAAAGTAGATCTAACAGTCTGGTAAAACATTTAACATTCATCTTTTCAAATACAAAAATAAGAACTTATTTAAAAACCCATAAAGAGGTTTTTGCTGCTTACTCCTAAAACTCAGTGATCTAAGAGACCAAGAGACCTTTTTTTATTTTTAATTTTAAAAGGTTATATGGTAATTGCTAATAAACAGCATTTATTAATCTTGGGTAATTTCTTCTTATGATAAAGATCTCATTTGGGTGATAATAGCATCTATCAATTTCAAATCACATGGAATCATTCACTTTCCTCTGCCACATACATTTCCTTGACCACTGATGAAAAGCCTCTTATCAAGTCACATTTTACGTCTGGGGAAGAAAATCTGTTTCCACTTGCCAACACTGTCATCCACTCTCCCTTAAAACTAACTCCATCCTTACGAGTGAAGGAGAAGGTATCATCCCAAAGGTTCTGAAGGACTTGTAGGCACAACAACCCCTTTCAATTTCTTGCTTTAAAAAATATATATTTTTTTTAGGGCCTGGCGGCTAAAGTCCTCGCCTTGAACGTGCCAAGATCCCATATGGGCGCTGGTTCTAATCCCGGCAGCTCCACTTCCCATCCAGCTCCCTGCTTGTGGCCTGGGACAGCAGTTGAGGACGGCCCAATGCATTGGGACCCTGCACCCGCGTGGGAGACCTGGAAGAGGTTCCAGGTTCCCGGCATCGGATCGGCGCGCACCGGCCCGTTGCGGCTCACTTGGGGAGTGAATCATCGGACGGAAGATCTTCCTCTCTGTCTCTCCTCCTCTCTCTGTATATCTGACTTTGTAATAAAAATAAATCTTTAAAAAATATATATATATATATATTTTTAAATTGGAAAGTCAGATTTACAAAGAAAAAGAGGGACACAGAAAAAGGTCTTCCATCTGCTGGTTCACTCCCCAGATGGCTGCAATGGCCACAGCTGAGCTGATCCGAAGCCTCCTCTGGGTCTCCCTCGTGGGTGCCAGGGCCCAAGGCTCTCAGCAGTCCTGTACTGCTTTCCCAGGCCACAAGCAGGGAGCTGGAAGGGAAGTGGAGCAGCAAGGATATGAATAGACACTTATATGAGTTCCTGGCTCATGCAAGGCGAGAATTTTAGCCACTAGGCTACCACATCATACACACTTTCTTGCTTTTATTTACATTCAAACAGCAGTGGAGAAGGAAGGAGGCAGCATTACCACTGAATTAATATTTCTTACTAAATATTCTTTCAATATGAATACCTACTTACTATCCAGGCACTATCCTAAGAACACTATTGAATATCATTTCATATTTACAATACTGAGATTGGATAGTATTTCCATTTATAAACTGAGGCTCACAGAAGTTGAGAAACCAGGCCTGGCGCAATGGCTCAACTGAGTAACTCTCCACCTCCAAGCACCAGGATCCTATTTGGGTACCAGTTTGTGTCCCAGTTGCTCCTCTTCCCATTCAGCTCCCTGCTTATGGCCTGGGAAAACAGTAGAGAATGGTCCAAAGCCTTGGAACTCTGTACCCGTGTGGGAGACCTGGAGGAAGCCTCTGGTTCCTGGTTCAGAAAGGACATTTGGAGGGTAAACCAGTGGACAGAAGATCTTTCTTGTTCATTCTCTCCCTCCCTCCCCCTCTCTCTCTCCCCACTTCCCTCTGTGTATGTGTGTATGAATCTGCCTTTGCAAAAAAAAAAAAAAAAAAAACTTTAAGAAACAAAAAGTTGACAAACCTACAAACCTATCCACTGTCACAAAATAAGCATTTTAGGTAGTATCAAATTAGGAAGTCTTGCACTGTGACTGACTCCAAACCCATACGCTGCAGTGATTACGGTACAGAACAGACTGCACGAGCCAGTGTGAGGTGTGGATACAACCTAGTCCATAGACTAGCAAAACCCAGACAAAGAGAGAAAAGAGACAAGTAAATCATTAACTGTAATCTCTTGCATTAGCTATCATTCTGAAGATAAGAGGCAAGGGAACATAGCAATTAATTTTATTTGTGCAAAAATATCTGGAGGGTGGGGCTGATTCTCTGGAGGTTGATAGACTCAATTATAATTGGGCCTTAAGTTTTACACATAAACTGGAGAGGTACAAGCAGTTCAGAAGACCCATAACTACAGATGCAAGGACATTTAGGGACATCTGATGAACTATGGGACTCAGCTCAGACGGAGAATAGGTTTGAAGAGTTACATGGTCTGAAGCAGCTAAAAAGGCAGACCTGGATTAAACACAGGGTCCCTAAAAGAGTGAACAGAAGAGCTATGTTGACCAGGGAGCGAGGGAACTCTCTGAGTGGGTGGAAGTTAAGAGGAGTGATGAGGGTAGAGGGGGCAGCTAATTCTGTTTACACTGACACCATTCTATCTGGGCGCCAGTTCAAGTCATGACTGTTCTACTTTCAATCCAGCTCACTGATTGTGGTCTGGAATGGCTCAAGTCCTTGGGCCCCTACATCCACATGGGGGAACCAGAAGAGGCTCTTGGCTCCTAATTTCAAATTGGCTCAGCTCTAGCCATTGTGGCTATTTGAAGGAAGTGAGTCAACAGATGGAAGATGTCTTTTGTCTTTTTCTCTCCTTGTCTCTGTAAATTTACCTTCCAAATAAAAAATCTTTAAAAAAACCTGATGACATACTTTGAAAAACATTTACCAAAAAAATATAAATATTTGTAAATACATATATAAATATATAGATAGATACATATATAGAGAGATATATATAGGGTTTGCTTAGGCCAGTAAGCAAATCTTAAGAATATCTGTTTTTGGGCCCGGCGCCATGGCCTAGTGGCTAAAGTCCTCGACTTGAAAGCCCCGGGATCCCATATGGGCACCAGTTCTAATCCTAGCAGCCCCGCTTCCCATCCAGCTCCCTGCTTGTGGCCTGGGAAAGCAGCTGAGGACGGCCCAATGCATTGGGACACTGCACCCACGTGGGAGACCCGGAAGAGGTTCCAGGTTCTCAGCTTCGGATCGGCGCACATCGGCGCATTGCGGCTCAGTTGGGGAGTGAATCATTGGACGGAAGATCTTCCTCTCTGTCTCTCCTCCTCTGTGTATATCTGGCTGTAATAAAATGAATAAATCTTTAAAAAAAAAAAAAAAGAATATCTGTTTTAGCTCAAGAGTAATTCAATGGCCCAAAGAGCCAATTGGAGAAGTAGAAATAAAAGATACAAAAACTCGGGGAGGGTCTGGCGCAATAGCCTAGTTGCCAAAGTCCTCACTTTGAACATGCTGGGATCCCATATGGGCGCCGGTTCTAATCCCAGCAGCCCCGCTTCCCATCCAGCTCCCTGCTTGTGGCCTGGGAAAGCAGTCAAGGACAGCCCAAAGTTTAGGGTTTCTGCACCCTCGTGGGAGACCCAGATGAAGCTCTGGGCTCCTGGCTCCAGATTGGTGCAGCTCCAGCCATTGTGGCTGTTTAGAGAGTGAATCAACAGACAGAAGATCTTCCTCTCTGTCTCTCCTCCTCTCTGTATATGACTTTACAATAAAGAAAAATAAGTCTTAAAAAAAAATAAAAGAACTCAGGGAATGAAAGTTAAAGCAAGAGCCCCAAAACAGAGTGGGCAGCTGAGGGAAGAACTAAAGAGCATAACCCGGGCGGGAGGAACCCCGCACACAGCTGCACACCCCCTGTAACACGTGCAGACCCAATACTACAGATCCTGCCACAGCCCTTCAAGATACCCTCTCATCACTCCTATCTGCTCCTGGGGTTTGTATTCTGTTCTCTACTAGGCAGGAGGTTCCGAATAGACACAGGCCAACTTTCATATTTCTCTTTATCTTCCTTCACATTATTTGAAATGATTTTCTAAATATCTTCTCATTTATTTATCTGCAAAGCAGAGCTACCGGGGGACGGGGGGAGACACACTGAAAGAGATTTTCCATATGCTGGTTTACTTCCCAAATGGCCACTAACAGCCACGCCTGGGCCAAGTGGAGCCAGGAGGAGCCTAAAGCTCCATCTGGGTCTCCCACACAGGTGCCCTAAGCACTTGGGTTGTCTTCTGCTGATTTCCCAGGTATAAAAGCAGAGAGTTGGATGGGAAGCGGAGCAGCTGGGATAGGAACTGGCACTCTATGGGAACTGGCATTGCAGGTGGTAGCTTAACCTGCAGCCACGTAACGCCAACACCCTCCCTCCATATTATGCCCATGTAGACCAGTATGGGTTTGTCTTTTGACATGGTGGGTTGAGGAGGAGGTCAACAATGAGGCAAAAGAAATTCCCCTACTTCTGCCCAGAGAACAAATCACAGATGAGAAACAGTAACCTTGTACCTTCACCTTGAGTGGGGTAGGCTGCCCCAGATGACACTGGAAAATGCATGGAGAACATTCCTGAGCTGGCCAAGAGGAAAAGTCTGTGTCACAAACTGTCACACTGTGAATAATCCTGTCAGAGCAGCGACCCAGGAATGAATCTGTTATTTCCTACGTCTCTTACCGTAAAGAAATGCAAGTGTGGTTGACAAGAGAAAACACCAGTGCCAATGAACATTACAGAGGGTTGTTTGAAAGATTTTAAATTAATACATGAAATATTTTTGCTAGTTCTTTGATTCTCCAAACCAGGAGAAAACAGTCTCAATAAAATTTATGTTTCCATAATCTGCATTGCTTATTTTCATAACTTACTCAGAGTAGTGCTTAATCTGAAAATCATGTTTGAAAGCACATATGCGATTTTTTCTTTAGCATCACAGATTAGAGCTCACAGGCTTTGAAGTCCCCGATTTTATAGACACGAACACAGGGGCTCAGAGACGCGGCTTCTTTCGGCATCAGAGACGAGATTAACAAATGAGGCCAGATTTCAAGTCTCATTTTCCTAAGGCACTGCCCCATATTCTTCCATGAAAACTGATCTGAAATGGAAAACGCACTCTGAGATGACTCCCTTTGACTTTTATCAGGACCCCTGCTGGCACTGCTAGCTTCCAGCGCCTCTTCTGTCCTCCCGGACTCCCATTACAGACTCCTAAGCAAGCCATGACCAACATGGCTACATACCTACCCAGTACCCAATTTTTCCATTTTTTAATTTTGCTTTGTTTTTTCTTTTTGATCTCCTAAGCAGCACTTTGTCAAAACAAACAAACAAAAACAAAAACAAACAACAACAACAACAAGAAACCCTTTATTTACCAGACTTCCTAGATCTCAAACAGAAGTAAGTGACAAACATAATGGGAAAGAATGTCCACTTCCAGAATACTATAGGGGAAACTTCATGAGAGGCATCTGGCCTTTTGTCCTTCTTTTTGACGGCCTCTTTCTATGTGGAATCTATCTGAACTAGACTTCTGGAAATACAGTAGCCGTTAGGCAACCACAAGAGAAGCCAGAGAGAGCCAAGGTCCAGTCCCTGGCAGCATGACAGAGAGACTTTTTTAGCCCCAACTGGTCACCTACAAAAACAAATAAAGCTACTGCTTGGTTACACCACTACTATATGGCTTATGCTTTCATACAGACACTTGAATCCTTAACTGATGAATACATAAGCTAAACTTTAATTGGCACTGACATATTCCTGACATATCATACCACTGACTCAAAGCCTTTCAAAGGTGATCTCAAGTGGGAGACCACTAGACAAAACATTAACTCTTTAGCTTGGCGTCCAAGGTCCTTTACAATAGATTCTTGAGGTTTGATAGGTCCTAAGCATATCCTGTACGTCAGCCAAACAGAACTCCCTGCCAAATGCTGTCTCACCTCATCTCTGCCCATCAAAACCTGTCGTCTTGGCAAGGGTTCTGTCAAACCTCACCTCCCGCACCACTCTGAACAGATCCCACTAACCTTAGGAGATGGCTCCCTCTTTCGAACTCTCAAAAATGTAATTCTGTTGACTCCTCTATGTTGCTCTTCATGACAGCCACCACACTTGTGCGTGCTCCTGAACGGGAGGCATACTGAGATCTGCAGAC
This sequence comes from Ochotona princeps, assembly GCF_030435755.1. Taxonomy (NCBI): domain Eukaryota; kingdom Metazoa; phylum Chordata; class Mammalia; order Lagomorpha; family Ochotonidae; genus Ochotona; species Ochotona princeps. The sequence goes on from NC_080836.1 coordinate 74,631,664, forward strand.
ATTATCCCAAGGGTATGTCCTGCCCCCGGCAATTCCCCGAGACATAGCAGATGATTAACAATCACATCTTAACCTGAATTAATAAACACTTTCCCCTCTCCTAATGCATCCTTGGCTAATCCTAGAAACAGTCCCCGCCAACACTAATGACTTATGAGGGAGCCTGTCTGACAGCAGGAGGAAGCCGAGCTGCAGTTCAAACTGCTGTATTGTTTTGACACCAGCACAAGTGATAATGGGCTGTGACTCTGTGTGTCAAAGCGTTCCCTCAAGACTTCCTCGCCAGCCTCTCCTGCTTGTCACAAGCCCCATTCTGCAAAAGCCTTGCCTTTTGAAGCACCATGTGGCTTTTGCTTAAGAAGTACCTATAGTTGGTCACTCCTCCAACAAAACAGAGTGCCTGCAGCAGGAGAGGGGCATCACTGAATCAGTCACGTGCCTGTCCCTCCAGGAATGATCCCTGGCATGCAAGTAAGGACACTGTGACAGGGAACCAGGCTCACGGGCAAAACAGCAGAGTTTTCTACGCCACAAGTAATACTTGAGGTGGCATTAAATTCAGATTGTAAAACATTTGGTAATCAAAAGAAAAAAGGTTCACAGACCAAGTGCATTTGGGACTGTGTGGTCTGAATACCACCAATAATATAATAATAAGTTAGAAAAGAATGAAAGCCATAAAAATTCATGTGACAAAATTACAGAGTCCAAAGTGAGAAACAGGGACAGGTACAACATCAAAATAACTTAAGTTTCTGGTTGGGGTGCTCATATCACACATTGGAGCGCCTAGTTCAAGTGTGTGCTACTCTACTTTTGATCCAGCCTTTTGCTAAAACATTCCAGGAGACAGCAGAAGATGGCTCAAGTACTTCAATCCCTGGAACCCAAATGGGAGGCCCAGAGTTCTGGTTTCAGCCTGGTTCAGCCCTGCCTGTTGAAGGCATTTGGGAAAATGAACCAGCAGAAGGAAGATCCCTCTGCGTGCGTGTGTGTGTGTGTGTGTGTGTCCCTACCATTCTGTATTTCAAGTATAAACACTTTTGCGGAAGATGCACTTATTTATTTGAATGGCAGAGTTACAGAGATAGACAAAGAAAAAAAGAGAAAAATCTTGCATTCCCTGGTTCACTTTCCAAATGGCTGCAATGGCTGAAGCTGAGACAGGCTGCAGGCAAAAGATCAGAATTCCATCCAGTTTCTCACACGGGTGGCAGTGGCCCAAGCACTTGGGTATCTGCTGCTTTCCTAGGTTTGCTAGCAGGAAGCTGTATCTAAAGTGGATCATCCAGGACTCAACCTAGCACTCACTTTGGATATCAGTGGCATCTCAATCTGCTGGGCCACAATTATGATCCTAAATAAACAAAGTGTACACATAAAGCAAGAAACATGATGTCCTTTATAGCACAGGGCTATAGCATGTACCTTCCAGGAGAATCCCTCACAAGTTTTGGAAAACAAAATTAAAAGAAAATGTAGGGAAAAAAGAAACCTCAGTCTTGAAATTTTGATTTTTAAAAATCATGACACTGTTTACCATGAGATTGAGTAGCTAACTTTTTGGTAACACCTTTTGTTTCTTTGTATGTTTGTAATAATGAACATTTTAAAACAGGAATGTTTTGGTTTGTACAGCCTTTGACAAATGCGTGTTAATAAAAATTCGTATTGACTCAAGTAAAAAAAAAAGACAATGTGAATTTTTCCATGAACTTTTTAAAGCTCCTTTACATATACACAAATATATATACATATACCCACATAAATACATATGTATGTACATGTGTATTTTTATGTATCTGTACATATGTATGCAGGTATGACTATAACCACAAAGAAAAATGTTATCTTCGGTATAGAAATATTTCTAAGTTTGCCACCAATCCAAGAGCTACGAGTTCAAATAAATAACTGCTTAAAATGACTAACACAATATAGCTTCCCAATAAAATTAATTGAATGAAGACAGGCAATTGCAATAGAATAATATAGGCAAGTAATCTGATGGGATAGGAAAAGTGATACTTCCCTCATCAGAGGTTTCACTCTCACTTCCCGGGGTAACTGTGGTGTGCGTGCCTGGTGACCAACAACCCATCACAGTCAACACCTCCTCACACAGGTCTGCTGCATCCATACACCCCTTTCAGATTAGAAGCCAGACCTGCGGCGGCCCTCACTGTGGCCCCACTGTTTCTGCCCTTCCGACTTTCTGGTGTGCTGCCCATCCTGTTCCCCAGGACACCTCAAGGAAGCCCCCAGGACCAGTACCACTGCCCGTGACCCAAGTTCTGCTGGGTCCTCAGCCCCACAAGCCTGAATGCAAGTTTGTAGTGTCATTATTGTTCTCAGTGCTACTGCAAAAGGCCAGAGGCTAGGGAGGCAGAGCCTGAATGGGTGTGAGTACTGGGGAAAGTAAAAAGAGCTCCACAGGACCCAGGAGGCAGTGCACTGCAGGACTTGGCAGAAGGCACATTATAACATTTGGCAGCAGGAACATTATATTTCTATTTCAGTGTGTTTCAGCTATTTCCATACAGGTGTGGTTCTATTATACCAAACTGGGCTATTTTGTCTAAGATGTAGTAGAGTATACTTTATGGGAAATTGGACAAATTTTTAAAACAGTGCTTTGTGTACAAATCTATGAATGGATAATTATCAAAAAGAAGACTATCCACTAATAATTATATTTGACTTTGAGGTACACCATGCAATTTTTGATACAGATTTACCTTCATAATTATACTTTTCTTAGAGTATTATTAGCTTTCAGTTGGTAATTCTAATATTAAATAAGTTAAACACAGTGGGACCACACATCTACTAGCTGGCAAGAGAAAGGTCTTTTTCAAATGCTGTTTTCCTACAATATTTCATGTTTAATTTTTTGAGAATGGAATAGTGCTCATAAAAATACAGAGACAGAAAGAGCTGAAATACTAAGAAAGGAAGTGAAATAAAACAGAAGACTAGAAAGGTGAAGGGAGAAAATTTCAATAAATCAGAATTAAATTTGCCTTCATCTTATGTTTTACTGTGCTGTTTATAAGCTAACTGCCTTATACTGTAAAGTAACAGAATACAGCATAAAGTGGAACCTAGTGTCTTCATCTAGTTGGATTCTTCAGTCACACATATATTACCATTAATATGTTTTAAAGCCACAAACATGGAGGGAAATCTTCACCAAAATAATGGGATTCAGCCATGAAGCCCTCCCTGCAAGGTGCCCCATGGGCAAGAATGAGAAGAAGGTCCTGTGATTCAAGGGTGACAAGGTCAGTTCTCAGTACATTCAAGTTTTCCAGTATACAGAAACCTGCTCATAACATGTGCCCACAGGAAATCATTTACATTTCCTTTTTCACTGCACCCCTTCCTCTCCACCCAGTCCTAGATCTGCTGGGAAACAGCCCCATGTGGGCACCACTAAGGAAGATCAGGAAGACATGAGCCACTTTCCGGTGACTTCACTGTGGTCAAACTCCAGATGATAGGGGAGGATATTACACTGTCAGCCTAAGGAGAATACATTGATTGTTTTGAGGAAAAAAGAGTGGGGTAGTGGCCACATAAAGTATCAGAACACAATCCCTGTATGTCTGCATTCTTTAGACTGGAATCTAGAAAAAAAAAAAAAACAGAAAATCTGTCCTATGCAGTTCCATCTTTTTTTTTTTTTCTTTGACTCAAAGAACTGGTCTCCATTCCCACTCATCAGATATCAAGGATCACAAAGGGGGCCAAGGAGCTCAGTGAAAAATCCACCTCTTCACAGCTAATCCAAGGCACACTGCGGTGTGTGGCCCCAAGCCATCAACCCCACCCCTCACTGAAGACCGGAAGACAGCAGTCTCATCTGCCTAGTCACTAACCCTACAAACAGAACTATTTTGGTTTCACGCATTTCAAAACTCTTTTTAAATTCAAGTCAAACAAATGACTGTGGCAGCTTGGGGACACAAGTCCTTTGAGAAATGCTTTGAGTTTTCATTTACCACCACCACAGTGACCTGGGATGCACAGTTTCAAGTCCAATGGGGAGGCCAAAGAATTCCCACTCAGGCTCGCTATGAATAAATCGTCCTCAGAAGACATCAACACACATACCTTCCAGGAAACTACTGAACACACTATGAGAATTTTCTAATCAGTGTCCTGAAAATGGTCTGTTCTTTCCACAGAATAAAACAACGTACTCCTGAGAAGTTGAGACAAAAGAGGGTCAATTAGAAAGATGCATCTGTGTTCTGTGACTTCAGAAGTTGAACCTGGGCTCTGCTTGACAGCATGCTTTAAAACATCCTTTAGCACGATCATAAATCACCTGTGGATGGCCATGCAAAAGCAGCGTCCTCCGGGAACGCTCGTGTCCTACAGCGGCACCCTCAGCTGCTCCCTGCACACAAACAGCCCTCGTCATGAAAACACTGCCATCTATCTTGATTTGTCAGGGAACAAATCAGTTTTATCTGTTCATTTGGTGGTTTAGTGTCATAGGTATTTTAGAAAATATAATTTATAATTCCTCATGCAATTATATATGAAATTAAATCATCTCACTTTTCCAGGAGCAGCAAAATAGTTCAGATTAAACAGAACACACTTGTAATGTTTCTGGAGCTCCCCTTTCTTTCCAATCAATCCCGTGAAGAGAAGAAACAAGTGTCAGAAAACTGGGGACAAATATGTAGGCATTTTAATGAGTTCATCTGGTTATATTAGGTCAAGCTTTTACAGTAGCTTTTCCTGACATTCTTAATCATCACCTACTATCACAATAATATTTTCATTACCCCATGGAGAGGTAGGCATGTGGCATTAAGCCCTGCCTTGAGTAGCAGATTGCCTAGGTTTGAACATCCAATCCTGGCTCCATCAATCACTTGCTATGTGCCCTGAGGTCACTTACTTAACCTCTCTGTGCCTCTGTTTTCTCAACTATAAAATGGAGGTAATTATACTGTGCCACACTAAGTTGGTGAGCATTAACACAAATAACACGAGGCTGGGGTGGCACTGTGTGTTAAGCCTATACTGGAGTGCCAGTTAAGAGTCCTGGCTGCACCCACTTCAGATCAAGCATTTGGCTAACGTGTCAGGGAAACTAGTGGATTATGCCCCAAGTGCTTGGTTGGTTCTCTGCCACCATGTGGGCAACCTGGATAGAGTTCTAACTCCTGACTTAAGCTTGGTCCAGGCCAGACTGTTGTGACCACATGGGAAGTGAGCCAGACAGAAGATCTGTGTGTGTGTCCATGTGTGTATGTGTGTCCGTGTGTATGTGTGTGTGTGACATCCTTTTGAATAGATAAATAAATAAATATGTAAAAAAATTTTTTACAAACATGTAACACACAGAGTAAGTACCTAGGAAGTTTTATGTTCACAAGCTTTCTAATGAACAGACATGAGAGCCTTGTAAACCTATCTTTTACTGTCTACAACTCAGATATTTTAACAGATTTTTTTAAAAAAAATTAATTGGTAGGTGCTTGTTTGGGAGACAAATTGTTTTTGGTGAAGCTCAGGATGATGCAGCCAGGATCCTTCACTAGGTTCTCAGTAACCACTCGGGATCCTGTAAGAAGCCTCTTCATTTTTCATCCCATTTTGCAGGAACATTCAGAATCCTCCTGAAATACACAAGTTGGGCTTATTCCTGTTAATTTTCCTGGTGAAACTATTATCTGCTAGGAGATTCAGAAAATGTCAGGGCGTCTCACTAGTCATAATAAGAAATTCTCCCTCAATAAAGCACAAAGGCTCAACTGCTACTCCTCCCCCTTCAAGTGCCAGCATCCCCTATGGCCAGTGGAAGATGGCTCAAAGTCTGGAGACTCTGCACCCACATGGGAGACTCAGAAGAGGATCCTGGCTCTTGGTTCCTGGCTTAGGATCGGCTCGGCTCCAGCCATGGCGGCCACTTAGAAACTGAACCAGCACATGGAAAATCTTTCTGTCTCTCTTCCTTTCTAGAAATCTGTCTTTCTAATAAATCTATTTTAAAGAGAAGGAAAAAAAGGGAAAGAGAGAGAAAGGCAACTGTTGATCTTAACTGTATTAGTTTAAACTGAAAATGGACAGAGTTTAGTATCTACTGGGGGCTGCAGGCAAAAAGGAGCATAGTAACAAATTATAATTTAACATGATGCACAGAATCTCTGAATTGCATGTTTATGGTAAAACACTGGCTCGGTAATTAAAATTTTTCTCTCGTTTAAAGTGATATTTAAAATTATTATGAAAATTACCTAAATATTTGGTGAAAAATACTTCTCCCTTTGCTGGGGCCACCAACACACTCACACCAGAAAAGAATAACCCCTAACTCTGAGCAGAGACCTGCAGGTAAGCGGAAAGACTCCAGAAAGGTACAGAGAAGGGAGACAATAGAAGCAGGACACATAGGCAAACATCTGCACATTCTACCCGGGCGCATCTCACACCAGTCAAACAGCAGGGAAGTGGAGACCTACAAAAGGCAGAGGGCAGACCCTAAGATGCCTATTGCTCTTCAACGCAGCAGGTCTCAACCATGTGAGCTTTTCTGATTTGCTGGTTACTTTCCTACTTCTAATAATGGGCTGTCCTCCATCAATTCAAATGCAAAGACAAGATTCCCAAAAAGGTTTCCCCAACAACTCTTCATAAAGTTTCCATCCTGCTGCACATAACAAAAAGCGAAGGCTAACAAGTAGACAAACTGTCATCAGTTCTTAATTCCTGGACCAAGGACATCTTAACACAGGCCTGTCATTGCGGCACTGGTAAGCACTCAGTAACCAACCCACACAATGCTGTGTGTGTGATTTCCACAGAGGAAAAAGACCAACATGTGGGTATGAACAACACTATTATGAAAACAAAATATGAAATCAATTAACTGAAGTTGCCCTAATGGCATAATGTCTTTTTGCCCCTTTTCCACGTTAAAAAAAAAAAAAACCCTGCAACTTAATTCTTTAAAAGGCAAAGGCAGGAAAAAGAGATATGTAAATGTCAAAAACTATCTTTTTTAATAATTAGCTTCTCACCTGCAAGGAAACAAACCAAAGGACAACTGTATTTGCACATAAATCTTAGAGTAAATCACTCTGATTGCTCAGTATGTACTGAGTACAGTCTCTGCTGAAGAATTCCTAATTATTTACTGACCACTCCCAAATCCTTCCAGAAATCATAAGAAGCTAACAGCTCACCCTTAATTTCAAAACCAAAGGCTTTACAGCTTTGTAATATTAGAAATAATACAGGGCATTAAAAAACATGCATTTTAATATAAAGGGAAAGTCGCTGGTGAAAATGTTACATTACAAATTATCTCAATCATATAAAATTATACAAGGACCTATAACCTAAAGGAAATAACCCAAAATGTTACCCACAGGAGGCACTCTGTCTCTATTTTTTTTAAATTTTTCATTGTCTGTAACTCACAAGCATGACTGTATTACTAGAAAAAAAAAAGAAAAGCTTTTATAAATGTAAAATGAGCTTAGTTATACAAACATGGGGACTAATAAACTTGGTTCTTATAAAAAGCCATCAAGCAAATTTTGCTTGATTTTGTTATTTACACTCAAGACAAACTCCTCACACAACTTAGAAAACATACAAGGACATTCCGAAATGTTGATGGGAAACAATGTTTATTTTGGCACCAAAAAAAATTCTGTAATCTCTATATATGAGGGGTCTTTACAAAGTTTATGGAGAATATATGTTATGAAGAACAATGCACTAAAATAAACTTGCCTTGTTTATTCCACTCGTAGTAACTTTCTGAAGTAGCCTAACAATTTTTCTTTAGCTACCAATCCCAAATTGTTGATCCTTACTATGTAACTGCAAAACATAATTATTGTTAGTTTGAATTCTAGACTCTACTGACAGACTACAAGTACAGCACCAACAAATAGGGTCCTGGTTAGGAACACACGCTTGGGAGCCACCTTTCGGTGCCAGTGAGGCCACTACTCACTACTGCTCTGGATTCGGCTTCCTCACTGATAAAGTGCGGATAAAACTACATACTTCATGGAGTTTTTACAAGGATTGAATGAGCTAATACATGGTAAGCACCTGTAACAGTATGTTACGTAAGAAACACTTGATAAATTTAGCTAACTTTAAATATATTCATAACATGGCTGCATAAAAGTTTCAGTTTTCTTCACAAAAATAAAGTCACGGGACTTGGTACAATGGCTCAATTGGCTAATACTCCCCCTTCAAGTGCTGGCATCCCATATGGACACCGGCTGGTGTCCCAGTTGCTCCACTTCCCATCTAGCTCCCTGCTTATAAACTGGGAAAAAAGTGGAGGATGGCCCAAAGCCTTGGGACACTGTACCCAAGTGGAAGGCCCAGAACAAAGTCCTGGCTTCAGCTCAGCTCAGGCCATTGGCAGCCACTTGGGGAGTAAAGCAGGAGACAGATGATCTTTCTCTGTCTCTCTGTAAATCAGCCTTTCCAAAAATATATAAATATTTTGAAAAATATGAAGCTATTAACAGTTAATTCTAAGAGTACATTATGTTTATCCAGTTCCAAACTTTAATTACTACATGCAGATAAATTTTTAGAGAATAAAAACTTAACTTTAATGCCTATATCACTTTGTTTTTTACCCCTCAAAACTCTATTCAAAACCTTTAATTGTCTCTAGTACAGTGGCTGGTTATTTTCCTAAAACCTAAACTAACCAAAACCCTAGTTCTAAACAAGATAATACAGGGTCAGCAGAAGCACAAAAGGATGGCAAGTCCTACTAACACTTTTGGTATGTATTGTGTTGTTGACGTTTTAGTCTTCCTACATACAACAATGTGAAGTATTTGTAAGACAGAGCAATACTGGTTCTTTACTGAGACCCCAACATCTGGAACAACGCTGGCATTTAATATAGTCAATATATCTATATATAAATATAGATATGTAGACAGATATAGATAGATATGTATAAAGTAGATATATATTTATCTACTTTCAATTTAAAGGCAGATTTTACAGCGAGAAGGAGAGACAGAGAAGAGATCTTATGTCTGCTGGTTCACTCCCCCAAAATGGCAACAACCACTGGAGCTGAGCCAATCCAAAGCCAGAAGCCAGGAGCTTCTTTCAAGTCACCCATATGAATGTAGGAACCTAACAACTTGGGGCACCCTCTACTGCTTTCGCTGTCCATAAGCTGGGAACTGCATGGGAAGCATGGCATTAGCCTCTTGAGCCACTGTGCCAGGCCCTCAATGAATATTTTTTAAATGAATAATAGTGTGCCAGCAAACCAAGAATCAAGAAATGATCTTTAAGAGCTTCTCTGTAGTTTTCCTCTCCGCTGTCTTAAAAACAGTGGTTCAAAAGACAAAATCTGGGCCTGGCGCGATGGCCTAGAGGCTGAAGTCCTCGCCTTGAACACACCTAGGATCCCATATGGGCGCCGGTTCTAACCCGGCAGCTCCACTTTCCATCCAGCTCCCTGCTTGTGACTTGGGAGAGCAGTCGAGGACAGCCCAAAGCCTTGGGACCCTGCACCCACGTGGGAGACCTGGAGGAGGTTCCTGGTTCCTGGCTTTGGATTGGTGCAGCACTGGCTGTTGCGGCTCACTTGGGGAGTAAATCATTGAATGGAAGATCTTCCTCTCTGTCTCTCCTCCTCTCTGTATATCTGACTTTGTAATAAAAAATAAATAAATCTTTTAAAAAAGAAGACAAAATCTCCAAGGAGCACACTTTCTTTGAATAATTCTGATATCGCTTCCAATGGAAGCAGGACCCTTTAAAATAAATCTTCTGCTCTCTAAGGAGTTCCTGTCTTCATCACAACAGAATAAGATGCAGAAAACAGGCATTTGCTACCAAGGCTCTGGCACACACAGTCTCCGGTGTCACTTCTGAAGCTGGTCAAGTGCTCAGAGCCCTCGGACTGCCCTTGAACTTGCCTCCCTGGATGGTCGGCTTCTAGCAGGGACTGAGTTAGGCCAAGGCAGGAGGAAGCTTGAGCGATGCTATGAGCTTCCCAGTATGCCATTCTCTGACTTGGAATACTGGTAGCAAAAAGAAAAAAGAAGTGAGAAGCATCTCTGAGCTGAGCTTCAGAGTGATTTGCACGCAGCCTGCTGCCACCTCTTTCCACCTGAGTAGGGAGCTTGTAAAACAGCAGCACGGGTTAGCTGCTCTGCCCCGCGCAGCATTTCTTCAAACCAGAGACACAGAGAAGGGAAAACCTTTGTGCTTTCCCTCATTGACACATAAAGAACTTTGTCAATTACAGCTTTTGAGCAAGCAAATGGCACATGCTCTGGAGCCTTGACTTACAACCCTTTGGAGCTCTCAAAGCTGCCATCGGAAAGCACTGCCTTTGAAAGTGCTGGATTCTAAATGATCATCAGGGTCATGTGCAAGCTCTCTGGCACCTAGGAAACCAAACCCAGGTGCCCATGTGTGACCAAGCTGCCAGCTGGATGTTCACTCCTCACCCTTGCCTCCACAGCACAGAGTGAAGCGGGTTCCCTAGCAGTCCAGGACCCCATTCACACTGCAAGTTGCCGAAGCAATAAATAAACTCCCCACCTCCTGATCTTTTGCAGATGAATGAGTTGTGATGCAGCCGAAATCCCATAAACACAATCACTGAATCTGAGACATTCGGGACAAATATAAAATACAACACTGAAGCATGAAGTGAAAGACCTACACTATGAAATTAAAATTTTGAAAAGAACTGGAATTATAAAATTTCAACAATACCCTCTTTTCCACATTGAAAAACAAATAAGAAACATGGAATTTTAAAGGAATCAACATTATAAAATGTCCTGTAGCCAAGACATTTTTACTGAACATCATGAAGTATATAGTTTAGAATGGAAATATGATGGCATGACATCAAAACAGTTACATCACTGCAAAGCTTTAAGTGCAAATAATCTGCCCCTCAAACCAAAAGTACTTTTGAAGCATTTATAAATGATTTAATGAATATACTTTCACCAAAGGAGTTCCTTGAGTGCAATCTACTACATTAGGGCCTAGGCAGATGACGGGCTTGGGACCCTGCAACCACGTGGGGACCCAGAAGAAGCTCCTGGCTTCTGATTGATTCAGCTCCAGCTGTTGCAGCCATTTGGGAAGTGAACCAGCAGATGGAAGAACTTCCTCTCTTTCTCCTTCTCTCTACAAAGCTGCCTTTCCAATAAAAATCATTTTTTTAACTTTTATTTTGAATTTTGAATTTTATGGTGCAATTCCGTAAAGTCTGGATCCCCCCAAATTCCCACACTCTGACCAGTAAAAATAATTCTTCAAAAAAAAGGGAATCTGCTGCATCTCTCTAAAGAATATAGGTCTTCAGCAAACAACTCCACCTTGCATTTATAATCCATGTTAGTAAAAGACAGTTCTGCTTTAGAAGAGAACATGAAACACACTGTAAATGACATCCCAGAATCACTAATTTTTAGGCTACAGGTATCAATTCATAACTCCTCGAAGTACTATATTTAAATGAGACACACCTTAATTATCACATAAGGACTGCATCTCCATGGGTCATTTAGCTTAATGATTTCACATGAATTCCAGAACAGAGATTCAGACAGTTAGTCCATTTCTAGTTATGGCTATTAGTGCCTAAACTCCTGAGAAAGACTTTCAGCAGTTTTTAAAGCAGGCGCTGGGGACAGGCACTGAAGAGCAGCAGCTGGGTCACTCCTGGTGACAAGTGCCTGGTTTCAGTCCAGCCTCTCTGCCTCTGTTAATGGACACCCTGGGAAACAGCAGGTGGTGATTTCAGTATTCAGATCCCTAACACGCATGTGGCAGACTCAGGTGGAGTCCTAGACTATCGGCTTAACCTGATCCTACCTCAACTGTTGGGGACATACAAGGAGTAAAGTAGTAGATGATAACTCTCTCTCTCACTCCCTCACTCCTTCACATACATTAAGATTCATTAATTTTTACAGAAAATAAAAATACACTGGGGTGAGCAAGTGGAGGCCCAGCAGTTAGGATACCTCATCCCACATCACAGTGCCTGGGTTCAAGCCTTGACTCTGACTCCTGACTCCAATGCTTTTGCAAACTCAAACCCTGAGCAGGTGAAGGCCCAAGTAATTGAGTGCCTGACATCCATGTGGCAAGGGGGACTTGGGTTGAGTCCTGGCTCCTGGCTTTAGCCAAGTACAGTCCCAGCAGGCGCATTTGGGAAGTGAACCAGTAGATGGATGGAATCGCTCTCCCTGTCTTCCTCTCTGAAATAATTATGAACGTGACTTGTTACCAAGACCAATTGTCCCCCAAGAGAACAGACAACTGAAAACACTGCAGGAAATAATGCATCAGCCTTTTTATAAAGAATTATTTACAGGGATCGGATATTTTCAAATGAGTGTTCAAGGAGAAAACACAAGGTCAAAGGTAAAATGAAATCACCCTTTCATTCACCAATCCTAACAGCATTATATTGAAAATTTCTTATTTATAAATCAAGCTAGGTCATCAAAAAATAAAATATATTTTTAAAATAAATCCTTTTTTAAGATTTATTTATTTTTATTACAAAGTCAGATATACAGAGAGGAGGAAAAAATAGATAGGAAGATCTTCTATCCAATGATTCACTCCCCAAGTGACTGCAATGGCTGGAGCTGCATCAATCTGAAGCCAGGAGCCAGGAGTTTCTTCTGGGTCTCCCACGCGGATGCAGAGTCCCAAAGCCTTGGGCTGTCCTCGACTGCCTTCCCAGGCCACAAGCAGGGAGCTGAATAGGAAGCGGGGCTGCCGGGATTAGTACCGGCGCCCATATAGGATCCCGGGCATGCAAGGCGAGGACCTTAACCACTACGCTATCATGCTGGGCCCTAAATTTTTTTTTTAAAAAAGGGGGGAAAAATCAAGCTGGAAGGGCAGGCATAACGGACTCCTGCAATGCTGGCAGCTACTCTTCTTTATGGTGCAGCTGCCTCCTGGTGCACCTGGAGGACAGAAGGTGGCATGTGTACTCGCACCCCTGTGCCCACCTGGGAAGCCTGGTGGGGGTGCCTGTGCCTTGCCTTTGGCCTGTCCAGTCCCTGGTATTGCAGTCATCTGGTGGGGGTGACAAAACAGACAATCTCCACCTCCCTCTCTGTGACTCTGCCTTTCAAATAAGAAACAACAAAACAGATCCTCTACAAATTTACATACTGGACAATAGTCCCTCCATGTGACCTATTTTATGAACTACAATCACATATGTATAAAATGATGCATAGCACAAAAAAAGCTAAGATATATAGAACTGTAGGTAAATATATTAAGTAATCAATTTAACCATGTTAGATAAGGAAACAAGATGAGCATTAGTTTTCCTTTGACAGCTGGTTAGAGTGTTTTATGCTTTGCTGTGTGCATATGAGCATGCATATGTGTACACACACGTGCGTGCACACACATACACATGTGAGCACTTAACTAGGTAGGAGAGGCAGGGAGAACACGGTATGTGTCTGTGTGGGAGGGTGGTCTGTTGAGGAACTGTGTTTTACATTGACTTATCCAGCTCTAATGAGGGCTGAGACATGGTTAACAGCAATTTGGGGTAGCTCTTTCAGCTCCCTTTTTGGAACCACAGAAATTTTTAAAAAGCAGCCTGTTTGTTAAAAGTTTGCTCCAAGGTCTGAAATTTCTAAATATGCACCTTTTTTCAACGTTGCCCTTATAAAGAAAAAAAACTGCTGAAAGTCTCCCAAACATGAGAGTTTAATTAAAGATGGAAAAGTGGAAAAAAAAAAGGCACAGAGAGAGAGAGAGTGCCAAGGAAAGCAGTGCAGAAAGCAAGACAAGACGGGAGATCATTTTAAACATTTTCAATCGGGAAAATGTCAAACTTTCAGAGCATGAAAAAAACCTTTTGGCTCTAGAAAACATATGTCTTTTAACCATCCTCCCTTCAAACAAGAGTGTGAATTTCTTGAGTTTCTTTTTGAGGCTGTGAGTGAGCTTGCTAATTGTTCATTTGAAATCATAATATGTGAAGGAAATCATGGGGTTAAGATTACTATTAAGTTAAGCAAATAAAAATGGCTCTAATCTAAGGCAGAAAATAAGTTTACGTAAGAATTTTTAACAATTTAAGAGGTGAAAAACCCATCGATTCAAAAGATTTAAGAGACACATCAAATAACTGCAATTTGTATGGCTCCTAATTGGAATCAGTCAATAATTTTTAAAACTGTAGAAAACTATCACAAAAATTAAATTATTCTTTTCTTTATCAGATACTGGTTATGTTTTTAAGGGTTTTTACCTTCTAGAGACATTATGGTAGATTATTTGGATAAAATGTGAAGTCTAGAATGTATTTTCAAACAAATCCAGTGAGAGAGAAGCGACAAGCAAGTGTGGGCAGATGTAAGACAAGCTTGGCCACGAGCTACTAATTGTTGACCCTGGATGAAGAGTTAATGAGTATTTAATGCTTAAGGCTCTTGCTTGCTCAGTCTGTTACATGTTTCCATATAAAAATATTTTAGATAAATAATTTAAGAAAGAGAATTTCAAGCACTGAACAATTTAAATGGAGAGATTATTCATTTCTAATGATGCAATTTCCCTTAAAAGTAGCTTCTACGTAAATCTTGGTATCAAAAGGCCATTCGACAGAGTTAGGTCAGTGGATGGGGACATAAAAATAAACGAATACAGAGAGAAATTAGAAACAAATGAAACTTTCTTTTTACAAAAATATCCTTACTATTTTTTGTTTTCAATCTTGCTCTATATACTTATTCTTGTCATTGTCTCTATTTCACAGACTGACTCATATTTTCACTACATACAATGCCTGCAAAGAGATGAGAAACAGATTAACACTGACAAAATTCCACAGTTTGATCAAAAGAATTTGGATGTAGCACTCAGAAATGCCTTCTGAACAGTTACCTTTCAGTGTTCTAAAAGGTCCTACTGCAACACTTTGCCACGATGGGCATTGGCCAAGTGTCGGTGCCACAGCGGGCATCGCTAAGGTGTCAGCTCTGAGACGGCAGGCTGCAAGCTCTGAGAATGACAACAGCCGACCAAAAAAAAAAAAAAAAAGAGTCAGATCACATTTTACTTCTGATAAAAATAGCTAACCCGTGAATGGGAGCCAATTTCTTCAAAAAACAAAACAGGGAAAGGTTTTTCATGGATAAAATACAGTAAAAATGAAACTTAAAAACTTTGACTCATTTGACCCTACTTTAGTCCTGTGAGTTTCACATTATGCTATGTATTATTTTTTTGTAAGGAAACAAAGTAGTTTCCAATTTGTGATTTCAAATCTAATTACTGACGCAAGTTAACAGATCCTTTTTGGGACCATGCATGCTTCTCCCAAGGTGATAAATAATATTCTCCAGAATATTTGCTCATTCTTCTGACACCAATGGATGCCAACCATAACTGCTGCCCTTGTCTTTGGAAGCAACAGCCCGAGAGCAGAAGGGCTCCCTCAGTAAGAACCAAAGCCTAAGACGGGTCTACTCAGCAAGCTGGAAAAACAATGCTGACAACTCATAAACAAAGGCTTTTTCTGGTACAAAGCAAAATTTTTCTAGAAAATTTAATCCATACCTCCCATCTTGTTTTATCTACTGTCAATGACTGACAAGAAGGAAGAGAAATTCTTAAGCATTTTTCAAGGAAGGAGTGAACATTTAGTGATAAATTAGCACCATCCTTATAAACAAATATTTTATGCATTTACATACTCCAAACTTCAGTATTTGCTATTTCTGAGCAAAGAAGATCAAAAAGTCACTTATAAGGTAAGGTAAGGTTCAGGAAAGCAGGATTATTTTTTTCTGTTTTTTTATCTCCAAAAGTTAGAATATGACTGACATATGATAGGCATTTCATAGTGCTGAATTAATTAATTTGAAGGCCAGAATTGCTAAGGAATATGCACTTTCCATACCTGGCTTGTTCTTACCTCATAAGCAAAAACTGTAAATCTACAATTAACTGTTTACTTAGTTTTAGAAGTTGGCTTCAACAGGCAAACATTCTGTGGCGAGTTTATTTTTTGTTGGTGGTAGTGGTGGGGTTTTATTTGGGGGGGGCGGGTTTCTAATGATATCTTTTCAGTCACACTGAAAAAGCAACTCTATATATTTCATTATGGAAACAACACATGTATGTTATCCTTACCAAATATATATTACTACCAAGTAGTTAGGTAGTTAGCAAACACCCAATCCAAAAAGTATTGCATTGTAGGACTATGACACAAAGAAAAGAATAAATACTAAATAAGAGTTGGTGCCTGCCCAACATTCAGTTGCAGTGTTAAGATGTTCAAGGCCAGCTCAGTGGTTCGGAACCCTGACTCCAGAGGTGGTGGTCAGTAGGTTGTTCAGATGTTCAAGGTCAGCTCTGTGGTTAGGGACCCTGACTCAGTGGACTGCAGGCCCTGGTTCCTTCATCCACTAACCTGTGTCCTGGGAAAAGCTACTCCCATTCTTTCTTTACCTCATTTTCTTCTTCTGTGAAATGAGAAAACATGAAAACTTACTTCAAAAGGATGTTGTGAGGGCCCAGTGTGATAGCCTAGTGGCTAAATCTTCACCTTGCATGAGTCAGAATCCCATATGGGTGTTGGTTCATGACCCGAATACTTCACTTCCCTTCCAGCTCCCTGCTTGTGGCCCAGGAAAGCAGTGGAGGATGGCCCAAAGCCGTGGTATCCTGCGCTCAACCAAAAGAAGCTTCTGGTTCCTGTCTTTGGATCAGTTAAACTCCAGCAATCAGCAGTCACTTGGGGAATGAACCAGATGATAGAAGCTCCTTCCCTCTGTATCTCATTCTCTCTGCATATCTGCCTTTCCAATAAAAAAAAAAAAAAAAATACATCTTCTTTTTTTTTTCTTTTAAAAAAAGAAGGATGTTGTGAAAATTCAATGAACTAGTATATGTATATGCAGATCTCTCGGAAAAATGCCTGACATAGGACTGCTCAGTGTTTACCTAGCACTGTTAAAACTCTACAAAATTCCTTGCTTGGTAAGTTGCAGGGGTTCACAGATAACCTACTGCTTCTTATAAAACAATGGAAATGCATCTGTTTCATGTACGTATTTTCAAACTTACGGATAAATTAGGGACAGAGTGAACTGCTTCTCACAACTGAAGAGTAGGTAGAAATAACCACCTTCTGCTCATTCAGAGAGTAATCCACAGGGGAAGCAGAATTTCAGACATATACTTTTTCTGACTAGAAGAAGGAAATTCTATAATAACACCATCTACTGACATTTTAATACAGTTCCTTTGTCTTCCTATATATGCAGCATTTTATATAAGTAAGACTATATTTGACACTCTCCAATTTGCATATCTTGAAAACATTTTTGTGCCACTTTTTAATGAATACATTTTTGTGTCACTTTTCAAAAAATATCATTTCAAGTTGATTGTATAAATATAATTACTCAAACATAAGAAATAATGCTAATTAGCATACTTCTTCCTGAACCTGTAATTTCAATCTCAAAAATATCCAGCAGAATTTTTGCTTACTTACTACCCAGTATTTTGTTTTCAAACAAAATTCTTTGGTTGGCAATAAGTTGTAATTTTTCTTTAAAATTTATAGAAAGCGGGAGGTTTACAAATGAAATCAAATGTGCACAGTGAGGTATCACCTTGCCATCTCAGCAAGTCCATCATCACCAATAACTAAATCTATGGGCTAAGGAATTCTCTGCACAGTGTGGGGATCTTCATGGCTAGTACTAAAAGTCTTAGGGGGCAGGAACGAAAGAACAAAAAGAAATGAGAAAACAATAATGGAAATGTAACTTTACCATGAGGAAGAAGGGGGACTGTAATGTCCCTGTGTACTGCCAGTCCCCTGGGTTAACAATCTTACAAATGCCTCAAAAACATCTTACAGACACATGTCCATGGGCCAGAGTAAAATGTGTGTGTCATTCAGTAGACTTTAATTTTCTTACTCAAGGAAATGCAAACAGTAACCAACTTTTCAGCTTTTTTCATAGGCACAAGTTGTCCTACATTTCAGAATATTATAGGAAGTATGTATATTAGGAATGGAGGGTAGGGCCAAGTAGACTGAGTTCTCGTGACTTATGAGTACGATTTGCCCTTATTCTCTCTCGGGTTCTAATTTTTGGCTTTGAAATAGAAGGTCCTGTTAATGCAGGGTGGGGTCTACCCAGGAAGGCTGTAATCCCTGACCTCCATTTTAGTAGAATTTCCATGGCTCTATGCAAGCAAGCAAGCATTCTTCATAGAACTGCTGAAGTTCACCTGGAGGGCGCATCTTTTCAGAAAAAGAAATTGAGTAGCCCATGCTTTAAGAGCATGGGTTCCCCGCCTTGTCCTTGGGACTCGAGTACCATTCCAAAACAATGGCATTACTCATATGTTTTTCACAGGCAAGCTGAAATACTATTCCAGCTCAATTATTGAAAACTCTTTTCTTGTCATGTCAAAATGAAAAAAACTCATTTCAAGATCCCCAGCCTTTTAAAAACGGGCCCAAATAATGCACTATCCTTGCAATGTAGTTCTGTCCAACTCTGCCAGCACAGGAAGAAAAGGTTAAGGAATGTTGCGGTTTCTACCCTGAAAATGGATTTGCTAGGAGGTTGGCGAAGATTCTTCCATCCTGGAGGAATAACGTTAACTGCTAAGCAAACAAGCAAACAAACAGCAAACCAAAACAAAAAGAAAATGACAACAAAATCTCATGCCTTGCATCAAAAAGTCATGCTCTCTTCTACCTCCTGTTTGCCCTTCCTCTCCTATGCTGACTGTGCACTGCCCAAGAATAACTTATTTTTTCATTCATGCTGTTTAAATAGCATACTTTAATAGCAAAAATCTAATACAGTCATCTCAAAATAAACAATTCTGTCTGTGCATTATCCAAGAGATCAGCAGCCTAAAACAAAACAGTGATTTCTTTTTTTCTCTGTGAGATCATAGTAGAGTTTGGTGAGAATACCTTTACTTGCTTACAAAATAAAGAACAACTGAAGTCTAGAGCATATTCTGCATGTTGACTCAACTTATAAATGTTTAATATTTATTATGTTTTTAATCCCAGTTTTCAGAAAATTTGAGGAGACAAAGAGTCACCACTGACTTGTACCTTGCTTAATCATCCACCATGCATGATATTTATTGCTTGTTCCTCTCACCTTGGTAAGCAGAACTCTCTGTCCACATCCCTAAAGGAATGGTGTGACTCCCTAGTGCAAATTTCCTGAGAGTCCCTTCCTTCGGCATGTGCCAAGAATCAAATCTTGGCCACTTAGTGCTCTGTGTTCCACATGTGAGCTCACGACGCATTGAGCAGCCGTGCTAACTGAGATGGATAGCCCTGTCAAACAGGAAGCTGGCACACCAGGATGCAAGCAGTGGGATACAATGACCTTTACATTCAGAGAAAAATATCCTTAAAATGGCATGAAAAGTTTATGGGGGAAAGGGAGGGGCGATTCTTTTATTTCATTTAGGCACATAGCATGAAATAAAAGCAATGGTGCCCAGGATGCAATTTGCTCAGGATCAAATCCTGAATCTCTCATACAAGAAGGAAAGTCGACGCAGAAAGGAAATGAATCACCCTTTATCACACTGCTTTGAAAGCATCAGACTCCTTGAAGCAGCTACAGCAGTGAACCCAGACTGTTCCAGCACTCCAACACAGATGCGCTCACACCCGCAATAACCCATCCAGCTCAACCTGACGCAGGAAAGTCTTCTTGACCCACCCTGGTTTCAGATGGGCTGCCTTCCTAGTGAACCCGAGGCATAATTTTAAGAAGCAATGATCTGCTTACCAAAACAGAGTCAAGAGCTTGAGAATTTAAACTTCGTGTCTTTGGTTACCGTACAAGTAGTTTTTTTAGTTTATATAAATGCTTAATCTCTCAGAGCTTCCTCATCACAAATTAGGAATAAACGAAGTTCTGCTTGAGAACTCCTAGAAATTGTATGAAAAACTCAAAAATAAACAGCAAAAAAAATATTTGGCACATATGGGCATGTTAAATAAAGCTGGTAATACAGAACATTAATATGTAAAACAAGACCTAGAAGGTGTGTGTATATATTTCTTTCCATTAGTTATAACCATAAATTATATAATTCAATCATTGTAGCTGAAAGACAAGGATAATAATTCCATTGGATAAAAAATTTATTTTGCATTATTCAAGGTTTGGGGTCATTTTTGTTATTTGTCAATTCTCTGGCATAAAAGAACAATGGGCTATGCTTCAGAATGAAACAACAGTGCTCAAAATGAGCTCCCCAGCGTTGCACAATAGGCACTAAAATAATAACACAATTTTAATAATTAATTAAATAGGTAAAAGGAATTGATCACAAAGACACTGCAATTTTTTTTAATGAATGGACCACATCAGAGTTACAGGAGAGTTTTCAAAGATACGTAACAGTAAGATGCATCTATTTTTTTTGTTTGTTTAATTAAAAGTTTATAGTAAAGTACAGAAGCCATAGGCCCAAAACAATAAATAAATTTAGAAAGTTGAATCAGGCAAGGTGGGAGTCAAACCTCTCACCACTGGCCCTGATATACCAAGTTGCTGACTTAGAGAAAGTAACAGAATTATGAATTCTTTGAAATGCAGGTCGATTTGGGTGGTTCTAGAGGTGCTGATCGAATGCTTCCCAAAATAACAAGAAAATCAGGCTGCAAGAAAAATTTTTTGATGCTCACCGCCTGAGAAAGATGCTAACTTAACATTTCTCCGTCAATCCTTTTTTAGAGAACTATTTCAGGGAACACAGGAGGCCTGGAGGGGAGGAGGAGTCTGCGTGATTACCTTGAGCCTGGGCAGCGGAGCTGTGGGAATAGCCCAGGGCCAGGAGCGCCGTCTCCACCAGCTGGCTGAAAAGCACGTCTTTTCGCACCAGGACGAACTCAGCGTGTTCTTCTCTGTTGTCATATTCAAGAGAACTGTCCAACTGCTCCACCACACAAAACACCGGGATCATCAAACCTGCAGGGACAGAATGCAAGAGTAAAGCACAAACATTACCCAGCAAATCACAGTCAGCGCAGCGAGAAGGAGAGGGTTATAAAAGTCACTCGTCTGTGATCAGCAGTGGTTTAGATTTAACAAGCCTCTTGGGCCTAGCACACAGTCCTGGCTTTCCCGCTCTGCTGGTGCTGCACAATCGCCCAGGGTAGTGGCAGAAGATCTAACAGGCCAGTCCTTAAACCCAGGACACCTCTGAATTGTGCCTTTCAAGGTGATCTTACAGACCTCCCATCTTTAGTGTCTACAGGTTTATCATGAACTGCTAATCACCTCCAGTATTTTCAGATTAAATCTGCTCTTGCCTAAAAATCTATTTCATAACTTCCAGGCGTCAGGTACCTAGTAGACAGGCATTTTGATCTCAGGGCCTAACGTGTTGTGTAAATGTGTGTAAGGCAGTCAATAAGAAAGTTAAAGAAGTGTCGCCTGGTGCATGCATTGTAGCACAGAGGGTTAAGCCACCACTTTAGGATGCTTACATCACATCTCAGAGCATTCATTCAAGTCCCAGCTATCTGACACTTCCAATCCACTTCCTGTGAATGCATTCTGGGAGGCAGCCAATCAAGGCCCAAGCAGTGGGTCCCTGCCGCCACATGGGAGGCCAGGATGGAATTCCCGGCTCCTGGCTTTGGCCTGATACCCATACAGCGGCTGTGGGCAATTGGGGCCATGAATCAGTAAATGGGAGATCTCTCTGCCTCTTCTCTCTGTTTACAGTGCCTTTCAAACAAATGAGTAAATCTTAAACAAAAAAAAAAAAAAAGTGACTCCTGTATTTTTTAAAAAATTCTGATAAACAGATCATTAATTAGACTGAAAATATCCTGATCACAAAAGTTTTAACACTTGTTTCAAAATATGCATTCAAATACAAAACTTCTTTTAAATCATTATTTTATACTTCAACACCAGTTTTGACTGAAAGGGACTATCTTTTCTTGTGTTTGCAGAGAAGAGAAATAAACTACCCTAAAGTATAAAGCAAATTAGTCTAGTTGAAAATCTGTTGAAATCTGTTGTCACTGAAATATTTCTCTGCTTTGTATCAAAGTGTGAAAAGCTAAAAAATGTTTAATTCACCAAAGATTTTTTTAACTGTTTTTTTTTATTTTTAAAAAAGTCATACAGGCACTTAATCTAAACATAGCCAAGACAGAAGAAGATCAAAGTTTCACTAGCATACAAGTAATAAACATGGACTCTGCCCCATGTGATTCACACATATGAGTACTACAGAATAAGGGTCTGCTCTGGGTCTTTTGGTACACAGAACCCGCAGTACAAAGGATGGGTTAGGGAGACGGGAGGTGAGGAGAAAACAGCCACTTGACAGTCAAAGTAAGACCCCTCCGTGACACAGCTGGATGGGAGCATGGTCCCTGACACAGAGCAGCCACAGCAGTTTGTGCAGAAGCCTCCGGACTCACTCTAATCTGAAAAGCAGAGGGTAGGAGCAGATACTCTGAAAACCACTGGGTCACAGATTTAGAGTTTTGTTCTAAAGATAATGCAATGGTATAACTGGTTCCCATGTGCTAATTATTATTATTAAAGATAATAAGTATTGGGTGTAATTATTAAATATTATTATTAACAATAATAATACTCATTAAGAATCGTTATCATTAAAGATCATGGTAATTATTATTAAGACTGCACAACAGTCTAACAAGTCACACCATTCCCTACCTGAGATAGCCATTGACTCAATGCTCACTCCTGAGAACAACAAAGCCACACTATTGTCTGTAGCACATACACTAGCTGCAGCATAGATTTTTGGGAAAATACAAATGGACTGATTTTCTTATATAAAGAGGATGATTTAGCCCTGCCATATGATGCCTATGAAATGTTTTTTGAAACTGTGACCACTGCTGGTACACGAAACTCTTATTTCTTCTGAGTTTATTCCTAAATATACTTTAAAAATGGAATGAATGCTATATATTAATTTCTTCCAAATTGTTTGTATAGTCATTCATTTGTCTCGCATTTATTCACTGAATAGCTGCTATGTACCAGGTATCACCTGTGACTCCACAGGTACAAATGAGAACAGACCCGGTTGTAACCCCTGCCCTCAGTGAAGCTGAAGGCATTATAAAATCCTCCTAAGCAAGCATAAAGGCAGTTTATGAAGCCCATTCATGAGAGTCCTTCCCCGCAGGCAATAGCCTCCATTTAGACCTTTTACCTCTCACATACTGGTATATAATCTTTGTCCAAGGAAGCAGGCTGATTTCTACCTTCAATGATTTAAGCATATGCACACTTAAGGCCATGCAGTGCCATAAGCTACTTCACCACTAATACCTGTGTGTACATAAGTTTCGATTCTGAAATCCATGTTCTGTTCCTAATGTCAACACCTGAGTGTCACACATCTGGGAATCACAGATAAGATCTTCAAATGAATCCAGTCGCTCCATAAGCTATTATGTGTTCATTATTTAGGAACCATAAATCTTTTGCAAGTCTATGATCAATTGAGAAAACTTACAACCCTACGAATTCTAACAAATAATTTTAACAGCTAAATATGCAAAAATATAAAATATAACATGAAAGCCCAGGGATCTGTAACACATACCAACTTACATCCTGCACCTGCCAATCGCTAAAATAGTCCTTAAGATTTTAGCTCAGTGACTGAAAACAATTCATTGAGAAGATAGCGGTAACTGCTTAAAGTCAAACAGAAAGAGCCAACATCCACCCCCCCATATATATCATCTGCTTTAAAAAGGGAGACAGGATTTTGACATCACACATAAAATTTAAAAAAAAAATACCAATAGGAAATGTATGATGATAGGATTTCTTCTGGAACTCATATACTTAAATATGAGACAATAAAGATACCACAAACAGGTTACATTTAACCTATGGAAAAATCTACCTCCTTACTAGAATTTGGCCAAACTGAACAATTATGGTTTTTATAATGAAGTACAATTTCTAAAAAAAGAAAAAAAAACAGGAAAAACAGATGCAATTACTGGTGATAATGAAAGAAACATGAAAAATAGCCAAACAGTTGAGGTCAAGTGTGGGAAGAAGAAAATTAAGGCATAGGTTTAAAAAGTCTTTAAAAACAGGAAATACCCAAGAAAAGAATAGTATAAGGGGATGAATGGAAAAATATACCCCCAAAATGAGATATTTAGACACTTGGTCCCATCACTCTTTTCAGGCAAAAAGTAAAAAAGAAGACAAAAGTGACAGTAGATTGAAAGATAAGGAAGGTCTTTGAAAAGCACAACAAAAAATAAATAAGAACAGGAAACATTTTTAAAGTAAAAAGAGCAACACGATAATTAACAAGATCATTATTTGTGATGAAAAAAAGCAATGTAAAACAAAATGCATTTACAACAAAATGTAGAAAATAAAAAAAGAAAACCTCTTGCCCTAACCTGAAGTCTTGAGCTCATGACACTATTTTTCCTTTATTGTAGCACAGACCCATTTCCAGATGGTCAAGTAGAGAACTTTGAACCTTCTGATGGTAAGCCTTCTAAGCCTTTTACAGCAGCAGCAGGTAGGCAGGTAGC
Organism: Ochotona princeps; assembly: GCF_030435755.1. Lineage (NCBI taxonomy): Eukaryota > Metazoa > Chordata > Mammalia > Lagomorpha > Ochotonidae > Ochotona > Ochotona princeps. The sequence continues at coordinate 74,656,301 of NC_080836.1, forward strand.
TGAACTTGGAGGACCAGCACCCCAAAGCTCAGCTGCTTCCTAAACATCAAGAGCTGTTCTGGCAGCTGAAAGGATGCTGATATCATGAAGACAAAATAAGCCCGGAGCTCTTGTGATACTAGAAAAATGCATGTTTCCAATTGTCATTAGTGCTGACGACAGGATTGTCCTTTTCGGCATGACATTGTTTTTGAAGATGAGTGCATATTCATAAAGAACTCACTGCTTTTAATGCCATTCATGACAGCTACGTGGGCTAAGACACGGGAGAAACGGTAAGATGTGACAAACAGCACAGAAAAGAGGCAGGCTATTCTGGGGTCTAATCCTGATCCTTGCTGTGCCAGTGATCGTGGCTAATTTATCTGATCATTCAAATTCGTCCTAGGTAAAATGCAAATAATAATATCCATGTCACAGTATTGTTGTGAGACTTAGCCAATGGAGTATACTCAAGCTGTCTTACCACTCTTAAACAACAGAATCTGTTTCTCTTTTCAAAATCAATGGGAATGCCATTTTACAAAGAAAAAAAGAGAAATCAGTAATTTTACTCAGGTTCTGTAAACAGTGGTTATGACTTTTACTGAAAAGCATTTCTTCAAAAACAAAAACACTAATAATTATTGAATAGCCTAATTATTAAATGGCCTAAAGATACTAATAGGCATTGAAAGGCCCATTAAATAATGGCGTGGGGTGGGGAGGGTGGAAAAAAAAATAATGGCTTGAAGAGTTCACTGCATCCCTGGCAAAGAGGTGATCACTGTATATCACTCTTGCACTGCTGCTCCCAACGGGGCGGGTCTCAAATGAAGATGTCTTAGAGTATAAAATATACTGTGAATTTTAATAACTTTGGACCAATAAAAAAATTAAAATCGAGGTACCATGAACATCTTTAAAAAACAGATTATATAGAAATAATACCTCTGATATATAGAATTACATAAAATACATTATTAAAATTCACTTCACTTTCAACTAGAAAGTTTTCACTGACACATGAGGTTTGTACTGCGTTTTCTATGAGACACTACTGCTCTAAGCGATTTGCCAATACCACCACAAACAACAGTTCTTCTCACACAGGATAAACTCATCTGAAATCGATACTGAAAACGCCTGTGGAACTGTCATCAGCATTTCTCAGGTGCCCCTTGGAATACTTGAAGACTTGAACCCTTCTGACTAAACCCCAAAATCCAACAAGACACTTTCTTTGCATCATGAAGCAAGTGGTAGGCTGTTGTTCCTTTCTTTAACACATTAGAGTGTCATCTTTAATAAGGAAAAGGCTTTCTGTCCTACAGGAAGCACCCTACCCACAGGCTATGAATGTGAAACTGAGGAAGAGTATTTTCTAATGCTCTGACATTTGAAACTGGACAATGAAAGGCAAAAGACAGCACAGCAACCTGGCGACTAGATGGCAGGATTTGATCACCTTCCAACAAAGCTTCCAACATAAATCTCTCCTTTATTTTTGTTACATTTTTTAATTTATCTTGACAGGCAGAGAGTCAGACTTTCCATCTGCTTGTTCCTGCCCCCAGAATACCTGCAACGGCCAGGATTGGGCCAGGCTGAAGCCAGGAGCCCACAACTCCATCCGAATGTGCCATTTGGACAGTAGGGACCCAGCTACTTCAGCCATCACCACTGTCTCCTACAGTCCCTCCAAGTAGTAACTGCAATCAAGAGGAGAGCAGCGCCTTGGCCCAGGCGCTCCAGTTTGGGGCACAGGGGCCCAGGAGGCAGGGTCTTAACTGCTAACCCAACACCGGCTCCTCAATTTCTCCTCTCCCAGCTCAGCACTTGCCATAAGACACCTTCATTTTCCTCTCTCATCAATTTCTCTATATGTACCTTTTAAGAGGGTAATTCCTATTCCTGTTGAATAAAGACATTGAACCTAAGGAAAAATAAGTTACATGCCCCTAAGAAGCAGGGAAAAGTTAAGAGCAGGGCAGCTTGGGTTATCTAATTCTGAATTTCAAACATGGTGTGTTCCTAGAAGAGGGATACAGCACTCCACCATTCATGCCCACAAAAGTTTAAGAGCCTGGCCTCTCAGGAAAACACTCTGTCCCCCACTCCCCCACCATGTTCAGTGAGTGCCCTGCTCTGCAAGGAAATTCACCTTTGCCTGCCTGCCAGCTGTCAGGTGTCACAAACAGTTCCTCCCTTCAGTTCTTGACAAAGGCGCACCTGAATGGCGCACAGAAGGAGCCCAGTGTCCAGCCTCCTCCCTGGTCACTCTGTCTGCTTGCTCCACTCTGTCTCTGGAACCGCCCCCATCGGCAGGAGCCAGTGGGAGGGGACAGCTGGCCAGCCTTTCTCCTCTGCTCTTTCAAAGGGCTCCTGAAGCCCAGAGGTTCCTGAAAGGAAGGCAGCCACAGCACCCACTCCCTCCCCATGTGACCTATCTTTGAGAAGATTCTACGGCTAATAAGAGTTTACAAAGCTACAGGGCAAAACTTATCATATCTGTTCTTATAAGGCTAAACCTGGAGGAAAGAAAGTCCTCTCCCCACCCACAGCACCCACCACAATAAACAAATCCCAGGAAAAGCCCTTTAGAACACTTCAGCAAATGCCACTACAAACACCCAGTAGCATTAACGCCTTTCCCAGGACCTCGAGAATAGGACTAGCTTTTCCTATTGCAAACTGACTAGAAAAGCAAAGCAGCATATTTGCCGTGTAAGCCTATATCCTCTCCTCTCACAAACACATGTACACACACACCCCCTGAGTTACGGACAACAGCAGGAGTAACTGGCCGATATTAACCTCTAGTGCTTTCTTACAGCATAAAGGCCAGGAAGTGTGACCATAAACAACCTCATTGGAGTTCCAGGCAAACTTTCAAAGTACAGTTTGGTTATAGTTTGGCAGTCCCTAACCTCCTCAGATATAACCTCAATGAAAAAAAAAAAAAGATCTTCAAAGGGAAGAATTTCAGGTAGTGTCACAAATATAGTAGATATAAGATTTGCACCAACGTTGTGGGAAGAGATAACACAAACAATACACAAGGAAGGCATCCACAGGCCCATGGTCAAACGGGTGTCTCTAGGCTCCCTAAGTTGCTCCAAGTTCCAACATTCCTTCCTGTCCTTTTCCTGTGAATGATCCAATCACTTGTGCCTGCTGTTGGCTTGTTTTTTCATCTCTTACTGTAGAGGAGGCAGGAGCTGAAACAGAAGCAGAAGAGCACCAAGTTCTGGGTGGTTCCCAGGAGGGGGCCTGTAGTCAACTCTCCAATGATGAGGGAGGGAAATCTTTGCTTAAAATAATTATTCTGCTTAAAATAATTACTCTAAAGTCACACACAAAACTATATGTGCAAGCATTCGATTTCATGTTCATCCATGATACAACCATCTGTATGTCAGGACCAGAGCTTCAAGTGAGGTTTCAGCAGTAACACTCCCTGATGATTCTCCCACCGTGTGTGTGTGTGTATGGGGAAGTTGGGGATACCTAGTGCAAGGGAGTGAGAAATGATGACCAAAAATTACTGACTCACAGAAATCTCTCTAATAAAACCAGATGCATTGTGCAAATCCTGAAGCAGATCCTGACAGAGAGAACAAACAGGCCAGGGATGGCAATGGAGAGGATGAATTCTTGGTCCTTTCTCACAGATCACCTCACAGGCTCAAAGTGGTCTTAGGCAGTGGGGAAAGGAGGTGGGCTGGGGCCTCCCATGCCTCTTCCAGGCCTATCTCCTCTCCTGTCCCTGCAACCTGAAGCTGCCCGAGACTACCTGAGACTGGAGGACAAGTGCTCTTCAGTTACAGAGGTTCAGAGGCGGGATCAAGCAAGCATGGCAGTTTGCAAAATGGGATTTCATGGGCACACAGGAGGCATGCTGTGGCAACCTATCTAAACATGAAAGCCTGAGCAACACCCAGAAACTATGCCAGAGGACACCTGAGCCACAGTTGAATTCCCTGATATGTCAGGAATATGGGGCCTCCGTCAGGCATCATGGAGATGGAGAGGCTCACTTTTTTCCTTCTCATCTACAGCTGGACTTAGGTAAGTCTTCTGTCACCACATTACCTACTCCCACACTGGCCCCCACAGCTGACCTCTGTTAGAGCCAAAATACATGTTGGTTTAACTCAACAAAGTGCCATAACTCCAGTTAGGCATTAATCACCATCATTAATTGGTGGTGCCAATTCTGGTTTTCTCCCAGAGCTCCCCAGCTGTCAGACTTGTCCACATCACGTTGGTCCTCCTGCACTGCATTCTGCCTCAGCAGACAAGGAAGCTTTCTAGGAAATGATCAGCACATGTGGATTCAAGCGCTTGCAGTGTGTGGATGTCCAGGAGGGGAAGCGTGCCAGCCTTCAGGGCTCTGTATGACCGCTGTTGACAGGAACAGTCGGTACACTAACGTGAAGGTATCACTGATTGGGGTGCGACTCAGTGAGGTGCTGCACTGCACCATATGAGCACACAAGTCAGGAGCCAGGGGCTGCCGTGGGCCGCCGTGGGCCGCCGTGGGCCGCCCTGCCCATGTCCTGCACTGATGCACCGCAGCATATTGGAACCACAAAGAGACAAAATGCTTACTGACCCTGAAATTTTAGAAAAGAATATATTTAAGAAGAATTACAGAAAAGCTTTCACGTCACAGAAAAGTTCAAGCACGGAGCATATTTGCTAAAGGAGCCTGTATTCAAAACCAAGTTCTTGAGGTTCCTTTTGCAGTATGCTAAAAATGCATATATTAATAATTCTTACGAACGAATGGCATACTAGAAAAAAATTTTTTAAATGAATGGCATACTAAAAATCACTGTGCCATAATTTATGAATACCAGGATTTCTTTTCTGTTAAGTGAAATTTTATTCTGGAGGATTCTGAGAGGATAATTTTTAGAACAGTATTTCTGTGGAAATGCAGCTGCATTTTGCCAGTCAGGGCCTCATGAGTCAAAAAAAGGCAGTTGATAAAAACTGTCCTTATACTAACATCTGCTTTACAACCTGAGGTTTTAAGTACTGCCTGAACATCATCTGATTTAATTCAAACAATTAAAAAAAAACCTTGATTAATATCTCCAATGTCATATTAAAGACAGGTTAACTCTACTACGGTTCTCTAGCAAGGAATTAATAAAGGAATCAAGCACTCAGCTCTCAATAAGCCCAGACTAACCAGATTTCTAGTGGGAATACTTCATAGCACAAGCATGTTTTCTTTGGGGAGTTTAACTCACAAAAATTATTAAGGATTGAGATCAAACACTGGTGTAAAGCCTCCAAGGAAATCATACTAGAGTGGGAAGATTTTTATCAAATAAAAAAAAACTGAAAAAGCAAAGTTTTTATAGTGAAAAATAAAAGGCTTTCTCCCTCACTGTAAGAAAACACTACCGCTGATATTTAGGGTTCAAATAGCAAAACGGTTACGGATACTAACTAGAAGCGTGGAAATGATCACTGTGAAACGAGTATAGATTTCACAAAGCCGAGCATAAATCAACGGCAACCATCACCTCCCTCCCCAGCCGCTAAATCCCACCCCTCACTCTCCATCCAGCTACCCAGCAACTGCCTCCCAGACAGGCAATGGCAACCAAGCTCCTGAAAGGGTAACAACCAGACGTGGAAGAGAAGGCAGCAGGAGGAAGAACACCAGTCAGAATCCCGGTGTGTACTTTCCAGTGCCCTGGGGACACGGAGGTCTCTGGCTTGCAATCTGTAGGATATTATTACTGTGAGTCAGATCAAGTTAATAAAGCCCGGCCTACAGACTGGGAAAACTGGGGTCTGAGGGAACACTCCCTGGACAAAACAGTTTAGGTATATGTGTACCTGTGTAACTTAGAACAATAATTTAAATATGAAAAGGAGTAGAAACAATTAGTACATGTTTATTTTTCACACTTTTAAGACATGCTCTTCACACTATATAATTTTCAAATAAAATGTTAAATATAAGAAACAAGAGACTAAGTCACTGCACAGAAATCTACCGAAAATCTTATTTTCATCCTTGATATGTTTATTCCAAAGCTTTCACTCAGGCAAAGGAGGACTGTCATTCCACTTTTTACTGCCTTTGAAAAGTGTTACCAGAGCCTAGAGTGACTGATTTATCTCCTGAACAAAACAAAACAAACAAACGGAGAAGCCTACCTTTCTCACAGCAGAAAACAAAAAACCCTGAATTCAGACAATCAGAACATCTTAAATTGTGAGAATGGGTGGGGGATTTTAGAATACAAATATCTCAGTCTCAAAAAGGTCTCCTTTCCCCCCTCAGAATCCCTTGGACAAATTCTTCAACTCTAAGATAATTTCTGAGCCAAAAAATAAAATAAAAATCAAGCCTTTCAGTATTGCCCCTTCCTACCAAAGATAATAGCTTCAGCCCCATCGGATCGTATCAGTTCAACACACAATGACCAAAAGAGAGCTCAACACACTCTAACTCAAATTCCTATTGAAGAGAAAAGGGTTTCCTTTAGGGTTAACCACAAGGCATAGGTTTAAGGCTGCTGAGGAACTCCAGTGTGGCTCAAGAGGCACAAGCAGCTGTCTTAGCACCATCCCTGCCAGAGCTGGATCAAGAGGCTAAAGAGACTATACATAAGTTAGCAGGAAAATGAGTTCATTTCTCTAGTTTGTTAACAGAAGCGGGCTCGACAAACAGATATGTTTTCAAAGAGCAAGTCTTGTGTTTATTATGGATGAGAGACGGCTTCACTGAGTCACTTCTCAAAGGAAGAGAGCTTGTCTCAGAAGCAGTCCTTGGTTTAAAAAGAGCTGTCTCTCTCAAACGTGCTTTCAAGCTATACATCAATCCTCCATATAATTATGTTTGACAGAATATAAGCTCTTGGCAGTTAACTTGTTTACAATAAATGCTTAGTTTGGGTACATGGACTGTATTTCAGTCTTACAAATATCAAACATAAACCTACAACAGTCTCATTATGGGGCCGAGAATTATTTTGCTATAAATCTTTTTATTGGGGGACCAAGGGAATTACTTTGCAGCTTGTTTTCTACTAACTGCTTGGAACAGTGTGAAAACAGCTACATGTATACTCTGACCCTGGGCTAACAGGAATTCTATACATTTCCAGGGTTTGCTATCAGCATTGAACATGCACATTGGCCCCCCATTTCCTCCTAAGGCCAGGAACACACATGAAATGAACAGTTCTCACTGAAGTCCTGGAGTTTTCCTACAGTTCTGTTTTCTCCACTAAGTCTCTCGGGAATTAATGTTCGTTTGTAACAGCACTGGCAGACTTTCAATGGTAAGCTCCAGTTTTGGGGGGTTTATAAGGCGGCTATAAAAACGTGCTTAGGGCTCAAACTTGCCATATGAATGGGCTTGTAAACAGAGTTAGTTTTACTGAATATCATCTAAAGATTAATTTGAGAAGCAGGGAAAAAAAATCAGGATCACCTTATTTAGTCTTGCAAAGTGGCGTTACCTGGGTCTTAAACATGTAACAACTTCCCATCCAAGAGAACAATGTGCTCTTATTATACTCCCTCAATAATAAAAGGTGTTCGATGTTCAAAGACCACATTAGCCAAATCTAACAGAGAGAATCTTGTCTGCATGAAGCCTCATAACCCAAGCCCTTCTCTGATGCTTAGGGCTTCTATCCCTGGGGGTAACTTTCACTAGCATTCTGAACGCCTTCTGCTTCTCCAATGGGACAATTCATCACTGCAGGGTGTCCCCACTTCTTTTTAACGTTTCCCATGATGACATTATCAGATTCTTACAATCATTTAACATTAGCACAGCATAAACATACCACAAAACAAGCTTCAATACTCTTCTTTTTCCTAAATAACCAATACAGGAAAATTCAAATTATTACTTTGAAAGTTTCTATTTCTTTCCTCCTAGCAAATGTTATAGCTACAGATGATATGAAGACTTTTTTTTTCAAATCTCCCAGTGTATTATAAAGAAAACAAGTAACTGACTTGTAAGTTTCAGTGGTCACCGAAAATTATTTTATGAAAAAATATTACTACATGGTTTTTTTTTGTATACAGAAGAGAACCACACACACACACACACACACACACACACACACAGGAGGAGGGCATGGGGAAAGGAGAAAGACACAGAGAAAGAAAAAAAATATTTCCATTGCATTATCACTTTACAGATCTTTCTTGTTAACATCAAAAGCACTGGTGTGCAATATGAACTAATGGAAAATTGTTCAATTCATCTGAGTCACTAGTTTTTTTTTTTTAAGTTTAAGAAACCTTTTAAAACCTTGACTATTTAATTGCTATTTATTCAGCAGGAGGACGACATGGAGGTGATTGTATGAAAAAGAAAAAACACTTTTTTTTTATTGTACAACAAAAATTCCCTGCAAGGCAAAAAGACAGTATGCCAAGTTCCACCCAGAATTAATGTTTAAGTTTAAATTATAAAGTCCAGAAAAAAACAGAACCACTAATAGACCCTTAAAGCTCGTGGCATTCATTGACGCTGTTAGGTTATGTAAATGTTAAAACTGAAAAACCCTTTGCTGACAAAAGTATTTTAACGAAGGCACTATTAAGTGGACTCTCTGGGTTGAATGAAAATTTTAAAAAGCTTTTTTTGGGCTGTTCGACATAAAATCTACACTGAAGGGGATGACATTACGACTGGGGCACTTCTGGGATTATGAGACCTCCACTGAGAAGAACTGCCTTTCTTGCTTCTTTCATTTTGCCATCCTGAGAAAGGATTGACAGATCAAAGAAATCCCCCTTAGCCAAGCAAATGACACTTTCAGGCACTGCAGGCCACCATGATAATCAGGGGACCTGGGCTCCCAGCTCTGCCACCACCCACCCAGGTTTCCAGGAGCTCAGCCGCACTAGCCCCCTGTCTTCGTGGTGCTGCTGAAAACAGGACTCTAGGAACTGAGAACTGGAGGCCCAGCAATCTAAGGGCTATGGATTTAATGGTTCCAAGGGCAGTCAACGGAAGTCAGGTCCTCCGCAACTCAGGAGACAGTCCGTGTCCCCTGAGCAGCCATGGGGACTCTGCCACACCCAGGTGTGCGTGGAAGAAGTGAAGGCGCTGTGACTCCCTCCTCTCTCCCCTTCAGCCTGATGAGGACTGTCCGAGGAGGACAGCAGGCCCAGAGACCACACCTGGGCCCACACCTAGGCCTTCCCTGCAGAACTTGTGCAGTGAGAGACCCATTCCTTATTTTTGGCTTCCTCTGACTCAGGTTATACAGGATGGGAGGGATAGGGTTAGTCACCATTCAAGTAGAGTTGATTAGAACAGGATTTCAACGGCCAGACTGTCTATGAAAACAAAGTCCATGAGCACTTTCACTGCCTCCTGGGGATGCCCTCCCAGGGGCTCCTCCAGGGATGAGCAAGGACCAAATGATCTCTTCCCAGAACAGACTGTGGCTGACAAATACTACAGAACAAGCGAAAAGCACTCTAGTGATTCTGCGTCTTCTCCAGGCCTAAAAATGTGTACATTGTGACAGGTCCACCTCATTTTTCTTAATGATGTTTTTATTATTCTTTCACTCAATTAAAGCAGAAATGGATATTGCATCTTCTGATTGTATAATTGTTATTGTAATCTGTTTTCGATCACTGCTTGGGAAATGGGTCCAAAACAACATAAACTCTCCACTGGCTCGGCAGACAAGTCATTTTCTTTTACTACGACACTTAAAGAGACATTTGTCACACTGCTCTGAGAGCATCCTAAGATGACAAAAAAAAAGTTCTTACTCTGTTAACAAAACTGTAATAATGATTTTTCAAAAACACTGCTATTGAGAGTTCTGATGTGAACGCATTTTCCTAATAAGTCATTAAAATATCTCAATTTTGTTATTTCCCCATATACATAAACACTTGAAACAATAAAATGTTCAATTTTAATAGAGACCAGAATTGGGAAATCTAAATATATGGTTATTTTCGCAACATGCCTCTAGTCATATCCCAAGAGTCATGGGCATAACATTTAACCAAATTTATTTTCTTTGCCAAGAAAATATTTTCTGATCTAAAAGAAAGAATATCAGTCATAATCAACTGTATTTTTTAAAATCAGATCCACACTTTCCAAGCAAATATAAAAACATACGCAGAAATATTTTTGAAAGTAAGAAAAATATATCAGTGCTAAATATGATGAAATTTGCATTGTTTCTATGGAAAAATGCTCAGTTCACCTCTGTAGGTTCTAAGTGCTTTGAAAAACACACTGGCATCTCTATTATCCTCCCCTCCACACACACACACACACACACACACACACACACACACACATCTGTGCAAGTCTTCAAGGGAACAAAGAAAGATACTGGGCTGCTGTGCACACTGCAGGAGGCGTGCAACCATCAGTGGGCACCAACCAGCTCTCCTGGTGTGAAAACAGGTCCCCTTTTTGATGAGTAAGAGTTGGCAGTGCTCTCCCTTGGTTTTCTCATCCTTGTTTTGATGCTGTGCTACAGTTTAATAACCAACAGTGAGCACCGTCCCAGTGATAAAGCAAACTACCCAAGCACAAACTGAATCTGCCTGATACACTGGCACCTAATAGTAGTAGGAGCAACTCAAACTAAAATGTACTTGCCCAAAGGGTTTTATTATCCTAACGTGTCATAACCACAGATAAAGAATATGCTTGCCATTAGGCTGATACAGTTCAGTGACAATTTTATGACAAGGGTGAAATTCGCAAAATGTCTATTAATACATTTGCTACAATTTAGGCATTTATCAAACTGGTAACTATAACATCTACTTTTTTTTAACATTTTAAAGGGAAAGGCATCAATCAAGGGGGGGAGGACACATTATAAACTCAACTGCCACAATTATATATCTAAAGCTCATTTACTGTGTGTGTCCCTTCACCTAGCCCTTTTTTCAAAAACACCTAGACTAAGTAAAACTCTGCAAAAGAGAAGCAAAAGACGCTAAGTCATAGAAGGCAATTTCCAAGGCAACCTTCCAGTGCCATTTAATTACACTATTTCAGCACAATTTTTAAATTACCTGCTATTAAACCAGAAAACAATTCTGTTAATTAAGGAATGCATATGCTGATAAGAGTTTCATGATTTTGAAAACTCTACCATGGAACATTTTTTACAAAAGCATTCCAGCATTCCATGCTTACAGGGCTTACTTCTATGAAAAAGAGGAAGAGAAATAGCTGGTCTCTTGCAACAGAGCTAACTACTATGGTGGGGTTTTTAATTATTATTTTTTAATATAAATCCTCAACTGGCTTTTATTTTAGCCACACCTCATTTCCACTCAGGGTATCTACTTGAATACTGGGATATCTGTCATATTACCCTCAAGTAGTAGCATGGTATGCCCTTTGTACATAACAATGCTTCCTGGCCCTCTCAATGCTGCAGAGCAGGGGGTGACCTGGGGAAGCACCCGGCAGGCTCAGTCACCACAAGGGTATCACGCACTTCCAAACTGCTATAAAGGAAAGAATGGAAGCCAAAAGGCAAACTCCCTTCTTCATTTTTTGAGCTAAGCATAAAGGTCTCCTACTTGAAACCATTTTCAGCTCTTTTCTTTTTTGTCCAAAAAAAAAAAAACAAAAAAACCTAATGAGCTAACATGTATGGGTTAGATCCAACGTTTCACTGCTGTTCTTATTCTTGGGGAGCAGGGGTGGGGAAGAAGGACTTGCTGCCAAAGCTTCTGAAAAGAGAGTTTGAGCTGCTAATTTCCCGTTCACAAAATCTAAATTCCCCTTATGCATCTCACACAACTCATGAAATAATACGAAACAGTACTATATCACTGCAAATTGAGACATTTTTATCAAAATAAAGAGTGATGATGCCAACATTTCATTTGTCATTTCCCACTTGTCACTTTTCACTGACAAACTGTTAAACATACAACTTTTGTCAAATGCTCTGTCTTTAAGCATGTTCCAAAATGCCATTGTATCTCAGCACTCACATAAAGAACATTACAGAGATCACTATGCTATCGCGTATCAGTTACTTGGGCTTTAAAAAAAACTGCTTATTAAATAAGAGAACAGAAAAGAATATTGATTTACATGCGTGCTAAAGAGAATGAAATTTGGCTTCTTGAAATAAAACAAACTGTACATATTTTAAATATCTAATGTGAGATCATTAAAGAAACTTTTTGAGTGGTGAAATTTGTCAATTTTATCTCAAAAGAAATGTTAAAAATTCTGAAAAATAGGTGTGACCACAAAAAATCACATGTAGCCCTGTAATTTAACATGTCTTTTAAATACAGAGATAAAGTATTCTATACTGAATTTTTTAAAGACAGGAATAAAGCAGAATCAACAAATTTCACCGCGTACACCTTGCCAGCTATACAAAATCACCACAGCCTCGCTGATCTCTGTATTCTTCAAGTGACTCAAACTCAAATTCTTAGATAGCTAATAAATTAGTCCCATTTCCTTGCCAATAGGGGTAAATGGAAAAAACATATTCCAAGAAAAAAGGGGGGGGGGGAAGAATTGACATAATAGCTCAGAAAGTGACAGTCCCTACGGAAGGGATGATGCTGCTTATTTTCTGCAGGGGTTAAAAAGCAGCTGCCTTAAGGGACATCTCTGTCATTCCAACACACACACACTCGCATTTCACTGCACATGATCCTGAATATGTAATGGTCAGTGGGGTTTCTGTTGATGGAACATAAGGCTTCCAAAATTACTTGAAACATCAAATTACGCTCAGGACTCTAAGGGGCGGATACCCTATGTTCTGTTTAATGTGTATGTTCCATTGCATATATTTTTTTTAACCAAGTATATCTTTATTTTAATAACAGACCAAGGACTAAAAACACTTTAGAGAAGGGCTATTTTTCTACCTCAGCAAAACTACAGAGGACACACTAAATTGTTGGATGACCCCAAAGCCAAAGTTCACTCTATTTAAAACATCTTCAAACCTTGTGAAAAGAAAATATGGACAGGAAAGGGAAATACATTCTTTCCTCCCAACAGGATTTCTCTCAGTCCTTCTTAGAAGCACCAGAGTCTTCACCCTTGGACAGGGCCCTTTCTTCATTTCTTTCCCCCCTCAGGTTGAGAAGTTACAGTTCCACATTTCTAGTCACTCTGTGCACTTCAGTATACAAATACCTTTCACAGCCACACTCCTTCCAAAAAGTCCAATGTCTCTACCCCAGGGAATGAAGGCAACTCAGCTACCTGGCCTGCCTTTCTCCTCCTCTTAATTTGCAGGGAGATGTCCCATATGTACACAATTTAACTAGCCGTTGTTCTAGACAGTGTTCGGCCCTGAATGAGGTCCTGCCTCTAACAACCTTGCTCACTTCTGCCTCCCTATTTGAATACATCAGTGAGGATCGCATAATGGCTTTTTCCCCTCCTTGCAAAAAGGACAGTTATGTTCTTGAAAGGACTGCCCCGTAGCAAGCAGAACAGATCTACTTTGGATGGGCTGGTTATAAGACCGTTTCAGCAGACAGTTTCTTAATCAAATTAAATGATTATTTTGAAAAATAAGTGATTTGAGGAATAAAAAACTTTTTTTTTCTAAAACTAGCAACTAAAGAATACTGCAAAGAGTTTGTGGGGATGGAGTTTAAAGATAAGTTTATTGTGGCACACAAATTTTATGAAAATCATGCCAGTTTTTCATAAGCCGTATTTTCCATAAACTTTCTGAAGTCTTCCTGTGTCTTCTAAAAGATATTCCCAAAGTTTAAACATTTTTTTCCATAAAACCTAGAACATGTAACACCAAAAAGGTCATACCTACAAATCAAAGGAAAATGAAAAATCTCAGAAAGATTTCTGATGTTGAATGCCTCCTATCAGCAAATACACCATCTGGTATACTGAAGCGCTGTTCATTCAGCTTAAATAAAGCTGTCGGAAAGAAAAAGCGAAAATGCCTGCGTTAACAATGAACGAAACACAGTAATTTATTGTCATGAAAGCACCACTGGTCCGCACCTTGCAGCAGGTGGGGGGCGGGGGGCAGGACACCCTGGCTGGCTGAACTTTCATTTCAGGCTGCAGCTTGCACTGCCAGAGCACGCCTTACAGCCTGTGCTGAGGCTGGTGAAGAGGGTCCTCTGATTCTGGTGTTTGAAAGCCTGGATAGTCTCTTCTTTTTCTAAGTCGTCCTATAGATCTGTAAGTTTTAATCAACAATTTCACAATATAAATTTCCCCACCATTAATCATCCTTTTTTCGAAATACTTATGGAGTGAATTACTGGCTGAGAGGGGCACGCCAATTCTAGTAAGTGAATGTTACCCAGCAGGGATATAAAGCTGTCAACACCGGTGCTCTTGCTTGCTCTAAACTCTCTCCCAGCCCGCCTTCATATGTTTTTTAAAGAGATATTAGCCTTATTTTTTTTTCCTGAGGACCTTCCATAAAAGCTGACTATCATACACATCTGGGCACTTTTATTTTATTACACACAGGCTTTAAAACAGTGCTTGAGGACAAGCAAAAACATCCTAGAAAGTGTTAGAAAGAGAGCAAAACTGATCTTGTTTCCAACAAGAATCTTCTAAAGCTAATCACATTGTAAACAATGTACTAACTTTTAAGTCCGCTATTAAAACACAACCATGAAAACAGCGGTAGTGTGTCTACAACCTCCCAAGTTAAATCCAGACACTAAATTAATGCCCTCCTTTTATGAATACGAAGTTCTCACTTCACGCACACACACACACACACAAAATCTCTCTCCGCAAAAAAAAAAAAAAAAAAAAGGAGTAACAACAGCAGAATTTACTATTGCAACCAACGCATTCAGAAACATTTATTTGCCTCACTGCTTATCAAAAATAGCAAGATCAATCTCTATTTTATTGGGCCAACAGTTCACTTAATGATTTTCCCTATTTCTGGGTGGACAGCTTTCAAGAAAAAGGAACACTAAAGACTGACAAATATATAGTCCCAAATTTTAAACTCTATTTGCAAACACACTCATTTTATCTCACCAATATTTACAGCACTAACAGGACTGTAATATGTCCAAAAATGGTAATAAATGATGTGGAGCTGTAAGGATCTTTGTAGTTACTTATGCTTATTATATTACTTTACAAAACAAAATATAAACAAAGGGATTCCTAGAGGTAGAAAATATAACATATTATGTATTTATCCTATAATCTTTCAATTATAAAGTGTCTCTAACTAGAAATATATTTTTTGGCCTTTTATTTTTTTAATTTAGAATGTACTTCTGAGGGGGTTTGTTTTGCTGCTATACGCATCCATATATATATGATTAAAAGTAAGAAACTGAATTACTAACATGAACATTTGGAAGCCATATAAACTTAAACCCACAAAATCATCACTAACATTCAATAATAAAATCTTGCACTATCAAAATTTTATATTCTAAGTATTTTGAAGTTCTCCAAATTATCCTTTTCAGAAAACAAACATGAAAAATCCACACACATAAACTGTTTCGTCCACTTGCATTATTAACTATTACATATGGTACATATGAAAATGCCATCTTTATTTTCTGTTTGGAAAACAGCTAAAGAGATCTCTGATATGACTTAAGTGAAACCTCCAAGCAAGTAACTAAGGCAGGTTGTTGAAACGAAGCCATTATTCTTCATGGATATAGGTTTAGTCTGTATCCAATTGATATGAAGTGTCACCTATGAATTACAGTTTCTGGAAGGCAACCCACTATCCAACACTACAGGTATCCCTAGTCAACAGAATGAGGCATTTTCTTTCACGGTTTCACCTGATACCAATGAAAACAAAAGCCACTTTCTTTAAGGGATACACACTTGTCAATAATTACATTCTAAAATTCTTAGAGGTTTCTTTCCATTTAGTGAAATACATTAAGTGTTTGGAAAGAGACTGAATTTTTACTCCAAGTTTCTTCTTTGTTCATAAGGCCATTTTAAGAACGCTGTCTCCAAGGACTTTCAATGATGCTTCAATCAAACCTCAGCAATACTTCTCATCTCACATGTGGATCCGACATATTCAGGACATACTTCTCCTTCTCACATGCAACAATTGAGAAGTCCCAAGCAATGGCTCCAGCCACAGGGTACTAAGCAGCCCTACTCTGGAGAAGCAGCTCACATTACTATCCAGTTTCCTTTTGCTTCATTAAATCTATTTTCTAGTCTTCAAACAGACAGATACCAGCCTGTACCATCTATGGCCAAATCTTCTGTTTAAAACTTTGAAAGCTGGGAAGGGGCAACTTTTCAAAAAGTTGATCATAACCAGCACCAGGAAGAAACAGAGGAAGCAAAATAAGTAAAAACAAAGATGTGTCATCTTGTAAAATGCTTGTTTTTAACTTTTTTAAAAGGAGGTGGCCATTTACAGTTTGCTATTTAAAAACACACAGACACTTGAAATACGGGGATGAAAACTTATCACTAAGTTTTGCCAGGGCTTTATGCCTTTCAGACAGGTCAACATGAAGAATTATACTAAATAAGCTACTGTTGGAAAATGGGGGGGGGGGGGGAGAAATGCCTTAAGGCCAGAAAAAAAAAACCTTCTGATTTACCCCCAAACATACCAAAAAAAAAAAAAAAAAAAACCCTGTAAACTTGTGCACCTAAATCTAAGACAATTAAGCAAACAGCATGCAAACTTCCACATAATTTTATGTTTAACTTTCTTTTTAAAAATAAGATTCCTTTTTCTAATCACTTATAAAGGAAGTAGCTGAAGTAGCAAAAGTAAACACAAAAACAAAAACAAATTCTTAGGAAGGGAAACAGCATGCAGCCAGCAGGCTATCCTGCTTTGGCTTTTATTTCAACCTACTGTCCTGTGATTCCCAACAAAGTTACAAACGCATGCACAAACTTCATAGACAAGAGCAGCGGCTATTTTCTAAGTGCCTTTTAGATTCCTGATGATTCCTTATTTCCCGCTTTGAGATATTACAGGAAATATTCGCAGTTGTCACTCATTTGCCTAGGAGCATTGTCCTAACAGCAAAGTAAAGCCAAGCCTCTTGCTCCAGCACTGGTGCGCGCAGGAAAGACTACTCCACACAAACCAGGGTGCCTAAACTTCATCCCCACAGCCGACACTCTAAGGCAAGGCAAAAGAGTTAAAGCACTAAAAAGCTCTCTAGGAAAATCTAGAAACAGTTAGCTGGCTGTGACATAAACCTGCCAACACCTCAGCACACAGTGGCAAAGTGCCCAAAAAATGCCACCCTCTGGGTAAACCACTTTCGTGTTTCAACTCAAGATGAAGCTACCAGTTGCAGAGGAGAGGCGACTAGAGCATTATTTGGCAACCTGGAGTTGAGTTCCTGTAATCCTACACCGAGACAGCACCTAATCAACCTGAACCCTGGCACCCGGACCATTATCACTGGGCCGCGGGCTGCGCGCGCCTCCCAGCTCCGGGCTGTTACCTCCCACGGCCTTGGCCACGGCGCCGTTGGGCCTCCCGCGGGCTCCCATGGGGCTGCCGTTCTGCTCCAGCCGGGCCACCTTCACCGGGGGAGGCCCCTTGACGTCGGGGCTGCCGCTCCGCCGGTCGGGGCTGTCCCGCAGACACGGGCTTTCGCTCCGCCGCTCCATGCTGCTCCGACTCGGAGACAAAGTTCCCACCGGCAGGTCGCAATAAAACGCGCAGGGACCTAGGGAGGGGGCGGGGGAGAGGGAAGGGGGAGGGAAAAAAAAGAGGGAAAACCGCTCACACACGTGATAGACGTTCAGGCCAGTGGCAGAGCGCGGCACCACAGCCACGCAAACTTCCTCCCACGCTACCCGAGGGGCCCAAGCCTGGGAGCAGATCTACACCTTAGGCCGGGCCGCCCGCAGCCCAGAGCTCGGGGTCCCGAGGCGCATAATCAGACGCGACCGGAGCCAGCGTGCAGGTTCGCCCATTCATTAGAAGCAGAAACCCTTCCGGGGATGCACCAGGCTCTCTGTCCCGAGAGGAGGTCAGGGTTGTGGAAGAGAACGTCACAGATTCACCCCGGCAGCGTTTGTGTGCAGAAGTCAGTCGGTCACCGAATTAGTCACCTGACAAATGCGCCCAGAGTGGCTAGGCTGGAGCCAAAGGCCGAAGAGCAAGAGGACCCCTTGATCCCGGCTTTTTACCTCTACCCAGGGGCAAATCCTGAGACAAGCACACTTTGCGTAAAATTGACCCTCCTTCTATATTAAGACGCGTCGGAAATCACTCCGAGAGGCATTACCACCTCCGGAGTAAGGTCCGACACTAGGGCAGGGGCTACGGTCGTTATCACCTGCCAGCGTCCTTATCTCCATCTGATCCGTGGGCCTTTTTAAAGCTCCTCAGTTAAAAAAAAAAAAACAAAACTCAAAAGCAAAAAGTATCTACATTCTTAGGTGCACAACTTGGCCACCGAGCACCCGACCCCACGCACGACCTCCCCAATTTAGAATTGCTTTGCAAAGTTTGTCTCCAGGATGCCAGCGCGTTCTGCAATTGCAGTCGCGGGTCTCGGCCACCCCTGAATTTGGAGGAAGGAGGGGGTGGCACCGCAGAAGGAGGGGAGACACCTGAGGAAGCAGCGCTCGCATTGTCACCGCTACCCGCGGGAGGCAGGAGCGCCGCACCCGCCGTGCGCCGAGAGTCCTAGCGGGCGCTCCCGCCGCCGAAGGAGCAGCGCCGCCCCGGGCCCAGGAGACAAGGTGGGGGTGGCCAGAGGGGAGAGCGAGGATGGCGGGAGGGTGCCGGAGGGCCGCGGGCGAGGGCGGCCCCCGCACGGCGCGCCTGGCTGTCCCGCGGGGGGCACTCCCTAGCCCCAGGAGTGGGAGGTGGGCGAGGGGGAGTGGGCTTCCCCGGACAGGCAAGCGTGATGCGGGAACCCTCGCCCTGCGTACTTACTGCTCACGGTCTGCCTGAAACTTGGCTGGCTGGGGCTCTGTCCATGGAGCAAAAGTAGAGAATCCAGGATGGAAAAGTTTCTGGTGCTGGGCTGTGCAGGCTCCCCTAGTCTTCCTTTTCTCTTCCCTGCGGCCCCTCTCCGCCTCCCCAGGTCCTAACGTTTAAGGTCCTGGGTCAGGGTGTCTTCCTCTCGTGCAGAGATGCTTGTTATGATGATGATGGGGGGCGGGGGAAGGGGGAGGAGGAGGAGGAGGAGGAGAGGGAAAGGAGGGCTCCTCCGAAGGGGCACCAAGGGAGCGGGGGAGGGGACGTGGAGGGGGAAGGAGGCTGAAAGAGCCTTTTCACACCTTCGGGAAGGAGACCCGTGCTGGAGAGAAAGGGCTGAGGACCGGCCGGCGGCGGCAGCGGTGGCTGCCGGCTCCAGGGCCTCTGACTCGCCAGGAGGCGCGGCTGGAGCCGCGGGGCCGGTGCCACCCGGAGCCGAGGAGACGCGGGGGGACCCGGGGCCGCGCGCCGGAGGAAGCGTGCCGGCCGCCCAAGCTGTCACCTCCAGCCTCTCCCCTCGCGGCCGCCGCTGCCAGCAGCCAGAGCCGGACTCACTGACAAGCCGCAGAGACTCTGAGAGGGAGATGATTATTAGTTGCGTTGAGTCATCAGGCAAAGTGAGTCCTTTTGGGTTGTCCTCGGTTTCCGATTTCTCCCCCCTCCCCCTTCCCGTCCCCAGATCTAGCGCCTTCAAAATAATAATTTGGGGGTGGGGGTAGGGGAAGTCTCTGGGTTATTTCGGGATGGGAATAGGGGGAACGGATCTAAGCCCAAGCCAGACTGGTCCACCGCAGGGAAGGAGGGGAGTGGGGGGCGGGGAGGAGGGTTGGGGAGGTTGCAGGGGGGAGGGGGAGCCCCGCCTGGCAGGAAATTAAACATCAATCAATCAATCGCTGCGAGCGCGGCGACCCTACGGCGGCGGCGGGGCTGCGGAGGAGGCAGAGGGACCGACGCGGCGGGAGGGGAAGCGGCGATCCGGGAGCGGGAGGCAGGGGAAGAGAATCGGCGGCGGGAGCGGGTGGCGAGGACGGGGCGCGCGGGGCGGCGGCGGCGGAGCGCGGGGCAGGGGCACGGAGCGCGGCGCGAGGCGGCCGGCGCGGGTGGGAGCGCGCGGGCGGCGCCGGGGCCAGCTCTGGTCCTCCTCCTGGTGGCGGGTCCAGGGCGCGGCCGCCTCGCCCAAGCCCTGGGCGCACTGGTCCCTGCGCGGAGGCGGGTGGCGACCAGGCGGGCGCCGGGTGCCGCGTCTCCGGGGAGGCGCAGGCGGCCGCGGTGGCGGCGGCGGCGGCAGCAGCAGCAGCAGCCTGTGCGGGGGGCTCCGTGCTCACCACGCCAAGTACTTTCGACTTTGGAGATGGGAGGGCGACCGCCTCCCCCCACCCGCCGCCTCCGCCCACCACCCCCCCGCCTCCGCCTCTCCGGGGAGCAACTTTTCCCGGGGCCTGGGGAGGCTCGCCCGGCGCGGGCAGCCGCGGGTGCGGGGCGGGCCGAGTGTGTCTCGGAGCCGGCGGGGCCGGAACAATGGCCCGGGGCTGGGGGGGGGAGGGAGGTCGCCCCGGAGGCGCCGAGCCTGTGGGCAGCGGCAGGGACGAGGGGCAAGCCCGGACGGCAGCGCGGCGGAGGCCGTGAGGCGAGGGGAGCAGCCGGTGCTCGGGCTCCGGGGGTCCCGAGCGAGGGCCGGGGCGCGCGCCTCCAGCCGGGGCGCGGGGACCTGGCCTCCATGTCCGCGGGGGCGGCGGCGCAGGCGCGTCCCCAGCCGGCCCCGCCGGAGCGTCCCCGACACACCAAACTTTTGCCGACTCGCGCGGCCGCGGCCGCCCGCCGCCGGGGCTCCGGCCGCCGGGGCCGCTTTAAGGTGGCGCGGGCCCCCGCCCGGCGGGCCCGGCCCCGCGGCCGCGCTTCGCTGCCCCGCGTTCCCACCCGGGAGCGGCGCCTCCTTAAGGCAAAGCACGTGGGCAGGGACCGCGGCCCCCACGCGTCGCCTGGGGCGTCTGCGGACACTCGCCCGGACCTGGAGCAAGAACACGTGGACGCGTGTCCCTCCCCCCCGCACCACGCCGGCCTGTAGGCCGGAGAAGGCCACCCGCGCCCCGGATCGCGGCCGCCCCCGCGCAGCGCGGCTCTCCCTCCGGATCCCCTGGACCCCGAGGACGCCCCGCTGCAGCTCACAGCCTAAGCCTCCGGTCCCCCTTAAGAAGCCTTCTCTGTACGGCGGCGCCAGAGGGCCAAACCAAGTGCGATTTCGGGAAACGCGCTCCGGGGCAATTCTGGAAAACCCGGCCCGGGGCCAGGAGCAGCTGAAAGCCGCGTCCCCGGATCGCGCCCCGGTGTAGGCCGCTGTCCGCCGGCCGCGCCCCCCTCCGTGGACTTGTGTCCACGTCACCTGCGGGGCTCCAGAGCCTCTGGAAGAAAAGGGGGTGGGGGGTCCCAGAAAGGAACACCTGCCCCCGGCCTAACCCCGGGCGCCCCGATACCCAGCGAACCCCGGGGAGCCCGCGGCGACCGGGAGGCGGGAGTCCGGCGGAAAGGCCGCCTGGACGGGCCGGGGTGCAGCCCGGGGGTCGCAGACCGCGCCAGCCTTCTGTTTCCCTCCCTAACCTGTCCTCCCCGTCTCCTCCGCCCCGGTCGGACGGGTCCGAGAAAAAGCACAAATGCCAAGTCGGTGAGAGCAGAGTGGCTGAGTCCTTCAGCACGTGGTGGTAGTTAAAAGGTTTTGGCAGCAAAGAAACAAACTGTAAGTTTGATCGACAAACTTTTTTTTTTAATTTGTGAAGGGGACGTTGAAGAAAAAAAAAAAACTACCCCTGCCACCCCGAGCCGCGTTCTAGAAAGAGCTGAGGCGCCTCTCTTGCGGATACGTTAACGTTAGGTCAGAAGGCTCTTCCCTTCCTTACCTTGGTCCTAACTGTGGAATCTTCCGGATCAATGTTCCCAGAACTTAGAATTGGTGATATTAGGACGTCAGGACTTCTGGAAAGAAAAACAAAACATGCAAATGGTTTAGCCAGGCTCTTTCCTGTGTGATTCGTCACTGTTACTGTATCAGATGATGCGAATGGCTGGAGCGATCCGTCCTGTCATTAATGAGCTATTTGATCAACACCACCAGCGAGGTTTTCACGTGCAGTTCGCTAACCTGCCCCCGGCTTGTGTCAACAGCACGATTAGGGGACTAAAGCTACACGCGCTCATAAACAACAAGGCCGTATTGTTGATCAGTTAATATTTTATAAAGTGTAAATATTTTATTATGTTTTGAAGGGAACTATTGATTCTAAATTATTAAACCCCCTAGGAAGGGGATATTTAAATAAAGGATGCAATTAAGCACAATTAAAAGTGCATTGTGGCTTAGTTTGTTTTTGTAGTGTACACCTTTTTAAACTCACGACTTTTCTTGTCTGTTCTTGATAGTGAAAAGCGTCTCCCACTTGGGGCAAAAGAAAAGTCGAAAAACAGTTCAGATCGCAGTGAGCAGACAGGGAAATGTCAAAGGCGGTGACATTAGGGAAAAAAATGTACTTTAAATATGTGTACATTCCTGTGTAGTAATACATATTACAAATTTCTTCGATGTAAAAAAAGGGGAACTCTAGCAAGTTGTGCGCCTGATGCCTGGTGTGGGATTTCTCTCCCCCCCCCCCTTAGTTTTGGCCCCTTTAAAAGCCTTCTCTGTTTCAAATTACTTATGCTTTTTAATGCACAATTTTTGTATTGACCTTATTTCAACTGAAGTCAGCAATTATTTCCAGCAGGTTTAATTTCTACAACAAGAGATATTTTAAATAGCCTTTTTACAAATCTTTCCCTAGGATTTCTTACATTTTCAAACAGTAAATAAATAAATTTGATGATGAATCAAGATTTTTTTTTGTTTGGTTTCGTTTTGTATGCCTCACGTGGTTTATTTCCAAACATTTTTTGAAACAAAATCGCACTCCAAGGTTGGCTTAATTACATTAGTCTTTTTTGATAATCTGATCCAAAACTGTATGTAATTTTTGCCCGTTTGGAGAAAGCTGGTTTTTTGTTCTCCTAACAGTTCATAGATGAGGGACGCTTTGGTCCCTCGGTTTGTTTCTCATTGATTTTTTAGTAGGAAAATCCGTTCAGACTTTCCTTCTCCCAGTCTCAATTCTATTATTCTAATTATTATCATCATCATCAACAACATTGCCACTTAGTCAAAGGTCGCCTGCCTTCCAGGATCACGCTGAGATGTATTATTTTCCAAACCAAGATGTATGATTTTACACACCAGCCGTGTGTAACCATGCCCCTCGTGCCCTTTCTCCCTCTGTCTCGTCAGGTCTTTCTTGTACTCCCAGGGCCCAAACGTTTGAACGATTCCGTTTCTTGATTTTCTCTTTGCGGTCACCAAGGTTTTCGCTGTGCGGGTCAGCCTTTCTGCCCGGACCGCCCAAAGCCTGAGCGCCCTGGCGAAAAGTGTGGGGTGCGGAGTACCCTGTCCCCTGCCGGGCCGGCATCCGTGCCCAGGCTCCCCCACGCAGGCCTGGGGCTTCTGCTGCCTGCTTGGGAGCTCCAGCTCCAGCCACGCGTGCCGCCCCGGGATGGGGGAGAACTCTGCGAACTGCCCGCGCCCAGGCCTTCCACGGCTGCTGAGAACCAAACCACAAACTGGGCCTGCCTCCCCCGCCCCCCACAGCTTGCCCCACTGCAGGGCTGGAGTAAGGCAGGAGAGAAGAAATTCTTTAAAAAAAAAAAAAAAAAAGAAAAGAAAAAGAAAGAGAGAAAAGCAAAGCAAAGCAATAGTAGCCCACGCCAGATCTGAAGCCAGTTTCTGCAGCTGGCTGTCGGTGGAGAGTTGGGCAACACACACTTTCATCGACAGCACAGCGGAGTGGCTCTCGGGCTGGAAACCGGCTGTGCCAAGAGGGCAGGGGGCCCGGGCCAGAACCCTTCCCTCTGCCCGTAGGGGCTATGCCTGGAAGGATGGGGCGAGCAGGGTGGGCTCCAGCTCTTCCCCAGTCCGCTGCTGGGCATCTGGGGGACTGACCAGCACGAAGGGGCAAGGCGCATGAGGGCGGGAGGGGGGCACTTACTTGGTTATCTGCACGCCTTCCTGGTTGGCATCAGAGCCGGACAAATCCCAACCCGCGCCAGGCAAAGATAAATTACTCCTTGCTCCTCTGGCGACTTGAGGGCCTGGCAGGGGCGGAGCGGCAGGGAAACCGTCGGGCGCCCGGGACCAGGACAACGGGACCTGCCTCCTCCCTTCCGCCCACCGAGCGTGCCCCTACGAGAAGGGTGGTGGGCGAGCGGTCGGCGCTAGGCGGGCACCGGAGAGGTCGGGTGGGGGGCCGGGGTTCTGGGAAACCGCGCCAGTGCGGAGGCCTAGTGGGTGGAGAGGGAGGCGCAAAGGTGGGTCCTGAGCTTCCTGCACTGGGATAGGGGGCTGCGCACCGCCCGCCCTGGGCGAGGAAAGTGAGCCGATAGGTTTCACAGCTGGGACAGTCGTGGTGGGAGATGCGGGTAGCCGGCCCCCGCATGGCTGAGGGCCTGCCGACCGTGAGCGCTTGCCGAGAGGCTCGGGCTGCGTTCCCCGGAGTTCCCGGGGCAGGCATCCTTGTTCAAGAGCCCAGGGAGTTCTAGGTGCACCTCCTGTAGCCGCCGCCGCGGGAGAAGGGAAGGCTCCGCTAGTCTAAATTGTTTCTAGAGCTCGGCTGTGCAGGACGGGAGGAACAAGGCCAAGTGGGAAAGAAAAGACACAGCCCCGGGGAGACGCCGCTGCTTGGTCTCCCCGCCCCCGCCCCGGGCTTCAGGAGTTGGGGCCCGCGATCGCGCCCTCTACCCGCAGCCTTTTCCTTCGGGAAGCGCGCGGCGCGAAGGCCGAGGCACAGGGGACCTAGAGTGGAGGTGGAAAACTCCTTAGGCCTCTGCGGGTCGGCAGGGTCGCGCGTCAAGCTGGAGCGCCGTCACCGCCCGGGTCCCGGCCGCGACCGAGGCGACCTCTCCCCGACAGCGCCACCGCGTGGGCCTCAACCGAAACCTGCGGCGCCGGCTCTGCATCCCCCCCGAGCCAGCCCCCGAGCCTGCCCCTTCCGCATCGCCGCGCGTCCCGAGGCCAGGGATGCGACCGGGGACCTGGGCAGGTCCCCCGCTCCAGGTCCCGCAGCGACCCTCTGCACCGAAACTCTCGAGCGTGCGCTCCACACCGGCGCCCGCAGTTCCTCCAGCACCACCACCACTACCCGCTACCACACACACACACACACCCCAGAATGAGAAGTGCACCTGGAAAGTCCAGACCACGCCCCCCAAAATCTTCACCCTAAACTCCAGACGGCCCAGCTTCGCCAAGTTCTCGCCCACCTCTGGAAAGGACTGAGAGTTCCAGAGGCTGGGTCCCAGGCGGCCCACGGTGGAGCGAGTTCCCGAGAGCATCGCGCCTTTGCGCTCGTCTTGGCTGAACCACGTTCCCCGAACAGGCGAGAAAACCTGCTGAGGGTGCCTGCCTGTGGTCTCGGGCCGCTTACTGGAACCAAGGACGGGGCGGGCGGCCGGCCGGGCAGCCCTGCGTTCTAAACCCATCGGCAGTCGTTGGGAGTTTGGAAGGCTTCCCGGCCTGACGCCTCCACTGTCCCCTCGGTGTCACGAAGCCCCGTGGACACCCACTCAGTCCGTCATGGCTAGGCCCCACCCCCATCATCGGTCCCGGCCCAGGTGGCTTAGTTGTTTCCCACCCGAGCACCTTCCCTCTGGCCCCGCGGCCAAGGCGAGCCGGACATCACCTGGCGGGGGGCCTGGCGCCACGTCAGAACTTGGAAGGCCCTGGTCGGACTTAGAGGACTTTCCTTGGGAGTAGCTTGGGGCTTATTTCAAAGTAAGTCTACTGTTAACTCCACACGCGCACCCCAGCGTCTCTCTCTCTCTCTTCTCTCTCTTCTTTCTCTGACACACACTGTAGGACTGTCCGCTATCGAAAGGGACAACAAACCAGACAGGCGCAAATTCACCTGCTGCCCACCCGATTACCAAGTCCCAAGCCCACACAAAACAGAACGCATCCTGGACGCCGGCCGGTGGCCAGCAGAGCGCCCGCAAGGCTCGGCACTGGCGGCGGGTTGGCCTCCTAGCCCACACCCTGACTCTTGGCCGTGACCTGTTGGTTTCTGCCAGCCAAGTACCACCCGAGTCCCACCCGAAGCAGTGCCGGACCGCCTGGCACGCGGCGTGCCAAGCCCGTTCTCCCTGCCAAGTGGCTCACCTCTGCTCCCAGAGCCTGCCTTGGCCCCCGGCGCCCAGGAGCTAGCGCGGGGCGGTGGTAGGTCAGGGCGGTACTTCCGCGGTTCACCTCCAGGAGCCGACAGAAGGTGCCTGCGGCGTCGTTCGTCCAGCCCCGGGGCTGATTTAAATAACTAATAAGCTCAGAGAAATTTTATGAGGGGAACTTTTCCTTTTAGTATCAATAAAGCCTAGTAATTGGGTTTGTTAGTTACCTAAGCTCCTAAGCTCCTGTTTCTCCCTTTCTCTCTCTCCCTCCCCAACCCCCCTTCCATTTTCACAAATCGACGTCTGTCTGCCTTTCTGTGGGGTGCGCGAGTGTGAATGTGTGAAAGTTGTTTCAAAAGTCCTTGCCTGGAGAACAATCATCATTGTGTCGCTGGGAGAAGAGTTTTGAAAGGTGAACTGTTGTTGTTTCAGAAGAAAGAAACACATTGACAGTAACTCAAGCTTCACAGAACAAGTGTAATATTTGAGGGATGGGGGGGATTCCTAAAGATTTTCTTTTGGGATGGGACAGAAATCCGTGGTGTTTCCTTAATAGTTCGCATTTTAATTAACATTCACTGCGTTCTGACTTCAGCTCACGGATTGCGGTGAGATTTTGTTGTTTTCCGTAAGGACTTTCATGCTGAACGGTACGTGCTAAGTTTTTGTTTTGATTGTCCAATTTTTGGAAAAATTTGTCCTTGATCACAAAGAATACTTTTCCCACCTGAGAGCCATGGTTCAATTTAAAAAGATAAAAGGACTTTCATTAAAACAACAGCAGGCAGCCCAGTCGTTCAGGTCCATGGAATTCGTAGTACCTAAAGAATTTCTCTGAGAACGAAAAGTAAGTGTCTCTCTCTCCCATTACAGCAATGTCTATCCATGTATCTGTGTTTTTTCTGCATGGAAGTGAGAACCCTAGTTAAAAGGACTTGTTAGGAAAAACAATGTATTGAAACATACCTGGGCTTAAATGTGTCACAAAATGCAATATTTTAAACTATTGCAAGTAGCTTCTGCGAATGTCAGCCTAACGAAATAAAGAGTTCTTGGCATCAGATTGCTGTTGAGATCAGAGAATGACTAGTTAATGGGAAGGTAACTGGAATTCAAAGTGGCAAACCCCCTTCAAAGGCACCCCTGCGGTCAGGGACACTCGCATCTCCCACAGAGACAAGCTATGAAAAACTTGTCTTTTCCAGTTTTAGCCAAGGAAATGTTTTGGCTTTAGGTGTCCCCTAGTTGATCTGGTTTAGGCAAGTAGATCCAAAACCAGCTGAAGTTTGCCTCTACAAGGTGAACTGTGCAGCCAGCCCCACAATAGTTCAGAAACAGACCTACCCACTTCGCACATGCCAAGAGGAAAAAGACCTAGTGCCCGCCCTTTCCAGCACTGCCACCCTCTAATCTCTCCTGCCCTGGGGCAGAGGACCCCAAAGTGACCCTTCCTCCTTCTTAACAGCATCCCCCACCCTCGTTGGTGCTTGGCAGTAGAGACACTGGATCTGGGATGTGTGTGTGTGTGTGTGTGTGTGTGTGTGTGTGTGTGTCTACACAGCTACTGCTTTCCCAGATAACTTTTCTTTGCTTCAGCTCCCAGTTGGAATGCTGTGATGACCACTTGCCCCAACTGTTGTCTTCTTCTGGCTCCTAGCAAGGAGTTGCAGTACAAGTATGCAGGGAAAGCATGACAGCCACTCCTTTATGCTGTGAGCTGGCAGTGTCCAGGGAGAACTCCTGGGAACGGTGCTCAGAGCCCCCAGGACGTAGCAGGAAAGATGGGAAAGAAAATGCAGGGTCAGGTATGGTGACAGAACCTCCACTAGTGGCACCTTGGACTCTCACGGACAACCTGGGGTCACCCCAGCTCCCTGCCTGCCCAGTGCAGGTTCCATCACCCCTGATACTGCCACGACTCATTCCCTCCCTGTTATCCTGTTTCCTAGTTTCAGTTCATCTGTTTTCTCAAGTCACCGCAGCCACATGTGCTTCTGGTCTCTTTTCTGCCTTTGCTTCATATGCACTATTTTTTTTTCTTTTAAACAGTATCCCCCCCAAGCCTAGCTTCTGCCAGACCCCATGCCACCATCTCTCTAAGCCCTGTACGCAGAGCAAGAAGTGATTTGTCAGTTTACAGCAGGTTTAATTAAGATAGTTATGTGCCGTAAACTCCTTGGGCCACAGTCAATGCACTTTGATTTGAAAAGTCAAATCAAATCACATCGTACACGTGGGGACTCCCGCTGGCTGCCTGGACTGAAGATACAGGCTGTTGACCCTCTCCTCTGGGCTCACGGGTCCTGCGGTTAGTTTCTTGCTGGACTGGCAGGCCCACAAGCCCCCAGAGACCCCACAGCAGGTTTTCCGGCCCCACGGAGGTCTTCCTGGTCAGGGAAAGAGGGAATGAAGGGCAGTACGTCCCAGAGCGCTCTGGGAGAAGGCTGTCTAAGGAGCCCAGCGCTGGACTCTGCAGATCCTCCACCCTGCCTGTGAGAGCGCTCCCTGACCTAAGGCCTTTGTCTCTCTTCTCCTAACCCTGAAGTTTTGGCGAAGGGAAGGAGAGGCGGGGCAGGGTGGGGTGGCAGGAAAAGTCTCCTTTTCCCAAGTTGTACATCCAGCAGTCTTCCCACTAGCTAAGGCGGCTTTAAAAAAAAAAAAAAAAAAAAGTCATCCTTAAAGCCCTCAGACAACCGGAATACAAAACTTGATTTTCAGAGATGTGCTGACTTGGAGGAATCAGCGCAAGAAGCCAAGAGCTGAGGGAGGAGGAGAGGTCTTTGCGGGGGCGGAAGGGGGGAGGTTAGCCCCTGCGTGCGCTCCCGCGTTTTCCTCTCCCCGCAGCCCTGCTGCGCCGCTCACAAGCTTCCAGCTCTCTTCCGCTTCTCTTTCCCCTGATCCGCAGAAGGACCCCCCCCGCCCGGACTGTCTTCCGCCCTGGGAAAGGAAAGGCGGTCGGGGTCAAGGTCTTCGAGAGTCTCGCCTCCTCCGCGAACCGCTATAATCTTGGTGGAGGTCCCCCTGCCAGCCCTGAGATTTCGCCTCCAGGAATGCGCACACTGCACCAACTTGGTGGTATCCTCCAAAAGCGACCCTGTAGCTTTCCAGAAGACCCGAGAGCCCACAACAGGCATCGCTCTCTCCTCTCCCCGCCCTCCGCCCCCTTTGAAGGACTCCGGGCCTTAAGAAGGTTCTGAACGCGCCTGCAGGGTCGAAGGTGGGGCGGTCGGCAGAGAAGTTGTCCAGGGGAATTTTCAGCGAGGTGTACAGGGGCGACTCCAGCCCCGGGGACACCCGACGGCCTCTCGCAGTCAGGATCCAGGGACTGGGGGCGGGTGGGTCAAGTATTTCCTTTTAATTCAGTATATAAGAGCTCGTTTTAATTCCTCTCGGGAACCAACCAAAGGTGTAGCTGTGGGTCCCGAAGGGGTCTGTGACCCGTAGTGGGGCCCGTCCAGTGTAGGCTGTGAGAGGCAGACCCGGCAGGGCCTCTGCTTTGGGCCGCAGCGTCTAACCGAGGCCCCGCGCGCGCCCCCCGCTCCACCTTGGGGCGGGGATGGGGTTGGGCTGGTGCAGGCTCCACGCCCGCAGCGCCTCTCGTAGCCCCGCTCCGGAGGACTCCAAAGAATCTAGGAATCGGCTGCTCGGGGTCGCGGAGCTGCCGCCTTTAGTTCACGGAGCTGCGGTCAGCTGCGTCAGACTGCACTCCACCCCCACCCCATCCCCGGGGGGCCCACCTCTGGGCTGGCGTGAGGTGGCCCGCGCGAGCCCCGCCAGCAGCCCCCCGCCCCTCAGGCCGAGCTCCGGCCCTGGCCATCTCTGCACTTTGTCATCACGCCCGGGTATTTGACATTCGCAATTATCTGCAAATACCCTGATCGGTTTGTATATGAAACACTTTTTTTCCTGCCTTAAGGTTGGAATCTGGTAAGTTTCAGACAAGTGGGGGGGCGGGGGAAGTGACCCAGGGGATCGCGGGGGACCGGGCCAGTGAACCCGATTCGGCGAGGTGCTTGTCGAGAGTGGACAGGGCTGTGCGCCGCCGCCTGTTCCCCCAGCCCCGCTCCTAGCAAAGGCCCAACAGGAGGCGAGAACGGGCCCAGGCCTGAATCTCAGGTCCCTCCCGGAGAGGAACACCCCCTAATACCGGAGAGGGGAGGCTGAGGGCGGGAAGAGACACCATCACAGGCGATGCCCCAGGTTAAAGGTCTCGGTAACCCGAGGGGGCGCTGCCCGGCTGGGTGGCAACTTGGAGAGCGCCTCCAGCCTTAACCCCGCCAGGACTGTACCTGCTCCGAGAGTCGTTCTCGGCAGCTCCAGGCTCCCAGCTCTTTTCCCTACCCACCCCTTCCCCTCCGCCCATCCCCACGTTGGAGGGAAGTAAGCCTGGGCCTCCCTCAAAAGCAGCGGATGCCCCTTTGACCCGACCCCCTTTCTGCGATTCATAAATGTCATAGTTGCCTACCACACCCATGAGGCAGTTCGGGGGCCGCCTACCCAAGGCACACACCTCCAGCAAAAGGGAAAGGCAGAACAGACACGGGGACCCGGGACTGGGAGAGAAAGGAGAGAGATCTCTGGCTTGAGTCCTGGCTTTAAGAGCCTGGTCCTGGCCCCTGACAGAGCCGGCTCCCTCCATCCCACCGCAGGTCACCTGATGGAGGCAGCTGACTAGGTCACTCCAGGCGCGCACTGCCTGGATCCCCGGCCTGCCTAAGTCCACAAACCCTTGCCCCCGGGCTACAATAGCATCAGCAACTTTCCCTAGGCAACACTTGAGCGAAACCCCTTTCCCCATGCCCTTAGCCTGCAGCTCTGCCCCAGGGCCGAGCTCCTAAGCCTTTCACACCTGTGACTACGCTTCCGGGAAAGTGGACAAGGCGGGGTTAGAAAAAGGTGTGTAGGGGAGGAGGAGAAGGGTGTGCCGCACCTCCAAGGAAAATGTGGGAGGGTGACTAAGAAAGCCTAACATCCCAGCCGCCAAACCTTGGCTTTTTCGAAAAAGGTGGACAGAGGAGGCAAGCGGGTTGCTGATGGAATTTCTCCTTCCTCTTCCCCCACTGGCGCTCCGAGACTCGGTCCTCCACGCGGGCTGGGAACCCAGTGCGCCCGGAAGACAACGGCTCTCCGCGCCTGGGCTCGGCCCAAGCTGGTCGGACAGCCAGTGTGGGCGGCTCGACAGAGTCTTCCCTGCCTCCCTGACGCCCTTGACCCCTTGACAGTCCCTTACAAGAAAAGTGGCTGAGGCGACTTCTCAACTCCCAGGTCGCCTTGCCTGAGGATCCCCGCTCAGAGGTGCCTGCCTGTCATCCCCCAGGGAGCCCAGGGCGCACTCTGAGCCACCTGTGCCAGTGGCTGTGCCTGCAGCCACTTTGGCGTGCAGGGCAAATGGGCCGCCTAGGCCCCAGGCTGCGCTTAGGCTGGCTAGTTCAACTTGGGTCATTACCCGGGGGTGGGGGGAGTGGGGTGGGAAGCGGGCTGGGGTCGAGCGGGTGACGTCTACTGCCCTGAACCTGCGGGGGGGGGGCGGGAAGTCGCCTGGCAAGTCATACGGTCCTGCTGTATTTCCGATCTCCGCTTCCCTGTCTCTTTGCTCAGTGTGTGACTGACTGCTCTATTCCCACTGCCTATTCCACAGAAAAAGCCCCGAGGACAGGATTAACCTCGGCTTGTGGGCTTTGCAGTTGACAGCTCCTCAGGCCTCTGCGCCGACCTCACGCTCATGACCGACCCTACAGGTGCCCTGGCCGGCCGCTCTCCCTGCGCCAGCCCCGCGGGGGTCCTGGCCCAGAGGCGCGCGGGGCGCCCACCGCACCCTGGCCCGCACGTGCTCACTGCAGCAGCAGGAGCGGACACAGGCCCCTCCGGCTCGGAAACCCAATCGCTCCCTGGCACCTCTCACCCCTAACGGCTGGGCCCCCAAGACGCGGGAGGCGAGCCCTGACAGCGACGGCCAGGGCCCGGGAGTATCCGCTGCTCACCTCAGTCCTTGACTTTGAAGGCCTCGATTAAGTCCCTGCCGGCTGCACTCGGCGAGCTGGGCTCTCTCCGGGGCTCCGGGACTCGGGGTGGGTCTGTGGCTTAGACAAGGCGAGCGCAGCTCCCAGGCAGGGGACAGGGCCGCAGTGTAACTGGGCTGGGGGCGCTGGGTTCCCCTCTCCAGGGACCGGTCGTGACTTTGTCGGTAACTTCAGACGCGCCTCTGAACGCGGGGAGAGTGTGCGGGGACACCTCCCTGCACCCATTTCCCCTCCCCTCCCCCTCCGGGCTTCTACTCCGGTCCCGACTCTCCCCCCCCACCCCACCCCGGCAGCCCCGCCCGTCGGAGACGCGCAGCGGGGCACTCGGTTTACAGAACGCCCTTTCTGATGTTTATTTGAAGCTAATTGCGTGTGCTGGAAAAACGCTCGGTGCCGGGGACCCAGTGCTTCCGCCGGCGCGGGCCGACCCTGACGACGGCAGCGCGCCGATCCCACCCGCGAAGCCGCCAGGGAGGGACACGGCCAGCGGCGCCGCCCCCTGGTGGGACCCCGAGACCGGGGGAGCCCCCGCGGGGCGCGGGTCCAGACCTCGGGTCGGCCCGACTGGTGGGCGCCCACTCCCAACGCCGAGCACGGGAGGCCTATACACCTGCCCCCCCACCCTCCCGTGACCTGCCCTCCAGACACGGCGAACCGCGAAGGGAACAGAGCGCTCCTGCGCCTCTGAATCCCCGATTGTTGGCAGAGCAAAAGATGGGAGAGAACCAGGTACATTCTTGGGGTTCGAAGACAAGCTGAGAGAGCTTTAGAGATCACCTATTCCGTGTATAAACAGACCCTCAAACACACGAGATTGTGTGTCAGCAAACACATGCGCCTCCGAACTGGCTTCAGTTCTACAAATTCTGATCTCTGATTTACACCTCCAGGCTCTCTCAGCCCCTGTAAAAGTGTATTTTTTCCCCCACGGGTTTAGGCGGTCCCAGCACAAAAATAGCTCAGATAAGACCGGCTAAAGTTGCCTTCCTCAGAGCCAGCCATAGATTTGTCCGACCTAAGTAACACTTCAGAAGCTTTCCGCTTAAGGTACCGCCAGCCTTGAAGAACACTGCCAGTCCAGGGGAAGGCAGGTGGGGGCACCTGGAACCCACTGATGGCTGCCCTCCGCCCTGTGAGCGGCTCTGCACCTGAGTGGCGGAGTCCGCTGCTCCTTGCACAAGCTGTTCTTCCAAGCACATCCATCCAAACCAAAAGAACCCCGAACTCTCCGGGGCTCTGCCAGCGATGAGCCATCCAAGCCTCTGCAGAAGCAAAGGATTTCGGACTTGGAATGAAACAGAAAAACCACCTAGTGGGTTGTCCGTGCGTGGGGAGGAACGAAGAACGACGCTGCAGGTCAGAAAGCAGCCCAACGCTGAGCTGGTGGCTCCAGACCAGCCGTTTTGTCTACAGGGCACTAACCATCCCCCTTGTGATTACTGGGTTCTAAGTATTCCTTCAATACCATAACAATAAAGAAGGAAGGTCTTTATGTAAGTCAAAGAGTCTTATATTTGGTTCAAAGGGAGTCTGCTTTTTAGAAATGAAGTTACATTTAACATTGTAGTATTATTTTATCTCAATTTAAGAGTATTGGGTGTATGGAAATATGATTGTGTAAGTGAACAAAATAGAACAGAAAAAGGTGGGACTGTTATAGAGACATTTTCCCACATTGCATCGTTTCTCTCTCTCAAAAAAAATCAGACCTTGCAAGTGTTTAAGTGGCTATGAATTTTTAAGTGTTGAATTCTGATGCTATTTTTCTATTCTTTTGCTTTTCTTTTTGATGTCCTGAAAGGATAAAAAAGAATTAATATTTGCATTTCTAAAATCAGATTTGAAAGAAATAAAATATAGTTTTCAAAAAGTTGATTTAACAACGTTTTTTGAATGAAATAATATAGGGCAAGCCCAGAAAATACTACAGACTGGGTTATAAAAAGCCCTGGTTTAGAAGTATTTTGTCATTCTCTCCCTATAATTAGCTAACCTCTTTTTGTTTTTTAATAAGGTCGACACTAAAATTATTATTCACAAGGCCCTTTTACTGTTTTTTTGTATTCTTATTTACAAGAACAAAGATACATTATCAAATGGAAATGTCTTGGTCTTTTTTTGAAACAATCTTTAGCAAATGGTGCTGTGATGTCATTGAAATGGGTATTGGACTAGGTACGTATTGATTTATTGATTTCCCTTCTTCAAAGTCCTTTGGGAATGGAGAAGAAGGGAAGCATAGGTTGGCTGAGATGTGCAATACTTATTCTATCACACACACACAAAAATTACATTTCACTGATCAAATTGACAAACCTGAAGTACTGCTTCCTGCAGTTCATAATGAACTGACATTAGTCCACTCTGCCGACTCACCTACCTACCTTCCCCCTACCCTGTCCTTCTCATCCCCTCAATTGCACCCTTTGCTTTTACAGTCAGAAAGCACTAAGTTTCCAGGTAGCATCCACTCCTAGAAAAAAAAAAGCGGGGGGGGAATGGAGTCTCACTGTAAAGGAAACAGAATACCCACAGTGGCGCCCACCCCATAAACTCTGTTCTTGGATTCCACAAGCTGGACAGTCGTCCTTAAGCTTGGTGCCCTCTGCAGCTCTCTCAACAGACGCCCCAGTCTCCCTGAGTTTCCTGTGGCCTAGCAGGAGTCAAGGCTGCTCCGACCACCGTCTTGGGCTTTTCAGGTGAGTGTTTCAAAGCAGGGCTCAGGAGCCTCAATTGCTGAACTGGTTTTGGAGGAGAAAGACTTTTTAATCCATGTCCTGTCAAAGATGCCAGCTCAAACACCTGGTGGGATTCCACACTGAACATCTGCCTAGGAATTACCACACACAACAGTTTCCACCGCAAAGCTGAACATTAGGGAATGAAAACAAACTTCAGACTTCCTCTGTCTTGGATCTCGGTATGGGTGAGCTGCGTTGAATAGCAGAGGTTTACCGTGGTTCCTTCTAAACACAATTGCATGTTACCTACTTGTTCTTTCCCCCACCCTGTGTTCGCCCTCTAGTTGAGGAGGAATCGAATACTTCTGCCTTCCCAACTTTCTACTCATTTATCTCAGTCCTCTAGCTTTAGCACCGTCTTCCGGGTAATCCCCGTTCAGCAAGGCCCCTTGACTACTGTGTGACTTTTGTGTGCTGGAGACCTCCTCCTCTCCCCAAGTCTCCACCCCAGAGGGGGCTGCGCAGTCCTAGCAAGCCCTGCCTTTGTGTCCAGAGGACCCCCTTCCTGCGGCTAAACTCCAGGCATTCTCTCGGTAGCTGAAAGCAAATGGGTGATGTCCAGAATGGAGGATCTGGGACATTGCCTCCACGTCTCTGCCCTGAAGGAAGACTGGAGGCGAGGAAGGTGTTGTGTCTGAAAGTGAGAATGAGGGGGAAAAGCTCTTTTAAAATGTTTGCCCGGAGCCAGTGCAGGAGGAAATGGCTTTTTCAAAGAATACAATTATTTAGACAGTACTACCAATCTACCTGCACTGAGTATTAAAAAGTCTTAAAGCTTCTGTAAATGCTGGAAGAAACAAAGCATCACGCTTCTAGATTTTAACCCTACAGTGTTTATCAGTTCCGTCTTTGCCACATAAGAACTGTATAACTCTGAGGAGGTCAATTGAGCCTCTCTGAGTTTCATTTGCCTCATCTCTCACATAGGCATAAGACATAAAATTATAAGGATTAAGTAAAATGCCACCTGTATGTTATTTAGAACAGTCCCTGAATCATGGGTTTTTTTTTTTAAAAAGAATTATTCACAATATTACTATGGTGCAGGAATTGCTGGTCCAAATGGACTTTCTAAAATTCATATCACAATTTACTGAACTTGATCAAAGAGATGAAGGGTGGCTCACATTATTCTTTCAGGCAAAATGATTCAAACCACCCCACTGCTTCCTCAACAATGAACTTTCTCTGGGATGTTATCTAGCATTTTCAAGCATTTCCCCCCCTCCCCTCTCTTTTTCAGCCTTTCTTAGAAGCTGCTCAATGGGATGCAGTGGGGCCCCAGATTGCTAGGACTACATGCTGGGAGGTCACTGCCAATGCTTCTGCTGAAGGCTGTGCTCAGCTGTATGCACCTTTCCACTGTGCTGTCCCCTCGGAGAGGCAATTGCGGTGCAGAGCAGAGAACAGAGACCTAGGCTGTGTCCTCCCGGGATTCCTGCTACAGGGATGCATGGTGTCATTCTTAAATGGGTGGCAGGCCTCCAGGCGTATCCTGAGATGCAGTAGGTATTATTTTCAATATTATTAAGTTTGCTATTGACAAAGAAAGAAAATATTTTCATTCCTGCTCTGATACAATAATCTGCATTTGTGTAAGAACATGGTTCCACCTGGCTGGGTTGGACAATATTGCCTGCCTAGTTTCTAAATTCCCATGCTGATCTTCCTGTCTGCTTTTGCTCAGGCTCTATTTGTCTGGCTACAGAGAGAACACCAACAGTCCCAGGAAGGGGGGCAGGAAAAAGCAGAGACAAACAGGAGTAGTGATGTCAAACCGTTCTCTTCACTTACCTACAGGACCAAATGGGAAACCCAGGGGCTGTGCAGGAAGCCTCCAAAGAGCAGCCATCCCAGCCTTTAGAAAAAGCAGACCAGATTGTAGGAGTTTCAGCCAGAGACCCACTTCCTCCCCGTGTGGCTTTGTGTGTCTTTTCTGAGGATTTCTCAAAGTCCACACACTAAGCCAAGTCAGCTGTCGGCAGGCTCTTTATACACCTGGCCTAAGGTTGCCTTTGATTTGGGAGATAGGTAGATTATTAAAATGCAAAGAGTTGTGAGACCCCGGAAGAGAAGTCAAAAGGCAAACACCCAGGATGGCTGCTCAGCCTGGTTTTCTCTTTGATTCTATGTTTTGTCCTTTGTAAGCTGTGCTTAGATACTTCTGTCAGTTTGAAACATTCAGACAATAAAATCGCAGTGACCTTGCAGACTGCATTCCCTCCCACAAACCAAACATAAATTGATTGCTCTTTGCCAATCAATACTCATCGGCAGCTTGAGAGGGCTTGGAACCTTAGTGCCAAGATGAAAATCCTCAGGCTCTTGGGGCGATGGAGTTGCCACAAATGAACATGGAACTGTAGAGTTCAGGTAGCAACTCTCTTTTCCCCTCCCCTCCTGCAACGCAGCCACTTGGTTTTATTGCTTCTGTGGGTATTTTTAGTTCGGAGAAGCAAGGAGTGGAAGAGGATGGCTCTGGATAGCAGCTGAATTTATTGGAAAGTTCAGGCTTCTATTGACATCAGGGACTTCAAAACAGGGAGCACAGATTCAATTCAGTCCAAAAGAGATGCTGAAAATAAAGCCAATGATCATTGGTTTTATTGCTTTCTATTTTGAGGAATAATGAAAACAACTACAACCATAAATGTTACTGTGTACTCTGTGTGTATTGCCTCACTTATTCATCCCAAAAA
Source organism: Ochotona princeps (assembly GCF_030435755.1). Taxonomy (NCBI): domain Eukaryota; kingdom Metazoa; phylum Chordata; class Mammalia; order Lagomorpha; family Ochotonidae; genus Ochotona; species Ochotona princeps. The sequence goes on from NC_080836.1 coordinate 74,693,929, forward strand.
TCCTCTGAGTAAGGTACTATTATCATTCACATTTTACACTCAAAAGTGAGTTCAAGGTTAACTGTTAAGCTTGGCACTTACCTTGCAGCTTGTAATGCCTTCATCCCACAGCAGAGTGTCTGGTTTGCACCCTGCCTGCTCTGAGTCTAGTCCGGTTTCCATCTATTGTGCACCCTCCTAGGCAGTGAGTGATGTCCCCAGTGCTTGGGTCCCTGCCATCCCGACTTCTGGCGTCAGCCTGGTCCAGCCATGGCTACTGTAGCCATTTGGGGAGGAAAGTTCTCTTGGTGTCTATCTCTGTGTCTCTGCCTTTCAAATACAATGAAAATAAACATTTTAAAAGCAAATTCAGAGAAGTCATGCTGCTAATTACAGGTGGAGCTATTCAGACTTTCCTTTTAGTGAGTTCCATCATTAGCTTAACAGTGAGAAATGAGAGATGAGTTTTTCTGAAAATAACCTTGTTTGAAAGCACCATTTAGCAAGCATTTTAAGATGCTTTTGAGCAGCGGCTCTGGAAATAAAAACAACATTGCATCCACTCAAAGCCTACAATCTACAATCTAACATCAGCCATTGATAGGATCACATCCTGTACCTGCACATGATGGACAAAATGCATGATTAAGAAAACAGTAGCTTTATTTTATTTTAAAAATGTATTTATTCACTTATTTATTTATATTGAAGGCAAGTCAGCAGAGACACAGAGAGAGGATTTCCATTTCCTGGTTCACTTCTCAAATGACTACAATAGCTAGGGCTGGCCTAGTCTGAATCCAACAGCTAGGATTGCCATGGGGTGTTCCTCCATATGGATGGCAGGAACCCAAGTACTTGTCCATCATCTGATGCCTTCCCTGGCACATTAGCAAGAAGCTGGATCAGAAGCAGAGTAGCAGGGACTCATGCAAGTGTTGATAAATGGACCCAGCTGTAATACAGGATGTCAGCGTCACAAGCCACAGCTCAGCCAGCTGTACCCTAACACCATCCCCCAAAATGGGTATCCACAAGAGGCAGGGGATGGGGCAGGGAGGAGGAATCTAGCATAGACTAGAAGGTTCAGAGTAGCCAGAAAGAGTCCAGGGAGAGTGGCCTGTAGGCTAATCAGAGCAAAGATTTTGTTTTTCCAAGGCCACACAGGTAGCTTGTGGCCAACACTTCAGTTCCCACATTAGCTTTCAATACCTTTGTATTCATGATCACCATCCCTATAAAATCCTCCTGCAATTATATGTAGAAAGGAGGCTGACATATATCAGATCATTCCACTAAGATATGAAGTTTTCAAAACATTATCAATGGATCACCTGTGATGTGCTTGGAACTCTGACAGATGGCATGAGAAAAGCCAGGAATTCACAAAATTTCACCCTTTTCCTGAAAGAACTTGGGAGTCATTCAGGAGATGAGATTCCCTCCAGGTTTTCAAAAACAATTGGCAACAACTGAAAGGACATCACCAAATTTCCAAGAGATACGACACTGACATAATTGTTATTGAAATGACAGAGATGCTTAAGAATTAAAACAGTCCTATGAAATTGTCACATAATGCAAAATAATTAATAATAAAAAAAAAAGAATTAAAACAGTCGGGCCCGGCGGCGTGGCCTAGCGGCTGAAGTCCTCGCCTTGAAAGCCCCGGGATCCCATATGGGCGCTGGTTCTAATCCCGGCAGCCCTGCTCTTCATCCAGCTCCCTGCTTGTGGCCTGGGAAAGCAGTTGAGGACGGCCCAATGCATTGGGACACTGCACCCGTGTGGGAGACCTAGAGGAGGTTCCAGGTTCCCGGCATCGGATTGGCGCGCACCGGCCCGTTGCGGCTCACTTGGGGAGTGAAACATCGAATGGAAGATCTTCCTCTCTGTCTTTCCTCCTCTCTGTATATATCCGGCTTTCCAATAATAATAAAATGTTTTAAAAAAAAATTAAAACAGTCCAGGGAGGTAAAATTGTAGCTGTCTCTGGAATGATGACTAAGTTTTAAGTAGGCTGTGAGGATGAGGTTGGATAAGAGCAGAAGCTGAGTGATATGGGCAAGCTGGCTGGATTTTCCCCTCACAGCCCACACTGCAGAACTGAGGAAGAGCCCATTGAATAGATGGGAAAGATTATTTATAGAGGCCTTGAACCAGGCTCACAAACGCATAGACTTGGTGACACAGAAACTTGAGCCACCACAGCTTGCAGTTGCAGAACTTTGTCTTTTAAAAATTCATTTGTTTATTTGAAGGAAGAATGGGAGGGAGGGAATAAGGGAGGGAGAAGAATGGAGAGAGAGAGAGAGAGATTGATTTCCTATCCACTGGTTCACTTCTTAAACGGCTGCATTGGCAAGAGCTGGCTTATGTTGAAGCAGCAGCTGGAATTACATCTGGGTTTGCCATGTTTGGCAGGAACTTAAGCACTTGGCCATTGTGGTTTTTATTTGTATTTTCCTTATTATTGTATTAACTATCTGCTAACGTACCTGCAAAGGTACATTAGATTAGAAGTGCAACAGCTGGTCAGCTCCCTAGCAATAAGGGAAATACAAATAAAAACCACATTGAGATTTCGCTTAAGTTCAGTGAGAACTGCCTACATACAGAAATCTACTAATAACACCTACTGGCGTGAATGTGAGGAAAAAAGTCCCCTGCTCTATTGCTGGTGGGATTGTAGACTTGTGCAGTCATTATGGAAGTCAGTATGAAGGGTGCTCAGGCAACTGAAAATGCATCTACAATATGACCCAGCAATCCTACTCCTGGGAATATATCCAAAAGAAGTGATACTTACCTATGAGAAAGCAACCTGCATTCCTATATTAATTTTGGCACAACTTTCAATAGCAGAAACAGAGAATCAACCTAGATATCCATAGAAAGAGTGCTGGACAAAGAAGCTGTGGTACATCTAATGTACGGAATACTACTCAGCCAATAAAAAGAATGAAATGCTACCATTTGCAGAAAGTGGTCCCAACTGAAGGCTAAAGCTCAGTTAAATAAGCCGATCCAAAAAAGACATATGTTCTCTCTGATATCAGATAACTTTCATCTAAAACACAAAATGAGAAGATACAAAGGTAAGCAAATATATGTATTTGTAATCTCATAAACAAATGCTGTAATGGAGACCAGAGTATCAAGAATCAAAGAACTGAGGTAAGTATGTCTCCACACCCAAATAAAAGCAGACCCCCAATAAAATGGGTACATATTCCTTAAAAACAAAACATAAAACTCGACCATTGCTTATACCTGCAACATCATAACACATGTAAAAGAGCAGAATGTTAGTCAAGATTACCGCTGAGGGCCTGGCATGATAGCCTAGTGGCTAAATTCTTACCTTGCAGGTGCCCAGATCCCATGTGGGTGCCAGATCATGTCCTGGCTGCTCCACTTCCCTTCCAGCTCCCCGCTTGTGGTCTGGGAGGGTGGTGAAGGATTGCCCACGGCTTTGGAACCCTGCACCTGCATGGGAGACCCAGAAGAGGTACCTGGCTTCTGGCTTTGGATTGGCTCAGCTCTGGCCCTTGTGGCCACTTAGGGGAGTGAATCATTGGATGGAAGATCTTTCTCTCTGTCTCCTTCTCTCTGTGTATCTGCCTTTCCAATAAAAATAAATAAATCTTTTTTTTTTAAAGACTACAGCTGAAGGACTATTTTATTCTAAAACACAAGGGACAATGGGGAGGGGAGAAGGGAGAGGGAAAAAAGTGAGGGAAAAGGGGGAAAGCCCTATACCTACAAAGTTATACAATGGAAAATAAGGATAAAATAAAATAATAAAATAAAATTAAAAAGTGGAGCAACCAAGACTCAAAGCGATCTCATATAGGGTGTGGTATCCCAGGTGCACAATCCGCTGCACCACGACACTGGCCTCTTTCCCTAACTTTGTGGGGCATGAAAACCGACTTCTTCATTTCCTTGTCACAGTTCACAATGAGAAAAAGTGGAGGAAGTATGACAGCAACAGGCAGGATGATTTTGAAGCACAAAAGCCCAGGCAGTGAGATGACAAGCTTGTCACAGCATGCAGAGGGCCAAGGCCAGAGCAGTGGCAGCAGGCTGTGGGGGAGAGCCTGGCCCTGAGACACCTGCTGGAGGAAGTGCTGACCACCAATGGCACCATGTCCTTCAGGGGTCTCCGCTTTCTGCGCTCAGTCATGGGAGTCCTTGCCTGGATTTCCCATCCTAATCATTTTCTTGAAGAGCCTGAACTATTTATTGTATCAGAAACTGGCCTAATCTTTTTTAGGTATCCCCAAAGACCAACGCAAGAGTAATAAAAGTATAAAAATTTGCTTTATGATAGGACCCTGAAAATGCAGTTTTTCAGGGTGAAGGATTCAGACTTGCAATAAGCCCTGGAGCGGTTCTGTAATCTGAGAGGGTGCAGGGGTTGCCCTGGGGTCATCCGCTGCTGCTTTTCTCAGGTGAGCAGAGAGCTGCATCAGAAATGGAGCAGCTGGGATCAGACTGGTGCCTATATGGAACACTAGTGCCACAGGCAGTGGTTTGAGCTGCTTTGCGTAATACCAGCCCCTCCCAGCAATTTTTTTTTTTAAGATTTATTTATTTTTACTGGAAAGGCAGATCTACAGAGAGGAGAGACAGATAGAAAGATCTTCCATTCACTGGTTCACTCCCCTAAGTGACCACAAGGGCCAGAGTTGAGCCAATCCAAAGTTAGCAACCAAGAGTCAGGAGCTTCTTCTGGGTCTCCCATGCAGGTACAGGGTCCCAAAACCGTGGGCAATCCTGCACCACCCTCCCAGACCACAAGCAGGGAGCTGGAAGGGAAGTGGAGCAGCCAGGACATGAACCGGCCCCCACATGGGATCTGGGCGCCCACAAGGCGAAGATTTAGCCACTAGATTATCATGCCAGTAATTCCTTATTACTTGTTGTAAACCTAGCAACAACCTCCAAACATCTAAATTAGATTTTATTAAAGTTTTATATTATTTATTTATTTAAATGTTATGACAAAAAGAAAGGGAGAAACAGAGATTGTCCATGTTATGGTTTACTCCCTAAATGGCCATTAACAAGCAGGCTGCCAGGCCAAAACCAGGAGCCAAGAACTCTATCTGGTCTCTCATGTGAATGGCAGGCACCCAAGGACTTGGACCATTAACTTTCTTCACAGGCAAATCAGCACAAATTTGACTGGCAAGTAGCTAGGCTTAATCCAGTGCTCTGATGTGGAATGTTAACATTGCATGCAATGGCTTAACCTACTGAGCCACAAAGGCAGCCTCTTAAGTTACTTTTGAATCACAAGACTAGAACCACATTGTTTTGCTAGAAGATATTTTTTCTGGGTAATTTACTTATTTATTTTTCTTTGTGAAAAGTGGGGTGGATAGATATCCAGAAATATTAGCACTTATGTTAACAACACCTTTCATTGTTGTAACAGTAAGGAGATTATGGGCCCGGCGTGATAGCGTAGTGCTTAAAGTCCTCGCCTTGCTTGCGTGCCAGGATCCCATATGGGCACCAGTTCTAATCCCGGCGGCCCTGCTTCCCACCCAGCTCCCTGCTTGTGGCCTGGGTCAACAGTTGAGGATGGCTCAAAGCTGTGGGACCCTGCACCTGCGTGGGAGACTTGGAAGAGCTCCTGGCTCCTGGCTTCAGATTGGCTCAGCTCCAGCCATTGCGGTCACTTGGGGAGTGAAACATCAGACGGAAGATTTTTCTCTCTGTCTCTCCTCCTCTCTGTATATCCATCTTTCCAATAAAAATAAATAAATCTTTTAAAAAAGGAGATTATGATAGTCTCATGTAATCATTATTTTCATTTCTTAATTTGATCACATACATGCCTAGTGGTCACCTATATTTTCCAACTCCCCTTGCAGCTGGGTGTGCCCAGGGGACTAAGCTGGAGTTGGCTGACTGTTGTTGCCTACCTCTGTACTGTCACATGAAATGAAGCATGCTTCACCCACCCTGCCAAGGAGTCTTTCTAAAGCCCAATTAGTTTTGCACTGTTCTGTAGATAGGGAAATCATAAAATCATATTCCTTCTAAAATTATTAATTTTTAATTTACAAGCAGAGAGATACAGACATCAAGATAAGGACAGAAAGAGATTTTTCATCTGCTAGTTTATTCCTGGATTGTCCACAACAACTAAGGCTGAGCTGATGAACAAGATATTCCATCTGGGCCTCCAGAACTATGTGGCAAAGGACCAAACAAGTTGGGCCATCCTTCAGGCCACACTGCCTCCCAGAGCGCTCATCCGTAAGAAGCTGGACCCAAAAGCAGAACAGGGACTTGAATCCAGGCACTGTGCCCAGGCTTTGGGCTGTCCTCTACTGCTTTCCCGGGCCACAAGCAGGGAGCTGGATGGGAAGTGGAGCAACACTGGGACACGAACTGGTACCCATATGGGATCCTGGCACCTGCTAGGTGAGGATTTAGCCATTAAGCTATTAAGCTATTTAGCCATTAAGCCATTACGCCCCTGCCCCCTAAAAAAACAGTGTTAATCACCATGCCAGACTTTCATTCCCAAATGATATTCCTTTCTGTGATCCACACACTACTCCATAGAAAGACTAATAAATAGGGTACAGTCCAGAAATGCAGAGATGTGAGTAGGCCTGAGAGACGTCACATTGCATAAACAATGTCAAAATCTCACAAAGAAAAATTTAGCTCTAACAATAATAGCACTTGCTGAATATTTACCAAAAGCCAAAGTGCTTTATAAATACTTTGCCCTTGTTTTTCCTCTTAATGTTCACAACAACCTTTCAAGGGACACTGAAAAAAAATTTTTTTTTGTATAAATGAGGACACTGAAATCAGAAAAGTTAAATAAGTTACCCAAAGTCACACACAAAATGTCGGTTGTCAGAGCCCAGAGTTAAAGCCAAATTTGTTTCTTTCTGTAGCCTTTATGGTTGACCAGATGCTGATGATCTCTGGTTTTTGGCCCATGTCATTCCTGGCTATGTGATTTTTGACCAGTATTTTTCCATGTTGGACCTTCCTTTCCTGCTTTATTAAATGAAGGCATGGGGCAAGACCATCTTTGAGTTTCTGTGAACCACACCGCTGTGATGAGGGACTCTGGTACCAAGCTCAGCTGTGCAGGCATTTGCCGGAATCTTGGCAAATAGCTGGACCTATTTTTCTTTTTTCTAGAGATACCAGTCAGTGATCATGGTATTCTAAATACATCACAAAAGTGTAGATGGGATTAACAGGATAATTGGTGGCACTGGCTTGCATTGTCACCATTTCCCTTTAGTTTCTGGTCCACTAACCTCTTCGTTCCCTCTCATTCCCTGCTTGCTCTCAACTGTCATCCAATGGCCTGAATACAAACAAGAGTGGAAACAGAGAACTAGCTCCCATCCCTCCAATGCTTCCAGATCACACCACACACACTAGGTGAATCAAAGCCTCATGATCACCATCATCATCTTCACTCTACTGATAGGAAAATTCTTACACCTTCCCTTTCTTCCCAGTGCGTGGTCCTGTCCCACCCAGAAGTTGATTCTCACACCCTCGCTGGGCTCCCTCAGCAGTTTACAGCCCCTCTCTGCCTCTGGAGGAACAGGCTGTTTCCCCCCCCCCCCCCAAAGGCTGCCAGGGAGGTTCCCGAAGGAATTAAACAGAAGTACTGACTACAAAGCATTCCTGCTGAGTGTAAAGTAGTGCTCCAATTAGTACCCCTCCCTAGGCTCCTGAAAGACCAACTCTCCCAATCTTGACAGCCAAGCCCCATTAATTACATTCCTGATATTTAAAGGGATGGACTTACTTGGGTTCAGGAAGCTTTCGGCAGACTCTTAGGCTCTCTTTTGCTCACTTCACCTTAGTCACCCTCTGCAAAGCAGAAGTCACCCAAGATTAAAGCCAAGGTATCCAACTGGATTGTCTATGCTCCATCCCCTGATTCTGTCACTTAACAGATTTCTAAATGCTGGTCAATGGCAAGGGTTTTTTTTTGTTTGTTTGTTTGTTTCTTTGCTATAACATATGGATAAAAATCCATACATGCCTCACTTGCCTTCACAAGATGTTGTGACAATAAAAAGTGATAATTTGCTGAAAAGGACATTGAAAACTGTAAACCACTATGCAAAATCCAGTGATTCCTGCTTTGATATCAGTGTCTGTGCATCAACCCACAAGTTTAGTTTGGGAAAAAACAATTTCTAAAAGTTCTTTCACATCAAATGCATCACCTGAAACTTGTATATCAATTTGAGTCATATTGAGCTCATATCAAATGTCTGTATAGTCTACAATGTAGATTCTACTGGTAGAACCAGGATCCGAGGAGCAAGGGTCAGATCAGCTTGGCCTCTTAGCAGATGCACACTTCATCCTTATGCCACTCCCCTAGCACAGGAATCTATAGGAAGGAGGCCACCTACTACTAGGCTGGCAATGCCTGTGTGCCTGGAGGGGCTGCCAACCCAACCTGTGGAGGAGATTGGTTATTTCTCCTGCACCAAGCCCAGCACGCTTTCCTTCTCACTGTTTCTGCCTTTGCAAGCTCCTTCCTGGCTCACCATGTCCATTCGCTGGACTTCAGCGCCCTCTAGGGTGGGGTCTATTCCCCAAGCCACTGGAGCAAGGGACCAATTGAAACGTAATGTAACTTAAATAGTTCTAGCAGCCATTTTCTAGAAAGAGAAATAGACTTACGTTGAGTTGCATTTAATTATGCTTTTTCTTTAGCTCAATACAGACAAACTATTTTTGGAAGGTAATCAGTGCAAACCATTACTAAGAGATTTTATATTCCCCCCGCCCCCACTTCACTGTTTCATCCTAATTTGGACTAGCTGAATGTCAAGGGCTCAAGAGCCATATGTGGCTGCTGGCTGCCGGATTCGGCAGTGCAGCACTGCAGTGTGTCACTATCACGTCGGAGAGCTCCACTCAGGGCCATTTTGTTCGTCTATCCTCCAAGTGATAGCTCCAAGCTTCTAAAGCACTAACGAGACAGCCCGAAAGAAAGTGTCTGTAGCTCAACAGTCAAAAGAGAGACTTAGAGAAGTTCAGTCTACTTAGAGAACTTCTCTAATCCTCTCCGTAATAACCTCCAAGCTCTACATACTCATCTATCCATCTCCTTTGAAACACAGAGCTTTCTTTCTCTCTTCCTAACAATTTACATTCCGATAGTCCCTAGCTTACAATGGCTCAGCTTACAATTCTTAACTTTACAACGGCAGGAAAATGACAGGCATTCGACAGAACTAGCTCACATTTTAAATTTTGTAAAAAGTGTTTATATGTTCACTTTATTCATTTGAAATGCAGAGAAACAGAAAGAGAATGAAGTGCTATCTTCTCTCTGTTGGTTCACAGACCAGATCAGCTCAGGAACTCTCTTACACATCTCCTGGGAGTGGCAAGGACTTAGTATGTGACCATCATTCACATAGATTAGCAGGAAGATGGATGGGAAGAGAGATGGATGCTGTGCTTGAAGCTGGGCACTCTGACTGCGATGCAGGCATGCTAAGTGGCAGCCTAACCTGTTTATCCTCTGGTACTGAATTCTGGGCTTTTCCCTGGCAAACAAGCAGTGGCACAATCCCTAGTCAGTCCTGGAATCACGAGGAGAACCACAAGGCCTCTAGTGTTTTTGTACCACTCTGTTGTGATGTCAAGGAGGTTAGATATATTCAAAGTATGTTTCTACTTAAGATGGGCTTATTGGGATGCTGTCCTATCGTAAACTGAAGAGACTCTGTGTCAATGAGTACAGTAGCTTTGCCCAAAAATAGTAGTGCGAAAGTGAGAATTTCAGGTCAAGTTGTGGGAGATAGCAGCAGATGTACTGAGTTTGGGGGGGGGGGGACTTAGCTGGGTTCCTCAAAGCAAAAGGTGTGGGAAGCCAGCCATCTCCTTTTGGGTTGAGACAGGGCTCCCCAGGGCAGTGGCCAGCACAAGTGATAAGCACGGGTTCCGATGATCCCAGGATGACAGTGAATGTAATCACCTCGAAAGTTTCTTGGCTCGGAATTTAATTCAACAAGCATGTGTTGAGTCTTTACCAGGAATCCTGCTAGACAGTGGAAACCCTGGAAACAGAGACCATCTCTTCCCCATCTCCGTATGGCCAATGTCTCAACTGGTGACGAGTTTATACAACTTCAGCCAAAAGCAAAAGACATTTGATGTTTTCATTTTTTTTTTCTGTGCAGTTTTATTTCAGATAAGTAAACATATGGCAGCTGGGAGGCTTTTTCAAACATGGAAATCCATGTGCGAACCTGGGTTTCTACCTTCAAGTTCTCCTGAGTGTGGGCAGGTGGGAACTCCAGGGCAATGGACAGAATTACATCTCTACTGCCTGACAAAGCGGGGAGGGGGACTGAGATCACTAGATCCTAAATACATCTACAAAGAGCTTTTTTTTCCAAAAATATTTTAAAAGATTTATTATATTTATTTGAAAGGCAAAGTGACAGAGACAGTGAGAGAGGGTAAGAGAGATACAGATCTATTTTATCTTCTGGCTCCCTTACCAAATGACCTCAACAGCCAAGGCTGAGCCAGGTTAAAGCCAGTAAGCCTAGAATTGCCTTCTGGGTCTCCCACCTGGTTGTAGGGCCCCAAGGTCTTGGCCATCGTTCACTGCTTTCCTAGGTGCATTAGCAGGGAACTGAATAGCAAGTGGGGTGACCAGGGTTGAACCTGGAACTCATGTGGGATACTCGTGTCCAGGGTGGCAGTTTAACACATCGAGCCACAGTGGGCTGGGGACTTGGGGGTGGGGGACAAGATAATTTTGATATAGGTGATTTTGACAAGAAGGGTGGGGAATAGTGGATGAGTTACACAATCTGAATGGAGTTTAATCCATTTCCTTTATAAAGGCCCCAGGCAGAGTGTCAGGCTGCAGAAAGATCACTAACAATCCTGAGGCAGAGTCTCAGGGCCCAAGGGGCCAAAGTACTCTAGGAAGAACATTTCACACTTAGTATCCTTGCTGGCTGCCACAATACACTCCCCCAGTGGCTTAAAAACACAATATAGCCAGATCTATCCATAGAGCATTCCATAGAATACCTACTACAGGGAAACTTGAAAGAAAAAGGGTATTTTCTAGGGATTCACAAACTTTCTTTGGAAGACAGCAATGTCCAAGCAGCTCCTCTGTGGTCCCTGTGACAAGTGCCCGAAGACTCATCTCTAAGTCCATTGTTGGAAACCCTGGATGTGTTTTCCCATAGCAACACTGCTGTTGATTTGGTTCCCAGAATATCCCACAAGGACCATTTAACCCAAAGTGCTGCTGAAATATGACACTTTTATTATGAAAAATAGTAGGATGCGATGTCATTGCTAGGAATGAAGCACCAGAGGAGAGAAAGTATATCAGAAAGGAGGTTGATACTGAGAATAAAAACTGAAGCCAGAGGGAGAGAGCTGATGCATTGCTTGTCCTGCATTCCCTCAACAGGCCATCCAGGACCCACTGCCCAGGCCTGATCCATGCACCAGGGGTTTGGGTCTGTTCTCCAGACCTTGCTGCCTTTCCTGGCTTTTCCTGAAAACTGGGGAACTGATGCCTAGCACTGGCTGGCCCGGGACAGATGTGGTTCTTTCCTCAATACTGCCCCCTTCTGGTAAAAGCAACCGCGTCCCCAAACTGCAGTCCAAGGTAAACGGTTTTTCTCTTGAGTGGGCAGCACACACCGGACTAGGAGGGAAAAGGAAGTCTTTAAGTAATTTTCTAGGTCAAACTGTTTTGGGAGTGTTTCAAGGGGGAAGCCAAAACGGTTTGGCATTGTTCGCTCAACCTGAGGAGGAAAGAATGAAGGAGAATGCCTGGTTCAACAATGAAACATTTGTAAATACTAAAATCATGGCAAATGAGGTTGATACAATGCTCCATTCTATATGGATTTTACTTCTCTGAGAGTGTTAACTTTTTGGAACGTTTTAACTGAAACATAAACAACCATGCATGTTTTGGTACCATGTGACATTTTATAGGTGTATAAGAAATCTGTGTTCATTTCAATGCTTTAGTTTTACTTTGATGTATTAAAAGCATTTTTTCAGATCTCAAGTTTTGCAACAGGGCCCAGAAAAGCTAAAAAGCACCCGAAAAATCTGTGCCCATGACCAAGCTTTCCCAGCTTTATAGGATATAGGAAAGTTATTAAACAGAAGGCTGGGCTTATTCCTGGGTTAGTATTAGACATCGTTTGGATTCAGTCAAGAAATAACTGACACCAATTTAGGAAATTCCCAGGTTTGAGTGTCAACATCTACAAGCAGCAATAAAATGGAATTTAAAAGATGGCAACCTATAGCAAAATTAAAATGGAATACTTATAGTGTAGGAAATACAGAGCTGAATTTATATAGGCTGCCTGCAGCAGTGGGTGGTAATAAATGATAATGACATAAAGCTAGCCATGAGCTTTGCCTGGACTCTTTACTGTATACTAAACACTTCGCAATTCTGATTCCATTTTTGCAACTATTCTTTGTAGCTTTCCTCCTTAATAGCTGCCATTCAGCCAAGTTCCTGCATCCTTCTGGGTCTTAGTTTTCTCTTGGTAAAAACAGTAATAACAATGGAAGCTACACCATCAGGGATGCCGAAGGAGGCACAATTCCAGGGAGAAGGGAGAGGAATGGTGGCCCTCCATACTTGCCCAGTGTCCTTCTCTGTCCCGAGCATCAGTATTGTACTTTCTGCAGCCATCAGTTAACAAGTGACACTGTTAACAAGTCACACCTGCTCCTTCTTCCAAGCACCGAGCCTGGGCAATTAGGCCACATATTTGTGTCTGCTTCTGCCTTCCCCTTGGAAGAAACCTCTCCCAGGTGTCTCTTTGTCTGCCTTGCAAATAGATTGGTAGTAATTCTGCCCTACCAGACATGCTCAGACTTGCCAAGTTACTACAGTATGTTTGTGTTTTTGGTATTATTTCCAAGTAACTTATATTTTTCTTAGGCTTATGTATTTAATATGTGAAAGGCAGAGTGACAGAATGAATCTTTCATACAATAGTTTACTCTTCAAATGCCTGCAACAGCTGGAGCTGCACCAGGCCAAAACCAGAATCTGGGAACACCATCTGGGTCTCCTATGGGGGTGGCAGGGACCCAAATGCTTGAATCATCATCTACCACCTTTCAGGGTACACATGAACCTGATGCTGGGGCAGAAACTGAAGTGGCTCACAAATCCAGGCACTTGAATGTGGAATGCAGGCATCCTAAGCAGTGGTTTAATCCAATGTGCTGCATATGTTATTTTATGTAATTTTATCCTTTTACGTAATTAATTAATATTTTCCATTATTCAAAAAGGCAAATAGAACATGAGTACAACAGCAGCCTTGAAGTGCCTCCTTTTTGAAAAATTTTAGAGACGATGGAGAATCTGAGACTATAAATCTCCCCTCGTCATTCAGCTAATGAATGTGGGACCCAGACATGAGCTTACCAAAAAAAAATGCACATCAAAGGCCTGGCTCATACTCACACTCAGCAGATATTAACTGGCCATATTCATTATCCTTATTTTCTGAGGTTCCTTTGAGCAGGAAGAATATCTAATGACCCGCCATGTCCCCACATCTAGGGCAGCATTTGGCACAGAGCAGGTGTTCAGTAGAAGTTTGCTTAATGATGGGTGTGGTAGGCATCCCTCACCTGCAGCAGCACTTGGTTGAGCTGCTATGACGCTCTTGGTGCCCTTGTCCATCACTCAGCTGGCCCAGCAGCATCAGCACCACGATCTTATGCAACACCATGGAGCCCTTGATGCCAAAAACTTGGGTGTACACCACCCACTAGTCATTACAGGATTGAAGTAGAATTTCTTGTGCATACGGGTCATGGTGACCTAAGACCAAGTCTTACGGCTGACATTGTGGCATTGTGGGTAAAGCTACTTCCTGTGATGCTATCACCCTTAATGCCGTTGACTCCGGTTCCAGACGCTTTGCTCCCCATCCAGCTCCCTGCCAACGCTTCAGGGAAAACAGCAGAATGTGGTTCAAGAGCTTGAGCCTCTGTAGCCACATAGGAGATCTGGAAGAAACTCCTGACATATGCCTGGCCCAGCCCCAGGCCATTGCAGATATTTGGGCAGTGAACCAGCGGATGGAAAACCTCTCTCTCCGTGTCTCCGTTTCTCTATGTAACTCTGTCTATATTTATTCATCTATTTTTATTGGAAAGGCAAATTGACACACACACACACACACACACAGATCTACCTATCTATCTGCTGGTTCACTACCCAAATGGCTGCAATAGCTGGAGCTGAGCTGATCCAAAGCCAGGAACCAGCAGCTTCTTCCGGGTCTCTCACGCAGGTGGAGGTTACCAAGGGTCTGGGTCATCCTCAATTGTTTTACCAGGCCACAAGTAGGGAGCTGGACAGGAAATGGAGCAGCTGGGACATGAACCGGTACTCCATCTACAGCACTTGCAGATGGAGAATTAGCCAGTTGAACCATCATGCTGGCCCCATGTAATTCTGCCTTTCAAATAAACAAAATAATTTAAAGACACATACACACAAGTGTTAGAGCACTTGCTAGGAGTATGAGTTCAGGTTCCACTTCAAGTCACTCACTTGTTTGCATTCCTATGAGGATAAAAGTAATTAAGTTGCTGAAGTTTAAAAACCTTCAGCTCTCAGGGTCCAGTGCAATGGCCTAGTGTCTTAAGTCCTCGCTTCACACACACTGGGATCCCATATGGGCACCGGTTCTAATCCCAGAGGCTCTGTTTCCCATCCAGCTCCCTGCTTGTGGCCTGGGAAAACAGTCGAGGACGGCCCAAAGCCGTGGGACCCTGCACTCACGTAGGAGACTAGGAAGAGGCTCTGGGTTCCTGGCTTTGGATCAGCGCAGCTCTGGCTGTTGCGGCCACTTGAAAAGGAATCAGGGGATGGAAGAGCTTCCTCTCTGTTTCTCCTCCTCTCTGTATATCTGACTTTGCAATAAAAATAAATCTAAAAAAAAACCCCTTCAGCTCTTTATTCATCACAGCATCATCCTAATGTATGACTATAGTTATTCCCAAGTTTACCTCTTTATCTGGGTCAGAAACTCTTCCGAGACAGGTTTTCATTCATTCAACAAATATTTGTTCAGCATTTACTATGTGCCAGGCTCTGTGCTAAACACTAGAATGAGATTAGTTCACAAGATGCAGTAACCGCTTGAAATTTATTTTTAGTGGGAAATAAAACAGAAACATGATAGATGTTTAGCATAATACTGGTTACTAAAATGAGCTGCAAAGACAAAAATTCTTGAAGAGAGGACAGAGTGAGAAGTTAGGAATCTTTGCTGTTTCAGTTATGGAATTTAAGGCCACCTCTGCAGAAGTGACATTTGAGCAGAACCCTAAATCAAGTGACTACCTGGAAGCAAAAGTGAGGACTGGGGAGATGACTCCAAGCACCAGAAGCAGCAGGTGCAACAAACCTGAGCCAGGAAAGAACGTGTGTTTCAGAAGAATCGGGCAGGTCAGCATGACTGGAGGATGAGTAAGAAGCAGAGCACACAGGGGCAGGCATATGGAGTAGCAGCTAGAGTGTAAAGGTTCATGTGCTGTTTGGTGCACCCTTATCGCACATCGGAATGTGTGGGGTGGAGTCCTGTCTCTGCTTCCCATCCAGCTTCCTGAAGCAATAGTAATGGCTCAAGTAACTGGGATCCTATAATCCCCATGGGAGATCTGGATGGAGTTCCTATCTCCTGACTTCATCCTGGCCTCAGCTGTTTCAGCCATTTGGGAAGGAAACCAGCAGATGGGATATCTGCCTTCCAAATAAGTAGATGAGTGAAGGAATAAATTCAATATTATTAGGAGGAGAAGACCATAAGGAGAGGGAAGCAGGGAACTGAAGTCCACGAGAAAGTGTCTGTGCTTCATTCTCAGGGTCAACAGTGAGCTATCGGAAAGGAGTGACACACTCTAATTTTTAACAAGTTGAAACTGGCTGCTGTGTGGAGAACAGGCAGTATGGTGTGTGGTGTGGGTGGACTGAAGGAAAACCGTGAGGAGATTCCATGGATGGGATGGCAGCCTGGGAAGGCAGCAGGGGCAGTGGTGATATAAACTGGGATTAGACACTGTTGGGGATGAGAGAATCTACACCAGTTACTGAAAGCTTGGGAAAGAGAAAATGCAACACTCAGTTTATGTTTTGGCCCAAGTGTTCGGATGAGAGGAAATGAGTGAGCTTGTTTCTTTCACGTTTCTACCCTCATGCTTAATGCATGGCACCTTGT
Organism: Ochotona princeps; assembly: GCF_030435755.1. NCBI lineage: Eukaryota > Metazoa > Chordata > Mammalia > Lagomorpha > Ochotonidae > Ochotona > Ochotona princeps. The sequence goes on from NC_080836.1 coordinate 74,710,197, forward strand.
CAAGACATTTTTCTTGAAATCCGCCCTGTGACCACAGTTGCATGACTTTTGTGTCGATGGTGCTACGGACCTATCCAGTTCGGTTTAGTACTGTGAGGAATGTTCTTATCTTGATACAGAGTTGACGAATCCGGTGCTGCAGCCTCTCCTTCAACAGTGGCGCTCACGTTCTGAGGGCCACATTTGCCTGTGGTCGGGTGTTGGGTGCGTGCACACACTTGTGTCGGCACGTGTTTCTGTTTCCACAGAGTGTGGCTGGAAGAGAACTCAACATCTTCATTTTAGGTGTACTTGGTATTTGATTTTCTTACAGTGTTTCTGGGCTTTGAAAGCTGTCCCGCAAGGGGTTGTGAGGACACAAGGCATGGAAAGAATTCAGCAGAGCCTCTGAATGACAGACCAGTCACACACACACACACACACACACACACACACACACACGCAAGTTTATTCCTCTGGCATTATGCCAGCTAAAATGCATTACACATGTTTGGCTAACCTTATCCACAATTATGTGACATGCCATATATCTAACAAGGTAGTCCATTAAAATAAAACAAAGTAAGGCCCAGCATGATAGCGTAGTGGTTAAAGTCCTTGCCTTGCACACCCGGGATCCCATATGGGCACCGGTTCTAATCTCGGCAGCCCTGCTTCCCATCCAGCTCCCTGCTTGTGGCCTGGGAAAGCAGTCAACAATGGCCCAAAGCTTTGGGAACCTGCACCAGCATGGGAGATCCAGAAGAAGCTCCTGGCTTCAGATTGGCTCAGGTCCAGCCATTGCGGCCGCTTGGGGAGTGAACCATCAGATGAAAGATCTTCCTCTCTGTTTTTCCTCCTCTCTGTTTATCTGTCTTTCCAATAAAATAAATAAATAAATAAAAACAAATAAATCTTAAAAAAAAAAAAAAAAGAACATCAGATCGGCATGGTAGCCTAGTGGTTAAAGGCCTGGCCTTGCATGCATCAGGATCCCATATGGGCACAGATTTATATCCCAGCAGCTCCGCTTCCCATCCTGCTCTCTGCTTGTGGCCTGGGAAAGCAGTCAAGCACGGCCCAAAGCCTTGGGATCCTGCACCTGAGTGGGAGACTTGGAAGAAGCTCTTGGCTCTTGGGTTCGGATTGGCTCAGCTCCAGCCATTGGGGCCACGTGGGGTGCGAATCATCAGACAGAAAGTCTTCCTCTCTGTCTCTCCTCCTTTCTGCATATCTGACTTTCCAATAAAAATAAATACACCTAAAAATAACAACAACAAATGGAACATCAATAATCTGAAAAATCACTTCCCAATTTCAACTCAGAGTCAACCTTCATCTTCACCACAGAAGATTGATTTTGTTATTGTTCCTTTTCTAGTAGCTTCTGTTTCAGAAGTGAGTGTTATCTGATGCAACAATATGCTTCTATAGTGCATAAGGAGTCAAATAGGAGACTGGGGCTTCTTAAAAAATGCTAAGTTTGGGCCCGGCGGCGTGGCCTAGCGGCTAAAGTCCTCGCCTTGAAAGCCCCGGGATCCCATATAGGCGCCGGTTCTAATCCCAGCAGCTCCACTTCCCATCCAGCTCCCTGCTTGTGGCCTGGGAAAGCAGTCGAGGATGGCCCAATGCATTGGGACCCTGCACCCGCGTGGGAGACCCGGAAGAGGTTCTGGGTTCCCGGCTTCGGATCGGCGCGCACCGACCCATTGCGGCTCACTTGGGGAGTGAATCATCGGACGGAAGATCTTCCTCTCTGTCTCTCCTCCTCTGTGTATATCTGGCTTTCCAATAATAATAATAAAAATCTTTAAAAAAAAAATGCTAAGTTTAGTTGGGGCCGGTGTGTGTGGCAAAGTGAGCTAAGCCGCCACCTGCAATACCGGCATGCTATTCTGGTTTAAGTTCTGGTTGTTCTGCTTCAAATTCAGCTCTCAGTTAGTGATCCGGGGAAGGCAGATGGAGCTTGCACCACGGCATGACAGGACAAGCCTGTCATGCCAAGTACTTGGGCAGCTGCTTCCCACATGAGAGATGCAGATAAAGTTTCCAGCACCTGGCTACAGCCTGTATCAATCCAGGTCATTTGGGAAATGAACCATGGATGGAAAATATTTCTCCCTCTCTCTCTATGACTCTGCATTTTAAACAAATAAATAGACAAACATATCTCCTGCAAAAGACAATGCAGAGATCTGGAACCCTCGCTTACGGCTTCATGACTGCAAGCACACTCATGTACACTGGGCTTCATTCTCATCACTGCTGTGGTGGTGTGCACATGATGTGTGCACTCCTGAACATGTAGAATTTTTAAAAACTGTTGGTCTCAAGACATCAAGGTTTGTAGAGAAAATACAACTAGCAAACCACTCAAATGCTATAGGATTTTATTATGAGATCATAACCTTTGTATAACTTTCCATTTTTTGAAAGATTTTTTTTTAATTGGAAGGACAGAGTTGCAGAGAGTAAGAGGGAGGAAGGGAGAGAGGGGGAGAAGGAGACAGAGAGAGAGTGAGAGAGAGAGAGAGAGAGAGGGAGAGAGAGAGAAAAAGAAAGAGTTAGTTCTTCCATCTGGCCACAATAGCCAGAGCTGGAGTGATCTGAAGCCAAAAGTCAAGTTTCTTCAAAATTTCCCAAGGATACAGGGGTCTAAGGAAGTGAGCAGGGAGCTGGATGGGAAGTGGAACAAGCAAAACTCCATCTGGTGCCCATAGGGGTTGCTGGTGCTGCAGGTGGAGGTTTGGCCTGTCATGCCATGGTGCAAGCTCCTAGTATTACTTTTTTCACCCTAATATTGCTTTAAAAAATACGGTAGGAGCTGGCACTGTGGCATAGTGTGCAAAGCCACCACCTCTGATTCTGGCATTCCATATGGATGCTGGTTTGAGTCCTAGATATTCCGCTTCTGATCCAGCTCCTTTCTAATGCTGGAAATGCGGTGGAAGACAGCCCAAGTGCTTGGGCTCCTGTACCTACGAGGAACATCTGGAGAAGCTCCTGGCTCCTGGCCTAGCTCTGACCATTGTGACCACTGAGGGGAGTGAACCAGTGGATAGAAGAGCTCTTATCTTCCCCTCACCATCTCACTATGCAATTCTGCCTTCCATAAAATACTCTTATAGGAAAAATATTAACATAGGAAGCACTCCACAAGATATAGACATTGGTAAAGACATTTCACAAACGTCACAGGTGGCCAAAGCCAAAATAAACAAATGAGACTACATCAAACTAAGAAACTTCTGTTCAGTAAAGGAAATAATCAACAAAGCAAAGAAGCAACCAACAGAATGGGAGAAAATCACAGCAGATAAGGGACTAACATCAAGAATTTACAAAGTGCTCCAGAAACTCAATGACAGCAAGACAAACAATCCTGTTAAGAAATGGACAATGACATGAGCAGACATGTTTCAAAAGAATGGAATCAAGTCACTAGTAGACACACGAAAAAACTGCCTTGGCTCCCTAGCTGTTTGGGAAATACAATTAAAAACTGCATTGAGGTTCCATCTAACTCCAGTGAGAAAATGGTGTACATTTAAAGACCTAACAACACCTGCTGGCAGGATGTGGGGATAAAAGTACCCTACTCCAGTGCAGTGGGGAGTGTTGGCTATGCAGAACTGTGGGAATTATTACAGAGTGCTCAGACTACTGAACATTGATCTATCATATGATGTAGCTATCCCATTCCTGGAAAGACATCCAAATGTAGTGTAGTCTATATATGAGAAAGTGACATGTAGCCCTATATTTATAGCAGCACCATCCACAAAAGTGCAGACATGGAAGCTATCCAGATGTCCCTTGAGAGAGGAAAGGATAAAGAAACCATGGTACATCTATTCCATGGAATACTACTAGCCACTAAAGAGAAGAAATTCTACCGTTTGCAACAAAGTGGTCTCAGCTAGAGAACATTATGCTTATTTCAGTGAAATAAACCAATCCTAAAAAAGATAAATATCATATGTACTCTCTGCTATAAGGTAACATTTATGCAAAATACAAAACACACATATACAAGTAAACAAGTATATACATATACTGTCATAGATGAACTGTATAATAAAGCTAGCATACCATGAAGTGAGGATACACAGCAACATGCATCTCCACTGCTGGAGAAAGGGAGACACTCAGTGAAACAGTTAAATCTACCTTGGCAGTATGATTTTCTACCATTGTCTACAATTACAATGTTGTGATGCATTTACATAGTAGAATGTTAAGCTTGTAACTGCTACTAAAGGACTATTCTACTGTAATAATATGGGGGGAATCGCGAGAGTGGGAAAGAGGAGGGAGGAAGGGGAGGAAAGCAGTGCATCTGTAAAACCGTATCACGGAAAATAATAAAAATGATAAAAAAAGAAAAGATATGCTAAGTTCATACTAAATACAGTTCATATACTAACCATGATACTTATATTTTAAAAAGTAAATTAATTATATGAAAAGGACTTAGAACAATAAAAGATAGCTGCATAGTGCTATTTCTCCTATTGAAAGAACCTAGAAGCCCCTTTAATGCCTTCACTGATAAAATACAACACAAGTGAGGTTCAAGGACTTTTTAACTTAGGTGATAAGAAGGCTTGGAGCGACCACAGACTCTGGAGACTCTGGTGCTGAGAAAAGCCGGTCTCCATGGACCAAGTGCAGCCACCCTGAGACCAGCTGTGACAAAGCCTGAGTTATCCACATGTGATGGCTGGGGTGGGGGGTTGAGAAGGCAGAGAAAAACCTGGCCTGCTTTCATATATTCCAGCCCCTAGCTGTTGGAGCAGCACTGATCTCAGCTGTTGTGAAGCAGTGAGAAGTCCCCTGCCAAATCTTGCCAAAATTCCTAAAGATCAGTAAATCATGTATGTTGCTTTAAACCACTAAGTTTTGAGGTGGTTTACCATGCAGCAATAGATTAATTTAACAGGGCAGAAGAAACATCTGCAATTGCTGACCTAGGGAGAAAAATGCAAACTACATGGTGATAGGGAAAAGCAGCCAATTAGGTAGTTGATCTAAGGCAGACTATGGTTCAGCTGGGCAGCATATTGACACCTATGACTGTGGCATGTAGCTGTATTGGGTATTTTGTTTTCAGTACCTATTACTTGTTGTTGATACAAAATGTTAATGTACTAGGGAAAAATCCACATTTATATGAGCCTAACTTCTGCATTATATTATTATTCTTGTTTTTATTAATTATTTTGCATTATGTTACAGTTTCATAGGCTCTGGGAATTCCCCCCCACGCCCCTCCCCCCTGGTGGCTTCCTCCACCTTGATGCAGTATTACAGTTCAAATTCAATCAAGATGATATTATTATTCTTTTCCTGAGTACCAAAAGCATATGAAATAATTCAAATAAAAACCAGGGCAGGCATTTGTGCAGTGATCCAGACATAACCTGTGATGTCCACATCCCACACCCAGATTCCAATTCTAGTTTCCTGCTGATGTGCACCCTGGGAGGCAAGAAGTGATGGCTCCAAGGGCTGAGTCCTCACCACTCATGTGGGACACAGATTGGATTCTGGATGCTTGACTTTGGCCTGGCCCAAGCCAAGCTGTAGCGGGCATTTGTGGAGTAAAATAGCAGACAGAACATTCTCTCTCTCTTTTACATAAGTACAACTAAATTTTAAACACTAAAAAAGAAATAGAGATTGCAGAAGAACAAATTCCTCTTGCATCGGCAGTTCATTTGTAGAAGCGCAAAGCATAGAGAATAGAAATGTCTTGTTTGATTCTTTGGATTTTGCACTTTGAATTGAATTCCCATGAGTCACTATGCGAAGTCCAGGAGAGAATAAAGGGTTTCCACATACAGATAGGATGCCCCTTTTCATCACAGGAGAATAAAGAGGAGAAAACTTCCTAACCAGATGCAAACATCTCTGAAACACCTGCCAGTTACCCTGGTGTAAATGATGAAAGGCTGGATGCTTTCTCTCATTGCAATGACAAGCAGGCATTTCTTACTGTTTGATTTAGTGCTAAGCTACAGCATCTAGCAAGTCCAGTAGAAAAATAAAAAGAAATTCAATGCATATAAATCTTATGAAATCCACCAAAAGCCATTACAACAAATAAGAGACTAGCAAAGGTTAACAAGAAAAATCAACAATCCAAAAATTAAGATCAAGATAGCATAAAAAGAATACAATATTAGTAACACATTTAACAAGCATAAGGTCTATATTGGGGCCAGCATCATGGCAAAGTACGTTAAGCTTCTGCCTGAGATGCCAGCATTCCATATGGGTGCCAGTTTGAGTCCTGCCTGTTCCGCCTCCAATCCAGCTCCCTGCTAATGTGCCTGGAAATGCAGCAGGAGAAAACTCATGTCCTTGGATCCTTGCACCCACGTGGGAGACTTGAAAGCAGCTTCATGCTCCTGGCTTTGGACTGGCTCAGCTCTAGCCATTGTGACCATTTGGGAAGCAAACCAGCAAATGGAAGATCTCTGTCTCTCTTTCTCTTTCTGTAAGTCTGCCTTTTAAATAAAAATAAATCTTTAAAACAGAAAATTACAAAATTCACTGAAGAAAATCAAACAAGATGTAAATAATTGGAGAGGTATTACATGTCCATTGGATAATTCATTGAAAACTGATGTACAAACTCACCATGATTCCTATTAAAGTTTAGCAGCTTACTTTTACAGAAATGATCAAGTGAATCTTTTTTTTTTAAAGATTTATTTTTATTACAAAGTCAGATATACAGAGAGGAGGAGAGACAGAGAGGAAGATCTTCCGTCCGATGATTCACTACCCAAGTGAGCTGCAACGGACCGATGCGCGCCAATCCGATGCCGGGAACCTGGAACCTCTTCCAGGTCTCCCACGTGGGTGCAGGGTCCCAAAGCTTTGGGCCGTCCTCAACTGCTTTCCCAGGCCACAAGTAGGGAGCTGGATGGGAATTGGAGCCGCCGGGATTAGAACCGGCGCCCATATGGGATCCCAGGCGTTGAAGGCGAGGACTTTAGCCACTAGGCCGCGCTGCCGGGCCCGATCAAGTGAATCTTACAATTTACATGGAAATAAGAAGGAAGTAAAATAAAATAACCCAAAACAATTTTGAAAATGAACATGATTAAAGGACTTTCACTGATTTTAAAACTCAATATAAACGCACAATATTCAAGGCACTATATAAGAATAATGTTATAGGTCAATGGAGTAGAAAAATATTCACAAGTAAATCCTTAAATTCATGACAAATTGTTTTCTGATATAAGTGAGACAGGAAAAGGAGAGTCTCCAACATGTGGAGCAGAGACAATTGAAAATTCGTGAGTGACACAAACTACAACATCCTGGGCTCTTGTTGCACAGTACACATAAGAGAATGGAAGGACAACGTCCAAACTGGCGGAACATACTTACAAATCACATATGATGGAGAACTTGCGCCCATAATATATTTGCAAAAGCCTCTTGAAAATCAAATCTAAAGAAACAAAACATTTACAAAAAGGCAAAATGTTTGAAAAGACCTTTATCAAGGATGATGTACAAATGGCAAATGATGTACAAATGATAATATGTTCATTATCATTAGAAAAATTAAAACCATGAGATACAGTACTCAACTATTAGAATGACTAAATGAACATAAACCAAAGAGATAACATCAAGTTTTGGAGAATGTTGTGAAATAACTGGAACTCCTGTGCTAACACAGAGGAAAAGAGTTCATCTGCTTTTAAAAAATATTATTTATTTATTTATTTATTTATTTATTTATTTATTTTGAGGTATAGAGGGGGAAGGAAGGATGGGACACACACACACACACACACACACACACACAGATCTGCTGGCTCAGTTCCCAAAAGTCTGCAGCAACCACAGATGAGCCAGACCAAAGCCAGGAGCTCCAAATTCCACCTAGGTCTCCCAAGCCCTGGAGCTGTCATCTGCTGCCTTCCAGGATGTGTGTGCTGTGAGGCACTACTGTTGTCTTCCAGGTTCTGTAGTTGTTGACATTTGAAATCAGGAGCCAGAGCCAGGCACCAAACCTGATGGGATGTCGGATGTGGGCTTCTTAATGTCTAAACACAAGAGCCTGTTTACTATTTTTAAAATATCACTTTATAATCTTTTCTGAAGCACACGACATGTTCCTTCTTTTTCTAAAAAAATTGCTCATTTGAAAGAGAGATGGAGAGAGAGATAGAGATAGAGATAGAGAGAGAGAGAAAATCTTCCATCTGCTGGCTCACCCCATAAGACAGTCTGAGTCAAACCAAAGCACCCAGCTGTCTGAAATGTAGTATCATGAAATAGACATTCATAGCATTATGCATCCCTACTTCTGAATAAAAGATGGACTCCCAATGAAACTGTGAATATGTCTTGACAATAGAATGCTGGACTTTATAACATTCTCTATACCTACAATGTCAGGATACACTTATATAGTAGAATGACTGTTGTTGAGGGACTAATCTGTTGTTACAATACAGAGGAAAACAGTGGGATGGGGGAGGGGAGTGGAAGGGGAAATCCCTGAGCCTAAGGTACTGCATCATGAAAAAATAAAGAATTAAAAAAAAAAAGAATCCCATGTTTGAAGTGCCAGTAGTAGTTGGCAGAACCCTCACACATCACTGGCAGGAAAGTAAAATAATACTGCTACTTTGGAAAAGGATATGGCAGCTGCTCAGAAAGGTAAACCATTGCCATGTGATCCAGTAATTCTACCTTTAGATTTATATCCAACATAGAGAAAAACATTTATATGGCCACATAAAAACTTTACAGGAATACTGACACAGTGATAATTTTTCTAAGAGATTAAAAAAATGGAAACAACCCAAATGTCAATTAATTGATGAGCAGATAAAATGTGGTGTATCAACACAGTGAAATAATAGTCAGCTACAAATTGGAATGAAATAATGATACATGTTAAAACATGGATGGACCTTGATAGCACCATGGTAAACCAAAGAACCAGACCAAAAAAGGCCACACTGTGTGATTCCATCTATATGAAATGTTCACACTGGGGAAATCTATGCAGACAGAAAAGAGATTATTGGTTTCCAAGATTTGAAGAGAACAGGGAATGGAGAGAGATTGCTAATGCATACAGAAACTTCTACTGGGAAAGTGAGTTGGTGTAAAAATATTCTGAAACTGGATAAAGATAATGGTTGTACAACTCTGTAACCCTTGAATATATAGAAACCACTGAATTATGTTTGTGGTCTATTAAAGTAACAGTTATTAAAAGTAAGAGACAACAGTAACTTTTACAAAAAACTTTTTCCTGTTTCCCAGCTCACACCTAATATGAACTCCTTCATCCCTGCTTACTGCTTCCAAACTGGGTATTTTTTATTTGCTCTCTCTTTTTAAAAGAAAGTTATTTATGTATTTGAAAGCTGAGTTACAGAGAAAGGAGAGAAAGAGATTTCAACTGCTGCCTTACTCCCAAAATGACTGTAACAGCTAGGGCTGGGCCAGGCTTACCAGGAGCTTCATCAGGAACTCCTGTATGGGTCGCAGGGGCCTAAGCACGTAAGTCATCTTCTGCTGCTTTCCCAATGAATTAACAAGGAGCTGATTTAAAAGTGGAGCAGCCAGGGCTCAAACCAGCACCCACATGGGATGCCAACAGTGCAGGCAACAACTTACCCTGCTGTATTACAACACAGGTTGTAAATATATATGTAAATATATATATGTAAATATATATATATTTACATATTGCATTTATAGCATAACCATTGCAGGAGACCAGGTAACTCATTATACATGATAGATGACATAGAGCTTTAAGGTTTGTTTCTTTTACGGGATCCTAATGAAGAAGGGATACAGTCACACTGGACAGGTTCGAATCCAGGCTTTAAACCTTGTTGAACTAACACGGACAAATCACTTGATGTCTCTGTGCTGCAAATTTCTATCTATAACAAGGGATGATAATATTATCCATCCTCTTCATGAAGCTGATATGTAGATTATAGAAGTTTATAAATGTAAGGCATTTAGAACAAAGTCTAGCACATCATAAATGTTGCTTAAATAGATTTTTCTACTAAAATAATAAATGTTTGCTAGCCTACCAGTTAAGCTCATCTTACATTCTATTAGTAGCATAGCATACATTTTACAGTATCCTATAAATTATTCCTTTTCCCTGTTACTCCTCTTCACCAATGTTCTTCATAAAACATTGCTAAGGCCAAGCGTGATACCCTAGTGGCTAAAGTCATTGCCTTGCATGTTTTGGGAGCCCATTGGGGCACTGATTTGTGTGCTAGCTGCTCCACTTCCCTTCCACCTCCATGCTTGTGGCCTTGAAAAGCAGCTGAGGATGTTCCAAAGCCTTGGACCCTGTTTACTGGCTTCAGATTGGATTGGCTCCAGCTGTTGTGGTCACTTGGGGAGTGAGTCAGTGAATGGAAGATCTTTCTGTATTTCCTTCTTTCTATATATCTGCCTTTCCAATAAAAACATAATAAAAAACATTGCTAGATCTTTTTAATTATTTTGTTTCTTTTAAAATTATTATTATTGGTTTTTGATACAGTTCCATAGGTCCTGGGATTCCCTTTCCCCTCCCTACCCACTGAGTTCCCCTATATCATTACTATAGCATAGATCCTCATAAACAGTCATAGATCCATCATTGTGGGCATGGACAATGGCACAGAGTCCAGCATCCTATTGTCAAGATATAGTAAACCGTTTCATTGGGAGTCCATCTTTGTCTAGAAGTAGAGATGCATACTGCATTGTATCCTCATATCTAGATATGATAGTCTCCATTACACAGTTACTATACATCCCTTTAAATGAAAACCCACAATGCAAAATCAATAACAGGAAGAAAAATCAAAATTTACAATGCCATGAAGTTAAATAACATGCTACTGGACATGACAGTCTCTGTTACACAGTTACTATACATCCCCTTAAATGAAAAGCCACAAAACAAAATCAACAACAGGAAGAAAAATAGAAATTTACAGCACCATGAAGTTAAATAACATGCTACTGAATGACTAATGTGTTGCTGAAGAAATGAAAATCAAGAGCCTTCCTGAAGAAAATGATGCTACTGTATGATCTATGAGTCAGTGAAGAATTTAATGAGAAAGAGAGTGTTTTGGACCAGGCGGCGTGGTCTAGTGTCTAAGGTCTTTGCCTAGAATGCGCCGGGATCCCATATGGGCACCGGTTCTAATCCCGGAAGCTCCACTTCCCATCCAGCTCCCTGCTTGAGACTTGGGAAAGCAGTCGAGGACGGCCCAAAGCTTTGGGACACTGCACCTGCGTGGGAGACCTGGAAAGAAGTTCCTGGTTTCCGGCTTTGGATCGGGCGCAGCACCCGCCATTGGGGTCACTTGGGGAGTGAATCATTGGACGGAAGATCTTCCTCTCTGTCTCTCCTCCTCTCTGTACATCTGACTTTGTAATAAAAATAAATAAACTTTAAAGAAAAGTGTTTTGAAGAGATGAAACTTAAAAAAAATCAAAATCCATGAGAAATAATTTCTGCTGATCTTTGTTGGTGAAATGTGTCTCCTGTAGGCAACAAATAGATGGGCTTTGTTTTTTTAATCCAGTCTACTAATCTATGAAATTTGATTGATGAGTTTAAACCATTTACATTCAGGGTTAGTATGAATGGGTGGTAGCTTGGACCTGTCATTTTAGTAATGGGTTATTCATTGACTTAATCTTATATATTGTTATTTTACTGAAATGTTCTTTGCATTTGCCTTTGGTTTTGGTGGGCACTATTCCTCTTCTCTGTCAAGAGAACATTTTTTTTAAAGATTTATTTATTTTATTACAAAGCCAGATATACAGAGAGGAGGAGAGACAGAGAGGAAGATCTTCCGTCCGATGATTCACTCCCCAAGTGAGCCACAACGGGCCGGTGCTGCGCTGATCCGAAGCCGGGAACCAGGAACCTCTTCCAGGTCTCCCACGCGGGTGCAGGGTCTCAAAGCATTGGGCCGTCCTCAACTGCTTTCCCAGGCCACAAGCAGGGAGTGGATGGGAAGTGGAGCTGCCGGGATTAGAACCGGCGCCCATATGGGACCCCGGGGCATTCAAGGCGAGGACTTTAGCCGCTAGGCCACGCCGCTGGGCCCAAGAGAACATTTTTAAGTATCATTTGTATGGCAGGTTTAGACGAGGCATATTCTTTTAACTTTACTGTGAAAGAATATTATTTCTTTTATTTCACAGAAAGCTTTCCTGGGTACATTATTCTAGGCCAACAATTTTTTTGCTTTTAGAATCTGGAATATGCCGCTCCATTTTCTTCTTACCTATAGAGCTTCCTGTGAGAGGTCTCCTGTGAGTTTAATTGGTATTCCTTTATATGTCAATTGTTTTTTTTTTCATCTGCACATTTCAGGATCTTTTTCTTATGTTCGGCTGAAGAGAGCTTGATTATCATGTGTCGTGGTGAAGATTGCTTTTAGTCAACCTTGTTAGGAGTTCTGTGCCTCTTCTGGAAGTTGTTTCTCAATTCTTTTTCTAGATTATGGGAATTTTCCCTTATTATTTCACTAAATACATTTTTAAACAGAGCTTCTCTTTCTGCACCTCCTGGGACTCCCATAACTCTTATATTTGGCCTTTTAATAGTGTCTTTCAGTCCTTGAATACTTTTTTTTTTTAAGCTTAACCCAGCTCTGCTTCCAGCTTTTTGTTTGTTTTCCCCTGGTGACAAGAAATATCTTCCACTTCTGAGATTCTTTCTTGTGCTTCATTCATTCTATTTTGGAAACTCTCCACTGTATTTTTAACTTGCTCTACTGTATTCTTCATTTCTGATATATCGGCTTTCATTTGACTCATTTCCAATGTTACGTATTCCTTAGATTCCTTGAACTCCTGCTTAATGTGCTTCTCATTTTTGACAAGAAGTTTTGTAACAAGTGTTTTGAAGTCTGTATCCCTCATTTTCTCAATGTCTTCCTCAGTTAACTCTGAGGTTGGCAAAGGCTTTTGCTCCTTTGCAAGGGAGTCTTCACTAATATTCATTGTGCCTTTGTTTCTTCTTTTGTTTTTGGTCAGTGTACTTCTGGTTATCAGATTCTTCTCCTTGGGTCAAGTTTCTAAGCTGTGTCACCCATAGGTCTACAATTCGATTTTACTTATTGTGGTTTGTACAGGGCTCTTTGTTTGCAGTCACTTGTGCCACTTCCACCAGTGAGTTCCAAGTCTGGGTTCGTATTTTAGATTTCCACCATGATCTCTGTAGCCCCAGCTGCTGGCTCACCACTCTCCACCTCCTGTGAGTCCATGGTGAGGCTGCATCATCGTCTGTACAACTTTTCTCCAACTTCCAGTTCGAGCAGTTCCCAGGATTAGGAAGATAACAGGTGTCCCAAATAACGAGCTTGTTGGTGGTGTTGATCTTACCCGAACCTGTTGGTTGTTAGGTCTGAGGGCCACACGGACCTATTATTTTCCCTGTGGGACCAATGCAATGCACTGAGTTCAGTGAGTTCGCTCCCAGCTCAGTGCATATGCAGCTCACTGTTGTCCCTACAATCTTTAAGCCTTTTTCACACCATACAAAATGGCATCTGATGTGCCACTACTAGAGTTCTTGATCTGCTGGCCATCAGGTCTGAGGGATACTCGGACCTATTCTTGGGTGGAACCTTGTAGGATACTACATGGTTGCAGTTCACTGAGCCAGAAATCAGTTCACTCCCAGCTCAGTGCATGCTCAGTCCCATCCCATAATCTTTAACTCCCTACACAAAATGGCACCTGATTTGACTCTAAGAGGTGGACTGAGCTGTGAAATCCACACTGTTCCCGCAACTGCTCATCTGGGATCTGCTGCTCTGTCTCTGCTACTGTTCAAATCAAACAGACCAGCACGATGAGCATTTCTTTGTCTGGGTTCACCTCCGGAGCTCCCGGTGAACGTCCCTTCTCACCTTGTTGCTGTTGGAGTTCTGGCTGCCGGTGCAGTTGAGATAACTACTTCCTGAATGCCGCTGAGGTATCCGTCACTGCAAATATAACACCATTGTTTTCACTGGTTTCCTATGTCTTTCAGTCTCTAGGTGTTCCTCTGCTGGCATTTTGTCCTCTCCTATTTCCTGGAATGTGCCCTCTGTGCTTCATACTGGCTAATGTTTCACCGTCTGTTTAAACATGTCCTTACCCTATTCCACCATCTTGATTCTTCAGCATTGCTAGGTGTTTTAATATACCAGAATCCAACTTAATCGGTAGCTGCTTTGGCCCAAGCTTCATGATTTCTGAAAGCCCCAGTACCTGCTCTTCCCAAGCCCACAGACCAAAAGAGGGGAGAATCACGGCTCTACCCAGCTCTGAATTTCTCATGAAGCTCTGGTTCCAACAAAGGGCTTTGCACACCTGCCCCTTTCTGTTCTTGCTTTTTCTTTTCACCATTTCTAAACTTCACAACTGAATTGACTTTCTCATTTTCAAGTTTGTAACATTTCCTCAAAGAGACCTCAAAGAGGTTTTACCCCTTGAGTAGGCTGGACTTCCAGAGAGCACCATGTGTTGGGACAGCCTGATGCAGGGTCTTATGCATGGAAGGCATCCAGTTATCTGAAATGGAAGAGTGATCCTATGTTTGAAGTGCCAGTAACAGTTGGTGGATGACAGCCATTCTACAGCTGTGTTTGAAAAAAAATTTAAACTAACCCTACTGTGGGCAGGGCTGTTGGTGGGCGCCTGAGTGCCAGTTTGAAGAGGAAAAAAATGTGTGTATGAAGCATGTGATGTTTTTGCAGTGGTTTGAGGGCTGGGTTTGGTAATTATACTCTCGGATGCGAAAATCCAAGTGGCGTAATGAAAAACACACCTCTGTTCTGCTTCCAAAACTAATGCTAAACACAGGGCAGGCTTTGCACAGGCTGACCAGGGTCCATAAAGTGTGCAATAGCTCCACGTTGGCACCCATAAAAACACTGGGACAAAAATAAGAGACATAAAAATGTGAGTTGCCTCATCCTCTTCATTGCTATTAACTCTTTCCCCCTCAATGCTCTTTTCTGGAATCAAGTGCAAAATCGGGTCTAACAGAAAGAAAAGCAGTCATGTGGTCAGAAAACAACCATGTGGTTCAAGTCATCATCATAACAAAATATTATTCCTTAAGTATCCTGCAGAACTACAAAAGGAATGCTTTAGCCCCATGAGGATTTCTTTCTTTTTAAATAAAGTTTTATTTATTTTTATTGGAAAGAGAGATATACAGAGAGGAGGAGAGACAGAGAGGTAGATCTTACATCCACTGATTCACTTCCCAAGTGGCTGCAATGGCCAGAGCTGAGCATATCCGAAGCCAGGAACCAGGAGTCTCTTCTGGGCCTCCCATGTGGGTGCAGGGTCCCAAGGCTTTGGGCCGTCCTTGACTGCTTTCCCAGGCCACAGGCAGGGAGCTGGATGGCAAGCAGGGCCACCGGGATTAGAACCAGTGCCCATATGGGATCCTGGTGTGTGTAAGGTGAGGATTTTGGCTGCTAGGCTACCGTGCCAGGCCCCCTCATGAGTATTTCAGTATGAAAGTTGTTTTTACACTACAAACTTTTTGTTTTAAAATTTAAAATTTTAATGTTGTTTACCTAATTGGGAGGGAAGCATGCCCATGTGGGTCTCCAATTAGTGGGAAGAGAGTCAAAGTGTTGAGGAAGATGGGTAAGACAAATGTTTCAGTTCTTTTCTTTTTATTCTCCTGGTCTACGAGTGGGGAGGGGGAAAACAATTTTTGCTATGAAACTGTATTAGCAGCTGGGGAAGAGAGATAGTCATTTGATGACATCTTAGAAATCCCAATGTGGGAAATAATGTTCTGAAGGTGTTACTTGGGTAGTTTTAATAGTTCTGAGATGTTGTCTGCTTCATTGCACCAGGGTTGAGAAAATTCTTCCCAAGTTCTACTGACTGACTGAGTCTACCTTGGTGCATTCACAGGTGCAGGAACATGTTGCAAAGCTTGGCCAGGATAGTTATCCAATGTGTTCTGTTTTCTATCCTGTGATGAGGCATCCAACATCCTCTACTGCCTAGATGAGCTGGCTGTCATGTTCCAAGTGCCTCTGGGGATGCTATCAACTGCACAGGCATCAGCAATTAGGGAGGCCTAGCCCTGATACATGCACCCCAAGGTTGGACCATTTGTCTTGTGACATTTCCTTGTGCCCACAGTTTGATTGCACAGACCTAGTTGGGGAGTACCCCAAGAAACATTGCCTCAGGTGACCTCAAACTCCTCTCTTGTAAGCTCCAGCTACTGCAGGCTCAGGCTCAGTCCATCACCTGCACCAGTCAATGCATATGCCAGTGTATACAGCTGTCTTGTCAGTTTTACCCCTAGCCTCATCTTTCACATGAAGTGACAGGTGCTGTGGCTCAGATCAGCCTAGCCCATCACAGGGCCCAGCCCAGCCCACATCATGCACACCAGTGAGTGCTGTGGCCTAGTTGGGGTAACTCCCAGTAACTCCCATTAGGTCTGCCCTAGCCCTGGTTTTTGTGTTTGCTGGCATGTGCTGCAGACTCACCCAGTATGTCTTACATCCCATCTGGCTCTTGTGCATACTCATGGTGCTGCAGCTTAGCTCAGCCTGATCTGTCTCCAGACCTGGCCCACATACTCACTGATAGGTGCTCCTGCCTTGACCAGTGTGACCTACCCTCAGCGCTGGCTCTCATGGTCACCAGTGGGAGCTGCAGCTCAGTAGGGAAGTACCCACAGTTTCCTTATCAGGCTTGATCTCAGCCCTGGATCTTGCACCTAACAGGTGGTATTGCTGTTAGCATGACATGACTTGTACCCAGTCACAACACTTGCCAGCAGGTGCAGCAGCATGCTCAGCCTGCCACTCTCCAGACTCAGTTCAAATGCTAGATGATTGGTGCTGCAGCATTGTCCAGATCAGCCTGCCTCAAGTGCCAGTGCTCACATCCATTAGCAGAAGCAGTGACCCAGCAGAGGTGTTCCCAGGTTCCCCTGCGAGGCCCACTCCCAGCCTGGGTCTAACGCATGCCAGCTGGTGCTGTGGCCCAATCTGAGGTGGTCTGCCTCCAGTCCCAGCTCTCTCCAGTGGTACACAAGCCTGGCCAGCTACTAGCAGTTCACTCTCATGTGAACTGTCAGATGCTGCAGTCTAGCCCAGCTTGGCCAGTCCTACTTGTGACAGTGTGTGCTGCAGACTGATCCAACCCACCCCACCTCAAACTTGGCACACACATATACTAATAGGTGCTACAGCCCAACCTGACCTTGGCAGAGCTCAGTCCTGGCACTCACTGGCAAGTACTACAGCCTAACTCAACTGGCTCACACCTACTCCAGGGCTCACCAATGAGTGCTACAGCCTAGCCCAGCCTGGCCCACCCTAGACCTGGCTCTCATTTGACCCAGCAGGTGCTGTGGCCTAGCCTGGCCTGTCCCACACCCATTCTGTCTCTCACAAATGCTAGTGGGTACTAGAGCCTAGTTCAGTCATAAGACTGCCCCCAAACTCAGCTCACACACATATATGGGTGCTATAGCCTTGCCCAGCCCAGTTCATTCACAGTCTCAGTTCTTGCATTCACCAATGGGAGCTGCAGCCTAGGAGGAGAGTCCACAAATTTCCCCTATCAGGCCCATTTTCAGCCCCAGATTTTGTCCATGCTGGAGGGTGCTTCGACCCAGCCTGGTGTAGCCTACTTGCAATCTCAGCTCTCATTAGCAGATGTTGCACCCTAGCCTAGCTGGTAGTGGCCCACACCCTGTTCTGGCTTTAATGCCCGGCCTGTCACCAGATCTACCCAAATACAGAAGAGTTCTGCAGCCCTACCTGGCCTGGTCATGTTCAGCCTCAGCTTTTGTATCCCCCAGAAGAAGTTACAACCTAATAAGGGAATTTCTCAAGTTCTCCTACCAGACCTGCTCCCAGCCCCAGAATTCATGTGTGCCAGTGATTGCTGTGGCCTTCCTTGGCATGGTCTGCCCTCAGACCATGTGCAACAGGTGCTGCAGCCTGGCCCATTCCAGCCTCTTCCCAGCATTGGCTCCCATGACTGTCAGATGAGTTTTGTGGCTCAGCCTGGCTTAGCCTGTCACCATCCCCAGTTCTATTGCAGGTGCTACAGTCCCACAGAGGGGAGCCCATGTCTCTTACAGAACCTGCCCCTACATTCGGTTTTCTCACAAACCGGTGGTCTGGGGTGGCATGCTCCCATCTGGCATTCCCTACCTTCTCCACATATATACACACAAGGTAACCTAGGCAGTTGGCTGTAGCTGAGGTATGTTATAGCATTCTCATCCAAGCCCTCCCTGAAATGTCAGACACCTGACTACAGCAACCATCTGAGCCAAAAATCACAACATGGATTTGAACCTTATGCCCTGTGTGTTCATGACTTATGCCTTCCTTAGCTAGTAAGTTTACTAATCAAGGAGAAAGAGGTAGGTGTTGTGGTACAGTGCATTAGGCTGCCACTTAGGATAACTGTATCTATCCCGTATTGGAGCGCCTAGTTTGAGTTCTTGCTCCTCTGCTTTTGATCCAGCTTCCTGCTAATATCTCTGGGAGATAGCAAGTGATAGCCTGGTTGCTTTGATTCCTGCTACCATATGGGAGGCCTGGATGGAATTCCTGGCTCATCTTCAGCTGAGCTCACTTCAACCTGGCCTAGCTCTAGCTGCAGTGGGTATTTGGAGGAATGAACTAGCAGATTAAAGCTTTCTCTACTTCAGTATGCCACTTAGCATTTGAAAAAAAGAAAGCAGAAGGAATGAAGGAAGGAAGGAGGAGGGAAGGGATGGGAAGGAATGAGGCAAGGAAAGAGGAAGGGATGGGGAGGAGGGAAGAGGGCAGGGATAGATGGATGGGTGTAGGGAGGGAAGGAGGGAGGGGGAAAGGAAGGAGAGGAGAGGGAGGGGGAATGGGAAGGGAGGGAGGGAGACTCGTAGCCGGATAGGCATGTCTCAAGTGGCAGTCTCAAGTCTGGCATTTGTTGCCACAAATGGTAGATGTCTGTCCTGGATGGAAAAGTCCCAGCGATTGCCACCCATGTGCGTACAGGCACACAATTGGCAATTGGTTATCAACCAATCCGTGTCACATTTCATTGGCTAGAGTGCAGTCACAAGGAGAGAGGGAGGGAGGGAAGGGAGGAAGAGGGAAGAAGGTAGGTAGACTATTATGCCTGTTTTAGAGCTGAAGAAATATGAGATAAAAACTAGTTCAGGAACATTTCTCTGACTGCAATACATCTGTGGATCTGCAATCTGAATACAGCTATTGCTGACATAGTTGTCCATGCTTCCAACCTGTATGCTGTGAGGCTCACACTTCATGCTGAATGCAAAGTAAATCTTGGATAGCAGGGGATAGAATAAAATCTTTAATTTCACAGAAGCAAACTATGATGAGATTGTTACAGACAAGATCCATGCAGCAAACTGCCTGAGACAAATGGAATTCCATGGTCCATCTTTTCCACGGCACTTAAGAAGCTACTTGGGATGCCCACATCCCATTTTGGAGTGCCTGGGTTTGAGTCCCAGCTCCACTGTTGTATAAATTAGCTTCTGGGTAAGGTGCAACCTGGGAGAGAGCAGTGATGATTAAAGTACCTTGGTGCCTACCTTCATGGAGGAGGAGATCCAGACTGAGGTCATGGTTTCTGGCTTCAGACTGGTCCAACCCTGACTGTTGACATTTATGAAGTGCATCAACAGGTGGGAAATAGCTCTATGTCTCTGTTTTTCAAATAATTAAGTTAGTTCATAATTAAATTAAAAAATTGAAGCACTTAACATTATTTTGAGAAGGAATCCATCATAAAACTTCTTTAGTGGTCTTGAAAGATAGTGTGATCTGTGGCAAAGATTATTGTGTGGTCAACAGAACGAATTCTTTGTTCTGGACACAGAGCAAGCTTCTTTCCGCATCCTCCCTTGCCATCAGATGCAACCCTGTGACTGTACTCTGGCCAATGAAATATGAATTAAAGTGGTGTACTCCACTTCTGGGCCCAGCACAGAAGTTTTCTCAATTGAAGAGATGTCTACAGTGACCTATTGTTATGACACATGTTAGGATTCTTGTGAATTTAACTCAAATGGTATTTTAATTATGATGAATATTAAAATGCTTTGACAGCTCTAACTTCACTTTGAGCTTTTAAAAATCTCGTGAGACAAGCTGTAAGTGAGCCACGTGGCTGGAGGATAACCGCCCTGGACACGGATTCAGACTTGAGACTGCCACTTGAGACACGCCTATCTGGCTGTGAGTCTTTTTTGCAAGTATACTTTTTGCAAGTATTCACTCTGAGAAGGCATTTGCCACCAGAGACTTTGATTTCCTGCTGACGCTTAACAGAAATCTGTATCCATTTGAGTGTTACCTTGAGATGTCTGTCTCTTGGATCATTTAGACAGTTTCTTCTACAGACATATGATGTTTGGTTCATTGCTAGCACTCTACTAAAATGATTTTCTTTTACTTAACTATTGTCTATGTTTTCATTTATTTCTTATTCTGCTTTTGTATATATTGCAATAAATGAATTAATTTGGCAGTGATCTCTGTTCCTTTTGACTTGCTATTTGCTGAGAATAAAGAGCTGGTCCTTGTGGAGGAGTGACAATGCCTGAGGTGAAAATCAGCACCTGGGGAACCAGACCACACTATTGTTCCAGGGAAACATCCTGGAAACTACATTTTTTATTTTTATTTTTAATTATTTTTGTTATTTCCCATGATAGTTTTATAGGTATTGGGATTACCTCCTTTGCCTCCCCTTTCTTGCTACCCGTTGTCCCTTTCCTACCTTCCCCACCCCATGTTATCTCAGTAGGATAGTCCTTAAGCAACAGTTACAAATTTAACATTCACTATTTAAGTGCATCATGGAATTGTAGGTGACACAACCTGTATGAACTGCTATAGGGAGTCACTAAGGAGAACAAAAATACTCACTATCCCTTTGCCCCTAAGCTCTTCAACAAATTGGAACCACTGTGGCTATTTTTGTGAGCAAAGGATAGACTTATGTTTGATCTACCTTATGCGATATGTAACTCAGAAACCTAGTATATTCTATGAAAAAGCAAGCAGGCAAGCTTCAGGGCTCACAAATTTCCAAAGTCAGGCTCATTTCTGCACCCCAGACAGAGCCTGGATGCCTTGTGTTATCACTTCTCAGCCTTCTGGCTTAATACCAAGTGTGAATAGCTTGTGTTGACAATTTCTAGAAGTACATTCTGTAACTTAGCCAAGAAAATGTGACAACATTAGTCAAGGAACCCCTCTTGGGATACACAGGATTGTATTCACTAGGTCTCAGTTCCTAAGCCTCCAAACTTGTTTTCACTTGATCTTGTCTATGTGAGATTCTGAAGTGATAAGGTCCCTTGAATTTCACCTCTACTTTCAGCTCTGTAGGCACAAGGATTGGTGCTGAAAGTTTGACTGGCCTTTGAAGACTTCAACATGGCTTGCCTCTGTAGCCCTCCACATTGCCTCTACCATTCATCCCATTTTATATTGAACTACTCCCACTTCATGGATACTTCTCTTGAATCTGGAGAAATGGAGGCATTGACTTCTACCATACCCAATTTCCTTCTTTTCCTTGCAACTTACTTATTTACTTGTAAGCCTGAGTTGCAGAGAGAAAGGGAGAAAGAAGGGAGGGAGGGAAGGAGGAGGGGAGGGGTAGGAGGCGGGTGGGAGAGAGAGAGAGGAGATTGAGATTCAACCTGCTCGTTCACTACCCCAAATAGCTGCAACAGCCAGGGTTGTGCCAGGCTGAAGCCAGGAGCTTTATCTGTGGGAACATGGGCAGGGGCCCAGATACTTGGGTCATCCTCCAATGTCTTTTCTAGGCCATTAGCAGGGGACTGGATTGGATGTGAAGTAGTCAGCACATGAACTGATGCTCATATTGGATACCAGAATTGTAGGTGGTAGCTTAACTCAAAGTGCCACAACTGCAACCCCCACATCCAATTTATGTAAGAAATTCCCCAGACTTTTATTTGAGAGTAGAGGTGCATACTGCACTGTATCTTTACTTGTTAGTATGCTAGTCTCTGCTGAACATTTTCCCTAGATGAATATATGTACATAATGTTTACCTATGTATACCTATTAATCCTGTATCTTGCATTAAGTTTGCCTTATATCAGACAGAGCATATGATATCTGTCCTTTTGGGATTGGCTGAACACAATGGTCTCTAGTTGGAACCATTTTGTTGCAAATGTAGGCACAAGGTGGAATTTCTTCTTTTTATTGACAGTGTAGGATTCCATGAAATAGATTTATCTATTCCATGGAATAGATTTCTTTTTTAATTATTACTTTATTTTGATAATCTTTACATAGTTGATTAGGGCAAAAGGGTTAAGGGCTACAGGAAAGTGGGTAAGACTATTATTTCCACATTTTCTCTCTCTCTCTCTCTCTTTTTTTCTGTATCTGGGGTAAAGGGGGAGATAAAGGGAGAAGCCCCACCCAGCCTCCCACCCGTCCCAGGGCCCCCAACATTACCACAGTTTCTTTATCCATTCCTCTTTTGATGGGCACCTGAGTTGCTCGTATGTCTTCGCTACTGTAGATTATGCTGCTGTAAATAATTACAGGTACTTTCTCACATGCAGATTTGATTTCTTTTGTTTATAAATATTCCCAGAAGTGGGCTAGCATGCTCATACAAAATAAAAGATGGACTCCTAATGAAACTGTTAAATATATCTTGACAATATAATGCTGAACTTTCTACCATTGTCTAATCCTACAATTTCAGGATGCACTTAACAGCAGAATGATGGACTTGTGACTGTTATTGAAGAGCTATACTATTATACTACTATAATACAGGGAAAATCAGGGGCCTGGTGTGGTAACCTAGTGGCTAAAGTCCTTGCCTTGCACACCCAGGATTTCTATATGGGTGCTGATTTGTGACCCAAATGCTCATTTTCCTATCTAACTCCCTGCTATGTCCTAGGAAAGCAGCAAAAGACAGCCCAAAGCCTTGGGACCCTGCACCTGCGTGGGAGACCCAGAGGAGGTTCCTGGCTCCTGGCTTTGGATTGGCTCAGCTCTGGCTGTTGCGGCCACTTGGGTGGTAAACCAGTAGATAAAAGATGTTTCTCTTTGTCTCTCCTTCTCTCTTTAATTCTGACTTCCAAATAAAAAATAAATAAATCGTTAAAAAATATATATAGGGAAAATCAGGTGGCGGAGTGGTGGAATGGGGAGGAGCTAGGGGGAGTGGGGAGGAGGGAGGGGTAGTGGAGAGGAGGGAGGGGGAGTGGGGAGGGAGGGAGGGAGGGGGAGTGGGGAAGGTGGGAGGGAAACTCCTGAGCCTATGGAACTATATCATGAAGAATTAAAAAATGAAATTTTAATAAAGGAAATTAATAAATGAAATTTAATAATAAATGAAATTAATAAATGAAATTAATAAATGAAATTTATTAATAAATGAAATTTCTCAGACTTTTAGGAATGTCAAAATTTTAATCAAAGGTACACCATTAGAAACTGGTAATTCATATATAAAACAACTTTAAAGTCATTAGTTTCTAATATTCCAACATTCAAAACAAGTGTCACATCATGCCCCCAATTTTGTTTTAGTTATTATTATTATTTTGATGATCTTTACATAGTTGATTAGGGTACAAAGAGTCAAGGGCTACAGGAACGTGGGTAAGACCAATGTTTCCACATTCTCTTTTACCTTCCTATATCTGGGAGAAGAGGGAAGATAAAGGGAGAAGCCTTTCTCTTTCTCTTTATTTTTATCCAGCATCCCAACCATCCCAGGGTCCTCGATGTGGGGCATGCTCTGAGGACACTGCTCAAGTGGTTTTGATAGCTCAGCAGTTCTGAATTACTGCCATCTCACCATTCCAAGTACGATAAAATCTCTCCAGAATCCACTGGCTGACATAGTCCATCTTAGAGTTTCTGTTTGCCCAGATTTTTACTGCCAACATGTGGTTGGTGTAGTTGATAAATTTGTTCTGTCCTCTGTCCTCTGTCCTCTGTTGTGGTACCAGGTGTCCTCTGCAGGCTCCAATGGACTGCCATATCCTCCTTGTGCATCTGGATATGCTGTCCCTTGCATACCCTTGCTTCTGAGGAGGCTCAGCTTTGACACTTGCACTCCATGGTCAGACCATGGAACCTGCACTTCTCTTCATGGTTGGGGTTCTGAGTTCAGCAGTTCAGTGGTGGCATCCCCAAAGAAACTTTGTCTGAGGTGACTCCAAACCTGATTCTTGCGTGTGCTTGCCAGCACAGAGTCTATCACAGTCTGGCACCCCAATCAGCTTATGCATATTCTGGTGGTTACCATTGCTGGGTCAGTTCTGTTTCTAGCCCTGTCTTCTACATGAACCAATGGGTGTTGGAGCCCACCCCAATCCTGCCCACCACACAGGCGGCCCTCATACAAACCAGTGGGAGCTGCAGCCTAGTTGGAGAGACCCACAATAACCCCCATCAGTCCTGCCCCCTGCCCTGGTTCCCGTGCCTGCCAGTACGTACAACAGACTGGTTCAGTCTATTCCACATCCAATTCAACTCTCATACATGTCAATGGGCCTTGAAGCCTAGTTCGATCCAACCAGCCCCACTATCCAGCCCACACACGTGCTGGTGGGTGTCACTCTGTCTAGCTATGCCTTTCCCTTGTCCTGGTTCTCATGTTTGCCAGTGGGAGTGGCAACCCAAGAGGGAGGTGCCCATTGTTTCCCTACTGGGCCCACTCCCACTCCTGTACCATGCACTTTCCAGGTGGTTCTACAGTTTAACTTCATAGAATTAGTCCCCAGTACCAGCATCTGCCAGTTGATGCTGAGGTAAAGTCCAACCAACCTCCACCCACTCTGACTTACGCTTGCACCAGTAGGAACAGTCAACCCAGAGTGGCTTTTCCATGGTCCAGCTCACATGAGGCCCACAGGTGTTGTAGCCCTGTCTGGTCTGGTCTGGCCCCACTCTAAATCATGCTCTCCAGTAGTAGTGGTGGTCCAGCATGGGAGCCCTCTACAGCCCCCCTACTAGAATTTTCCCCTCCCCCCAGTTCTCACGTGTACTAGTTGGGTGCTGTAGTCTGGTCTGGCATGGTTCACCTCGCCTCAGCATTTGTCAGTGGATGCTGTAATCTGGCCCGGCCTGGTCCACCCCCAATTCCAGTTCTTGCTGGTGGGACATGCCCCAAATTATGCTCATCAATTTATATATCTATTCATATCACTACATTTTAAACTATTTAAGAACAAATAACTCTTTTATCTTTGAACTGTATCTGGCAGCTCTGTATCTCATACTTAATCTATGGTTAATAAATGTTGGAATGGTAACTTACAAGTAAATTATGTGATATAAGCTGGAATATCCATGTTACTTACACTTCCCACTTCACTGATGATCTAATGATGGCAGAAAAAAGTCCACGCAAAGATTGTGGCAGCTGCTTCCTCAGTGTAGATGGTGCAGCACAGATCCACAGGCTTTGAGTAGCCCAGCCAGCTGGCTTAGGGTTAGAATACCATTTGACTCATCATATACTCAGACCTGAGGACATAAAAAATACATTTGATGGGTACTAAAAATGAATTTGAGAAAAGTGAACACTCATTTTTAATAATAATTATCAAAAAGCTGGAATTGATACTTCTAAACATTGAAAATAACCAATAAAATAGGTTGGATTTGAGGGGGGGAGGCGGAATCCCAGTCTCTCTGAAATTGTACCATAAAATTCAAAATTTAAAAATAAAAACAAAAAACCAAAATAACCAATACTGGACTCATACATCATAGGAAACTTAACAGAGGTGTCCATCCCATATGGACACTGATTTGTGTCCTGGCTACTCCACTTCTGATCTGGCTCCTGTTCCTGGCTTGGGAAAGCTATGGAGGATGGCTTAAGTGCTTGGGCTCCTGCACCCACATCGGAGAGCTGCAAGAAGTTCCTGGCTTTCAGCTTCTGACCAACCCACTTCTACCTGAAGCAGTTATTTGGAAGAACTCTGTCTCTGCAGATGTGACTTACAAGTGAAATAAATCTTTTTTTTTTTAAAAAATAACAAACTTTAGAAAGCTTTCTAAAGTCAAGAATATCACAATAAGGGGGTTGGGAGCAAGGTTTAAATGGGTCTTCCCCAATAAGCTACTTTCACAAGAGGTATGGAAGCCAGGGGAAAGACCACATGCTTGGTTTTAGTATAGTAATAGGGAAAGATGCATGAAAGAAAGTGGGAAGCAGTTGCCCACATCTCTTCCTCCAGCTCCAACCAATGCAGAGAAACATGCTTGGGGGAGGACAGAGATGGAATTAATTGCTGACCTCAGGACTGAAAATCAGTCCCAGAATGCTATGTTATAACAGCTACAACAGTCAACTCAGAAATGCATGGAAAGGGTTGGCATTGTGATGCAGCAAGTGAACCACTGCTTAGAACACTGGCACTTCAGAAACAGGTGCCAATTTAAGGTCTGGCTGCTTCACTTCCAATGCAACTCCCAGCTAAAGCACCGAGGAAAGTAGCAGATGATGGCTTGAGTCACTGCAACCCTGAAACCTACCTGGGCGATCCGTGTGGAGTTCCATGTTCCTGGCTTGGGCCTAGAACCCTGTGACCATTTGGAGTTATCCAGTGGATGGAAGATCTTTGTCTCTGTCTAAATCTGCCTTTCAAATATAGAAAGGTAAATGTTAAAAAAAAATGAATCAAGGGCCTAAGCATAAGATATGAAATTGTTAAAACTGAATCTGTTCAAGCCCACTAAAATCTCGTGTGAGGTTCAGTGGCAAATCTTGTGACACCATTCTCCCTGGGCCAACATCTTACTGCCCCATGTTTGCATGTACACTGTTGAGAAACTTACCATTTGTTAGTTGCCTAGTAATGTCTTCAAGCGCACAACAAAGGGATTGCCCAGGCATTTCTTAGTTGGTTAGAGAACACCAGTGGGAAGGTCTTTTGCAGGTTCCCACCCAGACAAGAAGGAATCAGGGAACTTTTAAGAACCCAATACATTTCCAGAAACCTCAGTGTCTCTCTCCTTTCAGGAGATGCCCCATCTCCTGCATCTTCTCTGGGAGGCGTTTTTGCTTTCCTTATTTTCATGTTGAGTTATTCTCTTGGTAAATAAAACTCCTCTGTCTGCAACCAGTTTCCAGCTTTTTATTTCTATACTCATGTGGGAGAAGAGCTCACTGAGCTTTCATGAAAAGAAAAAACTATTGTGAGAAAATACAGGAGATGCTTCAGGACCCTAGAATGATTAGGAATTTTTCCTTGGATAAGACACCCAAAGCACAGGAAACAGAAACATAAATAGATTGGCCATAGGCAGTTTGCAGCAAAACAGCACAATTTGACAAAGAAGAGCAGGACAGACTTGGAATCTTGGACTCACAGATGGCTCGTGCTGGAATGGAAACCATGGTCAAACTCTGTGGGCAATGGTCCGCAGGTAGGTAGGCAAAAATCTAAGATCAAGGCCTGTGAGCAAAGGCCTGCAGCAGGCCACAGTTTATGCACACAGAATGGTGTGCTTTAAGAATACGCTCCTGCTGGGGCAGAAGAAATTGATCAACTACCCTAGCCAAGTGTTGGCAGTGAATATCTGGGCAAATGGAGACTTTAAGGTGGACTATGTCAGCCAGTGATTTTGGAGGGATTTCATCATGCTTGGAGCGCTGAGATCGGCAGCAATCCAGAATTGCTGAACTATCAAAAACAGTTGAGTGGGACCCTCAGAACATGCCCCACATCAGGGACCTGGGATGACATCCAGTGGCTGTCTCACATCCCAGGGTATGGAGGTGGTTTGGAGGCCGAGTGAGGCTTCTCCCCTTACCTTTCCCCTTTCCCTAGATTCAAGAAGAAAAAAGGACAATGTGGAAACAATGGTCTCACCTAGTTTCCTCTAGCCCTTGATCCATCCCACCCTAATCAACTATGTAAACATAATCAAAAATAAAATTAAAATAATTTTAACTGTGTCCATTCTTTTATCATATTTTTGACAATCTTTACATAGTTAATTAGGGTAAAATGTTCAAGGGCTATAGGAAAGTGGGTAGGACTATTATTTACACATTGTTCCCTTCAGTATCTGAGGTAAAAGGGAGGTAAGAGGGAAGCTCCACCCAGTCTCTCACCCACCCCAGGTCCCTGATGTGGGGCATGCTCCGAGGGTCTTGCTCAAGTAGTCTTGATAGTTCAACAGTTATAAATTGCTGCCAGTCTCACCACTCCAAGCACGATGAGGTCGTTGAAGAATCCACTGACTGACATCATCCGTCATAGAGTCTCCGTTTACCCAATTTTTTCACTGTCAACATATAGCTGAGATGGTTGATTAACTTGCTCTGTCCTCTGTCTTTTCATGGTTAGGGTTGTGAGTCCAGCAGTTCAACTGGGGAGATCCCAAAAGAAACTTTGTCTGAAGTGTTCCCAGACCAGATTCTTGTATGTACTAGCAAGTACAGGGCCCAGCACAGTCCATTGCCCCGATCGGCTGGTTGTTGCAACTGCAGGGTTGACTTCCACTGGAACCAATGGATGTTGCAATCCAGCCTGACTCTGCCCAGTCCACATAAACCAGTGGGAGCTGCAGCCCAGTCAGAGCAACCCACAATAACCCTCACCAGGCCCGCTCCCTACCCTGGTTTGCCACTATGTGCAGCAGACTAGTCTGGTCTGTCCCACATCCCGTTCGGCTCTCATACATGTCAATGGGTATTGAAGCTTAGTTTCATCTAACCAGCTCCACTATCCAGCCCTCATAGATGTCATTGGGTGCCTCTCTGTCTAGCCACCCCAGCCTCTGTCCTAATTTTTGTGCTCTCCAGTGGGAGTGGTACCCTAAGAAGGAGGAGCCCACTATTTCCCTCCCAGGACACTCCCACTCCCGGATTATGCACTCTCCATGTGGTTCTGTGGTTTAACTTGACAGAATAAGCCCCCAGTGCCAGCTTCTGCCAGCTGATGCTGTGGCTAAGCCCAAACAACCCTCACCCACTCTAATTTTGTTTGCACCAGTAGGAACAATCAGCCCAACCTGGCTTTTCCCTGATCTAGGCCACATGAGGCCCACAGGTGTTGTAGCCCTGCTTAGTCTGCTCCCATCCCAGCTCATGCTCTCCAGTGGGAGTAGCTGTCCAGCAGGGGACACCCCCCCCCCCATATTCTCCTGACGGTTCCACCCCCTCCTTTCCTGGTTCTCACTCGTGCTGGTTGGGTGCTGCGGTCATATCTGGTACAGGTAACCTCACCTTGGCATTCCATAATGTGCACTGGTTTTTGCCGCAGCCGAACCTGGCTCAACTCACACTCTGTTCCAGTGCTTGGATTCACCAGTGGATGACGTGAACTGATTCAGCCCAGTCTACCCCTGACCCATGCCAAATGTATGCCAGTGGGAAACTTTCAATGGCCTGTTCTGGGCTGTTTCCCTCCATGCTTCTTGCGCTTACCTGCAGGGTCTGTGTCCTGCCAGAGGAGTTGCCCAGGCTCCTCTATCAGAACCTCTCCTAATGCCAGATTTTGTAAATACCAGGGGGTCCACGAGCTAGCCCTACTCAGTTCACCTCCTTTTCTAGCAGGAACGGTGGCTTTTTCTGACTGGCCTTCAACCCAATCTATTGGATTACTGTTGGATGTTTCAGCCCAGCCAAGGCTCGTCCTTACCCACATACAGCTCACACTTGGCTCAGTAGGGGCTGAGACCCAGCCTAGTCCGTCCCACATCTACCCTGGTCCTCCAGAGCACCAGATGGTGTTGGAGTCTGGCCCAGCTTGGTGCATCCAGTCCCAGTCCACACTTGTGCCAACGGAGACTACAACCTATCTTGATCAGAACGCAGCCTCCATTCCAGTCCATGCGCCCCTTGGTGGGAACCTCAACCCAGGTGGGGTGCCCCTTAGCTCCCCAAGCGGGCCTGTTCCCAGCCATAGATCACGCGTATGCCACTGGTTGCTCTGACTCTGCTTGTCACAGCCCCTCACCTGTCTCGACCCCTGCCTTAGACACTGGTTTCCTGGTTTTCAATTGGCTCAGCTCTAGCCATTGCAGCCATTTGGGGAGTGAATCAGTGGATGGAAGATCTCTTTGCGTTTCCTCCTCTATAAAATCTGCCTTTCAAATAGCATAAATAAATATTAAAAAAAGAATATCCTCAAGGCCAGGGAGGGTAATGACTAAGTGGGTTAAGCCTCTGTCAGCATCCCATATGGGCACTGATTTGAGTCCTCACTGTTCTACTTCTGCTCAAATCTAGAAGACAGGTATATCAGTGCATCCAGAACAGCATGACCTCCTGTGCAGGACTGCAATAGCCACTTGGATGGTCTCCTATGTCTTTTCCAATTTCTCCAGATAAGACTGATCACATATTGCTTGCTCTATCTCCATTGCATTACAGCGTCTTCATGATATAGTGACATTCCTGACAGATATTGTTTGATTTCTTTGATGTCATTTTTAGCAGACAAACTTGGAATACCAAAGGTATTTTTTTTTTTATCAATATGTGTCTGTAGAAATTTCTAATTTTGGCTCCACAAATGTAATTCGATCCATCAGCATGAAGGATAAAGTATTTGGGATGAATTTTTTTTTCAGTTTGATTTGATTCAAATTTTAAAAAATTTACCTATTTGTTTTTTATTTGAAAGATAGATTTTACAGAGAGAAAAGGGGAGTAGAGAGAGAGAAATCTTCCATCTGCTGGTTCTTTCCCCAAATTACCACAAGGGCTAGAACTGGGCTAATTTGAAGCTGTTAGCCAGGAGCTTCTTCTGGCTCTTCCACATGGGTACAGGATCCCAAGTACTTGGGTCACCCTCTGCTGATTTCTCAGGCCATGAGCAGAGAGCTGGATCAAAAGTGGAGCAGCTGGGACATGAACTGGCACCCATATGGGACGCTGGTGCCACAGGGCATAGGATTAGCATGTTATGCCTCTTTGTTGGCCCCAATTTGTTTCTGATTTTGGTAGGAACTAAAAGGCTAGTTTTCATAACTTTATAAATAAAATCTGCAAGTAATAGGATAGAAATATCATTCTGAAAGCATTGTAGGAAAGTTTATTAATTTTTCAACTTTAAAAATGGTTTGAGTTTTGACTATTTTTATATCAAAGCAATAGAGAAGGAGTAAATAGCAGTTACATAAAAAGGATAAATTGGAATATAATAGTAATAATTTCATTAAAGTAGGTAATGCAATGCATTAATACATCTTTTGTTATTCATAACCCAGGACTTGCATACTTTAGTCTTTTACATAAAAAGGATAAATTGGAATATAATATAATAATAGTAATAATTTCATTTAAGTAGGTAATACAATGTACTAATACATCTTTTGCTATTCATAACCCAGGACTTGCATATTTTAGTCTTTGTTTTCTTTTTTTTTTCTTCATCTCACCTTCTGGGTCTCTGAGCTTTCCCCACATCCTTTCATTCGTTGCTTTGTTTTCCTTTACACTTATCTTTCCTTCCTCTTCCTCTTTCCTTTGTTCTCATCTCCCTCTTTCCACACGCTTGTCTGCCACCTGATTTCCTCTGACCTTTGTTTTCCATGGCAGTTCAAGTCCTTGCCCTGATGTCTAATGCAGTCTCTGCCTAGCCCTGGGATCCCTTCTCACTGTATGGAGCCCAGCCACCCAGAAATCCACTTTCCTTGGTAGAATTTAAAGACAGGTCAGGGGCCAGCAAATCATATAGTAGTTGTTTAGCCACTAGTTACCATGCCTGCATCTCATATTAGAGTTCCTATGTTCAAGTCCTGCTTCGGTTTCCAATTCTAGCTTCCCACTAATGTGCACAATAGGAGTTAGCATGCCAGGGCTCAAGTAGCAGAGTCCCTGCCATGCACGTGGGAGACGTAGATTGAGTTTCAGGCTCCTGGCTTCGGCCTGGCCCAGGCCAGGCTGTAGTGAGCATTTGAGGAACGAACTAGCAGATGGAAGAGTTCTGTCTGTTTTACTGTCTATCTCTATCTTTTCACAATAAGGAAACTACATCAAAACAAAAATTCAAAACAAACAAACAAAAAAACAGCAGGTTATGTGTTCCCTCCATGGAAGGATTTTTGTGCTCTGGAAGAGCAATTTGGTAAGGCATCTTTTCATGAGTACAAGCGGAGGAAGGAAGCAGAGGCTTGGGTGCCCTGGTTCTGCCTCTGGCTGAGAAGAGGCTGTTCATTGCTCCTTTTCCTTTATGCTCTAATGTTTCTATCTGGAATGCAAGGTGGGCTGCACAGTGAGATCTACTTCTCCAAGAAAGAGACAACTATGATTGTTTTCCAAACAAAAGTTTTACAAAAGTGTGTCCTTGTCCTGTGCCTGCTGTGAACTGAGCACAAGCATCAAGGGCACTGCAGGGTAGCAGCACAGTCCTTTGAGCAGCTCTCAGTTCTTAAAGAAAACTATTTCTCCATAAAATTCAACATGATTAGCATGCTGTGGAGAATGCAGCCTGCCAGCTAGTAGAGGTGGAAACACACCACCGGCTACTCTCAGATAAGAAAGGGGAGAATGTTGAATTTAAGTAATTGAAAGTTATCAGAGGAACCTCAGGACACATTTCAGCACCACCTTCTTCCTCCAACTCTCAATCACCCTCAAATAGTAGGTTTGAACTTTAAAAAGACATACTAATTACTCTCTCTTATATGAAACGCCTATATGTTGAAATCTAACTAGGATGCGGTACAAGAATGTGCATGCTACTAAATACATGTTACATTAATACTGTAAAGTGTATTTGATTATATCTCTGAACTATATTCTACCTCTGGCCACTGGAGGTTTTTTTTTGGTTGTTGTTGTTTACTTTTTTTGTTTTTCATTTATTTCTTTGCTAGGCAGAGTTCCAGTGACAGAGATAAATACTCTGTCCACTGGTTCAACTCCCCAGATGGCCACAATGGCCAAGACGAGGCCATGTCAAAACCAGGAGTCTGGAACTCCATCTTGGTTTCTCACATGACCATCATCTGCTGCTTTTGGCAGGCACATTAGCAGGGAGAGAAGTAGCTGGGACTCAGGCTGGAGCCTCTATGGGCTCAAACTGTGCCACAGCAGTCTGCCCTTCTACTCAAATATGAGGAGTTAGAAGAGGCGTTGTTCTATCATGCATTAGGTCATATAGATTTCAGAAATGGTAGAAACAGAATAATATATTTTATAATCTTGGTTTGTTTCTGTGAAAATAAGCTCTTACAGAATATTTGTCTAAAGAATAACAATATACTCTCCCTTCTAGGCATAATTCACTGGAGTGGGTATCTACTAGAACAGCTGGACTCAGAAATAAAGAATCACTATATGATTTGAAGATTTATAAATACAAAAGAGAGCTACCATACAGAGGAGAAAGAAAAGAGTGTAGGAAACAAAATCCAATTGCTCCCACAACTCTGTCTACATTTTCTCTCATTTTGGTTATTTTATTTTCATAACTAGTTTTTATATTTGAATATGTAATTACTTTCAATTCTTTATGGTCTTAGAAGCAGTTAAAATGTATATTTATTCACTGGCATATATTACACAGAATTTTTAGATATTGTGAAAAAATTCTGTTTTTCTTCCACTAACAGCCTCAAGACTTTTATTTGCTTGTCATTTATTAATATGTGGGAAGAAGTTTGGTCTGCAGTTTGTGCTGAAAGACCTTACTGCATTCTACACTGTAAAGAATTACTGGGGCCCGGCGGCGTGGCCTAGTGGCTAAAGTCCTCGCCTTGAACGCCCCAGGATCCCATATGGGTGCCGGTTCTAATCCCGGCAGCTCCACTTCCCATCCAGTTCCCTGCTTGTGGCCTGGGAAAGCAGTTGAGGACGGCCCAAAGCTTTGGGACCCTGCACCCGTGTGGGAGACCCAGAAGAGATTCCAGGTTCCCGGCATCGGATCGGCACAGCACCGGCCATTGCAGCTCACTTGGGGAGTGAATCATCGGAGGGAAGATCTTCCTCTCTGTCTCTCCTCCTGTCTGTATATCTGACTTTGTAATAAAATAAATAAATCTTTAAAAAAAAAAAGAATTACTGATGTTTTATTTTGGAATATTTACATAATTGGTTATACAACTTCCAGAGTGAGGCACCCGATCCTCAAAACACAGATAGCTTTTGGACCCAAAATACAAAAGTGGTTCAGTCAATATTTGTTGTCTGTATGAGCCTATGAGGTGCCATAGAGCTGATTCGCTTATTTAAGAAAGCAATCTAATTAGTTGACTATTCATTTTGAGGTCTTATTTTGATATCATTAACAGATTGCAATTTTAAGGGACAGGAAAGTTCCATTTATTGTGTCATAGTGAAGAGGTGATACAAATTATTTCATTGAGTTGGATTCCATTTAATGAAAGATTAAAAAAAAAAAAGCTTCCAGAACTATATAAGTTTAAAAAAAAAACCAAAAACTTCTCAACTTTTGAGTCCTTGAATAGTAATGGGAAGTGGGTGGAAACTCTAAAGACAATAATTTTCAAACAAAAACAAACCAGTCCTTTAATTATAGTATAATTATCTAGATTTCAAACTGTGAATTCACTTTTGCTTTGGTATTTTAAATAAATTATGCATGTTTTCCATATGGGGCCCCACACCAAAACTCCTTTTTAATCTGGGAAAACATTTCCAAAGTCCAAGTTTGTAACCAAGCTCTGGGATATTAATTTGACTTTGGATTCTTCCATAAACTTTCCATGTTTAGAAATCTTTTTGAACTGTCCCTTGGGATACATATGTTTGTATTACACATATTCTATGTCTTTTAATAGTAACATTTAGGAATTCAGTAGGAAAAAAATAATGCCCTTGTAAATTTGATCTCTTTTGCAAACATAAGAACATAAAATGTTCTCTGGCTTACCCCCCACCAGGTTTGCATTAATAAACCATCAATGGTAAGCCCAGCCACTCAATTGCAAAGCAACTTCCAACTTAAATATTGAATGCTGTTTTATTCTGTTGTGCATTTAACAAAGGATTAAGGCATAATGCATTTTTAATTAACTGAAATATTAATGGCAAAAGGCTTTTAAGAGAAAAAATTTTTAAAGAATTACTCATCATAAACATGGTTCCAATAGAATTTATTTATAAAGCTGGGTAGGAAACCAGGAATGGACTACTAAAACTATTAAAACCTTAACACAAAACTTTTTCTTATTGTACAAAACGGTTGAAGAACTTTGAAGATAACAGCAAAGAATTTTTTAAATTAAAATTAAAAAGGTTGGAACATCCTTGAGAGTTATGAACTGGTTACTAAATACTAAATATTTTTTTATGTTTTTGCTGAGTTTTATAGAACTCTGCAAAATGTGTAGAGTCTGGAAGTGAATTGTACTCAGCCTATCAGATTCCTTAATGGACTGCGTTCCACAATCATAAAACCCTTTCTCAAGGGGCAGTTAGGCATCTTAGAACTTCAGCTAATGAGACCTAGCCTCAGAACACTGGCCAATCCAGGTCTGCCCTGCTTTTAACTCCACTGTATACACTGCACCAAGCAAAGTCAAGCTTGTATACTTCGTCCTTGATAGCATTTCAATATTGACAATGGGCTCATTTTCATGACTTTGAAAACTGTGGAATGAGTTTATTCAGTTAGGGATTTATATGGCTTCGTTTAACAAAGCCCACCAACTATGGTTTAAGCAATGAAGTTTTAAATTTGTCAAATAAACAAATCCAGAGGAAGCATTAAAGTCATTCAGAAAACCTATCAAGATTTGAGGTTCCTCTTGATTTTCGGCCCCATCTTCCATAGTATTTAGTTTCCATGATTTTAAGTTGGTTATCCCATCTGTAGTCATATCTGTGTTCTTAGCTGGAAGGAGGAGCAAGTATACACACCAATGTGTGTGGCAGAAGAGTGCATCCCTTCCCAGAAAAGAAAAATGACTTTCCTCCTAGTAGACTTCTGCTGTTTCACATTGGATCATGTGTAGTTAAAAGAATATCCAGAAAAAATGAACTACTTCTTAATTTATTACTTAAAAGTGAGATAGAGAGGAGGGAGAGAAAGGAAGAGGAGGAATGAGAGAGGGAAAGAGAGATATTTTCTACCTACTGATTTACTCCCCTAAATGGCTCCTAAATGGCCACAACAGGCCGGTCTGGGACAGTTTGAAGCCAGGACCCAGGAACTCTATCCAGATCTCCCATATGGTGTTGGGGTCCAAGTACTTGGACTGTCTTTTGTTGCCTTCTCCAGCAAATTAGTAGGAAGCTGCACTGGAAGCAGAGTAGCAAGAACTGGAATGGTACTTCGGTTTGGGATGCCAGGGTTCCAAGTGGCAACTTCACTAGCTATCCCATAATGCTAAGTCCCAGGAGAGAGCATTTTTTCCTGAGAAATTGAATTCTTTCGTTTGGGCACTTGGCTTTCCCCATTAACTCAGGTCTTCTCTAGAAAGGAAGAAAGTGACAAAAAAGGGTGTCAGATACAGAAGTAGAAGCAGTTGTTTCACCTTATCAGTCACTGGCTAATTATGGCAACTAATTTTTTTGCATTCTATTGAGGTTAATCAAGATGCAGTCTGGATTATGCCCTCCTATAATCAATGAATCTGAAACCATTTTAAATCACAACAAACCTTAGCCCTCAAATCCCCCACCTGGCCAAGCTTCAGGGACTATGCAGGTGTTTTCCATGGCATTTGCAAGGAAGCCGGAGCCAGGAAGAGTGGGCCAGAAGGTCTTCTTGGCTACATTTATCTTAGTCGTTCTTTTCAGTCATGTGTCTTTAGTCTCAACCTACTTTGACACAAAGATTTAAAAGTTGATGACTTTACATTCTCGATTTCTGACCTAATTATGTTTTTGCTTTGAGTTAGAAAATGCTTACTCATCCCTCAATGACTCTATATCATGAAAGTCTACAATACTGATATGAGAATGAATGATATAGATCAAGTGTCTGCAAACTAGAGCACATGGTAAAAGATGGCCAGTAGCTTCTGTTTCCTTATTTATTTATTTGAAAGGTAGAGTTACTGAGGGGAGGGAGAGACAGAGTGAAAGATCTTCCATGCAGAAGTTCACTTCTCAAACGGCTGCAATGGCAGGGACTATGCCAAACCAAAGCCAAGAACCCAGATGTTTTTCCAAGTCTCCCACATGTGTGCAGGGGCTCAAGCACTAGGGCATCTTCCATCGCTTTCCCAGGCATATTGGCAGAAAGCTGGTTTGGGAGTGGAGTGGAGTAACTGAAACTCAACCTAGGGAATGCTGCATTGCAGGCAGCAGTGTAAGTTGTAACTCCACAGTGCCAGCCCCTGGCCAGTTGCTTTTCTGGAGACTATTGGGGTACAGCATTGCCCATTTCTTTACTGCACATGGTTGCTTTCACACTACACGGGTAGAGTGGAGTAGTTGGGACAGATACCATCTATCTTGCAAGACCTGAAATAATTGCTATCTGGTCCTTTCCAAAAGAGTTTACTTCTCCCTGATCTAGATAATCAATGTGCTAAAATGAGCAAGTGCTGGTATTGCAAATTGCTTCTTCCTAAACATGCAGCCAACAATTACTCTTCATGTTTTATCTCTAAACTCCTACCAAGCAACAGAAGCAAAGGTGTCTGATTCAGAAATCTTTATAGTAGTTGAAAAGATTAATGGGAGGGAAGCACAAAGATTAATCATGTAGCCTTGAATGAGTAACACAACACAGTGAGAAATTTTAGAAAGCTGGGTCTACCTTTATCAATCATTTATATTTCTCCTAATACATAGATAAGGAATGTAAATTGGAATTCAGCAATTTTTAAAGATAGAATGATCTGATTTTTAGGAGAACAACAAAACAAAATCATCCCCATGAAAACGAATCTACCTTTTCCCCACAATTACAGGCAAACTTCAATGCTTCCCCTAGTGGGATCAGGAACTATTTTGGTGCACGGTACTGTAACTGTTTACCTAAACATTTGCCTCTTCTACTGGCTTATGGTGGAAAGTCCTGGTATCTTGAACTTTTCACCGTTATTTCTTAGCAGGGTTCATGGGTCATAGGAAGTACTGAAAACATCATTTTTAAAGTATATATATTAGTTTCCATAAGAGAGGCACATAGGACAGGGCCCAGGTGAAGTTCTCAGTAGTCTTCTCCCAGTAGAATCATGCCTGTTTCCACTAGCGACGATCTTAGGAATACACACAGCACTACCAACCCACCACAGCTATGTTGTTCTCTATTTTCACTAGGGCTTGGCCTCATAGACACACTTCACAGCATGATACACATAGCATTTAGTATGGCCATTCACTACATGTAGGCATTGTGCAAAGATCAAGTCAGAATACTTAGCTTTCTACCTGCTTACCTCTTTATGCAAAGCAATATTTTCAATAGAAGAGTTAATTAATTATTTATTTGGGGCTTTAAATCTTACTTTGGGAGTTTGTAGTCAGCACAAAAGAGATCCATTATCAATAATATGCAGGACAGGATTGACCTTGTGCTAACAGAGGTTTGTCCTTTGTCCCTGGCTCCTGGACATCTAGGGTAGCATCTAAGCCTTGGAATATACTGCCTGATAACTGTATTCTGTTTATCTGGGGCCTTGGAGCATGTTTACCTTTGCTAACAGGGTGACTTACGAAGGGAGCCATTAAGCCAAAAATTATCTACTGACTGTTCAGCAGAGCTGGAGGCTAAAGTCAGTGATGTACCAGTCAAGCAGGTCTATGAGACCAGAAACCCTGGACCACAAAACTGGGGTGAGTTGGGTGACTCCAGTGGGAGAAGACCACTGGGAATTTCACCTGGGTGCCTCTCCCTTTGGAATCTACATCCTTTCCTTGAAGGACACTGTAACTGTAGGAATAACAGCTTTCTCCATTCTGTGAAACCTTGTGAGTTACACTTATTCTGTAGTGGTTTTTGAGATACTCAAAATTGGGGTTCATGTCAAGAGTAAGGGTGGTCTTGAAGAGATGTCTGAACTTTGTAAATAACAACTAAGACTTGATAAATACCTTATGTAAGTGAAGGATGGAAATGCAGATGACTTCATTACATTTTTTTCTTTTAGATTTTTGAGACTAGTTCTATTTTTGTCACCATTTAAAAGCTGAAGAAATTGAGCTTTTAAGACAAACATCTAATCTAAAATCCAAGGGGGTGGAGATGGGTCCTAGTTCAAACTCTATTCACCATGATAAGCCTGTATTTCTTCCTCCCTGGTGTAGAGAGGGCCACTAGTGACAACCTCCTGTACGGGTCTCTACTTTCTAAGAAGCCACTGAATTCAGGACAGGATATGGTCTTCAGCTTTTCATGGCTTTCTGCCTTTGTTGCTAAGAGCTTCTATGACAATAGTTTAATAATATCCCCTAATTCAATGTCTGTTTCCTCTTTTGCAGACATAGAAATAGGTCACTTGGCAAGCTGGTCTTATTTTTGCCAAATAAATATCCCAAAAAGTGAAATTAAGAATTGGCCTATTGAGGCTGGGAATCTAGGAAATAATCACTCAGGGGTGTTCAAAGAGAATAATTGATCGTTTTCTCTTGCTGTGTGACTTGAAGAGCACAGGGCAAGAAGAAATGAGAGGCAGCCCTCAGTTCAACATTCCAAAGGCGGTGCTGACCACTGAGCCAACTGGCCAATGATGTCAAACTTCTCTCCAAGACTGCTAGCTTGGCATCACAGCACACAAGTGGCCCAGGCTGTGACTGCTCCACGTGTTCTGCTAAGAGGAGCATTGCAAACCTTCCTATTTCTATTCTGGGGATCCAGTG
Source organism: Ochotona princeps (assembly GCF_030435755.1). Taxonomy (NCBI): domain Eukaryota; kingdom Metazoa; phylum Chordata; class Mammalia; order Lagomorpha; family Ochotonidae; genus Ochotona; species Ochotona princeps. The sequence goes on from NC_080836.1 coordinate 74,749,989, forward strand.
GTGGTGACCTCACCACCATCTTCAGAGGCAAGCCCACAAGGTCCAGAGTCCAAGCAGATCATCAGGCAGAGAATGTCACTGGCACTTGATTCTAAAAATAACTACTGTACAAATATTTGGGTTAAAATACTAAGAATTATCTCAGTTTTTTTTCCCTCCTTTTTTCAAGCCCCATGAATCTTATACCACTTAGGATCAAAAGGCAAACCAAAAACAAGAGGACACAGTGACTACTCTTTAGGTAGAATCTAAGATAAAACTTGGAGACTTTGATTCTTATCTCCATTCAGAGACATAATTTATGCTTAGTCAAATTGATTTCTCCTCTGTTGTCACATTGCAAGTCAAATGTTGGACATTTAGGGTAGAAACCCACCTGGCTAATCTCCAATGTCAACATGCCTGAGCTGAAATTTTATCCTTCTTTGCTTTTTCCTGAATGGTTCCTTTCTGAGTATCTGGGAGTAAAGAACTTTGATATATTAGAATTGGGCCAGTCATGGGGGGGGGGGGGATTTTGGAGGAGGGATTTCTAGACCCTACATAATTGTACCATAAAAGTCTAAATTAAAAAAAAAATAGAATTGGGCCAGCCAAAAAGTCCAGCAGCCATCACAGAGAGGCACAATGAATGCCTATGGAGATGTCCCAAGGGCTAAAGAGTTTACAAGGTTTCATGACATTATCATCCTAAGAGAAAATTTACTTTCAGTCATCTTTTTTTAGGATGCCAAGATATCTTCAATCTTCTCTGTGAGAGCTGTTTTCCTTCCAAGAACCATTTTGTTCAATTTCATTTGCCTAGCAATCTCACCAAGAGTGATGCTTGATTTTGTTCATATTCCACAAACTTAGTTACAGAAACATCATTCTATTGATTCTTGAATGTACCCATGGGATGATCTCAGTCTAAGTCCTTGATCTCCAAGAATCAAATATCTGAGTTACCAATATTCTTGATTTATAATTTTAATTTATGTATATCTTTAAAAGTAATGAAATTTCATCAAGGAAAAGTTGAAATTACAGTATTTATTTGGAAAGCTTTTCATTTTAGAGATTTATTGCAAAGTGAGAATGAGAGAGAGAGAAGGGGAGAGACAGAGCCAGATCTTCTCTCTGCTGGTTCACTCCCCAGATGGCTGCAGTGGCCAATGCTGGGCCAGGAACCAAGAGCTTCATCTAGGTCTCCCACATGGTTGGCAGAGGCCTAGACACTTGGGCCATCTTCTGCTGCTTTCCCATGTGCATTGCAGGGAGCTGGGTGAGAAATGGAGCTGTTTGCACTGGCACCGGTGCCCACAACAATGCTGGCCACCATTTTGGAGAATTTCTGATATGAACAGAAAAGGAGATCTTCAATCTCCACTGGTCTGCATTCTTTAAATTGACCTGAGAGAACCTTCACATGCAATTTGGATTCTAGGCTTGCCTTCCAAAAACATTTGTATATAAAAGAACAAGAAAAAATTCATTTTAACAGGTCCAGGAATTGTAGTTTTCTGCTGAAATACTACCAGAATGTCTGTCCTTGTATCTTAGAGTTACAAGAGTATTTAAACTATAGGGGATGTACTTTTTTTCTTTTTTCATTTTTTCTTTGTTTTAACTTCATATCTGTCACCAACATTATTTTGTGGCTTCTCACTTAAGGAAATGTATAGTGATGGAGTAAAAGAGACTACCATATCCAGATGTGAAGACACAATGCAATATGCATCCCTACTTCCAAATCAAAGATGGACTCCCAGTGAAACTGCTGGATATGTGTAGACAATGGGATGCTGGACTGTCTGATATTGTCTGTACCAGCAATGTCGGGGCACACTTAAAAAAATAGACTGTTACAATTATAACTTGTTATGAGGGACTATACTATTGTAACAATATGGAGAAAATCAGTAAGGGAGTGGAAATTTTGAGGGGGAATCCCAGACTCTACATAATATACCATAACATCCAAAATTTTAGATCCATAAAAAGAATTCATTTCATATTTGCGTATAGCTGGCTTTTTCTTTTCATTATTTGTTTTTGCAATGTTCTCTTTGGAAACTATAGAAATTGATTAATAAAAAGTTTTTATTATGTATTACAGATACATCTAACCCAACCAGCAGGAAACAGAAGTTAAGCTTACTGGAAAACACTCTTGTTCTCATTGTCCTTTGAAAATAGCATGAGGGCAGACATTTGGTGCTTTAGGCCCTGTGTTGACAACCTAGCGGCTAAATCTTCACCTTGCATATGCTGAGATCCCCTGTGGGTGCTGGTTCATGTGCTGGCTGCTTCACTTCCCATCCAGTTTCTTGTCTGTGGCCTGGAAAAGCAGTGAGGACGTTCCAAAGCCTTGGGACTCGGCACCCGCATGGGAGACCTGCAAGAAGCTCTTGGCTCCTGACTTCTGGCTTCAGATTGGCTCAGCTCTGGTCGTTGAAGCCATTTGGGGAGTGAACCAGAGGACAGGAGATCTGTCTCTCCTTCTCTCTGTATATCCAATTTTATATATATATTTTAAAGAAGTGACTATGCTATGATCTGATACATTGTAGAGTAGCCTTCAATCAACAAGTTGAAAAGCTATACAAATATCTTGGTTGACTTAATACCTGTGCTTATTTAAAAGTATGAACATTTTTGGAGTATGTAATGGTGAGGGACGTTTTTCTAAAATGATGAGCATGATTTGGTTTGGCAAACAAACAGAAAAGATAACTTTGTTTTAAAGTAAAAAGCATGATTCTATCCGAATAAAAGAAAATACCAAGGGGCCAGCACAGTAGGTCAAGCCGCCAACTGTGACTCTGGCATGCCATTTCAGTGTTAGTTCCTGTCCCAGCTGACATATCATAGGAATGTATTTATGTTTCCAGTTGCTCTGATCAGCTCCCTGTTAATTTACCTGAAAAGGCAGTGAAAGATGGCCTGAGTACTTGGGCTCCTGAACCCATGTGGGAGACCTAGAAGAAGCTCCTGGCTCCTGGATTTGGCCTAGCCCAGCTCTAGCCTTTGTAGCTATTTGGGAGAGTGAACCAGTGCACAGAAGATTCTCGTTCTCTCCCTCTCTTTCCCTGTAACATTGCCTATCAAATAAAGAAAATAAATCTTTAAAACGTAGATAGGTAGACACAAATAGATTACACAGATATTTTTGTCTCCAATTTTAAATATGAAACATCAGTTGGTGACTTTGTGGCTTTTTTTTTTTTTTGATAAATTAAAGTTCTGGAAGCTTACCACTATCTTCACTTACCATGATATGTTTTTGTAGGATAATCATCAACTGTAATATTCACAGGTTAATTTTGCTTGATACCTCAGTAGAGATTTCTACTTTCCTCCAATTCAGTGTTACAGTTTAATATAATAAACTAGCATTTTCTCACCCAAAGATATGAACAGACTTCCTTGCCTGCCTCCCAGTCAGTTTCCATATGGTATCAAGACCAAGTAATAGATGTTTTGAGAAGAATATTATATATATTTCACTTAAACCTCATCAGAGAAGCTCTTTTCATGTACTGTTAATAATGCGTGCAGTCATCTCCAACTGCACTTGTATCTCAGATAGGATCTCAGCACCCATTTTCCAATATTAAAAAATTTTAAAACAGCCTTTGGTGAAAACATTGAGGATGTCTACAGAATCTCCAGAAGAAAACAGCCATGAGAAAAGCAAACTAGTTCCAGATCCTGGGAACATGTAGTTGACGGCATACAGTAAACAAATTTAGTTTAAGACTTTCCCTCCCTGTCACAACAGAAGCCCGAAGCCATTGGTCCTACAATTTTTTCTTGTGTTTGCTTTGTATTCTCTCAGCCAACTTGTTTTGCCTTGCCCCTGTTTCAAGCCAAGATCCTTATCCTTGATAATTTCCAAATATTGGACCACTGTTTCATACACTGGCAAAAGGAAACAACTCGTATGTGAGTTAGGAAAAAAAAAACCCAGTTGGTCATTTGGAGAATATTCAATTAGTTGTGAGACATTTGTGATGTGTTTCAACCACTAATAGTAATCCTTGTATTTGTGTTTTTCTCTGTGAAGCTATTAAATATGTAAGCTCCAGTTTTAACCATTTTTTTGCCAAGCCACTGTCATATCATATAACAGCAAATAACCCCCAACAAAGAAAACAAGAAGGTATAACATTTATAATGACTACCATCACAAATATTCAAAATGTTTTGATCGACTCAGGTACTTCCTACAGAGCTATAGAACTAACTCACTTGATCCTGTTCCCTATAAAAAACAATCTATGACCAAGAAGGTAAAAAACAGCCACACTAGGAGTTATGCTGGAAGAAAAGGATAGAGCTCTTGAGAATAACAACAGGAACTATGAATTTCAAAACTGCAAAACAGACTGCACCGAACCAAACCATCCCATGCATCAGAGCAGGCTCAAAGGAAACAGGACCAGCTTATCTCAGGCCAGAGCACAACTCAACAGTTTTACACAGGTACAATTAAATACAGGCACTAATGCAGCAACTGGTCCTGTCAAGGGTGTTCTTTAGCTAATCTAAACTCAAAGTTTTGTAAGTACTCTCCATTTCCTCCTTATCTTTGAAAAGCCTCTGGATTCTTTTGGAGTACCTCCTCCCTGTGAATCAAGTTCCTGGTGGTCTTTGCTAGGATTTTGTAAAAACAAAAACCAAGCCAAACCAAAAATAATTTCTACAAAATGGGCAATCTGTTCTTATATTTAAGATTTTATTGCCAATTTTATGATACCAGATCTATCCAATAGTTAATGATTCACATTGTCTATAATTTCTAATGTTTATCACAGTAGTTACTAGCTACTAGCCATAGGTTACTTTAAAAGGGAGAGACAGATTTTCCATCCTTCAGAAGACTACCATAGCCATGGCTGGGCCAAGTTGAAGCCAGGTGACAAGAGATTCTGGTCTCCTGGCCGGGTAGCAGGGACCCAAACACTTAGTTATCTTCTGTTGCTTTTCCCAGGTCATTTGCAGGGAGCTAGAATGGAAGTGGAGAATCCAGGACATGAACTTTTGCCCAAATGGGACACCTGTGTCCCAGGTGGTGGCTTTACTTGCTGTGTTCAGGGTCCCAAGGCTTTGGGCCACTCTCTACTGCTTTCCCAGGCCACAAGCAGGGAAGCTGGATGGAAAATGAAGCAGCTGGGATATGAACCAGTGCCCATGTGGGATCCTGGTGCTTACAAGGCAAGGATTTAGCCACTAGGCCATAGTGTTGGGCCTAGAGATGGTCTTCTTAGGGAAGAATTGGCTTCTCCTATTTACCAAGTCATGCAACAATCTTTAAATGAAGATTGAAGGACAACTGTTGATTGGGCAGTGAAGGAAAATGTTAGCTCTGGCTTTGAAGGAAGCAGTTTTGGCTGGAAGTTTTAAGGAAGTAGTTTCTGCCTCACCTTCTAACTGAATGAGGTTCCCACATCACTGACTAGAGAATTTCATTCTCTCTTTCTGAGTAGATGATTCAAGTGGGACACTGTGGGAATGCTATACTTGCTATAAATTCAGCTTTGTAGCACTCCTGTGGAAATTTGGTGAAGATCCTGGCAAATGGTAAACTTTTGCCTCTCTTCTCCTTCATAACATGAGTATGTGGCATTTGGGATGTTCCAATGGGTATTTAAATGGAGAATTAGCAGACTGCGGAACAGAGGCTGCTCTGGAGGGCACCATCTCAAACTGGAAGGCTCAGTGAAACTGGGATATTGATTGCAATGCTTGATGAAGTAGCAACAATGTCTGTTGCTGAGTTTGGTTAGAGTATTGATTACCAATCCTGACCGTACATTAGAATTATCTGTGTCCCTATAAAAATTCCCCCATGCCACACTACATAATTCAGAATTTTAAGGGTGGAATCCTGGCATTAAAGTTTCTCAGACATCCCAATGGAAAGCCATAGACAGCACACTCATTTTTAGTGAATGGCTTCCCAAATGATTTCATACTAAAAATAGAATCAAAAAGCTCAGATAAGGCAAAAGGGTAACAGTAGTAATAAGTTTCATTTGGTGACTTCCTAGAATATTACATTATCTTCAATTCCCATATTATTTCTATGATACAATTCCCATATTATTTCTATGATCCTCTGATCCATGAGCCCTCATGACTCAGTCACCTCCCAAAGGTGCAGCCTTCCAAATGACATTAACATGAATTTAGGCATTAAGTTTCCAACACATGAAATTTCGGAGTTACATTCAAATCATAACAATTATTTTTTACAATTTTAAAACATACTATAATTTCCCATAGTACCAAATATAGCAATACCAGTGATATTTGAAGGGCATATTTTTCCTCACACTTGTGTGAAAAATTTGACCAAAGCACATTAGGTATTTTTAAATTATTTTTTTCTTTTTAATTGGAAAGGCAGATTTACAGAGAGAAGAAGAGACAGAGAGAAAGATCTTCCATCTTCTAGTTCACTCCCCAAGTGACTGCCATGGTCAGAGCTGAGCTGATTAGGCACTTCATTGGGGTCTCCATTGCACATACAGGGCCCCAAAACTTTGGGCCATACTCTGCTGCTTTCCCAGGCCACAAAGCAGGGAGGTGGATGAGAAGAGGAACAGCCAGGACATGAACTGGTGCTCATATGGGATCCTGGCACTTGCAAGGCAAGGATTTAGCCACTTAATCCAGCATATTAACTTTATAAGACAGATGGCATGGACCCCCAAACTGTCTCCAGATTAACTGAAATGGAGATATTTTGAGCCACGATGGGAGTCTCAGTTCGTATATCATCAACATATTTAAGCAGGTACATCAGAACAGCACAAATGAAAATACAGGGGTTGAGAGTTCAGAGTTAAGTGCCAGATTATATAGAATAAAATGGAAACTCTCAATGTGAGACTTTGATAAAATTACTTGAAAATACTGTGCCTGAAGTTTTCTCATCTGCTAAATGGGATTGATGATAACCATCTGATAGGGTGCCTGTGAGGGTTCGATAATTATACATGAGTAGTATTTGGATTGGTGGACATTTTCTAGGATGATGTTATAGCCTTTGAATGTAAAGAACCTCATTTAATAGATTTGCGCACATGAGTTTAGAAAAGGACATGGCTACTAATTTGCAACAGATTCTATTGATCATCATGTCAGTCTGAGATTATTTATCTAACACCTACTTAGTGATAACAGGATCCAACCCTTTACTATCTCATTTTAAAATACATAGGGTATTGATAAACAATGAAGGCATCTTAGAAAATATCTGTGTTTTTATTCAGGGCAGCGCTATGTTCTAAATCTCATTAATCCAAGGTGGGTCAATGCAAGGTGGGTCAATGCAAACAACAAGTAACTCATCTATCTGTGTACCTGACTGCTAGCTCTTAGCAGAAAACTCATGAGGCCAATTTCAGGCTATGAAAAGACAGAAGGATTGACAGCATGAAGGATTTAAGCATTTATGAAGAGCTTTATTAGATAACTAACTCATTAGAGAATAAGCATTAGTGATCTGAAGAACTTTTATTACAAGGAAAACTCTTAGCAATTTGTTTTTTTTAAAATTGCAATTGTAAAATTGTATATGTGTGTAAAAATCCACACTATTCAAGAGGCCAGTAGGAAATCCACTGGCCTCTTCCTATATTTTGTTTGCCCTCTCCCACGTGGAACGATATAGGAAGAGAACAGTAACACACCAAGTCCAAGTAATAACTATGTAGAACTCAAAAGGAGCAAAGCCTTCATCCAAAGGACATGAGTGAATGTGAACACATTCCACAGGGATTTAAATGAAATTACTCATTTCTTCAGGAGTTTCCAAGGTGTACAGGACGCTGGCCTTCAAATAAGTGTTAATTGAAGGCATATATGTTCTTTACTGAAGGGAAATCTGGACAAATGATAAGGTGGGCTCTTTTCACATTCTCAACTTCCCTTTGCAACGGGATGACCTTGATGTCCAGGGTTGGAATCTGGAGCATTGTGCACTATGAATTGGCAGGAGCAGGGCTGTGGGGCTGCCTGGAGATGGTCACTCCGATCAGAGTTGGGCCACTCTGCTGCCTCATGCTTGCCGCTCAGCACACCATTCCAAAGGCCGCTGATTTCTCTACTGGGTTAGCCTGGGCAAGGTTTTTCTTACTTTTTACATGTCAATATTTAAAACACATTAATGAATATTTCTCTGTGTTTGATCTCTCTCTCTCTCTGGACAATGCTTTAATAGCTCAAAATTGCATCATGGCTTTCTTGGGGTCACAGCAGGAAAGCATTGTCTGCTTTGAGTTTTCCTTTGGCTGTGGCGATGGCTCCTTACCTGCTTCCTTGCCCTGAACTCTTCTTCCCATGTCACCTTCTACACCGTGGCCAAAGTGTGAAGGACAGGTTTAATCTCAGGCATGTTTTATGACTTCTTGCTGACCACCACTGAGGCCTTCAGCTTGAAGACCAAGGTCCTTAGGGAGTTACGGAAGACTCTTTTTTCACACTGGTCTCAGTATTCCAAATTACCCCCACTTTTCTCCAGGAAGTGTACTTATGTGCTCCATCCAGACAAGCATCAGGGCTGTTTTGTTCACCGTTCTTTCCTAGTGACCAACGGCATCAAAAGTGGTGAGAGCCGCAACACCACGGCAAGTAGACAGCAGGGTGGAGTGAGGGGTGCGTTGGCAAGCACAGGCTTCCTTCTAACAGGGAGGGGGCAGGGCAGCTGCTTCTCAGCTCCAGTCACTTGTTGCCATGTGTGAATGTGGGCCCAGTATTGCCAGATCTTCAGATTTTTTTTTTTTCAGGAGAAGCCAGAAATCTGGAATTTTATGAGAAATCTTCCAATTTTTTAATCTTGGCAACTAATTCAAAATATTTTTAAAACACTGTGTGGGCCAAAAAAAGAAAAAGGCTGCCAACTGAATCAACTGGGACACCAGACTATGACCCCTTTGGTGACAGCCAGGAAATGTGTTCTACCTAGCTTTGTGTTCCATCCACACTGAAATTCCTACCATTCCCCAAGCACGCACTGTGCCTCGTACACCTCTTCCAGCACTGGCTTCATTTTCCAATTGGAAACTCCTACTCATCCCTCAGGACCCAGCCCAAATATCACCTTCTCCAGAGAGATTTCCCTTCCCTAGGGGATGCAGTCAGGCATTTGTGCAGCCTCTGCCATGCGCTGTACCAGGGCATAGATGTTCTTCAGCACCAGGAGGGGCTTCGTGACCAACCTTCCTTGGCACCCAAGGCAGGGTCTGGCACATAGTAGGCTCTCTCACTCACTCACTGTTTGTTCAATGGATGTGTTCCCATCAGAATGAATATATGAGATTTCCTGAGGAAATAAACACTTTTCATTTCCTCCCATCCTTGCCATGTTGATTTCAATGTGGTAGGCAAACCCATCTGTGGATGCTGGTGTCCTTTTTCAGTTCTACGCTGCATGCAGACTGTACTCTTTTTGGAGCTCTCCACCGTTGCCACACTCATTGGCTTAGGGTTAGGCGTAGCTAGGCAGATGGCTATACAGCTATTTGTTGTAAGTGGGCTAAATTATTCAGACTTGTTTTCAAGAACTTAAGGTGTAGAAGGGTTGTTTCTACAGTGACCTGCATGTCAGTTTATTAGGAGAGACAGAGAGGAAGATCTTCCGTCCAATGATTCACTCCCCAAGTGAGCCACAACGGGCCGATGCACACCGATCCAAAGCCAGGAACCTGGAACCTCTTCCAGGTCTCCCACGCGACTGCAGGGTCCCAAAGCTTTGGGCCATCCTCGACTGCTTTCCCAGGCCACAAGCAGGGAGCTGGATGGGAAGTGGAGCTGCCGGGATTAGAACTGGCGCCCATATGGGATCCCGGGGCTTTCAAGGCAAGGACTTTAGCCGCTAGGCCATGCCGCCGGGCCCTGCATGTCAGCTTTACAGAAAAAAAATTTACTACATGCTATGTCAGGTATTTCCAATTAAAAAGATATGCCCACCAATTTTGTAGAACTTATTTGTTAAAACTCTTTTGGATTCATGTTTGATGTATATTATGAGAATAATGCCAGTTTAAATGATTTCATATGAAAAATGAAAGCCACTCCAAAACATCCTTACCTCTGCTAAAGTAAAACCATAAGGACTTCTAATTCCTAATTTCCTGTATACACCCCATACTTCCCAACAAACAAGCCCATCCACATAATTTGACCACATAGCCACCCACACAAAAAAGCCCACAGATTCCATACACATACATGCATATAAACAAAGAAGTATACTAGGCAATTTGCATAACCATCCTGTATACAATAATACTCAATAATATTCAAAGTATACTTCCTCTCTGGAATATGATGCAGTCATATGTTAATTAAGAAATTTACATTGTTTACATTGTTTTGTCTTCATAAACCCATATTCTACATAGCCTAAATACTTTATTTTTTGAAAATTTCTATATTTTCTAGGGTTTGGACAAAACTTGTCAGAAAATGTGAAAGAATTTGGAACAAAGCAAATTTTTTCCTAACATTACCTCCAGAGATTTACTGTGTTACTCAGGAAGTGACTAATTAGATCTAGTAATATCTGAAAGATGTCATCTATCCCTTGTCATTGTTGTTCCTATAACATTTCAGAGAAAAGCATTCTTGAAGAAAGCAGTTCAAGCTTGACCTGACCCAGAGGATGATCAAAATGTAGAAGACACAGTAGTCTAAATGGTCAAATAGGAAGCAATAAAGCACATGATTTCTTTTCCAAGTCAATAAGTTATATCCTTTTTTTGCATGATGATTGACAGCAGATCACTGTAATATAAAGTTTTCTCTGAATAATTATGGAGCCATTTTTGTTCTTCACCATACAATATTTTCTCCTAAAATATGCCACTAATAAGATGACTCAGGGCATTGAGAACTCCAGAAAAAGGTAAGGGTAGCACACAATGCTATGGTTGGCGATATTGAATTGAACCACAGTTCAGTCTCCCACCTCTGCCGTCACGTACACAGCTCCAGAGGCTCAAAAAACCTGCCAAGTCATCCAAGTGTTACCGATGAACTTAAATGGACTTCTCAACAATGTAAATAAATGAAGAAATACAAACAGTAGGCAATGAACTTACAGGTCGGCACTGAGCAGTAAGGCAGTTCAAACATGCTGTCCCAAAATACGGCATCCTAGCATCTATGAAAATTACAGATGCAAGAGACTCACTCAATGAAAGAGCTAGCAAGAATTTTTCTACTATTCCGCTAAAGCAAGATATAAGATCCTAGTTTGAAAGGTGCTCTCCCTGTCCCCAGAGGTGAGGAGCATCCTTGTCTCTAAAGAGAGTCATGGAGAAGAATATGAACAAGCAGTCTTTGCTAAGTTTTCTCCGAATTTGTTTACCACCACCCTTTCTAAAAATTCAATCATACTTTAATTCTTTATCAAACATACAATAAAAGTTTGTCAGTTTCCTTTGATCTTCATTTTGTTATGATGTCTCCCATGTCACATAAAACTTGACAAATAAATAAATAACCAATTGTTTTCTCCTGATAATCTGCTTTTTGTCATATGGACTTCAGCCATTGACCTAGTGATGAGTGAGGAAAAGATGTAAAGCCACTTCTCTACGAAGTCAACTTTGTTACTCGCTTTTGTTCTCTGTCACTGGGTATGCACTTATGATTAAATTTTGGTTTTTCAGAGTACAGAGTACTTGTGTGCAGGCAGGGAGATGAGACCCCAATCCATGGGTTTCACAGATTCTAGGCTGACCTGAAATTGGTTCTATACTATCCTGTGCAGGTTCTAAGGTGCTGTTCACTCTTCATCTTGGCTTTTTTTCCCTGTCCTTTCTGATTCTTCTTTACTCATAATAAAGAATTTTGAGGAATTTCTTGTGAAGGCAAAAATATTGTAAATGCCTAAGGAGTTCTACTTTATTAGGAATGCTATAACCAAAATATAATAAACTGTATTTCTTAGAAACCATAAACATTTCTTTCTTACTGTTCTGGAGCCTAGACAAATTACGTTCAAGGAGCTGGTGTGAAGAGGACTCATTCCAGTCCTATAGGATGCGTTTTTACTGTGTCCCCACCAGACAGAAGGAACCCCTTTTCTAAGAACACGAATCCCAGTCATGATTCTACTCTAATGATATAATTACCTTCCAAAGTCTCTGCCTCTTAACTTTCAGGGTTAGGAATTCTGCACATAGACTGTGCAGAGATTCAAACATCCAAACCATACAGATGTCCAATAGGAAGAAAAATATTGTACCTGCCAGCTAGGGAACAGCAGGGATAATGTATGCTTTGGCATACATTTAGTAATTGGTGGAGAAGCAATCTCAATTGGGAATTTTTTACTTTCATTCAGTGTGAGTTTGTCCACAGCTTTAATTTTTAGAAACTATAAAAGGAAAACACTAGACAATGAAAGTAGCAAGAATCTCCAGATGGGAAACTATAGAAGAACATTTTTAGACCAGTAAGTCCTTTTAAGGAAAATAAAAATTCTACAGTATGAAGCAGTGGTAGACATGGCTCATTATTAGGTTATAAATTTAAAAACCCTTATTAGGATCCCCAAAACAGGAATGTAAAAGTACACCTTCCCTAGCTCCAAGGACATATTTATTGGCATCTATAGTAAAGAGAAAGAAAGAAAGAAAGAAAGAAAGAAAGCAAGCAAGCTTCTCTGAGTCCCAAGTGTATCCAAATAAGCAGTTAAGGATACACAATGTGCATATGCCACATCAAAAGAAGTATTGTAATTTAAGGACTGTGGGGTAAAAATAATGTCCAAATCTGCCACAGTTGCATAGAAATTTGTTTAATCCTCTGTCTGAGTTATTTGGTATGAAACATTACCCCACCCCCACAAATCTTAACACAAACGTTCGTGGAAAGTTAGCCAGGCCACAGAGTTCCTGCAGGCTCCCTGGTACCATTGGCCAGTCTTCCTTCTCCTCCCAGGGCTACCATGCCTTAAATAAACTCATCTGACTTGAAAGGAATGTTATGCAGACAGATCATTTGTTTGCACTTGAATTTCTGAGATGGCGACACTCCTGCTCAAGTTCCAGTGGCAGCAGACAGCTTCATTGCAGTGGGGACTGCCAGGGAAACCTTTCTTGTACCTGCTGAAGGGGTCTCACGAGGCAGAATAGATTCCACTTTCCTTGGGCATACAGCTGTGCTTCAAACCAGCCAGCAACTCTGGGCTCATGAGGCCTCCACATGGTGCTTCGAGAAACTAGAGGCATTTTCCCAAAAATTATATTTGTCATGCTTTGGTGCCAAATGAGTGATTTTTTTTAGTGCCAATTGCACATGCATATAATGATCAAAATGCTAAGTAGAAATTATTGACATAGCAATAAAACTAAAATTGGTCTTCTCTGTACTTTCACATGTTTATTAAACATCTATTTCATGCCAGACCTTGTACTGACTCAAACACAAATGTGAAAAGAGCCTGCACATGGTACTCTAAGAGTAGTCACAAAGCTTAGGTGGAAAGCACCAGAGGAGACTGGCAAACCACAGGGGCAACTCAGCACTACTGCAAGGGGACCTCAAGCTGGCCAGGTGGCTAAGGCTGAAGGTCAGCAAGACAGGAATCTCACATAGTTCATGGTCCTGGAAAATCTTTTATGAAGCTTTCTTGCTGGTGCCAAGTGCTGTCCCTTAATAAGTTCATTCCAGAAAGGCTTGCCTCCCACTTTTGTGGAAAAGGATGATTCTCCATTCGAGTACAAGCTTCAAAAAACAAAAAACAAAATTGGTTTCCCTCTGAATCCATGTTGTCCAAGAGAAGCATATTTAAACACTGGTAGATATCCCACTCAATGAAAGGCTCAAAGAAAGAGCCAGAGTGAAGGAAGCTCAAATTATATCTCTTACCTTCTGCTCTTTTTGGCAGAGTTTTCCTGAAGCATTCACAGTTCAGTATTATTAAACACTATAAAATTTATTATTTACTCATTTGAAAGAGTTAGGGAGAAGGACAGAGAGGGAAGAGTCTCCCAATTGGTGATTCTTACCCCAGACGCTCACTACTGCCAATATGGGAACAAGCAGACCCCAGGAAAGGAATTCCATCCGAATCCCCCTGGTGAGTCACAGGAACCCAAGTACCTGAGTTTCCACCTGCTGCCTCCCAGGACTCAAATTAGGAGGAAGATGGGATGGAGAGAAGACCTTGGAGCAAGTGCTCTTAGGAACCCGGCCTTCCTCCCAGCCCTCACCACCAAAGTCCTTCATGTAAGCCCCTCCTGCAACATCAAGTGCCTTCTAAGAAATATTTGTTAGTAGGAATACTTGAGGCTGGCAAGAAAACTTCTCTCAAGGGTTTCACTTTTGGCTTCAAATTTTGACTACCGTGCCTGCGGGGACACCCAGGTAGGTAATGCCGGAAGCAGATCTGAAGAGAAACATGCCCCTATTTCTTGTCTTTCTTGAGAGCTGTTTTTTTTCCCCCTCCTTTAGGTTTGCAGTACTTTGCCTCCATCTGAGGCCTCCAAAATGGGATACAGGCATTTCAGATGGCAGCTTAACCACTGCACCAGACTCCTGTCTCTGTGCTTCAGCATTTAGAGGCATTTCTGTCAATGCTTGGCTCTTTTATCAGGCACTAATAATAGACTTTTGGAAAATTAAAGGTTAGAGTACGAATACTGTTGGAACCAGGGTGTTTAAAATGAGTTAATTGTGGCCTGCTTCGTGGTTTGGAATGGTGAGTTGTAGCTTGGAAGAGCTATACTAGGAAAGGCTAGAGAGACCTGGGCCTGCAAGGTGTCATGAAAGCTGGTAATAAAACAGGTAGTAAAGGTGGAAGAGAGTGGTTTCAGAAAGAAACTGAGTGGCAGAATTGTTAGGATTTAGTGATTCCTGGTGATTAAGAGGATGAAGCAGGAAAAGATAATGATTCAAAATTACTAATTTGTTCATTTGTTCTCATGTCTTTGGCAGAGAAGAGAGAGAGAGAAAGAGAGAGAGAGAGAGAGAGAGAGAGAGAGAGAGAGAGAGAGAGAGAGAGAGAAATTTTTATCCATGGATTCACTCTCTAAATGCTGGCCATGGGAAGAGCTGAGCTGGCTGAAGTTAGCATGCCAGAACTCAGCCTCAGTCCTCACATGGATGGAAGGAACCCAGACACTTGAGCCATCATTTGCTGCCACCCAAAGTGTGATTTAGATGGAAGTTGGAATCAGGAGTGAAGTTGGTATTCAAACCCAAACTCTCCAACCTGGGGTGTACGTGTTCCAAGCAGTAGCTTTCCCATGATACCAAATGCCTTCCCGGAGAGTTCGAGAATGAAACTGGTTTCTGACAGGGCATACAGAATTTGATGTCATTCTTTAACGCAATTTATGCCTTGAGCTATATTCCAAAACTTGGTACTTATAGTGTGAACTATATATGGTATTTCCCCCAAAGTCTCAGCCAAGAAGGACATGCAAATCAGGATTTATGACTTATTTGTGTTCAAAATTTGTATATTGTTATCATCTAAAATGGGGAAGTGGTTTCTTGAAAAGTCAGATTAATTTTAGAGAGATCTTGAACTGGTCCATGGAGGTGTAGTGCTGACGGACAACTGCCCTTGTGACCATATGTTTCCCCCCAATGCCTGCTAGCTTCACACAGCCCATCTATGCAGAGTCCACCAGACACGACAGAAAACAGTTTGCAATAAGAAGTAACTAGGGTTAAAGGTTTTTGTTGGTCATAGAGAATATATACTAAATCACATTCACAGAGCAAAAATATCATCCCTGATTCGAAATAAGGAGGTGTGACATATGACAGTTTCCTTCACTATGTAGTTTAAGATTAGCATCTGGTATTTGTACTTGCAGTTACAATATATGGGAAATACAAATAAACCAATAAAATTCTGTCTTAACATTCAGGCTAGTTAAACTTAACATTGTCTGCACTGTATCTTTTGAGAACTTTATCTATACTTCCCTCGTATTTCGGCCAATCTAGGAGGGAACACATGCGGATGTAACTGTGATACTGTGCATTACAGTCCAAATGAAATCAGTTATGGTTGTTCAGCCTATTTCCAGCTTTCCAGTCATTGTGGCTAAGGAGACATGAATGACTGATTCTGTCTTCTAAAGCAATGTGGCAATGATGAAGGATTAAGGTTCACATAACATTTTTTAGCCTTGGAGCTATTATATAATCTCCTAAATATTATATAATCTCCCTATGGTTAAGTTTGCTATCTTTATTCTTTTAACTACTATAATGCTAGGCATAACCTGATTTTTTAAATTCCAAGATATATCTTTTTAAGAACTGAGCAACAGTTACTATCTAATTATATTCTTCTTAAAAAGATTTATTTATTTTTATTGGAAAGACAGATTTACAGAGAGAAGAGAGACAGAGAGAAAAATCATCCATTTTCTGGTTCACTACCCAGATGGCCCCAATGGCTGGAGCTTAGCCCATCTGAAGCCAGTAGCCAGGAGCTTCATCAGAGTCTCCCACATGGGTGTAGGGTTCCAAGGCTTTGGCCCATCCTCGACTGCTTTCCCAGGCCATAAGCAGGGAGCTGGATGGGAAGTGGAACAGCCAGCACATGAACTGGTGCCCATATGGGATACTGGTGTTTGCAGGAGAAGGATTAGCCAGTTAAGCCATCCTGCTGGCCCTCTCAATCATGTTGTAATAATTTTTTTATAACTAGACAATTTAATTGAGAAATGGTTATAATCATATATACATTATTAAATTAAATATAATAATATCTAACATTATTTCCTAGTAAAAGGCTGCCATATTTAGAGATAAAAAATCTCTTTGCCATCAAGGAATATTAAAAGCTGAAATAAAGTGAATATATCATTTTAACTTCCAAACTGGTTTTTATTTGCAAAAGCTTAATTGTATTGAAATCTATTTGACATAATAAAAATTTCCAATTTTTCTGTAGTTACTGTATTCAAGTAAACATTCTCTTCTAGTGATTGAAAATTACATTCTCTCCACTTTGCAAAATGGGTGGCAAATTGAAATACATACATATATATACTTTCTTTTCAATAATTTCCCAGATACAGATTATTTTGATTTTCCTTAATTTTATTTTAATTCATTTCATTTGAAAGGCAGAGAGAGAGAGAGAGAGAGAGAGAGAGAGAGAGAGAGAGAGAGAGAAATATCCTCCATTTACTGATTTACTTTCCAAATTTCCAGAGCTGAAGCTAGGGGATAGCTTAAAGCCAGGAGTGAGTAATTTTATTTGGTTCTTTCACACAGTTCATCACTTGTTGCTTCCCAAGGTGTGCAATAGCAGGAAGCTAGAATCATAGCGGAGCTTGCACTTGAACCCCAGTACTTCAGTCTTGAGATGCAAGTGTCTTAATTACTTTCCAAACACCTGTCCCTGATTTCCATCATTTTAGAAAGAATGAGTTCCAGGTCTGAAGTAAAGACTCTTCAGGGTAGCATGAATATTGGAATGTTCAAGTTCATTGAGACAGCCTAATCAGTCTCTAGAATCTGCTCAATAATTATACGTTCAAAGGCAGAGATCACTGGGCCAACTCCATACTAAGAAACAACTCCACAGGTATGTAAGAAAAGACACAAGCTCAAAACAAATGAAAATGATTGGCAACTCTTTGCAATGCTTTGGTGCCCAGCCATGTGCTATGGAGGTCATGTAGGAGGGGCAGGGAAGCCATTGAAGAACAGGGCACAGATCTCATTTCTCTCACTCTCAGGTAAGTCTGATTTTTGGGCCCAGCTCTCAGTTTCCTCCTTGGAGGATTATGGAGCCTAAATTTTCTGTGTACTGCTAGAAGTTGGCCCAGATTCCCAATCTCTCCACATTCCCAGTTAAAAGAGGATTATCTTTATCAAGCTGGCAGATAGCCCTGCAGCTGAGTCAGCTTTAAGCAGGACTGCATTGGTCGGGCCTTCCATGCCAGAGACTGAATCAGAGAAGCAACTGCATGAGGCACAGAAAGAGGCAGATAAGAGCAAGAGTCAGAAGAGTCATAGAGGCAGACAGTCATGGAGGTCATGATGCAGGTTTTTTAAAAAGATCTATTTATTTTTATTGGAAAGTCAGATCAGATTTACATAAGGAAGCAGAGAATGAGAAAGCTCTTTTATCTGATGGTTCACTCCACAAGCGACTGCAATGGCCAAAGCTGAGTCAATCTGAAGCCAGGAGCTTCTTTTGGGTCTCCCACGCAGGTGCAGGGTCCCAAGGCTTTGGTCAATCCTCTATTGCTTTCCCAGACCACAAGCAGGGAGCTGGATGGGAAGTGGAATAGCTGGGACAGGAACTGGTGCCCATACAAGATCCTGGCACATGAAAGGCAAGGGTTTTAGCCACTAGGCCATTGTACTATGGGGAGGATCTCTCTCCTTTCCTCTTTATAACTCTTCTTTTCAGATAAAAATAAAATAAACGTCTTTAAAAATTTTTGAAAGCTATGCATAATTTTTCCATAACCTGTTTTCCCATATATTATGAAAATGTCTTTATTTTGTATCATAATAAAGTCATGTTATTTTAAAAAAGATATATTTGTTTATTTGATAGGAAGAATGAAGGAAGAGAAAGGAAGTGAGAGAGATGAAGGGAGATACAGAAACAGAGAGAGACACACACACACAAAGAAGGAGGAAGGGGGAGGGAAGAGAAAAGAGGGAGGAGAGAGAAAGTGAGAGGGAGAGAGAGAGAGAGAGACAGACAGACAGAGGGATATTCCATTCACTGGCTCACTTCCAAAACGGTCACAATAGCTGGTGCTAGATTATCCTGAAGCCAGGAGCCAGGAACCTGATCCAGGCGTCCCATTCTTTCCCAGTGCATTCACAAGGAGCTGGACCAGAAATAAAACATTGGAGACTTGAGTTGCCATTCTAATATAGGATATGGCATTGCAAGTGACAGCTTAACCTGCTATACAATAGCAATAACATAATCATATTTTTAATCACATTTTTCCCCATAAATCTTTTGAAGAATGCTCATGGAAGGGTAAGTAAGCTTTTTAACTTTTTGACACTTCAATTTCTTGATACACCAAAACCAGATCATAACAACCCCAGAGGGATATTATTAGGCAGGAACCTAAGTACCTAGACTGTCTTTATATATCTTCTAGGCACATTAGCAGGAAGCAGAGGTGCAACTACACCCAGGCACTATAAGACGTAAGTGTGGTCTTAACTGGCTGTGCCATAATTCCTGTCCCCAAAGGATAGTTCCTTCATGTCTCTCCTTGCTTCCAGGCTCACTGTGTGATCATATGTGACCATTTGTTTAATGCAGGCCCCACTATCTCTAGCTTCCAATAGATACCAGACTAAGAGTGCTGTCCAGTCCTAACCGGACTTCCCAATTATAGCCAAATATTCCTTTCCTTCCCAAAAAATTCCCCTCAGGTATCTTAAACTAAAGAAAGCTAACCAATATAAACCATAATTTATACTACTATAGCAATCTACTTAAAACTGGCATTACTGGGGCAGATGTAAAATCTTTAGGGATTGAAACCAAAGACATCTAAAATGAAGATAAAAATATAAAATATATCTGGAACCAAATCCTCTTCTCGTCTCCTATTTCAACTTGTCTACATGGAAAAAAATAAATTTCTTTCTTAAGAGAGGTATTATTAGTGGCAAATTTTACAAAGAATATAAAGCAACTGAAATTCTCATACACTAGCAGGGAGATATGAATTGGTATGAACACTTTGGAAAATTGTTAGATAATTTCTACTAAAACTAAACTATACATACACATATTCTATGAGTTAGTAACTGTACTTCACTAGTAATGCATACATATGCCCAACAAAACACATACAAAAATTTTTCCCTTGTATATAATAGATAAAAGTAGCAGCCAAACAGTAGAATGTCAATAGTAGAATGGAAAGATTGTTGTATTCATGCATATAATAAAATACTACACATTAATTAAAAAGCAGTAAAATATTGTCACAACAGATTTATTTTGTAACATTAAGTGAAAGAAGAGACACCAAAGAGCATACACCATATGATCCACGTTACCTACAGCTCAAAAGCAGGCAGAACTAATGGTGTTGAATGTCAGAACAATGGCCATTCTGGGTGGGATTGTGACTTGAGACCTGGATTGTTGGTTATATAGGCATGGCCCGTTTACAAAAATGAATTCAAGTGGACCCTTAGGATTTGCGGGCATCTATAGTTCACTATAATCTCTACAATAAAACTTTCTCTCATAATTAAAAATGACACTAGAAAATGTAGATTATGGTTTGGAGAGACATCATTGATTCTGTCAGTTTCCTGAGAAAGAGCATTAGAAGCAAGGTCAGAAGTTCTGGGCTCCACTCCAAGCATTTGCCCAAGTCACCTTTCTTCTCATGCTTCAGTTTCCTCTTCTGAAAAAGAAGAACCTCCTCAGAAGGACCCTGTGATTTCTCTTGTCTCTAGCACAGGCACAGTGACCTCAGAAGCAGCACACTGAACCACCAAACATGTTATCTCCTAAGTGCACTTCACACATTCAGATTTTGCAAAGGAGGAGTTAGAAATACAGCTCAAATTTCTGAAGAAAGAGTTTTTCTCTGGTTGCCCGCCTATGTTGGGTCTCATTAAGCAACCTCTAACTCCCAAAGAGAATTTATCCTTACTCCTAATACAAGGGAGAGGGTTCAGCCAAGAATTAGAGTTGAAGCAATCAGCCTAAATACATGGTGGCCTGCAGTGAGCTGTTCTGAGGGGGGTTATGTTCTTGAAGCTGCCAAATGTAGCATCTGGATTCTTGATTGCCTACTGCATATGGCCCTCTAATAATCTAGGCTTATCAACATCCTCTTGGCCAACTAAATTCTGATGACGAGTTCTGAACCAAAATTGAAAGTCAATAGCTTCAATGAAGCTTTCCTTATTATGCTAGCCATAATCTTCACTGGGCCAAACTTACCTTAAATGGGGAAACTTGTTTACACATGGCATTGCCCCTGTTCCCGCCCCTGCTTAGGCAGGACAGGAGAGCTCCGTTCCCCCAAATATAATACTTCTGACCCCCTCTGTTTTTACCTCGGTATAATCTAGAGAAGTGATTAGGCTGGAAAATGTTTTGCTGAAGTTTCTGTGTGTATCATTTCCGAGAATTTTCCAAAATAGCACAGGGATGCTGACTTCCCACTAGGGCTCAACAGAGTGTAGCAAATCAAACAATTTTCCAAAAGACATTTTCCTACCACTCATCTGACCACATTTCCCACCCCACAGAGAAGTATTGTAGCTGCAAGCAGAATTGCGTTGCAGATTCTCAGATTGAAATAGGTACATTTTCAAACCGTGGAGGGGGAGAGGAGCAAAGAAAAACTCCAATGTTGCAGACTTGAGAGTGGACCAGGGGAAGCAGTAGGATTTGACAAAGAAAAGGTTGACTTGCAATCCGGAAAACAATGAATTCACTTCCTTTGTCAGCTGAGTGGAGGAGGGGTGACAGCGGCTGTTGATGAGTGTAGAGAGTGACTTTCTGAGCAACAGAGCAGTGTCAGATTCTGCTCCCAGTGATCTGTGGGTCTTGTCTAATTAGGAAAACTTTATTTTTCATCATTCCTCCCTGAGCTGTGACACATGAAAATAATTACTGAGGTTAGAGATGGAAAATATTTATTAGGTCAGCTCCACCATCCTCTCTGCTATGGGGGCGGTTCTCCACTGGGCTTGGAAGCCAGAGCTGTGTCAGCAACCGGCCAAGACCCTGTTTCCCAGTACCTGAAAGGCAACCTATGAATCCTTATAGCTGTCAAGGGCAATGACAAAGACAGAAAGATGTTGTCTAGCCAAGAACTCCTGGCTCCAAGCCACTAGCCAACTATGCAAATGGTGATTGTTGGATCTGGCTCCAGAAGGTGGAGGTCCAAGCCCTCAGTTGAAGACTCCCTTACCAACGGCTTCAGGGATGCAGGTGGTCAGCTTTGAGACTGGGTGAACTGACCGGCTGCATCCTGTGCTCTTCCACTTTCCTTAGCGAAGCCCTTGCTTCTCCAAGCTGATGTTCACCAGACACTGGGCTGCTTGCACGGCCCACTGGCTGTCACCAAGCCAAGGAGGAAAGACAAGGATCCCTGTTGCCTTGTCTAGCTCAGTCACTTCTCTGGAACCTTCTTCCTTTAGGTTGTCTTTCTTCTACACGACTTCTACCCAGCTGACACCAAGCCCCTGCTACAGAGATGACGACAACACTTAACCATCCAGAGGTGGTCCCTTCAGAGCCACAGTGACAGGGCTGCTTTGGGTGCAAGGCCTCCCAAACAGTTTTCCCACCAGGTCCAGGATGTGTGTCCTTGTCTCATGTACAAGTCCAGGGCTGGTTTTTGACAAGCCCGAGCATGCAGAGGCACTAAGGATGTGTAAAGTGGCTCTTAGCCATTACCCCTCTCCCCACTGGATGAGGGGGTATGAGGCCAATGGGGGCTTCTGGCTCCTTAGCGTTGCCTCACACACCCGCAGGTCACTTTAGGAACCCACACAAAATCAATGTAAAAAAAAAGACCGCAAGGAATCAACTCCAATTCCTGTTTCATCTCCAGAAGATCTAAGAGGGAAAACAGAGCAAAGGTTGCTGTACAGTTAAGGAAGTGCCAGAGAAAAGGTTAGAATGGCTGGAGATAATCACACTGAGGCCTGGGCTGGCTTGTACAGGTGGTGCAGACTGGGAATACGCACTCACGGAAAAGCAAATGATCCATACAGTCTGCTTGTCTGTGGAAAAGAACAGCCTACCCGGGATGTTTTTAAGGAAACTAAAAACCGTTCACAATTCTCCCGGGCCATTCCTTAGGTTTGTGGAGAGGGAGTGCTTTTCCGGTGCCTCCATAGGGCCCCTATATTGCTGTAGGCTGTTAACAACCTGCAGGTCAGTCGGGTGGGGGCAGTGGTAGCTGAACCCTACACTTGGTACCAGGTTGCTGGGTTCAGCACTCAGTGGGATTCTGTATAGCAGTTCTTCTCATAGAGCTCTGACTGTGCTGAATTGTCATTAGGTCTTGTCTCCTCACTGCCTTTTCCTATCTCTGCTTGTGCTTGCTGTCCAATGGCCTGTGTGTCCCTTGAACACTTTGGCAAAGGAACATCCCATTCCCCAGAGAGGACTGCTCTGATGGGAGAACTGAGGTATTGATATAAAAGACTGTGTCAACACTGTACTCAAAGAATGCATCCATTTGGTGTTAAAAAGCAAGGGGAGTCATCATAAATATTTAGAAAAGAAATCCAGTTCATCATTTTTGTAACACTAATTGGTTGACTATAGAGTGTGAAAACTTCTCTCCTATATGATTTATTAATAGTGAAGATTGTATAGTGAGAAATCCCGAGGAAAAACTTAAATATGATATTGTAAGTGCTAAGATAAGTATAATGAAAATTAACTGTTCTTTCTTTTAAAGATTTATTTATTTGAAAGAGTGATGGGGGAGGGAAAGAGTAAGAAAGCGGAAAAGAGAGAGAGAGAATGCGAAAAAGCACTAAACTTCCATTTGCTGGTTCACATCCCAGTGGCTGCCACGGGCAGGACTGAGCAAGGCCAAAGCCAGGAGCCAGGAGCTTTTTCCTTGTTTCCTGGATGAGTGCAGGGACACAAGCACTTGGACCAATTGCCACAGCTTTTCCAGACCATTGACCAGGTGGGACACAAACTTGCAATTATATGGGTTGCCAGTACAATTCCAGAGTTTTCAGATTGAAATAGAATTCAGAGGTCAATATTCGGTGCAGTGTCTTATATTAGTGTGCCTGGACCTGAGTCCCAGCTCTGCTTTCACTTTCAGCTTCCTGGTGATGCACACGCTGGGAGGCAGCAGTTGATGGCTCCAGTACTCAGTCCTACCACCCACGTGGGAGACCTAGATGTAGGTCCTGGTTCCTACAGGCATATGGAGAGTGAACCAGAGGACAATCTCTCTCCCCCCTACTTTGCCATTCAAAAAAGTATATTAAATTGCAGTGGTATTTTAACACACTTCTGAATAATATCTCTTTTGGTTTTACCTTTATTATCTTTCTAATTTTTTTTTTTTACTTCCACTGTAGAAAATGTAGTCAGAGCTTTGCTAGCCCCATTTCAATGTATTTTTCTTATTCATTTTAATATCGATAAACACTTCAATTTTCTTCCATATTCTACTGGAAAAAAATCACGATCTTCACTTTTCTTTTTTGGAAAATAAATTAACCAAAAGGTAATATGATATTTAAGTGAAGAGTGCTACTGACATTAAATGGCCCACATGGTATCACATTATGTTTTCCATTTTATTCTATGCATCTTTCTAATCCAGGCTAAAGCTGGTGTTCATGCAAATTGCTCTGGTTTTACAGAACAGGATGCTGCATTCTCTTTGAAACCCAGGGTTCTGGTGCAGTAATAGAAAAAAAGACAGCAACAAAATAATGGGCACTGGCAATCAAACCATCATTATAGGTACATTATGTGTGGGGTGCTAAATTGGTAGAAGGCCTTTATTTTTAATTTCTGCTCATCTGTTCACCATTATTAAGCAAGCTTACACACCAGAGGAGATTTAAGAGTGACAGAGGGTAATTATACATTTTAGGAAAAGATATTTTTCATCATAGAGTTAGAATTATAGCAAGAGAAAAGCCTGTTTAGAATTGTACACAGAATCTCTATGCACATTCTGGTTTGGACATGCACATAATTTTCATTTTATATTCCAGTTCAAGTTTCACATGGTGCTATTTCTAGTAGATTTTTATAGTTGGTTGGATATCATTTCAAAAGTTTTTTTTAAATAAGAACATTAATTGAATACATTAATTTGATAAACAACTGCTCCTTTTGTACTCTGTACTCAAAAATTATTCAGACTACAGTTAATGAATTTTTAATTTTCCAATTATGGTTTATGTCATTTGGGATGAACCAGGGAACATTTTAAGTGTAACTGGAGACTCTGACGAATTCTTGACTGATTAAGGGCAGACAGTCATAACTTAGCAGTTTTGTTAATGTCTATTGACATGCGATACACTGCATTTATTTATATCGATATACTTGTATCTATGATATGCACGTACATTGGTGAAACTATACTGGCAATCAAACATAGTCACAATCCCTCAAAATTTTCTTATGCTCTTTCCTCTGTAATCTTTCTCTTACATCCCTTCCTCACCTTCTGCCATGGGCCACAATTAACTATCTGTGACTATAGACTAGTTTACATTTTCTGCAGTTTTATTTAACTAGAATCCTACTGTATATATTCACATTTTCTGACTTTGTTCATTCAAAATAGTTATTTTGCGATACACACATTTTATGTGTATTAAACATTTCTTTCTTTCCTTTTCATGCCAAAGTATTATGCCATTACATGGATATGTTAAATTAAATTTGGCCTAAAGCTTCCTCCATATGTAGTGAACTGCTGTTTAATTTAATATGTGGATAAACTACCACCTAATTTAAGGGTATGCTTGTGTGGGAAATAACTGAAATCTCCATCAGTCACAGGCTGTCTCCAGATCAAAGTTCAGATGAGGAAAATGCCTTGTCGTATCATGCTGGAGTCAGGCACATGATGAGCTGTAACTAAAGATGCTGTTTTCAGTTGGAACTTAAGTCTTCTGTGTTTAATGTTGCCACTCCACATGGCTAAGGAGGAGCTGGAGGAACCGGCACAGGTTCAGGTGCTACTTGATTTGGGCTGCCACGTGAACACTGGAGATGTTAGCCAATACAATCAGGTTAAAAAAAAAAAAAGCCATACTGGAATGGGAAAAAAAAGACCATCTCTGTTGAAAATCTGATGGAATCAATCTAGAGTCACAGTAAGTTCATCCAGGTTACAAAAACCAACTGCATTTCTTAATGTTATCAATGAATCCTCAGAAATTGGCCTTAAAAGCCATATTGTTTATAGTAGCATCAACATTATGGAATACTCAGAAATAAAATTAGACGATAAATTTAAAATCTTATTCCGTTAAACTATAAAATTTTGTTGAGAGAAATTAGAGAAGACTTCCAGGTCACTGGGTTTTCAAACAATGCAGTTAGTTCAGTGGAGCAAACAGCATTTTCAACAAAGTCTCTTAGAATAATTGAATATTCACATGCACAATAATGACCTTTCAGCCAAATCTGAGACTATTTTTTTTCATTGATACAATATGGATAACCACACTAAATGTGAAGCAGAATTGTAACATTTTTAGAAAAACACAAGAAAAAACTTATCTTGATTTATGCAAAAAATTCTGAATTACAGCACCCAGAGTGTGATTCATAAAGCAAATAAGACAAATTACATATCACCAAAGTGAAGAACTTCTCTTTGAATGGCACTGTTAAAGAATTAAAAGAAAAACTCCAGAGTGAGAGGAAATATTTGTAAGATATATATTTAATAAAGAGCTTGTAATCAGAATATGCAATAAAGATAATTCAGCCTGCATTGTGGCACAAGTTAAGCTACCATCTGGAACACAGCACCCCGAAGGAGTGCCAGTTCAAGTCTGGCTGCCCCACTTGTGATCCAGCTCCCTGTTAATTTGCCCAGGAAAGCAGCAGAAGATGGCCCAAGTGCTTGAACTTCTACACCTACGTAGAAGACCCACAAGGAGTTCTGGGATCCTGGCTTTGGCCTAATCAAGACTTTGGCCATTGGAGTCATTTGGTGAATATTATTCCACCAAGGAAAATATGTAGAGAGCAAAGTAGCATATGCAAAAATGTTCAAAGTATTTAGCCATTAGAGAATACAACCTGAACCCAGAATGCTACATCCCTATCTACCCAAAAGGAGTGTCTCAAATAAAAAAAAAGACTGATCATGAAATGCTGGTGAGGATGAAAAGTTAACAAACATTCAAACACCCTTAGGAATGAGCTATGCCATTCTTAAATATTTACCCTAAGGGAAAAAATATCTGTAATTAGGAACAATTCAGATGTTTAACAACAGGAGAGTGGATATAGACATTGTGATGTATTTGTAAAAAGAGACCTTTTATATAAGTTACATTTAAAGGAGTTGATTTGAGCAGAGAGCCATTTGATTTTGTGATATCAAACTGTTCTTGATTTGGGGATCACTGATCCTGACGAATTATTCTACTGTGCTACTGGATTTCACTTACTGATCTTTAAAAATGTAAAGTCACTTTAGATAATGTGATATTATTTTGCTAAAATACAGTGAGCCTCTTAAACAACAATTGGACCCTGTTTATTTCTTGACTGGCTCAGAACTTACGATCTTTAGAAAACACAGAATTTTGGAAAAAAAGCATTTTAAAACAAAGGACGATACTGAATTTTTAAAATTGTCTATCTGTACCACAGACTTCAAGTAATTGTGTACTCCTTTTGTATAATTTTTAAAACTAGTTCAGAATAATTTTTTTATAAAGCAAAAATTGTGAGGTAGTTGTGCAGAGTTCTCATATTCCCTTCATCTTCTTTTTCCCTACAAACAGCTTATGTTTGTATCTTTGTCACAATGAACGACTCACACCTCGTCCTAGCCTCACCTATTACTTTTATCCAAAATCCTTTTATTCCTTCCATCTGTCACTACCTGTAGTAATCAATATTTTGTGTTCAGATTGAGCTTTTTAAAAAATTTTGGCTCATCTGGTATTTGTCTTTTTGTGTATATAGCTGACTTTACTCAATACTGTATCCTCTAGTTTCAACCATTCTGTTGCAAATGCCAGAATTTGACTCTTCTTCTGGCTAGACAGTATTCTATTGTGTCTGTTTGTTCATCAGTTTCTCTCTGTCCATTCATCTGATGATGGACACATTGGTTGATTCCATATTTTAGCTCTGGGGAATAGTGCTGCTGTGACCATGGAGGAGCAGAAATCTACCTGACACAATGAATTTGTACATTTTGTTTATATAGCCATAGTAGAAATGCTATATTACATAGAAGTTCAACTTCTGATTTTTAAAGAAATATCCTTACTATTTTCTATAATGGCTGCACAAATTTATATTCTCACCAACACTGTGTAAGTGTTCCTTTTTTCCCACTTTCTTTTTGTCTTTTTGATGATAGCCAAAAGTGAGGTGAGGTGACATCTCACTGCGGCTTTGATTTGCATTTCTCTGATGGTTACTGATATTGAGCATTTATTTGTATATTCATTGACCATTTCTGTATTGCTTCTTTTGAGAACTGTCTGGGTCCTTTGCCCGTTTCTTAACTGGCTTAGTGTTTATTGTTGCTGTTACATGTTTTCTTTCTTTCTTTTTTCTTTTTTTATTTTTTTAGCTGCTGATATACTCTGGATATAAATCCTTGGTTGGATAAGTAGTTTGCCAATATTTTCTCCTTTTTGTCAAGTTTATCTTTATTTCACTGATTATTTTCTTTGCTGTACAGAAACTTCTGATTTTAATCTAGCTTTATTTCTCCAGTTTCTGTTCTTGCTGTTATCTATACTCTTGTGATCAGCTACAAGAAATTATCACCCACACCAATGTCTTGAAATGTATCCTCCTATATTTTCTTCTACCAATTTCATAGTGCTCAGTTTTACATTTAGGTCTTTGATCCATTTTAAAGTGATTTCTTCATAAGGTGAGAGGTAACGATCTTATTTCTTTTTTTCACATAGATACATTCAGGCTTGCCAGCACAATTTATTTATAATGTATGTTATTTTATTTATTTATATTTTACATTATCTATATTCAATTATGTTATTTATAATCAAATGGTTTAATTATAATTTAATATTATTTAAAATAATAATGACTATTTATTATATTGTTTAATTGCCGATGCATGTTATCGGTACCTCTATCAAGAATCAGTAGGCTACCAATATTCATGATGTTAGCTATGCTTTTGAATTTTCATCTAATATTGCTCAATTTGCTTCCTAGAAATTCCTAATGAAAGACAGGATTTTGTAGATTTGGGGCACAATCTATTATGGAGTACATATCACGAGTTTGCCAAATAATCTTTTCAGTGAAAAGTAAGGTCCATGAAGAAAAATTGGACCCATGGTCCAGAAAAGCAAACAAAAGAAACCACCACAGCCAATATCTCTGGAGTACTTGAAAAATCTGTGGGGCAAAGAGACTCTCTCATCCGAAGATCATCAGGGTTGATGCCACGTATTAGTTGCTATGATACTTAAACTGACTGCTAAAGATAGTTAGCTTTGCCTCTATTCAGAATAACTGTCACAAAGAAAACAGTATTGATTGTCTTTTCTAAGGATGGCAAGAACTCTGGTATTTCTCAGAAAATGCTATCATAAGACAGCAGTGGGGAATGATAATTGATGGTGATTCGTATAGATTTGCTTATAGTCACCATATTTGTCTTATAGTGTGATAAGCAATTCTGAAGGAATGTGAATACAAGAAAGTATATTCTCAACCACCATATTATGATATGACCTAATACTCTTTCACAATTCAAAAAAATGTCAGGTCCCCTAATGTCAAAAAAAGTTATTAGGACGTATAGAAATTCTCATTAGGAAGGTATTAGTTAACAGGAGGCTAGATTCAAG
Source organism: Ochotona princeps (assembly GCF_030435755.1). Taxonomy (NCBI): domain Eukaryota; kingdom Metazoa; phylum Chordata; class Mammalia; order Lagomorpha; family Ochotonidae; genus Ochotona; species Ochotona princeps. The sequence goes on from NC_080836.1 coordinate 74,779,518, forward strand.
CTATGTTTGCAACTGACTTTACAATAAAGATATTTTTCTAAATTTGTGTAATATTTTCTTTAAGACATATAATTAAAAATCATATGCCTATGCTCTATGAATAGTTAGAATAAACAAAATACACCAGTGTACCACTATGATTACTTCAAAGTCCTCTATTGCATTTCCTTCCCTCAGAGATCACTCGACCCTGAATTTTATGCATAGGAATTCCTCAAGTTTTACCATAGACTTATGTCCTCTAACATTATATTGTTTGGTTTGCATGTACTTGAACTTTAAGTGCTTTTTTTTTTTTTAAGATTTTATTATTACTGAAAAGCCGGATATACAGAGAGGAGGAGAGACAGAGAGGAAGATCTTCCATCCGATGTTTCACTCCCCAAGTGAGCCACAACGGGCCGGTACGCGCCAAACCGATCCAAAGCCGGGAACCAGGAACCTCTTCCAGGTCTCCCACGCGGGTGCAGGGTCCCAAAGCTTTGGGCCGTCCTCTCCTGCTTTCCCAGGCCACAAGCAGGGAGCTGGATGGGAAGTGGAGCTGCTGGGATTAGAACCGGCGCCCATATGGGATCCCGGTGTGTTCAAGGCGAGGACTTTGGCCGCTAGGCCACGCCGCAGGGCCCGAACTTTAAGTGCTTTAAAGCATGATGTAGCTATTAAAAAAAACTTTAAATTTGAGAAATTCTCACTGATATGAGTATATGTAGTTATAAACCACCTATGTTTTCTTTTTTACTGCTGTAGAGTACTCCATTATCAAAAACTCTAGGTATTCTAGAGATGCAGACATGCGTTTATAAAAATTTGATTGATTTTTTTAATTCTTCAGAAGAGACCCAACCATTTCCCTCTTGAGAAGCAAGGTAGAAAATTTGGCCCGCAGGTGAATCTTGCCTTTATCAATGTGACTGGATAGTTATTTAACCTCCCTGATTCTCAATGCCCTCATTACACAGTACTGTTGCGATGATTAAATGAGATAATACACGAGAAGTATTTGGAACACTTTGAATCATAGCAATGTGTTCAAAAATCATTATCCATCATAGAGACAGATTTGGAACAGAATCTAGATGTTTCTGCACTCTTAAGTATATATAGCAAGGGATTTAAAGAATTTTCATCTCTTGAGGAGAAAAGCACTTTTCTGGATATTTCTGCAGAAAAGCCAGAGAATCTTATCTCTTTCTTGTACTATCTGTGGCATTAAAGATAACACTAACTGGATCAAGAAATTTTAAGACATACAGATTTTAAGAAAGGCTATTCACTGGGAACTAGCCCTTAGGAGAGATGACTGTTAGCTATTACTATAATTGTAGACACAATATTGCCAGTCTATTAGGGTATAAATCTATAATTTTTTTTAAAGAAAATGTATTGTCATTAAGATCTCTAAGTGAATTGCAAGCCCAGTGAATAACGGGATAAATTCATTACCTTTTTATAAATGAAGCCAATTTACTACAGATGCAACTACAGTGATCTTCACCCTTCCTCCGGAAAGTGACAAATGGGAGAAGAGAAGGCTACAGCTCCTCTCTGAAGTACTCTCGGCATGACACCCAGGTGAGAACCAGCAACTTCCTGTCATACTACAGGCAATATGCATGTGACAACTATGCAGCCAAAATCAACATTGCATTGTCATCCCACAAATGGGAAGTACAATTTAGGATTGTGGAAGGAGCACCTTAATTCATCATTGGTTACAATCTCAGGATGAAGGCAGAGTTAATTCCTTACAGGTTAACAGTCATCCTCTTTTCCTTGTTGAAAGCTGTCCTTCTTCACTATGAAGTCCAAGATAATAAAAATACAGGAATTGAAGTGCTGTCCTATTGCTAGGAATGGATTGGTATATTAAAAATTGCCAAGAGATTGAGTGACAGGATTGCAGAGACCATGCCTGGCTCCACCCAGTGATAGCTCCAAGTGAGCACAATTCTTGGAGTACCGACACCTGTTACTCAGCAATTAGTTGTGGAATCAATCAATCATAAACAGACTCTTTGCCACTTTGAAATAATAATGTCTCAATTATTTTAATCAGTCTAGAAAACACGTAGCAATGCTAGCCAGTTATGGGTTCCTACAGGTAGAAAATTCATTTTTATGCTAACATTCAGATCCCAAAGCTATCTAAGTTGTTCTCAACCCTTTAAAAAACAAAGACTTCGAATAGGCAACAATTCACACACACACATACACACACACGCCTATCATCATTATTTTTTTTTTTAGCGTTTACTAAAAGAAAATCAACATGAGGATCCCTTGACAGAATTCAGTGGCAGCCTGCTGTGCTGCCCTGGATGGGGAACCCACAAAGTTGAAAGTGGACATTCTAATTTCTCTTCTGGCATTCTCGTTTCAGATAAAAGAGGAAACAATGGTTCTGCATCCTTTTTATAAAAATCTTTAATGTGATTGCCAATCACTGCATCACTCAAGTATTTTCAAACCTTAGCAAAAATAAACCTTTTAATTTTCCCCCGAGGCTTTATTTTTCCAGTATGCTTCTTTTTCACAGTCTTTTCTGAACCTTCTCCAATGTTTCCACATTTTCAAGCTGCAGAACCCACAAGTGGTCATGGCACTCTGGTAGCACTCATTTCATAAATGTAACAGGGTGACAGGCTTCTTACAGATATGCACTTTTAAAAGTAAGAAGCAGTGAATAAAAGTCCAAACCAAAAAAAAAAAAAATCAATGTCACTAAACAGTGTTGGCCTGTGATGTTGGGTGAAAAGAATATCACAATGTAATCTATAAAATGATTGTATTTCTTGGACCTTATCTGTCTCCAGCTAGTGTTATTCTGCTGGGTAACGGGATACACAGTTCATGTCTCTAACCCATAAAAATGCAGGAATGAGTCCCATATGTACCCTGGCCTATTCTTTATGATGTAGACTCTGATTAGCCTCTGGGCCACACAAGTTGAGTTAACGTGTCTTTCCAAACAATTCTGTTATATTTCATCACTCGGACTCCTGTTGGCAGGCTGCTGAAATGAACAGTTGTTCTCTCTACTTCTTCAATCCAACTACAATATCTTGGAGTATGTTCCTGGGAGCTAAACTGTCGCCTCCTTGCTCAGTCTTTTAAAGCACTAATAAAGCACGGATCACATCATATTTTATCAGTGTAGGTGGGAAATCATGAGCTAACTAGAGAGTTTCCACAACTCTGTGTAGGCTGCGAATTGATGTGATAGTATCTGAACTGTAGGGCTACTGCTATGGGAAAGAAGTGGTGGAATGCTTGTTGTTGGGTTGAAGTGTTTTGAATTAAATCTTGGGAGTCCGTCAGGACAGACACTTTGATCATATGCTTGCAGCTTTCTCTATCTGGTAGTCTTGCTACCAACACTTTTTCTGACTCTGAGTATAACAAAAAGAGCCACAATTTGAATCACAAGATGTGTTGCTTCCTGGCTTTCCTGCTTATCATCTGTGCATTTTGGGGCCAGTCCCTACCTCTCCGAGCTTGCTTGCATTCCTCTAATACGGGAATAATGATGTTTGCCATAAGTGTTCTTTTGAGAGACTCACATGGAACTATGTTCAGAGATATTCTGGGTAAACTCTCAAGCAGAGCTGAAAGGCAGTGCTGTGATTCGCAGCAGTAGCTCCTGCAGGGACTGAGGACTGGGGGAATGACTTTATCTCCCTATGACCCTGTAGAGGGCTTGGCACATGAGCCAGTGGTCAAATTCAATCTTTGTTTTTGGACAGTCTGTGAGCTAAGAATGGTTTTTACATTTTTAAAGAGTTGCGAAAACAAAAGCAAAACAAACAGGAGGATGAGGAAGAAGATTGTGTGAACTGGTAAACCTAAGATGGTTTACAGACTGGCCGTTTACAGAAACCTTGCTGACCCCTACTTGTAGCGGCCCCGCATTGGTTTGTAGACATAGTATCTATACCAACCTCTACTGCCTGCATTTCATCTCTTCTCTTAAAATCTCTGCCAATTGCATACAGAAGGGCTCTGATTATGAGTGGTCCATTATTTTGTTACTGGCTGGGAAGCATAAAGATTCTTCAGTCACACAGGAAAGATTAAAACAATTCTCTCTTCACATGATTTGGGAGGCAAACAAATCCATGTACTGAAATTGAGTTGCGGTCACAAATTATTTTAGAGAAGACCAAAAGATTTCACATTTTATATTCTTGTGCCCCCCTTCCGTCCCCGCTAATAATCTGCTGCAAATAGAATTATCTCATCTCCCTTTTTCTCCAATCATCATGGTCTTCAAAACTCCTTAATCCAAACTGATACTGGTGGCAAAGAGCCCCTGGCATAATTAAACTGAACCATATGAATTCTGGATCAAGATTAAGAAAAAAAATCACAGCATTTATTGTGTTGAAATTTCTTATGCCAATTTTCTGCTAAAAAGGAGGATTCAAAAGGTCAAGGATTTTGCAGTAGAGAGTTAGTGGTATATTAGTTACAGTAATTCAGCCTGAAAATTCCAGCAGAAATAAATACAATGGAATGCCATGAATTACAAGAGACCGCAACTTTAATCAGCTCATGGGAAAAGAAAAACATGCATTTGCCTATTGACAGTTGATTAGCTGAATCCTGAGGCTTGTCTGGAGGCTGGGGAGTACCAGGGCCTCATCCTCACTGATATTTTGTTCAGCAAAGCATGGAGGGCTCCACTCCCCGCTGCCCACCCTGCATCCCCTCACTCTGATATGCACAGCCAAGGAGCCTATCCGTGTTCTTTCTGCAGATAATCATTATGTGCATTTAGTGGGTGTTCTGTGAGTCACATGAGAACCAGCATGAGTAGATGATAAGTAACAGAGTGACAGAGACTTTATGAATTGCTGTATTCTAATTTCCAAAGCAGCACCACAGTCCATACATGATCCTGAACATTTTTAGGTTATAAAATTACATTTACATCAATATATGATAGAGAATTTATAATTAAATACTATGCCAGAGGCATAAATAAGGGTTGAATAAGTTTTGCCTCAAGAAAATCTTTGGCTTTTATGGAAACCCACTATCCAGATTTCATGTAAGAAAAATGCCTGAGTTGATCAATCCTTAAACTTAAGGTGGAAAGCATCATTATGTTCTTAAAAAGTATATTTCTGAAATACAAGAAATTTCTTCCCTTTAAAACAATTAAAAATAAAGGAAGGAAGGAAGGAAGGAAGGAAGGAAGGAAGGAAGGAAGGAAGGAAAGAAGGAGAGAAGAGAAGAGAAGAGAAGAGAAGAGAAGAGAAGAGAAGAGAAGAGAAGAGAAGAGAAGAGAAGAGAAGAGAAGAAATATGGTTGGTTCTCTCCAAGATATCATCACCAAGGCATGACTAGTCTAATTTTCTTCTGGTGTGGTTAGGAAGCCCATTGTCCAATGAGAAGTAACTCCTGTCCTATGAGAGTAAAGCTGCCCTTATCATGTTACCAACAGCTCAGTGACTCTGTGTGAAGCATCCTTTCTTGAAGCCCTCTGTCCCCTCACACCTGAGAGCATCATCATGTACCAAGCAGCTTGTTCTCTGATCAGACTCATCATTATCTATTTCAATCATTAAAGGAACCAGCCCTCTGTACCCACAGTCTCTATGCCTATGGATTCAACCAAAGATCAAAATATACACACACACACACACATTTATATATGTATCTCCACACACCTATACATACACAGATTTACACTATAATAAAAAAATATATATCCATGCAAATTAAACATGTGTAAACTTTGTTTTCTTATCATTAGTCCCTGAGAAAATTGTAGTATTTACATAGAATTTACATCATAGTAGGTATTAAAATTTATACTTACTTGAAAGAGAGAGGGAAAGTCAGAGATAGAGAAAGATCTTTCATGGACCAGTTCACCTCCGTAAGGCTCACAGAGCCAAGGTTGGGCCAGACTAAAGCCAGAAGCCAGGAACTCAACTTGGGCTTCTCATATGGCTTGCAGGGACCCATCTCCTTGAGCTATCACCACTGCCTCCAGAATGGAGGGTGGAGCTGTGACTCAAAACTAGGCATCTGTTATGGGATATGGGTTTTCTAAGAGGTGCCCATGCCAAATACCCCACCTTGGATGGTTTCATAAATAAAGAAGAATGTGCTTAGATTATACACAAATACTATGCATTTATACAAGGGTTTTGGGCATCCCTAGATTTTGGTATTAGAAGGGTTCTAGAACCATATCATATACATAATGAGCAATGAACAATTTAAGCACAATTCCCTAGGCATTTATTGGTGCTACCAGGGAAGAGAATAGCATGGGAAAAGGAATATAAGGTGTGTATGTGAGTAGCTTCCAATAGAAAATTAACATGTATGCTGAAAAGATTCTGGAGGTAGCTATTGGAATAGAGACTAAAAATAAATGAGCTAAGGCTCAAGAAAATAGCTGATAAATTAATTAAGCAAAGAAGAAGAGGAACACAAAGGAGAAGTGACAGAGGAAGATCCTTTTTCTCTTTCCCAGTAAATAGATCTTTAAAAGGATGATTTTTTTAATGGCATGTACTGGGGCTAACATATGGCACAGTCAGATAAGCTGCTGCCTGCGATACCAATTCCCATGTGATCACTGGTTTGCATCCCAGTTGTTGCATTTCTGATCCAATTTCCTGATAATGTGCCTGGGCAGGGAGTAAAAGATGGCACAAATACCTGAGCCTCTACCACCCACCTGGGAGACTGGTGAGGAGTTCCTGAGTCATGGCTTTGACCTGTCTAACCACAGCCATTGAGGGCTTTTGAGGAGTGAACCAACAGGTAGAAGATCTCTCCCTATCTCTAGCACATTCTCTCTCCCTATCTCTCTCTAGCACATTCTCTCTCTCTCTCTCTCTTTCCCCCCTCTCCCTCTCCCTCTCCCTCTTCCTCTCTCCTTCCTTTTATGTGTCTTCCTCTTTCCATCAGCCTGGCTTTCAAATGAACCAATGAATCATTTAAAAAATGCCATGCACTCTTTCAGTGAAAGACACTGCCATAACCTAACCCCAATAAACTGAGTTTCTACTTTATATACCTTTTTTAAGTGGCATTGACTTATCAGCATCAGGTAAGACCACCTACCTCAACTTTGTTAGGCACCAGAATCAATAGGTCAAAAAAATTTCAACAACTGGCCATGAAGGACAAACAGATGACAAACATATTTTTGATGCTAAATTCAGAGTAGAAAGTATGGTTCAATACTATTTGTCTTAGGGCCAGCATGGTGACATCACAGGTTAATCCTCTGCCCATGGCTTCAGCATCCCACATGGGACCTGGCTTGAGTTCTGGCTGCTCCATTTTGGATCCAGATTCTTACTAATGGCCCAGGAAAATAGCAATGGATGGCCCAAGGCCTTGGGACCCTTCACCCATGTATGAGATTTGCAAGAAGCTCCTGGTTCCCAGCTTTGGACAGGCCCCATTTTGGCCATGCAGCCATTTGGGGAATGAACCAGAAGATAGAAGATTTCTCTTTTTATCTCTCCTTCTCTCTGTAACTCTTTCAAATAAAATAATAAACAAGAATGAAACTGAAATACCATTTCCCTAGCACTTTTTTAGACAACTGAAAAATGATGCATACTAGAGTTGTTTCCAAGTTGTTCTTGATGTTGTCTGTTAAAGATTGGGAGATTATACTCTTGCATTTTTTTTAAACATGGCTTTTAAAATTAGCCAATCCTTTCATTCTTCCAGTTTGTAACAGCCTTGCTGTGGCATGCTTGGGAGATAATATGGTTGAATCAGATGAAAGTGCTTACCTTAAGGTGTTCACATTTTAATGGGTAAAATTAGCTAATAGATACTTTCAGTCTTTGAAATCATTAATATCACAATAGATGATGTCATTTTCTTGTCACCATTCATCCTTCAAGATCCCAGTTTAAAACTATCCAGTACTCAAAATCTTTCAAGAGCTTTCCTGACAAAACAGAATAACTCATCTCCACACCTAAGTTCTTTCTCCAGAACTTATTTCCAGCAGAAAACAGATTTTTAGTATTAGGCATTATGATTAATCACATAATACACGAATCCTGGATAGAATGTGAGCAGTCTGTAACCAGATACGGGCCAGGTAATTCTTCATTCTATAGGAGGAGCACAGTATTTGGCTAAGGTTTCATTTTCAATAAAAAAAAATCAGTTTCTAGAATGGCGTTATTATTTACAAGTGAAATTGTTTAAAACGTGGACATTTTAATTTTTACAAAGCCAAATTATGTTGAAATGTCTGTTTCCTGATGATTATTTTTATATGTTAAAAACACATGTTATACATAAACTATTGATAGAAAATAGCCTAATAAGAACAAAACAGTTGACAAGAGATCTTTTTGTCTACTTTATGATTTTTTCTGACACATCTGCCACCCTGCCTTCTCAGTATAACCAAAATCTTATAGAATTCATAGGCTAGTAAAATAGGAGGCCCAGAACATGTTTTGTTGAACTTTCATTTTAACAAAAAACTTTCCAAGTAAAAATTTACTATTAGCTGTCACAGCATTTCATAAAATAACTTTTCTATGTATTTTATTACATGCAAAATATAGAAGATCTTACAATGACAGAAACACATTTAAATTAAACCAACTCGGCTTCAAAAAGCCAAATTCATGGCTTTGCTAGTTGGCGTAGACTTAGTGTTCACAGTTTGGTTTTTGAAATTTGTCTCCTTCTTCCACTCATTTCTGCATCTTTCTACCACTCAACAGAACCAAAGGCACCCCAGCTGTGCCCCAGGTACTGTGATAAAAGCCTTCATCTGTGTGTCCTGAAAGGACTATAGAAATAAGCTGTTCTTACTAGGATCTCCATGAGCAACAGTTTTGTTGCAGAAAGTCAAACTAGATAAAAACCACCAGTTAAAGGTGATCATTTTAACTGATTTCATTAGGAAGATAATAAAGTCATAGCATCATTAGTTTAAAAAAAATGACAGGAGAAAATTTAAGGTATAAGAATGCCGCTCTTCACATGTAGTAGCAATGTAGCATTTTAGAAGAATTAAGCTAAATAGAATCTATCTTACCAAAGAGATTTAATTTTAAAAATCAATTAATGTTAGAGCCAGCATCTTTACCCAGTGCATTGAAGAAAAATTCAGCAGCATATGGTGGCAAGTCTCCCTCCCTCTGAGTCTCAGTTGCTCAGTCCCCTCCCTCCCCAGAGATAACAGCAGCAGCTATGGTTACCAGATTTTCATGTCTCTTTCCATAGATAGTCTATGATTATGCAAACACATATATTCCCATTTTTTTTATAAAAATGATAGTACATTATATACTCTGTTCCTTCACTTTACGAGGGGTCTACCATAGCATCTACAGGTCTATCTCATTCCTTTTAAGATTTGTGTGGTCTTTCAAGGCAACATTTCATTGTGTGGCTATATAATTTAACCCAATTACTTGCTTTTGAAGCTTAGGCAGGTTTTTTTTTTTTAACTATTTCAAACTTTAATGCCACCAGCACCACATGTGTGGACAACTGAATAGTATCCAGCCTTAGAGTAGCTTCCTGAAGGAAAATCAGTCCCTGGAGTCAAAGATGTTTACATTCCTGTTACTCCTCCTGGCTGCAGCTTGGAGAGTTGAATAGATCTGCTGGGTTCATTCCTTGCCATTTGACTCTTCTGCAGACTTCATGAACCTACTTCCTTCAGCCCAGTGATTTTTAACCTTTCTGCATGAGACAGTTACCAGGAAGTTTTAAAAATATATTAATTTCCATCTGCTCAGGGATTCTGCTTTAATTGACATCTCTGCTTGTGTGAAACCTCAGTTTCACTGTATAACCTCAGGTAGAGCTCTCAGTCCTGTGGCTCATCTTTTGGGCATCCTTCACTTGGCCCTAGGCAGAGCAAACCCCAAACAGTAAAGGAAACATAACAGATTGCTCTTGAAATCTGACTGAAGAAGTGCTGACTCATTTGTAAGACAGTCTATTATTTAACTCCTGAAGGAATCTGTGGGGCAGACACGACTCCGCTCGCCTCCCTCCCTGCTCCTATTTCTCTCTTTGGCGTCTTCCTCTTATACAGTTCCAGAGGTGCTGCCACATCTTCTGGTTCTTTATTAAGTATGGGCTGGAGACCTAGTATATGCAAAAGTCAAGAGCAAAATCAGGAATGAAGCTCAAGAATCCATTATGGTCTGAGGTCCTCCCTAGATTGTTCTTACACATCCTTGCCTTTTTTCCTTTTTATAATTTTTTTTTCTTTTCTTCTTTTTGCCTTTCTGTTCTTTTTTATCCTTTTCTGTTTCAAGCTTGTTTTCAAAGAAATGTGCCATTTCTTCACTCTATAAAGCAACTCATTGCTATGAGGATTGGATCATGGCTGACAACATCCGATCTGAATAATTTCTTAATTTTGGCATCTAAAGCACCTATTGTTATGCCTTGTTAACCATTCATGGTTAGCAGCTCATCAGCTCAAGAGGGAAGCTGATGAAATATGTAACCTTTTGCCTTAGCTGTTCATTTACAGATGTTGGAAGCTCCAGTCAGGGCGTCTTTATAATACTGTTTTATAACAATTAAGCTAGCTGCAGTAGGAAATTAGTTCCAGCATGTTTTATGGGCAGCTACAACGTTGGTTCAAAGGATAGAGTGCATAATTTCAGCAATTCTGAAAGGGAAATATGATGGACAAATTCCAACGTATTTTCATCTTGTGGCTATTTAAGAAACTACCAATAACTTGCATCTGTCTGCTTCTTCCTATGTAATCAGTTGACAACACAACAATTACGTACGAACTGGGAAGGAGTGAGGGCAGATATTGTTCTCTACTGGGAGCACAGAGATGCATCCTCAGTGTGATAAGCCGATCCCCCATTCCATTAAATCACTAAGCTGTCTCCCCTCTGTGCATCCCATATGAATGGATGAAGGAAAATCGTGGAATTGCTAACACTCTCTGCAGCTGTCAGGAAATGATACTAATTAGTTTAATTTGCAATAACACAAGCACTTAACTCTTCAAATAATCTAAGTTAGTAAGTCAGTTTTTATATTATGACAATGACATGTTTAAGAGAGTTGGAGTTCTGCTTTTTTGACCTTTGACACACATTTCTGATAAAGGAACACATCAAAGATGTTTTTGTTTTTTCTCCTCCATTGTTCTTTCATCTGTTTCAGTGGAAATTATTTGATAAATGAGACAGTTTGGTGGCTTTACATAACTGAAAAGAAGCTGAGATGGATGCCTTAAAAAGCACACATTAGCCAGGGGATTGCATTTGTAAAAAGAAATTACGACTGAACCAAATGATGACACCTCTGAGATTACTAAATTGCCCTGAATTCACATTCAGGTTCTATTTCATTCACTTTTTTCTCCCTTGCCCTGGTTGAGAACTGTTGGCTCCCTAAGAAGGGGGTTCATCTTGTGAGTTTCATGTTTCTGCTCTTATCCCACTTCCTTCCTTTGTTCTCAGGCACAGTGGGCCATCGCTGTGTTTGTGTGTGTGTGTGCTGCTTTTCCTAACAGTTGCATGCCTACTGCCTCTCCCTTTGTTTTCTCTTAAATTTGGTCTCAATATCTCTTCACAATGTCAAGAGGAAAAGTTCTCAAATATATTTGCCTCTGTATTAAGTGGTCTTCTTCCTAGGGCTATTTCTGACTTTGGAGTTGGCAACAGGACAATATTTATTTTTTATGATTTTTTTTTTAAATAGGAAAGGCAGATTTATGGAAAGAAGGAGAAAACAGAAATATCTTTCATCTGCTGATTCACTCCCCAAATAGTCACAACTGCTGGAGCTGAGCCAGTCCTAACCCAATGAGCCAAGTGTTTCTTCTGAATCTCCTTTGTGACTACAGAGAACCAAGGCTTTGGGCCATCCTCTAGTGCTTTGTTCCAGGCCATAAGCATGGAGTTGGATGGAAACGCCCATACAGGATTCTAGTGGTTGCAAGGTAAGGATTTAGCCATTGAGTCATTGCATCAGGCCCTGTTTCTTGCAGGTGATTTCTTTTTCTGTGGCTTATTCATTGATCCCATGAGAGGCCAGGGGTTTGCAGCCACCACAAAGCACATGAACAATTCCAGAGCCTAATGCAATCTTCATCTGATTAGACCTTTTGATCTGGGAATGAATATTCCTGATACTATGTCCCCTCGGCTGTCTGAGACTTTCTAAATCGGTTATTTTCATCGGTGCCTCAATTTTTGTCACCTTTAAAAAGAAATTCATTATAAACCTAGATCTATGGAGCCTGTTAAACACTGATTAAAAAACAAAAGGTGCAATGTTAGTCATTTGTTATTACTCAAATGGTCAAAAAGTTGCCTGGCCTCTTAGAAAAATCTGAAGTCAGTGATTTTTAAAATAAGGGTTGAATTTGCATTTCCCCTTCCACTCTGAACTGTGGCTTAGAGGTACAAGCAAAATGTCATTTTTTTTTCCCTGCTGGACAACTGACCAAATTGAATTAATTTTAAGAATAAACATCAAATGGCTATGGGCTATTGCTCTGCTTGTGTCTTGCTTTTAAAACCAATTACTGTGGAAATTAGAGTTTTGCAATTTAAAAAAATCTGCACCAATTTTTAAAATTTGAGAGACAAAGACACACACACACAGACACACACACACACACACACACACACACACACACAGTAACCATGGACATGCTCCATTCATGAGTTCTACTTCAAAACTGTTTGCAATAGGGCCCGGCGGCATGGCTTAGTGGCCAAAGTCCTCACCTTGAACGCCCTGGGATCCCATATGGGCGCCGGTTCTAATCCCAGCAGCTCCACTTCCCATCCAGCTCCCTGCTTGTGGCCTGGGAAAGCAGTTGAGGACGACCCAATGCATTGGGACCCTGCACCCATGTGGGAGACCCGGAAGAGGTTCCAGGTTCCTGGCATCGGATTGGCGCGCACCGGCCCGTTGCGGCTCACTTGGGGAGTGAAACATCGGACGGAAGATCTTCCTCTCTGTCTCTCCTCCTCTCTGTATATCTGGCTTTGTAACAAAATAAATAAATCTTTTAAAAAAAAACTGTTTGCAATAGCTAGAACCGAGTTAGAGTTGGATCCAGGAGCCAGGAATACAATCCAGGTTTCCCATGCGGTGGTGGAAAACCAATCACTGAAGCTGTCAGTTTTGCCTTCCAAAGTCTGCATTGGCAGGAAGCTGGGTTTAGGAGCTGGGCCCTGAACTGACCCCTCACACTACCATGTGGAACACAGGTATCTTAATCACTAAGGAAAATACCCCCAAAATCTGAGCCATTAAGACCTTTTTATTTAAGTGATGAATACTGTTGATGTTAGATCTAAAAAAATGAATTGCAAAAATAGATATGATATTCTTGAAATTAAGGGATGGTATGCAATGTTGAGGAAAAGGCATTAAAACAGATGCTAAATAATTTTAGCATCTGTCCCATTTGGAAATTCTACCTCATTGGCGCATATATCGTCATTGTAAGCCACCATAGTTAGCATTCTGTCAGTGTTTCCATCATAAATAAGCCTCAGTGTTGAAAGATTTATAATTTGGTTATAAAAATTTGCTTTCTACTAGAATTTGACAAGTACACAAGACCCAATTGTCCCAGAGTGAGATTGTTTTAAAAACATTTGGGAGAAATAAATAAAGAAAGATTAACATATTTTGAAATAAAAATCAGAAGTTGTACACCATATTTTATAGCGGTTTAAACAGTGACATATTTAGATAGTTCTTGGCCTCCAAGTGAAATTTTAGACAGAATTCACTTATCCATTAGTAATGGCTGAATGAACATGTCTCCAGTGCCTCCCCCGACAACACCCTCAATGCTCAGGCATATCTTAGGCGGCACTTAGTGCAATGGGCATGGAGAGAAAGATGCTAAATCCCTTATTTCCCCCATGCCCAAACCTTATTGTCTGTTCAGCTGCTTATTATTTTTCTCAAATGTTTTAAGTAATTAATACCAATGCTCTGGCATACTAATGATCATTCAGCCAAGGGTATTACCCATAAATTTACTAAATTTAGCTAGAATAATGTTAGTGAGGAAAACCTTGTGTGAGTGTGTATACGTGTGTGTGTGTGTGTGTGTGTGTGTGTGTGTGTGTGTAACAGTGGATGAGCAACATGGGCCCAGGAATCTAACTTGGGAATCTAGTTGTTCTGCCTTGGACATGTCACTTGATCTCTATGGGGACTTGGATTTTCACAGCAGTAAACTGTGGCTACCTAATGCCATTTTTGTGTTTCAATGAGCATGCATCTATCATCTTAGGTGGGAAGCACTTGGTTTTTGAAGGCTCAGAGTTCTTACAGAACATTTTTCAAATGTGGTTCTATTTGCATTCACAGAGGTGATGCCTTCTGAAATGATCTGGGAAGAGATTTTTTCTGGTAGGCCACTCAATCTTATAATAAGGCATTGTTTTGGGTTTATTGATAAGTGTGACTGTAAAGGATGACTATAATGCTCATTTAAACTGCAGTATTTTATGCAATACTTCTAAATCTATCATCTCATTTCTTTTTAAGACACCCAGCACATAGATTCCATCTTTGAAAATATATAATGTATAGATCTTTTAGATAACTTATGTGTAGACTGTTTACAGATTATATATGCCTTGTATAGATAATATATGTGAAGATTTAGATAATATAGAGATTGTATGAGCATTGAATACACGATGACTCCACTGCATAGACTGAGACCCGCTAACTTCAATGACATGGCTAAAACGATATGCTGTAGCATGTCAGAACCAACTGTGTTTCTTCTTCAACATACTCTTCCACAATTTTAATCTTTCTGAAAAGGCTTCTTGGTAATTAGATTTATGAGAATAAAAAGGCACATGCCCATGTATGGAAGCACACCTGTGATCAGGTCCTTTTGTTTTTGTTTTATGGCTTCGATAAGCTCAAAACAGTCAAAAAATCTCCTTGCACTCCACCTCCACCCCTGACCCTGTCACTGTTCACATATGAGAATTCATGCTCAGCTGCAGGCCTGTTTAATTCCAGCTGCCAGAAGATTCAGGCGCTCTGGCATCTACGGTCTCTTCAAAGCAGCCAAGAAATACAGAAGTTCAAGGTTCTTACAGTTGAGTGAGCACTTCTGACAGTTTTAAGGCCCAGTCTCACGGTTTTCAGTGGAAGAAACAAAAGCCCCAAAAGACTTGAGGGTTCACCCAGTTGGGAGGTAGAAACGGTGGAGCAGGAACCTGGTCTCCACCCTGTGACTCCACGGCGGCTTGTTCCTCTTTGCTTCACAAGCCAAAGCAGATTTTTATTGAAAGATGCCACAGAGTCCTATTTAAGTGCGTGAATTCAGCTACTCACGTACGTCTTAGCCAGGGACAGGAGACAGGGAGGTGTGGCTCTGGGCTATGAAACTGCTCCTCCGTTACAGGCATCCACTGTGACAAATACTCTCAATTTTCCTGAATATTATTCTCTTTCACTTATAAGTTCTATACTTCCTCTACTTCCTTTTATGCTACTCTCAAAATATGAGGACACTTCAAAAAATTCATAGAAAATATCATTTAAAAATAAGCTTATTTTGGTGCAAAAAGAATTAAAGTACATGCATAATTCTTTCCACAATACACATTTTCCATAAAATTTTTGTAGATCCCCTCCTATGCCTGGCCTTCACATTTTTAGTATCAAAATAAACTTATCTTTCAATTTCATTTTCCACAAACTTAATGGAGTAGACTTGCCTGTATATGTGACATACTGGCCATGTGCCAACATTTGCAAATCTTACATAGTTCTTTAAGCTTATACACAGTATAATTCTCAATGCTCTGATCTTTAAAACATGAAAGAAATTCAACCCCTAATTCAAAACAGCTGATTAAGGGTTCTTTGTGTTCAGAACAGATGAAAAAATACTTCCTTTTTCATCTATGGCTCCCGAACTGACAAAAAAGATGAGTTACATGTCTTGTTCAGATTACAGTAAGCTGGAGAGAGGAATAGTGTAGGGAATGCTATGGAGGAAATGGGAACAGAAAAGCCATCTGCTGTTTTTTATAGTGTAAGAAGCAACAATACCACCTAGAATGCAAGACAGACTTCAATGTTTCTGGTCCAATAGCCAAGGTCTTAACTTTAGAGAGAAGCAAAGAGAACAATGTACTCTCTAACCAGAAGTATTCAGCAGTTTTGCATCACAAATCAGTTGTTTGAAACCAAAAAATCCCTAGCTATTATCCTCTGCTATTACAATAGTGACCACAATAGTGCAATGAAACTGACATTTTGGTCTTCTCCAGGGGGCAAGGCCAGACCTGCTGGGAATGGTACCCATACCCACAGTGGATAACATTCTGGTTTTGCTTCTTAAATCCATTATTATTCAGAAACTGCTGTAATCTGGATAATATCCCCTTGTCTCTAAGAGGTATCACTTGTCTTGTGATTTCACCTACACTTCAATAAACAGAATTCAAAGATTCTGAGGAATTCAAGAAGGTCTTGAAACCAACCAAGTAAATTGAAGAAAAGTGATGTGATGATTACATCAACTCGTTTGAAACACAGGGCTATTAGGCAGCATGCATATAACATACAAAACATCCACCAGACAGATGATTTCAAAGCCACCCTAGCACGTTTGAGTCTCTCAGTTGTGACACATTTGCCAACCTGTCTTTGGGAAGACAAAATGAAGAATAAGGTGGGTATATGAAAAGACAGAATTTCTTTATGCCTTTACTTTAGAATATATATTACTTGTAACAAATTCACCAAAATGCAGCCCCTGGCGAATGCTTCTGTACGGCATGTATCTTTACGTATGGGAAATGCATTGGAGAAGTGAAAAATGGCTTCTGTTGGCTTGTGGGGCTGTGACAAAAGCATGTTTCCTCCGTGAGCTCAAAGTTCCATTTGGAGATCCTGTCACTCTTGATATGTGCCCTGGGTGCTCTTCAATTGCAATTTGTGACTTGGCAGAGACACTTTGGAAGCAGAAGCCATACTGAGAGACACAGGTGATCCGTAACTGTTGATCTTGTACAGAGAGCAACTTCAAGCCTGAATGTTTTTGTTCAAAATGCCTCTCCTCCCCAAGTCACCAGGGCTGCTCACTATAACCAGTAATTTAGAAACAATAAAAACACTTTTCAGAAGAATTACAGTGCAGTTATCGGATACCCAAAATGCCCCCTTGTCCGAGCTTCACTTATAATCAACAGGGTGAACAGGCACTTTCCTTGGAGAAGGGGCCAAGGAAAGGGGATTTGCCTCACATCAGTGCCTGTCTGATGGAACTTTATTTTTTTGCATGTGAGCACATCAATATAGAATTATCCCAATCTACATTCCCTCCTTGGGTTGTTTTTACCTTTCCTGGCATAAGAAATCAGGAACAGATGTGCCAGGCCTTGAAACAAGAAAAGAGATCATGAAGTACTTTGTAATGTGCTTAAAACTTATCCTAGAACTTACACACAATTCAATTAAACTGCATTAGGATTCATGGTTCAGCAGAGTCTAGCACTTTGGAAAATTCCACCCCTTGGTTTTAATAAGTGAAAATTTTAAATACCCCTTGAAGTTGTTTACAAGTAGACTTACTCTACATTTGATGTTACTGATTAAAACTGAGTACCTGGCTATGCCTATAGAGTATATAATAGTAAGACACATGGGTATGCAAAGTTTTATCTGTAGAGGTATATGAAGGCTGTTGGTTTTTGGAAAAGATGCCTTTCACTTGGAAACATGAGATACAGCCTTACCTCACTTAGAGGAGACCAAGTTCTTCTAGACTAGAAGCTAGAAGCTGTGAACAAGTGTTAAATTACTCTTGCAGAACAGGGTTTGTATTCCTACCTGCAATATGACACACATTACTGGTCACTGTATCTGAAGATCTATGGAGAGAATAGTTTCAGTTTAAATGAAACAAGTTCATGCTTCATAACAGACTTAAAAACCCTGTCACCTTCTCAAATATTTGAGAAGGCAGTTTATTAAGACTTTAGATGGGAGTTGAATGTTAAGTTCTAATTGGTTGTGAAGGAAAGATGGAGCTACCTGGGGGATATCTTCGGTTTAATTTTTTCTTTACATTTATTTATGTATTAGAGAGAGAAAGAGAGAGAGAGAGAGAGAGAGAGAGAGAGAATCTTCTGTATGCTGATTCATTTCCCAAATGCCTTCAACAGTCAGGGCTGGCTCAGAAGTCAGTCTTGGGTCTCCAAAGGCCTGGAGCCAAAGACAATCACCCACTGTTCTTGGCAGGTGCATTAGCAAAGAGCAGAATCAGAAGCAGAGCAACCAGGGGATGTTGGCATTGAAGGAGGGTACTTGACTAACTGCCCCGCAGAGGATGACCCAGTCTTTAATTTTCTTGATGTGATAAAACATAAGCCCCTTCCACTCTCATCAATCACCAGTATCTCCAGAGTCTGCACCAGGATAGAATTTTCCTTGTGCCTGTGACTTAAAAGAGGAGACAGTGTCATTTGCTGAGCTCTCAGGCTAGCATAGTCTGGAAACCATGGTGAAAGAACTCGCTTTTTCTAACAGAACTAGGAGCAGTCACCAGGCATCCTTTATCATAGAATGGTTCTGATGGCCATTGTTATTTTTCCTTACAAAAGAGGAATGAGGACTAGATTTTTAGAAAACTCTATAAACACAAGAATTGTTGGGAGATGCATTTTATTTGTTGCATACTAAAAGCAAAAATAAAATAAAGGCTCTGGTGCTGTTTCCCTTGTCATAGTCACTAGAAACCTACAGGACATTAATACATATTTAAAGTCACAAGGGTTAAAAGTGCATAATCATTAAGAGTAACACAAGCCTGTCCTTTGGATGCCTTTTAGGATGTTTTATCAAACTGGACATTAGGGCAGCTCTAGAAGACCCAATCACAGTAATTTCCAATGTCTCCACAAGGAACCATTTTGATCAACAGCTACTAAGGTGGGCAAGGAGAGTGCCCATGCTGCTGGGTGTTTAAGTGGCCCCTTAGGACTCTCCACCCTGTTCATGCTTTCTTTGGATCTGAAAAAATAAACACACAGTTTTATTGTGGCCTCCCCTTCCTGGGGTCCTGCTGGCACGTAATACTAAAACACAGTCCACAGGGCTGGCACAAGGCTAAACTGGCTAATCATCCACCTCCAAGCACAGAATCCCATAGAGGGTGCCAGTTGATATCTGGTTGCTCCACATGCAGGTCCTTGCATACAGCCTGGGAAAGCAGTGGAGGATGTCCTAAGTCTTTGGGGATCTGTTCCTCTGTGGGAGACCTAAGAAGAAGCTTCTGGCTTCAGATTGGCTCACTCAGCTCTAGCTACTGTAGTCTTTGGGGGAGTGAATCAGTGAATGGATGATATTTCTGTCACTCCTTCTCTCTGTAAATTTGTGTTTTCAATAAAAACAAATAAATTTTGCCTGGCACAATGGCCTACTGACCAAATCCTCACCCTGCAACAACAGGGATCTTATATGGGTACTAGTTCGTCTCCTGACTGCTCCACTTCCCATCCAGCTCCCCGTTTGCGGCCTGGGATAACAGCAGAGGATGGCCAAAAGCCTTGCAAGCCTGCACCCATGTGGGAGACCTGGAGAAATTTCCTGGCTCCTGGCTTCGGATCGGCTTAGCTCCAGACTTTGTGGCCACTTGGGAAGTAAACCAGCAGATGGAAGATCTTTGTCTCTGTGTCTCCTTCTGTCTGTATATCTGCCTTTCCAATTGAAAAAAAGAAAAGAAAAACCAAGTAATTATTAAAAAAAAAAGACACAACCTACATTAGATCACTTGGATCATCATTGCCACTGTTCTTAAAATGTAGCCATTCAGACTGGCAGGCTGGGGAGAGTTGGGAAGAGGGGAAAATCACATGTTTCATGGCATGACTAGAAAAAACCTGGAGTCTACTTCTTCCCCAGCAAGAGGGATGCTCTTTGTGACACACAGACTGAGAGTAAATGAGAAAGAAAAGGGAAAAGTGGTGGAATATCAGCAAGTGAAGCAACATGTCCCCAGTCTGTCGCCTTTCAAGGGATATGATGACTCACACCACCAGGGAAGCCAAAAACTTGCTTAGCTTTCCCTTTGGATTCTAGAGGTTATAATCTACAATGCTAAGTATTGCTACCCTGGATCCCAATGCACTGTATTAATGATTTTAATTTGTGATGATGTTTGTAGCAGTTCAGAATGCCTTATTTTACAAAAGTTATACAAAGCGATTGGAGCAGAACTGGGATCGGGACTCTAAGCATGCCCCTCTTCCTCCCAGGACCCAGTCCACATCTCTGGTCCAGTAGCTGCCCTTCCACCCTTCCTCATATGCAGTATGCAGTATGGAAAACCTGGGTCTTTTTTTAAATTTTTTTTTTTTTTTACAATTTCTAGCAGAGGGAGGACATATTCCACAAAGAGATTATTTTTTTCTAAATGTTAACTAAAAGTACCTCATCTCTGCTGCTGCCCTAACTCCCTCACTAATTCTGGTAGCAAAGTCATGCTGTTAAGGAAATCGCTGATTTAAACAAAGCAGGAGTATTTTTAGAACAATACAAAAACCTATTCATGATATCTAATTATGCAAACTGTGAACAAGAAGATGCTAGTCTTGCATTAGCTGAGACTTGACTCTTGTTGTAATTTGCTCTTTTTTTTCCTCAGCAGAAAGCCCTTCTTTTCTGTCACTTTGCTGCCTTAGCGTGGCTTGCCACTTCTGCCAGACTCGGCACAGGTCACCGCAAAGTGTCTCTGTTGCTGCGGTAGACTGCAGTTACCGGCGTGGCAGGATAATGCATTGTAATGCAGATTACGGTGGTTTGCTGCTGCGTGATTCACAGATATGATTGCATCCAATTTCAGAAATAAGTGGCACCGTCTGCTCTTTTGTGTTAGCAGCAAAGCCCTTCCACAGCATTCAAATGACTGCTGCTTTTGCCTCTAGAAAGAATGAAAGGAAGCCCCAGTATCACAGCCATGACTTTCCTCCCCTACCACCCTCCCTCCCTGCTCTACCCCCAGCCCACCCCCCAACCCCCCCACAAAAGTCAGCACCATTCCGGCTTTCAAGAGGACCAGAGTTCTTTGATCCTTTCCTCCAAGAGGTGGTATGGCTCGCTGTTTGGGGGAATGGGTATATTTTGTTTTATTAAATTTCCTCATTTCTTCCTCTTGCAGAAGGACCCTGCTAGCCGCTACTTTTCCCTTGCTGTCTCCCGTGATGCTGAACAATGCTGTTACGGCTCTTCCATGCCATCACCTTGCGGTGGCCCTGCTTGTAAGCTTCCAGGGAAAGACTCACCATCTCGTATTCGTGGGGAAGCTGAACCTTTGCAACCAAGGAAGAATTAGCATCATAATGATCCATCAGCTCTGTTCAGGCTGTGGACTTGGGTCAGTTGGTTGAGAGGGCTCTGGTGAAGTTTACAGGTCCCTGGGCTGCACTTCTTTATTATTATTATTATTTTATTTTGATAATCTTCACATAGTTGATTAGGGCACAAAAGGTCAAGGGCTACAAGAAAGTAGGTAAAACCATTGCTTCCACATTAATTTTTTTCTAGATCTGGGGAAAGGGGAGAATAAAGGGAGAAACCCGACCCAGCCTCCCACCCATCCCAGGTCCCCATTGTGGGGCATGCTCTGAGGGTCCTGCTCAAGTGGTTTTGATAGTCAACAGTTTTGATTTGCTGCCAATCTCGTTATTCCAAACATGATGAAATCTCTCCAGAATCCACTGCTGATACAGTCTACCTTAGAGTCTCTGTTAGCCCAGATTTTCACTGCCAACACAAGGCTGGGGCTTGTTCTGTCCTTCATCCTATTGTGGTACCAGGTGTCCTCTGCAGGTTCCAATAGACTGCCTCTGAGGAGGCTCAGCTTTGACACTTGCACTGCATGGTCAGACCATGGGACCTGCACTTCTATTCATGGTTGGGATTCTGAGTCCAGCAGTTCAGTTGGAGTGATCCTCAAAGAAACTTTGTCTGAGGTGATCCTAGGCCTGATTCCTGTGTGTGCTTGCCAGCACAAGGTCCGGAAGAGTCCGTTACCCTAATCAGCTTATGCATATGTTGGTGGTTGCAATTGCTGGGTCAGTTCTGTTTCCAGTCTTATCTTCCACAAGAGCCAATGGGTGTTGCCGTCTAGCCTGATTCTGCCCACCACACAGTTGGCCCTCACACAAACCAGTGGGAGTTGCAGCCTAGTTGGGGTGACTCCCAATAACCCTCACTAGGCCCTCCCCTGCTCTGGTTCCCGCGTTTGCCTGTATGTACCACAGACCTCTCCAGTCCGTCACACATGCTACTCAGCTCTCCTACATGTCAAGGAGCATTGAAGCCTAGTTAAACCCAACCAGCCCCACTATCCTGCACACACATGCTGGTGGGTGCTGTTCTGTCCAGCAACATCTGCCCCAGTCCTGGTTTTCATGCTGTCCTGAGGCAGTTGTAACTCAAGAGGGAGGTACCCACCATTTCCCTCCTGGGCCCACTCCTGGATCATGTGCTTTCCAGGTAGTGTGCTTTCTGCAGTTTAGCTTGACAGAATTACCTGGGCTGTACTTCTAATGCAGGCACTTCCTGCCCCTCCCCTGCCCCCAGTGCAATAGAGTGGGTGCACCCACCTTCAGTTCCTCTGACCACACACAATCCTGTCCCCTTTATGAAATCAGCCTCCCCCAGTTTGAATTCACATCCCTTAATTATGTACTTTCTTAAACGTTTGTTTTCCGTTGCTCCAACTTCGGTTTTACATCTCTCTCTTAAAAAGCCCACAGAAACAAGTTGACTATACTTTTCATTCCAAACAGAAATTAAACCTAGGTAACAAACCATTTGGCAGGAAAACAGTGGGATTTCCCAAAGAGCCACATGAACGCAGAGCATGCTGGAAGCCAGCAGAGTTGCTTGGAACTCTCAGAGCACAGAGGTTGACAGGAGGGGACATGGACCAAAGTCTGCAAGGAAGCAAACAGCTGTTCAACACTACCTCATGATCCTTTTCACAGCCATTAGGAGATAAAAACCAAGCACAGGCCTCATTCCTTTCTTTTTTTTTTTTTTTTTTTCACTTAATACTTAGAAAAACTCAAAGCTGAGGATAAGCACAAGACAAAGGATGCAGAACCAGAGAGGAAAACTGTAAACAGGCAACTCCTTGGGGCTGACTCACACTTCTTAGAGGCTGACCCTATTTCCCCAGGCTTGAGGTTTGATGACATCAGGTCTTTCTCTGACCCACAATAAATAAGAACCTATGTAACAACATAGAGCTATTGTATGCCTTCATTTTCTGGTTTGAGTTTGAGAAGTTGTATCTGGTCTTTAAGGTTTTGTTCCACTGGTATTTCACTTGGGTGGATTAAAGTGTACAATATTATGACTCATGTCAAACCCCACCAGTTCATAAATGTCATTGTTCATGTTGTAAACTCTGAAACCATTGGATGACTGGGTCATTTGTGTATCTGTCTTTGCTGACCTACAGAGCTGACAGTAAAAGGTTGGAGACTGCCAAGTTATAGGAGAGACAAGGGGAGAGAATTCTTCCCCAGGATCATGACTGACCAGAAAACATCTGACAGGCATCCTGAGTGTTGAAGGTGGAAGCCCCAGGACACCCTCACACACCCCCTTGGCTCACCTCCATTGGTCTAATGCTCCAAAGAAAAATCTCATTGGGAAACACAGTTTTCAAAGAACCAAAGATTTAATTCCCTTTTAAATTTAAAAACTGGTTGTAATATTTAAATATCTCTCTAATCTTAAGCATTAGATGTTGACTATGTAGATCACTAATAAAAGGAATAAAGCTAGGAGAATAGTGATGCAGTGGGGAGCTGCAATCAGAGATGAGAAGTCATTCCCTATATTTCTAATATTTTGTTCCATTTTCAGCATCATAGGTCAAACCTATGTCCTAAGTGTTCCTGTGTCCTAAGTGTTGCTACTAGGCAGTGAGTTACTTTACTGTAATGCAGATGTGGAGGCAAAGGGAGAAAGGGGACAAGAGGTAAAAAAACACAGCTGCAACGGTGCTCAGAATTGGAAGTGAAGAAATTCAGGTTTCCTCTGAACACTGGTTGCTTGAGGAAAGGCTTAGTTGCTCTGTTGACTAAATGGGGAGCTATCCTACGGTCCTTCCAAAAGATACGAAAATTAGTAAGTATTTTAAAAATATGTGCCATTTTAAACTATTGTGCACTGTGGTCATGGTGCGTGCAGCATTATGAATACCAGCAAGGTGACTCCCATGGGACAGGGGTCTGTCTGCAAACTTCCAGGCTCCCCTTGCCACCTCCCCCGCCACTGAGGTAGAACAGCCAAGGTATTAGTTATGGTTGAGCTTGCACCCAGTGTTGGGGCACTGACCAACTGGCAACAAAACTGTCCAGGTTACAGACGATGCTCTCCATGGAAAATTCAGAAAGTGAGGATGCACCGCTGTATCATTTCTTTCTGTTTCTTTCCTTGCTTGTCATGTGGCTGCCTTCCATGAGCGCCTTCAGGCCTGCACCTGTGAGAGCACAATAGCCTGAGCCATTTCCCTTCCACACACAGAAAAGTATTCTACCTCCATGCTTAGTGAAGATTGAAGTCCATGCCCAGCATTATCGACTGGGCTGAAGATGCCTGTGAATTGGTACTTTCCCGCCTCTTCTGGTGCCTGGTGAAGACCACATGCCAGTATTACTTAGAGATGATGATTCCTTGTCATTGTTTTTTAGTAATGAATGGGCAATTACAAAACTTTTCTGGAAACTCCTGCCCTCCAAGAGCCTTAATGGAGCATTTGATTCTGAGTATTAGGAACATAAATAGCAGTGAGGGTGCCCACATATTTCAAAGGCTGTAGAAATTACATTGCACAACTTAAACCACCAGAAGTTAAATGGCTTCCTGAAGGGATACTGCTGGGATATTTTTCATCACTTTTACAATATTTTTTCCCTTACTGTCATTTAAACAGATCTTTGGAAACTTGAAACTTAAATCTGTTACTTTACCCAAAGTTTTCCTTTCAGCACACACACACACATATACACACATAACTGCTTTGTTATTTTAGGATCACTCATGGACTGGTGGCACTGATTTTTTTTAATGAAAAAACAACACATGAAAGCCTTCTCTCCACATATTTCTCCCCCACACACTGCTTCTCACAATGTTAAATTAAAGCCACATAGGCAAGAAAAAAGAAAAAGAAAAAGAAAAAGAGACATCCTCATCCTCATTGACCATATAGAAAAATGAATGACACATAACTCTGTCCCAAGTAAATACCCAAGATCATTATTTCATTTGTTGTTTCTTTAAAGACATCATCATATAAACCAAATGCATACAAAATAATTTCATTAGACAGAAGGTATATGTAGTGTTTACAAGTCATAACAAAACAGTGTTCTTACTCTTTGCATAAGAAGTCCTGTAAGGAAATCTGATTTTCATAATAGCTTGTGTTCACATACATTGTTGGTGAAAGGCTATGCAAACATGCTTTGTATTAGCTCTGCTAACTTTATATTTGATTTTTCTTTTAAAAGTGTAATTGCATTTCTCATTGTTTCTATTGCATTCTTATTACACAATTTGTGTTCCCTCTGGTAGCTAAAATTACACCTGTAACTGTCCAAAACTATTAGTAAAGTCAGCTTAGCCTGTGGGATAAAGTATCTGTCTTGTATTTCAGACAGATTGTGTTCCAACACCATTGTGGTTAGATTTTTATTAAAAATTCTTCGTATTTCTTTTCTCTCAGTGCCAAACAGATCGCTACATTTTCAACACTTAATCATCTTCATCATCTAAAAATATTTCCACATTAAATGAAAATATTTAAACTTCTTTTTGATGCAGCAAAACTTAGAACACTGTGCAAAGTCTGGTTTTCATAAGGCTCCGCAAAGGGTATAGAGGGAACTCTACACTTAGTCGTCAAGGTCAGCTCTAGGGGGAAATGCAATGGTTCTTTCTCAGAGATTTTGGATGGGCTCCTTCTGCTGGCAGCTCTGTCCCCACCCTTTTTGAGAACCAGCATCAGGAAGCAGGTACTGATGACGTGAAACTGTGGCTTTCCCTAGTGGTAGTGCTTCCCTTGGCATCACAGAACTCCTCACATTCCTTCTAATCAGAAGGGAAGTACACCAAGATTTGACTACTTTCCCAAGTGGCCCTAGGCAAAAATCTTTAATTGCTTGTAACTCATAACAGTTAGGATCTAATGAAGAAAATTTTAACTTGTCTTAATCATTTAAAATAAATGGAGTTTGGAGTGGGTATTTACTACAGCAATTGAGCCAGTGCTTGAGACAGTTGTATCTTATACTGGAGTGTCCTGTGTACGTCTTGGCTTTGCTTCTAATCCAGCCTCCTGCTAACGCACACCTCAGGGAGAAGCAGGTAACAACTCAAGTGCTTAGCTACCTGATAGCCAAGCAGGAGACCCAGACTGAACTCGAAGCTCCTGGCACCAGCTTGGCCCAACTCTGGCTGTTGCAGGCATTTGGAGAGTGAACTAGAGGACCAGAGATCTCTCTCTCTGTCTCTGTTTCTCTGCATTTCAAATAAAATGAAAATGAACAAATTAAAAACCAACAAGAAAGAGAGTTTAACACAGGAATGGATTATGCTGGAACTGGTAGAGAGCAAGAAGCCAACAGGAAACAATTCAGGCAATCCAGAGATTAGCCACAGCAGGAAGGTGTGAGCTCTTCCAGGTTGTAGGGAACAAAGCTAGAATATGAGGAGATGCCTGTGACTGGGATATAACTTACAGCAGAACAAAGGGGACAGCATGCTTTCCAAGCCAGAGTGAAAGGCCCCTGATCCTGCCTGTTCTCGACCATGTTAGAACCTTTTATGGCCTTCTTCTACCTCAGAGGAGTACTTAGAGCTTCAGAATGATGCATGTGGCTTTAGGACCTTTATACCTTCTTCAGGACTCTCTGTTCAGGGACTCCCTGTTACTGTGGCCTGAGCTCATCCCCAAAGCTCTAGGCAGAACTCTGGCCCAAAGCACTGGAGGTGAGCCATCCCTGAATGTGCACTCTGTGAGTCCCAAGAGCCTGAGGTGGCCAAGGGCAGCTCCCTGCAGGGAGGGTGCTGGCGCTTAGACTCATGCACAGGTTGCATATATATGTACATTAAAAGTCACAAGAAGCAAACGGGTGGCAGGGCAGAGGGCAGGCTGAAGGAGAAGCCAGCCAGGGGTCAGAGGCTAGAAACACGGTGTGCTCAGGGGTCATAGGGCTACAGAAAGAGCACAGTCCTGCTGACTTCTTGATTTTTAGACTTGTGCAGACCTCTAAGCAAATAAAACTGTGTTGACTTCGGCCAATAAGAGTATGATAATTTGTCACAATAAGAGGAAAATAATACGGAAGTTCTGGATTACAGAGGAATGAAGGATTCAGAACTATATCCAGGGAAAGGGGAAATTCTGCTTACTTTAAACATCTAAAAGTTGGGACCAAATTCAGGCTGGCAAAGGGAGAAAATTCAGACAAGGCCTGGTATACAGAAGCCTCCTTGTACACAGATGTTTAAGAAACTCAGGGGATGGTGTGTTGGCTCAATGGGCTAATCATCCACCTCCAAGTACCAGGATCCCATATTGGTGCCAGTTCATGTCCTTGATGCTCCACTTCCCTTCCAGTTCACTAATTGTGACCTGTGAAAGCTGTAGAGGACAGCCCAAAAATTGGGAGCCTGCACCCACATGGGTGATCCAGCAGAAGCTCCTGGTTACTGGTTTCAGATCGGCCACCTAGGAGTGAACAAATGGATGGAAGATCTTGTCTCTCCCTCTGTCTATAAATCTGCCTTTCCAATAAGAATAAACAAATCCTTTTAAAAAAACTCAGATGTTCCCTGATAACAACACTCAAGTGTAGGGGATTTAGCAGGAAATCCAGCTTCACTTTCTCACAGATACATTGGGATAAAAAGTAGAGGAGATGTGAGGGGCAGAAGACTAGCAATCTCAGGGATCAAAGATGGCAGAAAGCTGCCAACTGAGCCTACTAATATGATATTTTGCATAGACTTTCCCCTTATTTTGTGATTATCTTTAATTCAAAGACTCGTGTTCTTTCAGCAATCACTTGTTGCTTTGGACTGAATTGTGTCCCTACAAACTGCTCTGCTGCAATTCTGTCCCTAAGTGTAAAGGTACTGGGAAAGGATTGGGTCAGCAGAGTGGAGCCCTGGCAATGAGATAAATGCCCACACAGCACAGGGCAGGCAAGAATCCTGGTCTTCTCCAGGTGAGCACACAGTGAGAAGACAGTTGTCTTCAAGCCTCCACTGAAGACCAAGTTAGCTGACACTTTGGTCTTGAATATCCCAGCCTCCAGAACTGTGAGAAATGACTTCCTGCTATTTAAACCACAGTCTCAAAAAGTATTTTATTATGGCAGTCCTGGCTAAGACACCCCCTGCCTCATGCTGCACCAATGCAAGAGTAAGAGACAAACAACAGGAGGAGCTTTCTGGTCCAAGGGGAAGACAGAAGAACCATAAGTCATCAGAATTAAACACAGTCAACTGCAGTATACAAATGAACAGCATGCTCAGGCAGCTCAAAGTGCTGGAAATAATTTTGAGTGGAGGCACATTATCCAGGTGGTTGGTGCTGAATATAAGATATAGGTAACATGACCAAGTCACAAACGACAAGATGTGTCCAAGACTGAGGTGGAATCTGAAGTTAGTTATGGAGGAAAGCAATATAAAACTGGAAAGATAGCTAAAGGGCTAGTATATAGATGATCTTGTGTGCCATATCATAGAGGTTTGTGGGGTAGGAACTGAAGAGTTTAGAGTATGACAGATTCATGTTTGACTCATGCCTCTGAATTTGCTACCTATCAGGTGTGTGACATTGGGCAAGTTATTTTACTTAATTTATAAAACACAAATGGCCAAAAATATTAGAGAGATGTCTTTCTTTCCTAGTAGTGATAAAAACACAATTAGAACAAGGGCATTTTCCTATCCTACCCTTAGTTGGCAAGAATTTGAAGGATTGAAAACATTTGATATGATACTGGCAAAGAAGTGGGAAAATTAACACTTTTCAGTATTATAAAAATCAACACATATTTATTGAGAAAACAGTTTGGAAATGCTCATATTCTTTTAAATATTTTCGTACTCTTCTTACTCCTTGCCCAACTACTGCACTATCTCCTTTGTGAAGTTATTTATGAGTTCTTTGTAAATAAGATCTCCCTCATTTATTCTAGTCTGAGTGTGTCATGTCTTTCCTTGTAGGACACTGACTGAATTAGCCCACAAAGCACCTGATTATTGGATGGATTCTCAGTACATTTAGACTCCCTCCTTCCTTCATTTAAAGATCTTCAGCTACCTGCTCAACATTTCCAGGAGCTTCCAGAAAAACTGAATTTCTTCAAGCAACAAAGTGATGAATTTTCTCCTTAGAAAGATGGATATAGGTCTGGAGCAGTGGCCTCGTGGCTAAAATCCTTGCCTTGCATCTGCTGAGATCCCATTTGGGTACCTGTTTGTGTCCCAGCTGGTCCACTTCCATACAGCTCCCTGCATGTGGCCTGGGAAAGCAGTCAAGGATGGCTCAAAGCCTTGAGACTCTGCACCCTGGAAGAGACTCCTGGCTCCTGACTTTGGATCAACTCAGCTTTGGCCATTATAGATACTTGGAGAGTGAACCGGTACACAAAAGAGCTTCCTCTCTCTCTCTCCTTGTCTCTTTAAATATGCCTTTCCAATAAAAATAAATAAATAAATATTAAAGGAAAAAAAGAAAGATAGATCTGATGGCAATGAAAAAGGACTTAAAGGTAGGAGAAGAGGGAGTAACTTAGCAATGAGTATAGATCTATAGCTCTTCCTGGGGGTCTCCCAGGATGTGTTGGCTGATTTGTTATGGTAAGGAGGAGGCAGGGGTGTCACCTGGTTCTATGACTTGAAACAGGAATCAGGAGGAAGAAGTGCAGGGTTAGAGATCAGAAAGAGCAGGTAAGGGCTTATTCCTCAGCTCTCACCTTCCACTCCCTTGGGAGAAGAGGGAAGTGGATGGAGACCAGGGGAAGAGGACAAGCAGACAACACTGAACTGTTATTCAGGAGTGCAGAGAGAAGAAGCAGGGATCAGCCTACTGCTCTTGTCCATGGACATCCCCTTTGCTGTGTGCTAAAGATGAGAAGCTACATAGGCAGTACCACAGCTCTCCCCTGAGACTTAGCTGCACAATAAACATTGCCACATAAGCATTATCAACAAAACCTTAAAATGTCCTCCTTTGCACTGATCACATATTTCCCATAGTTCACTGCCTGTATTACCAACTTGGCCCACAGCCCCAGCAGCCATCTGATTGCCCAGGTCAAAAACATAGGAACACTTTGTAAACACCTCACCTGTCAATGACTAAGTCTACTTGTTTCTACCTCATAGATATCTTTTAAAATTCCCTTCTCTCTAACGCTCCTTCTATGTCCAAATTACAGCCTCAGGAATCTCGCCACTGAGCCACCGCAGGAGACCCCAATCATTGTCTTTACTTGGTTCTTATCCAATCCATTTCCTGCTGTGCTGCCAGAATGACTCTTCTAAAAGAAAAATGGAAGGGTTTCATTCCCTAGTGGAATGCACTGATGGTTTTCCTTTGTCATCAGCCTAAAGCCCATACTCCTTAGGGACATGATGGTTTCTGGCTTCAATTCAAGTCAAATGGAGGTCTATTGTTAGAGGATTGGATTCAAATCCAGGCTGTGAGTTGCTCAGATGTAGAAATCTCCTGGCTTGATTCCTTCAACTCTAAAATGGGAATACTGGAAACTCTCCCGAAGGTTGTGAGATGCTTGGCCCACATTATGTGCTATATTAGCTACTGCTACTTTTCCAGGTTCATTTCACATCACTCTCCTTGCTTCTTAGGAGTTATGCTAAACTCTTTCATGCTTCCTCAATTGGTCCCTTGTATTTATGTTTTCCGTAACTTACACACAGCTTCTACCTAGCTTTTTTATTCTTCATTGGGAGCTTGTGTGACTCCTTATTCGTTTCAGACTAAGAGCTCTGTTAGACAGCCCCCTTTTTCTTCCTCCATTATATGAAGCCCTGATTAAATAAGTAATGACAGAATGATCAGTATTAATCTCCTTCTATGGAACTTTAGATTGTCCAAAAAGCACAATGTGTGTATGAAGGTTATCGTGTTCACTGTTGTATCCTGGTATTCAGTATGTTACCTGACACATGGTGGGAGTTAGGATAAACAGGAGTTAAAAGAATTTATTTGCCACTCTAGACAAGTTCTGACTTTCAAAATCTATATACACACTCAAATTAATGGATCACAAATCTTAAAATAGTATCAATTTTGCTAATTTATAATAGGGTATTTTAAATTTCATGTTCTTCCCAAGCTTCTTACTCCTCTAATATTCTCTCAGTAATCACATGTATTGAGTAACTTTGAAGTCTGAGATTTTTTATAACACAGAAAAATTCTTTTTTGGTGAACTTCAAATCTTCTGATTATGTTGACTCAACTATACCAGAGATGCAAAAAAGTTACACTTTGAAAGCAAACCATCACTTGACCATTTTAATATACAGCTTCAAGTAAAGAAAAATATGTGAATTATTCATTTGTCTTCCAATCAGTTTCTCATTATAATTAGCAAAACTACTTTCTGAGTAAAGACTGCCTTCCCTCTTGTAGGCAGTATGCTGTTATTAAATTATATCAGAAACTGTTTGATTGTAATCCAAACCCTCCATTATCCAGTGTTTACTTTTACTCTATATTTGGGAGTTAAAAACAAAGAATCAGATCCATGTTAGCTAAAACAACAGCTAACCAAGCATGTGTAGCACAAATTCTGGATAAATGTGTATTAAGTGCAATGAAATAAACAATAATCTTCCAAAGAGAATGATGATTTAGCAACACACTGAGTCACCAAGATTCAGTTCTTCCTCTGCATTCTGTCTAAAAGGGAAAAGAACGGAACCGCCTATTTAAAATTTGCAATAAGTATTCACACAAAAAGCATTGCTGGTTTGATCCTCCGATAAACAGAACACTTGGTTTTTACTTGAACTCAGTATATCTTGGAGAACTGTACTTTCATCATATTTTCTCTATGATTTTGAGTGACTTATTAATGACCAAATGCTTTTAATTTACACTAAGATACCTCTCACTGAAGAAATATTTGTTGTACACTGAATAAATGAGTGAATGAATGAACAAATATTCAGAAGGCTACTATTTCACTGGGTGGCCCCTTTTTGTAAGACAATTTGTTTGACTATTCAGTTCTGTCAACTTCATAAATGACAGCAAAGGTGATATTAGGTGACACTAAAATAAGATGTTTGGAAGACTGATGGGGAGAGAAATAACTCAAAACCCTGAAAATAAAGCTGTTAAATATTACAAGCACAGCCATGTCTTGCTAAACTCATTTTTCAGGACAGAAAAGCAGATTGTGGAATTATTCACGCCAAAGTAATCCTTGCTTAATTTAATCATCGAACTAGGTTTCCTAATATGGATATTTTCTTAGACTTCAATTTGTTACATAGCTAACTTATTTTCTAATAGACTGTGTTAGTAATAAGAAAATGAATTACATGCTCTTGGCAGAGAGATGACAAGTTAGATCTGAATTTATCCCACACAAACTTGGTACCCCTTTTTAAATTCAATAAGCTTGGGATACCTCTATGATAGATCAGATCTGGATGGCAATTATAACCAGATGGCAAGCCCCTACACCCCCTGCGCTGCACACAGCCAAGGCCACACTGTGCTTTACCAATCAGGCCCTGTCCACAGCGTCATCAGGAAGAACATACGGGCCAGCTGATTTTGAACAAAGGCCACTCAGCTTCCTATCTTAGTACCTCTTTAAGGCACAAATCCATTTGGCTGCATAAAGCCCATTTGGCTTCATTTTAGGCAGAACCTAAAACCCTAGTGAATTTAACACTACCCAGGAGAGGCCAGTGACACTTGGGACATGGCAACATGCTGCTCCCCATGACCAAATCAGCAAACAATGAAATGAGGCGTCTGCTAATCCAAATGCTACTCCAAATTCAGTCTGCAGACACCGACCAGCAGAAATGTAAAAGGTCGGGAGAGCAACAGTTACTGTGCCATCAGTTCTCCCTTCTCAACAGGGAGCTGCACAAAAAATAACCATGCACATGTCTGATAGGAATCCTAATTATTAAGGGCAGCGAACACAAAAAGACTGCCACCCTTCACACTGGCTGCTGGTCGTCTGTCTCACTTGTCAAACAGAAGTTCCTTCTTGATACCGATTTCTTAAATTTCCGCTGACTAGGCATTCTGCAGCCACTTCTCACAAGCTCTGTAATATCATAAAGGCTTCACAGCTGAGCAGTTAGAAAGGATTTGGGGTTTAATTCAGCTCGCTGACCTGTTTAAGAGAATAACGGAAATCAAACAATTTTCAGCTACAGGCCCGAGAAGGCCTCGGTCTTTCTGAAAGCCTCTTTGTATCAATGCCATGAATCAAACGGTTTGTCTAAGTGGTTATCCTGCACCACCAGTGAAGGCTGAGCAATGTGGCAGTGAATCACATTTAATAACTTGCGGTTAGCTGTCATGAACACTTAATTTGATGTTGAACACAAACCCTGCAGGGCAGCACGGGCTGAAGAGGGAGAGGTGGACTTGCAGCCGAGGGCAGGGAAAGTTAAGATCGGCTGCCTGCAATCCGGGGCTCCCAGCTCCCCTGCCAGTCCATCCCGGGGCGCCTGTCCTCTGTCCTTGCAGTCAGAGCAGCAGTTTTCATTTTTGCGGCATTCAGCGCCCCCCTTTCAAGGTTTTTTGGGGTATTTGTTCAGCCCTTTCAGGAAGGGCTCGCCCGGTGCTGCAAGAACATGGCAGTCCATTCCAGCCAGCTACTGGAGGGCTGTCAGGCCACCAAGAAGAATTCAAAGCGTCCAAGGAGCCCACAAAAGATTTCTTGCAGCTTTTTAAGCTGTCTGGCAGGCAGGAGAAACCCCTTCTGTGTCAACGGCTGAACACTGCTGCCCCTGTGTCCGGGATGGAATGCCTCTAGGCGCGGGCATACCGCAGCTTCACATGTCGGCCATGTGTGCTGGCGGCAGCGGCTCTGGCCGCTTCAGACGTTTTAATTTGTCACTCGGGAAAGCAGATGTGTCAGGGAGTTGGAGAACTTGGGAGGTGGCCACTGCGAATTCCCCAGGGGAAGCTCTGAGGAGGAGTGGCGGGCACGGGGAGGAAGCTGAGCCTGGGGACACGTGGAGGATGGGAGGTGTCGCCTAGCCAGCCACTCCTCCTTCTCTGGGACTACCCACGGGTCACTGCACAGACAGCACCATGGCTATCTGGAAAGCACTTTCCAAACATCATTTTATCAAACCTCGTCTGCACTCCAAGACTGAGCCCCCACAGTGCCACACTGCTTAGAGTTCTCTGAAATGATGCGAGCTTTCTAACGTCCTTTCAGTGCTACTCCACAGCCACACGAGCCCCAGGAACATAGGCTCCAAAGAGGGTGCCCGTTCGATTCATCTGCTGCTGAGGAAAACGGAGTCTGATGTAAAACAAACAAGCAAGCAAACAAAACCCCTGGAGTCCTGTTTTCAAAGTGTAAAGAAGCTGTGAGTGAGTATTCAGGTAGTGTCCAAGAATGTTTGAGCAAAGCCAAGTGGAATGGTCCCATAAACACTAATTAAGCTGTAACACCTCTGAAAGCCTTAAGCACTGGCCTGGGAATACCAAGAACTTTGGGTAAAGACCTTCTCTTTGCCACAAGCACCCTTGCCTCTATCCACCCCCTCTTCCAACCTCTCCCCAGCAACAAGCACCCTCCTGTGTACAACTCACCAACAAATCCCTGGATCCAATCTCCTGCCAAGTCAGCTGACTGGTGGTAGTGGTGTGGGGGGGGGGGGAGGGGGGAGGGATGGGAGGATTTCTATTTCACACGATTATGTTTTAATTCAGTTATACCAATAAGAGGAGAAAAAGGTTGATTTTAAAAGCACCAAACCCATGGGATAAAAGTAACAAGCCTTCAGCTGCTCAATGAAAAAAAATACCTAAAATTTTAGTTATCCTCAAACACACACACACACACACGTGAAAATTCTGTACTCTAAGTGTAACAGGTACATCATATCAAAACTTTAGCACAAAGTTCCCATGGAGCAAGCTAGTTCTCTTAGTAAAATAGCAAAACGGAACTTAACCAAGAAAAAGCAATATTAAAAGATGTAATTGCAAATGTCTACTTTAGAAAGTAATAAAAATGGAAGTGATGATAAAAACTAAGAAGTTTAAAACTAGATATTTCAGTTGGCTTCACATCAAGTATTTAATAGTAAGTTATGAGGAAACTGAGGCACGGAGAGTTTAGCAGCTTGCATGCAGGCCTACAGGTGCTGGCTAAGGAGGGGTCAAAACGAGAATTTAACTGTACATCTACACACTGTTCCTTTTACGGCCCTCCTCCAGCGACATTGGTTAGACTCGTAATCACTTATGACAATTTTACATGCTAGAAATTGAGAGAGACACAGGTAGAAATCACTAAGCAAATGAAAGCATGAGCCAGAGGATTCAGTATGGCTAAACTGCTCCACAAAAAATAATATTTCTTATTTTAAGAAGTGATTTCTTAAACCATTTAAATTCTCAGAATATTATGGGTAGACCGAAAATATGAAGATAAACACACTAAAATATTTTAAAAACTATTTCCTTCTTTTACTTACCTTTCAAGACCTAAATTCAGAGTTGAGCTTCTCGTTGAATTTCCAGACTTTTCCTTCCCAGATTAGGCCCTCATCAGGAGCCCAATGATTTCTAATCAACGACTCAACAGAGAGCACAGGAATCCCGAATGTGAAGGAACTAAATGGAACATCTTCTTGAAGCTCCACTTGACAACCTTTGGGAACTGGCCTCAGCAAGAAGCAAGCAGATCCAGGTTCCTTCACAACCATCATTTCTCCACACAGTAAGTTCATTAGCCTCAGATTTGTTAATTTGATGTTGGCCTTCTTAGAGTTCACCTAAAGAGAACGCGGGGGGGGGGGGGGGGGGCGGGGGGGGGGCGGGGGGGGATGGCGTGGGGGGGCTGTTGGAAGACAACCGAAAACCAACATGTAAATGATTCTGAGCAGGATGGCAAAAAAAAAAAAAATGTCATTTATAACATTGTAGTCAACAAGCTTACTGCAATGCCACATCTTCATAGAAATCCTATTATCAAAGCCACCAGACACTATATTTGCTTCCTAATTATACACCATGAGCTAACAGTTACTTTTTCTTCCCTATAATAACAACACTTCGTATTTATCTAGCGCCTTTTTTCCAACAAGTTTGAAATGATTTGCAGACATTAACCCATGAATCCCCAGTTGCTAGTGAGTGGGATCTGTGATTTCTGCTGTCTCCATATTAAATAGTTGGAGCAAACAGGATCACACAGCACAAAGACTTAGAGAAAGACTTGGTCAAGGATCTCAACTCTTGAGCTTTGGAGATAAGAGCAAAGTGATGATCATTACTCAGTCAAGGCAACTGTACTAGTGGGTTTTCACGGGTTGTTATCTGATCAGGTGTCTCACCAGGAGATCAACAGCAGCTGGGATGATGGTTGAAGGAGAATTATAGACTCACACAAGCCAGCTGGGAGACAGTTGAGCTAATTCAGGTGACAGTTAATAAAGAATCAGCCTTCTCTACTTCTACAATATAACAGTCTCCTCTTCAGTTGGGTTGGGATTTGGTAGTAGGAAAACAGGTTTGGCAGATATTTGAGGAAGGCATAGGAGATTGCCCTGGCCATCTAGATCATTGAAGAGAAGGTTGAAGTTATCAGTGGCACGTTCTCAAAAATTTCTGAATTGCCTTCAACTTACCAACACCAGCTCTGACTACACTTTATAATCATCCAGGTGACATTTTCTCATCTTGTCCTCAGGAATACATGAATGTCTTTCTCCAACAACTTACTAATAATATTCATTGTATCTGTAATATTTCACTAAAATTCCCAACAAAAAATGAAAGTTCTTTATTTCTGAGGGTCCTTAGCGAATCTATGTTAATACCTAGGAACTACGGCAATCTTTTAAAAGGATTTGTTTCTTTCATCATCTAGGCTTGAAGCCTTGGAAGCACAAGTTTTCTTCTTTTGAAAATGAAGGGAACATTTTGCCACCTTCATTCTTTCCATTTTTCTTATGTTCTCAAAAATCCGCACGTGCTTATGAGATCATGTCATAAAATATTATTTAAAGTCCTGGTGTTGAATGTGTGAATATATTGAAAGTTGGACATTGAAATCTAGTAGCACTTATTTTTTCTCTACCACTCTTGGTCTACTCTTTCCAGTTGTAAGAGATCCTTTGACTTCATAGATGAGATGAAGTCAACACAGGATATGAACAATCCAACTTACATGTCACTTCTTGTATTATAAAACCTGTTTTTCTCCATTTGAAACATGACTCAAATAGTTGTTTGGAAGCCTCAACTCCACAATAATCTTAGCTTCCTAGAGTTATGATTCTAACTCTTGTTGCTCTAGTGTACATGTTATAAGGGGTAGATTTGAAGAAATTTCTCAGAATCAAATTCTGAGTGTGAGGGATGAATTTTTAAAAGTGACCTTAAGCAAAATCCAGCATGAAAATGACAGAAGTAAGATGGCAGAGAGAAAGAAATCATGCAAAGATGTAAGGCAAGTAAAGGCCCCTGCAGTCTGGTGCAAAGAATTCTGGAACGTGAATCATGCCTCCGTGAGTGTTTCCAGTAGAAGCAAGAGAACTAGGTTTCTATAGGCTGTACTTATTAATCACATCGTTGGCTAGAGAATATTGGCAGCAAGAGGAGGAAGAAAAGGTATATTTGTGGGACTGTAAACTGGTTCTCAGCAGTTCCAGCTATCCAAGGACAGTCTTCTGAAGGTAACTGTAGGTCTGGTTTACAGAGGCAAATGCACAGAGAAGCTGCAAGAAATCTGGAAGGTTTGTTTGACTGTTGTGTTGGGCAGCAACAATATTCCTACGCGGTTAATGTATGACAATACTGACATTGTCATATCCATTTGGCAAATATTCTATTTTTATTCTTTTATATTTCTATTCTGTTTGAAATCTGAGCCCATAAAGGTATCTTTGTACAATTACGTTATTTTTCAAAAGACTCTGTTTTTTCTCTGACAGGATCATTTGTGTCTGCTATTGTTAGAACCCTATGTTTAGAATCTACCAGTATAACTGATTTCCTATACCACACCTTGAACCCCTATCCCCACACCTGTTTCTCACACCATAAATCTAGGGTTATTCTGGATTTCTCTCATTTCTTAGTAACCACTCCCTGTTTTCACACTCACTTGAAAATCATCCATGCCTGGTGCCGACCAGCAGCGACACTAAGGACGAAGCACACTCTTGAGGGTCTGGGAAAAGCCGGAACTGTAACCAGACCTCTTATTGCCAAAAGCAGCTGTGTTTATACCCTTCTCTCTGCTGCCTTTATCCCCGTTGGTCTTAGCTATTCCACCCGAAGATCTTAGCCGTTCTTCCCCTCTCTGCTGCCCCGTTCTTCCTGTTCATTGTTCTTCTCCAGTCTTTCTCCTCATGGTCCCCCTCCTTAGCTTTTACCGGCTGCTTTTATACTGCTCTCCACCAATCACTTCTCCCTGTGGGTCCACTTGGCGCTACCTGATAGGCCAGTAGCAATGACATAATCGCAGCAAGGGCATCAGCCTATCCCTGTGACTTCCTGTTTACCTGCTGGCAAGACCAACCCCGCCTCCTGGCCCTGGGCCAGCCACCATCCTGCTTTGGCCTTTCCTATTCCAGGGAGCGGCTTCAGCACCACGCTCCCCACACATGCCTATCTTTACAGCCCAATCAATCTCAAATCCATCTACTTCTAATACTTTCTGCTTAGCATGAATCATCACCTCTTGTTTATATTGTCTCCAATAGTTTTAAACTCCTCTCAAAACTTTCAGATTTGTTCCTTTAATACATCTTCTGCAGAATGGGATGATCTTAGAGCTAGAAAGATCTTAAAAGTCTAGTGAACCCAGATCACCCTGTGGTAAGAATCCACCGGGTGGATTTAACAGAAGTCTAGCCATTCCCCAAACTCAACAGATACTGCCTGCAACTCCAGCATCATCTTCAGCCTCTTGCCCCCTTGCTGACTTCACTTCTGCTACACATTGCTCTAGTTATATTTCTCCTCCTCTTCTCAGCAACTTCCTCTATGGCATTTCTTTGAAATGTTCTTCCTTGCATCCCAATTGGCTCTCTTCTATCAATCCATTGGACCTCAATATCTTGCCCTCATCCAGGTAAAATCAGTTCCTCATTCTGTTGTTTTCTGTTCTAATATGTCAGCACGATGTGACTAGAAGCTATGACAAGGCTGCTATTTTCCTGGATAGTATTCATCATGGTTTAATTGAACATACATTTATTAATTCCTTGGTATCTGTCTCCACCACTAGACTGTAAGATTCACAAGGGAAAACAACCTATGTATTCATTCAATAATAATGTTTCATAAGTTCCTACTTTAAAACTATCCTAAAATCTGCCACCCGATGTCAAGAACACAGACCTAAGTAAAGCAATGGCTTCTATCTATGCAGCATCCATCACTGTATGAAGAAAAGTTGGTAGAACTGCAGCAAGTTCTCATGAAGAGGTGGACAAGGTCTTTGCACTTGGCAAGGTTTCTGTTGCCACAGTTTCAGACTTTCCCCTAAAAGAGTATATAAAATACAGGTAAAGCAAAAATTTGTTGTTCAAAAGATATGTTTTGTAAAATCTACTTAAAAGGCAGAATTAGGG
The DNA here is from genome assembly GCF_030435755.1 of Ochotona princeps. Lineage (NCBI taxonomy): Eukaryota > Metazoa > Chordata > Mammalia > Lagomorpha > Ochotonidae > Ochotona > Ochotona princeps. The sequence continues at coordinate 74,819,400 of NC_080836.1, forward strand.
AGAAGGGAAGGGGAGAGGGATGGAGGTAGGGAAGAGGGGTATGGAGGGAGGGTGGGAGGGAGAAAAAGAGAGAGAGAGATCTTCCATTTAGTGGTTCACTCCCTAAATGGCCACAATAGTTTGGGCTAGGCCAGCCCAAAGCCAGTATCCAAGAACTCCTTCCTGATCTCTCACATGGGCTCAGGGGCCCAAGGGGGCTTTGGGCCTTTTTCCACTGCTTTCCCAGGAGTATACGCATGGAGCTGGTTCAGAACTAGAGCATGCAGGGCTCAAGTCAGTGCCCATATGGAACACAGATGACAGCTTCATCCACTAACCACAGCATTGGTCCCATAGGTCAGCAAACTTCGACTAAACACCCAAATAGTCAATATTTTGAACTCTGTGAGCTTTAGAATCTCTGTCACAATCACTCAATTCTGCTGTACTAGAATGAAAACAATTGTAGTCAATTATGTAAAGTAATCAGTATGATTATGTAGTAATAACATTATTTACACCATTAGTGGACAGTTTGCCAACGCTGACACAGAAAATAAATAAGACAAAGAGCTCACAGTAATTATAGGCTGCCTTTGGCTTCCAGTGAAGCATGCCAGAGAATTACCAAATACATGGAGACATTTGCTTACCAAGTAGGATGCAAAGTCCTTTGTTAGAACTTCACCAGCCCAGGCGTTTCTGTTTTGGCCTCTGATGTAGCTATTCCAAACACCTAGAAGAGTGATTGACCCTTACCAGCAGCTCAGAAGTTATTTGTGGAAGGATACTACAGTCACTTTAAGGTGGAGGTGACATTTATGTTCTCTCTATCTCCATCCATTCCACAAGGATAGAATGAGAAATTGTTGTTGAAAAAATCAAAGCCCTATGTAGCATGGCAGAAGTTCTAATACATGTACCTTGATGTCAAATGACTGGTTATGTCTTTCAGAGGATGCTGAAGGGAACTCCAATTGCTCTTTGCTGCTGGAAAGTTAACTATTAAGTAATGGGAGTGGCTGACTCTGTTGTGAGAATAGGGTCTGTTTAATGGCAAGCCAAACTATACCACATTTTAATCGAGTTGTTGGCTCTCCAGTAGCTTTGTATCTTATTCTAATACTCCAAGCTCTTGTTGGCTTTCAGGAAAATTTATAAATGGATCATTCTTTCAAAAAGGGTCAATTTTTTTTCCTTTTTGGCCAACATATTTATCTCTCTAGCTAGCTAGTTAGTTTTTTTTTTTTTTTTTTTTTTTTTGGTGAGAAGTTTGAAATATCTGTAGAAATATTAGGGTTTAAACAGATGTCAGAAACTTTTTTCCCTTTTTTTTTTACAAAATGTAAATTGAGTTCTACAGATGGTGAAGACTAAGGAATTCAAAGAGGCTGTATGTTGTATAAAAAATGTGCACTCAAGTAAGAAGTAATCATCTTTATATTTCAAGTCTCAAAGATGCTTTTTTGGTGATGAGGACAATTCTCAAGAGATCAGATAAAAACCTATTTACCTTTTATTTTCATATCTCATTTTTCCTGCTACATTTTTCTAATCATGTAAGATATTTATGGAGTAATATAAGACTTCATTCTTTATCAACTTCCACCTTTGTTATGCTTTTTCAATTGGCACAATTTTATGTAATCTGTCTCATCCTATTTCCTACAGCAATAGGCCATGATGAGTTAACAATTATTTCTTGACAAATTTTTAATGTTTTCTTTGTACAGTAAGACTGCTTTTTTTTTTAAAGATTTACTTTTTATTGTAAAGGTAGAGAGGAGAGACAGAGAGAAAGATCTGCTGTCCACTGGTCTACTCTCCAAGAGGCTGCAATGGCCACAGCTGAGCTGATCTAAAGCCAGGAGCAAGCAGTCTCTTCTAGGACTCCCATGCAAATTCAGGGTCCCAAAGTTTTGGGCCATCCTTGACTGCTTTCCCAGACCACAAGCAGGGAGCTGGATGAGAAGTGGAGCAAGTGGAATACAAACCAGTGTGTTTTATAAAGTCATAATTTGAATGCATTTATTTAATGGAAATTCTCATTCCAATTAAGAAAAGGTTTTTAGCACTGTAAGTAGATTTCACCATTATTACCATTTCTTTCAGTAATATCATTTAGACTCAAATGTACATTCTATGTGAAAGACTTTAAAACTCCATATTTTTAAATGAGAGAATAAAAAAATGTATTATTTACAAAATGTTACTTTCTACTTTCTGCCAAGCATACAGGTTTATTTTTCCAAATGTACAATTGGTCTTATCTACTTGAAAGATAGAGCTGCTTAAGTAGAGAAATAGCTGGCATAGTTTTACTACTCAGCCATTAAAAAGAATGAAATTCTACCATTTGCAACAAAATCATCCCAACTGGAGACCATTATTCTCAGTGAAACAAGCCAGTCCTAAAAGGACAAATATCACATGTTCTCTCTGATATAAGACAATCATTCATGCAAAACACAAAACAAATAGATATATAAGAAAATGAGTATAGACATAAATTCTCAGAGATGAACTGTATAATGGAGACTAGCATACCAGGAAGTGGAGATATGTTGCAGTGTGGAGATATGTTGCAGTATGCATCTCTGCTCAGAGTAAAAGGAGGAACCCAGATGAAAAATACACTATGACAATAATGTTACTAAATTTTCTACCTTGTCTATATCTACAGGAATGATTTGTAGAGTTGTGATGGAGTTGAAAACCCCTCTTCCAGTATCTCCCAAAAAAAGCACATCCCCATCTCACCCCACCAGTGTGCCATCTAGAGAGTGTTATCACGCAGGCCTTCACCTCATTCCCTTGAGAGAATAATGTCAGTTCTTTACTAGCGATTACCTTCATTCAGCCAATCACAGTGGGTGGGTGGCCTTGTTTCCTTTCCCAATGTGGCATGAGTATGAGGCTGGGACTCTGGAGGTATGACCTACTGGGAGGTCTAGGTGACTATACCCTTTCTAAGAAGGTAATTCTCAGAAAAGGGCTGTTAGAAGATTCAACAATGGTGCCTAGATTCTCCTCATTGCTTGTTCCAGGGGGAATCATTCATTCTTGTGCTGCTACCTTCCACAGACCTCAACAGAGGGCAAACCAATGGTGCCACTTGAGCCTTCAAATTTGTGACCTAGATAAACCTCTGTGGCTTTCATGGGTAGCCTGTCTCAAGTATTTTGTTGGAGAACTGAAAAGCTCATCAGCATACCCTCCTCCTTACCAGCAATGGGGCCTATCTTTTAAGAAGGAGATCAGACTGTATTACTACATGTTCTCCTTTCACTTCATCATCTCCACAACTATACATGCCACATTTTAGTTACTCTATTCCAATCTCTCTATTCCTTATGATGGCTTGTAAGATTGGGCTATAGTTAAACCTTCTGATGGGAAAACTGATGCTCATAAAGATCATTTGCTCAAGGCCATAAAGCTAATAATCAGTAACTCTAAGATTGTCTGTTACCCAACTCTACTCTCTTCCCACTACAGCATCTTGCCTTCTGATTTCCAAAGGGAATTCTTTCCCATCAGAGAGATGGCTATCATGATTTAGGTGGCCAGGGACTGTACAACTTTAGTTTCTGTGTAATGACTGTGAGGGTAATATTGAGCAGAGAGAAAGGGGTAACAAAGTGGCTACAGACCAAAGGAATCTGACAGCTATGCATAGCTGTGAAAAAAGCAGGATTTCTTTGTGTTGCCACCACTAATACCTCCCAAACCTAAATCTGTGACTTACCAGACCAGTCAGTCTACTTGCAATTAGCCTCAGTTCTCCTGAATGTTTAGGATGTGTCTCTGGAGGTCTGTCAGTCACTTGGGCCTAAAGGCTGAATGAGATTACAGTACTATCAAGCCTTAAGATGTAATTAATCCTGATGCCTCATCACAGAGGTCTCCAGACTTCCCATTCACACACCATATGGTCATTTTTCAACTAGTAGGAACCTGGAGTATTATCTTCTTCAAGCTACAAGTAGTAGGATCCCTCACATCTGAATGTTGAGAGATTCTGGAACCTCATTCGACTCGGCTTGCTAAGTGGCAGATATCTGTTTTATATATGAATATCTTATTGCTTGTTTTAGCCTCCATGGTAAGCCTATTTTGAAAGCATAGCCTGAAGCCATTCCTGCCATTGGCTCTTTTCTCATTGCTCTCTCTTTGAGCTATGAGCTGAGCACATCAAGAGCAGCTCTGAAAGCTTTGATGCTTCTTTGGCAATGACTTCAGTCCTGTTGCATTTACCACAGCACTGCAGTTAGTGTCTTATGTGGAGAAACATATTTGTGGTTGATAAAATGTTACTTCAATAGGGGGGAAAAGTGAATCGATTATATCAAGCATTTTCATAACTGTCACTTTCCTAAAAGACAAAAGAGAGTAATTTTGGTTTCTTCATCTATTCCACATTTGCACTGATTTTTAATTACAATCAAACATTATTAAAGGAAATCCAAGTGAAACCAGGGGGAAAATTATAACCATGGTTTTGTACATGGGATTCCATTTGGTGCAGGGTGGAAAGAGGTTGGCAGGTCCTTTCAAGATTTTAGATTTGTGCAATATCTGATTATGTATACAATTGCTCCAAAGGTATTTTAGTCAAGATAATACATGGGAATAATACATGGCATGTAAAGTATTGTAACCTTCTTTTGTGGTCTGAATTCTGAGAAATGAAATGCCACTGCCCTCTACCTATAAGTGCTTGGTTTTAATCTTATTGTATTCTCCCTTTTTATGTCAAAGATTTTTCATCACCATTCTGCTAGGAGAGGAACTGTGATAATGATTAAGAGCAGGGATACAGACACACACCACACCTGTTTCCAATCAAGGCTTAATCACTTAGCAGCCTTTGTAGTCTGTTTGATGTCATTGCTCTCATCTGAAAAATGGGGAGAAGAGTCATCTGCCTCATAAGACTATTGGGAAGATAAAAAGTACTGAGAACCAAGTGATTGGATCAGAGCAAATAATAAACATTGTTATCATGACCGAGGTCACAAAATTGCTTGGTGAAACAATGGTGACAGGTCATTCATTGTATTTTAGGAGGTTCACTTGCCAACAGCAGAGCCATGTGATGGATGTTTACAACAACAACAACAAACCTAGCTTCTGCTTGTTTTGAATCACACTCCAAGTACTGAAGGGACAGACTGAAATGGGATAATGTTGCAAGGTAGAGGTGGCTGGGAAAGAAGTGGGGGTGGGGGAACCTGCCTGAGAATAGAACGTGTAAGTTCTTGTGCAGTTGTTTTCATTTTTCTGTTTAAATTTTAGGACTTGATTATCCAGACTTGTGTTCTTCAACGTGTGGTCTCCTGGATTACTTAGGGGGATCTCTGCCCCAGTCTTTTGGCATCACAATCTCTGTGGGTGGAGACAGGCAGTCTGTCCCAACCAGGCCTCCAGATGAACCTCACATGCACCAAGTCATGGGAACATCTGACATAAAAAACAACTGAACACAGGAAGGTAGTTTGTAAAATTCACAGAAAAGTGGAATTGAAAAGTAGAAAAGAACTTTATTTCAGTGCAAACATTTTTCATAAACGCCTTCTCCATGAACTCTTTGAAGACCCCTCGTGTTGATGCCTCTCAATGTTATTTCAGTTTCAAGCACTTTCCCATTTTGTTGAAAGAAGGGAAAACAGATTATTAACACTTACAATCATGCATTCCTTCAAGGGCTTGGAGCTTTCCACCTTGACTTTGTTATGAAATGGAAGTTATAAAAGCAACCGAGCTCTTTTTCATGTAGAAATGAATAAATGTCTACTAAGTGTTTGGGGTTCTCAGCTGAGAGGTAGTATGAATGTGCCAAGCATTATTATAGGAGAAATATGTAGGTGGACTTGACATATGTATGCCCCAAATCCCCATTTGCCATCATTTAAGAAAACAGATAGCAAAGTGATGCCAGTGAATCTTACAGCTAAGCTACTGTTTTGGCTCCATTAAGGGAGGGCCTGCTTAACCCCAGGGAGCTATAAAACATGAGCTGAGCATTGATGGAGTTTAGAGTCAAATAGTAACCTGTTCTCCTGTGAACACATGCACATCTGTGGAATTGCATTGCTATAATCAGGACACAACCAAATTCACAGATGTGCCCAATTTTCTGTTTCCTCTGTATTTTACCAGTTTCACAGCACAATGACAAATGAGGAAAGTATTAAACGGATTTTGCATAGCATCTCATGGAAGCTGCTCGCAAATCTCACTGGTGGGAACGCACTTCACAAATGTTAATAGTTGAATGCTACATCTGTCTAATCCATCTCAGCGATACACTAAGCTCTCTGTTACTTTGCATATAGCAAATTGAAGAAATCCCATTATTCTAAGTCAAGCTTTAAAAAAAAAGTGATTTCCTTTAAAAAAAAAATTTCTCCTCTCCCTAGTGATTTTCCTTCTTCTCCTTTCACATTTGCAAGCACATATGGCTGACAATTATAAAGTGGAACCAGAAAGTAATGTCTGGGACAGGCCTTTGGCTCAGTGGCCAAAACACCCACCTCCTTTACTTGAATGAACGCATTTGATTCCTGGATCACCTCCTGACTCCAGATCCCTGCTAATGCTGGCTTTAGTAGGCTGCAGCGAATAGCTGAAGTAGCTGGGTTCCTGCCACCCCAGGGACAGACCCAAACTGAGTTCCAGGCTCCTGGCTTTGAACTTGGCTCAGTGGCAGCTGTTATTATTTAAGAAGTGAACCTGAGACGGAAGCATTCTTTCTCTGACTCTCTCTCTCTTCCCCCTCTCTCTCCTGCCCCCCATAATAAGCAAAAATTTTAAAAGACCGACTTTCTAAGAAAAGCTGACATGGAGAAAGACAAGCCCTAAAGTATTTTCTCTGCCACGACGCGAGCCTGTCAATTTTAAACTCCCCAAATGCCAGGAATTCCCACCTTTCTCTACTAATGCCCCCCTAAAAAGTTAACATTCAGGTTAATATTTTCATAGTTTGAAAAAAAGAAAAATATACTGTAATGGACAATAGCACTGTTTTGACCATCGGTGTCTGCCTCCCTGAGATTTTAATTTTTTTTCTTTAGTAACAAGACTCAAACTCGAGTTTCTTGTTTAGAATATCACTATATTACCTTTCTCTGGTAAGCAACCTTGAGAGATCCGCCAGTCCTATAGCCTCTGTCCTCCAGATAGTGTATGACTGAACCAAACTAGGTCACCCAGACAAGCTTTCCTGAGACTGTCTTGAGCTCACGGTGGCAATGCCAGGGGCAGGGTTTTGCCAATACTGACCTTTGTTGCAGTACCCCAGGGCTGCCCTGAGGCTGAACATTTCCAAACAGTCCTCTAGTCTTTACGTTTGCTTCCTTCACTTCTTCACATCTTTCCCAGGGATTACTCTCTTCTTAACCTAGCCCAAGTTCTTTTTTGGTGCTTGGAATTGGAGGTATCACTGAAAGTCTTTACCAATGGGTACATTACCTATAGGAGAAGCAGGGGGCACTAGGAACATGCTTCTGGCCAAAACGGGATGTTTGGGGTGCTTGCCAATGGCCACTCTCAAAGAGTTTTTCTTAAAGCTTTCAGTTTCACTGTTATGCTCACTTTAGGAACAAAGATGGTTTCACCTAAGCAAAGTCTTACTAATGGCTGCATTAAAAAAAGAAAAGAAAAGAAGAGAAAAGAAAAGGTGATATTTAGTAAGAGCGGAAAAAAAAGAGATTCTAACCAGGTGGGGCTGGTGCAGTGATGTGATGACACTTGTGTGGCTCTCAGGCACGTAGAATCCTAGAGGATCTTTTGTGATTCCCACCAGACCCAACACCCACAACTCTCCTGATGGGAGGGAAAAAAAGAACCAAAGAGTATACGACTAGAGGCAAGTTTGCTTTACCAAGTTAAATAGTACTTGGAAATCCCCTACTGATTTTTGTGTATGTGCACCAGGAAGTTAGGATGAAACCGTAATATCCCCACTAAGAATAATGAGTAAATTTAATTATGAAGGCTCAACATCTGGTTTACTTGAGAAGGCAAATCTATACAACTGTAGTATGAGGCTGAATGCTAACAAAGGCCTGGGTAGAAGGATGAGCTTGTCTGCTTCCACAGCCTCTTCCTACTGCACCACCTGTGCTGTGATCCAGTCATATACTGAAGCAGTTACAACTGCTCCAGTGCACTGTTCTGCTCCAGGCTCATGCCTTGCACAATTATTCCCCTATGGGCCCAGTGTGGTATTCTAGTGGCTAATGTCCTCACCTTGCACATGCCAGGATCCCCTAGCAGTACCAGTTCATGTCCTGGCTGCTCCACTTTCCTTCCAGCTCCCTGCATGTGGCCTGGGAAAGCAGTAGAGGATGACCCAGAGCCTTGGGACCCTGTACCCACATAGGAGACCTAGAAGAAGCTCCTGGCTCCTGGCTTTGGATTGGCTCCACTCCAGCCGCTGCAGTCACTTGGGGAGTGGGCCAGCGAATGGAAGATCTTTGTCTCTCCTCTCTGTAAATCTTTCCAATAACAATAAATAAATCTTTAAAAACAAAAACTCCAATTATTCCCCTACCTGGATGGCCCTTCTCCAGCTTGTCAACTGATGATTGTTCTTCCTTAGACTTCCAGTTCATGTGACATCTCTGTGCACTGTAGAAAAACACATCCCTTTTGCAAGACATTCCGTTGCCTCTGTCAGAACTGCTGAGCTAACTGATTTTATTAAAAACACTGTAAAATTGTTTAAAATCAGGGTGAGTGTTGTAGCACATCAAATAAAGCCTCTGAGAAGCCAGTGTGAGTTCCTGATACAACATTTCCAGCTGAGCTTCCTGTGAAGACACCTAGAAGGGCCTGAGTGCTTGAACCCCTGCTTCCCATGTAGGGGACTTATACAGAGTTCCTGTCTCCTGGCTTCAGCCTGGCCCAGCCCTGATAATTGAGGCCACCTGAGAAATAAACTAGCCGATGAAAGAAACCCACTCTCTGTCTCTAGAGTTTCTTCCTCTATGTTTACTTTTCATATAAATAAGTAAAATTTTAAAATATGCTAATCACCATGCCCCTTCTAGCTGAATAGTACACAGTCTGCATACTTGTCCTTGGTGGTTCTGAAGGACAAAATATCATACAAAGCTCATCTACAAAGTTTTTCCTATGTTTCTACCCTGTCTGCAAGGCAGGTTCCATTGTGGGACTTCTCATGCGACTCAGTAAGTGTTTATCTATGTCTACTGCTTCAAGAAGAAAGGGGAACATTTGCCAGTAGGGACTGCTACTTATTCACATCTGCACCTTCAAATAACCAACAGAGAATGGGCAAGTGGGTGATCCTTGAAGAAATTCATGAAGAAATATTTATGGTAAATTTAGGGTCTATCTTGCACATAAACAGCATTTATTGAATTGGATTCTTAGAAACAAAAATTTGGGACACTGGCACTTTCATATGATTCAGTTTGAATAGTGTTAATGTGTTTTGAGATACTGGTGACAAAATACCAACCAAAAGATGTTTTCCTCTTTAAATATGGTGCCTCAGTATAATCAACTGCAGAAAAGATGCTCAATAAGCACTTGCTGAATGAATAAAGGAATGAGTCAACAAGAGAATCAAACAGGAAAGCATTACTCTTTTTGTAGACCAGAAATACCAAGACTCCCTTTCTTAATGAAGTGTGGAGCTCAGAGTAATTGAAAAGTCTATCAGCATCATGATGATAAATGATTGAGAAAATGTACTTTTCACTAATATGAAAGAAAACAGTCTCTGCTATTAAGATGTTATAAGCGAGAGAGATGTAAAAGCCTATAATTTTAAGGTAAAATGTTGCTTGTGAAATTAAAGGATTTTTTTCCTCAATTTTTTGAATAAGCTAACAATCTGAGTAGACAATTTGTAAACTATTATACTGATTAAATGTTTCACTTGGCCTGTAAATTGTCACATCAGCTGAAACAAATGAGAAGAGGTAACTCAGAAATTTTATGCTTCACTTCACTTCTACCAGCAAAAAAAAAGTCCCAAAACCATAGTTGGAAAAAATTTTTAAAAATCAATGTGCAGAAACTAATGCTAGGACATCTCAAGTGGATAGACTGTCAGAGCCTGCCCAATGATATCCAGTGATGGATACTGGGCATGATAATGCTGATAATGGATGATATTTTGTTTCATATGTGCTGTTCACTGGGTGGAGCTGAGGAGTGAGCTAAAACAAGTAACAGGGCAAATGATGTGATGTGACGTAAGTGGATAATGCCTCTTGCTGCGACAACAACACCCCAAATGGGCACAAGCTCATTCCAATTGGGTACAAGCATATACCAATGGGCACGAACTGTTTCACTTCCCATTCAGCTCCTTGTAAATGGTCTGGGAAAACTGGCATAAGCTAGCCCACGTGCTTGGGTCCCTGCCACTCACATGAAAGACTTGGATGGAGTTCCTGGCTCCAGATTTTGGCCTGACCCTTCCCTGGCTTGTTGCAGCCATGTGGGGAATGAGCCAGCACACAGAGAAGCTCTCCGTCTCTCCCCTACTCCCAGTAATTCTGGCTTTCAAATAAATAAATAAATACATAAATCTCTTTTTCCTTTTTTTAAGGAATAACAAGAACTAATAGGAGTACAGTTTCTGGTTAACCCTAAAACACTGCAAACTCCTTTCATCAGAAGACTCAACATTCTGTTTTTTATAGGATTAGAATTAGCATTATGACAATGTACGTGTTGGCAGTCTTAGGGAGTTTCCTTAGTGACAGACCATTCATTGCTATTCTGTTCGGGAAGGCCATGTCTTCTGCCACCCAGGTTACACACTACTTGGGTGAAGAACAGATAGCCAGTGCTAGTGTTGAGATCTGGCAATCCCGACTTGTGAGGCTGGCATCCTGTATTAAAGTACTGGTCAGAATCTTGGCTGCACCATTTTGGATCCAGTTTCCTGCTGAAGGGGCTGGGAAGGCAGCAGATAATGTTCCAAGTAAATGCCTGGGCTCCTGCCATTCATCTCACAAACCAGGGTGGGGTGGAGTGGAGTTCTAGGCTCCTGGTTTGGGCGGGTTCAGCTCTGTTTTGGCCCTTTGGAAAGTATAACAATAGATGGAAGACCTTTCTCTGTCTCTGTCATCCTACCTTTTAAATAAATAAATAAGTACAATTTTAACAAAAAAAAATGAATGGACATTCTCTCTGGGGCCAATGGGCTTTGCCAGACTTTCATACTTTGACGTAAAAGGCATAATTCTTGGGGCTTATGAACCATACAAGGGCCTAAAAATGCTTAAAAACGAATATTTTTTCTAAAGGCAGTTATTCCAAAATGCAAAAAGATAAAATTTGAAATTAGTATTTGACTTAATATTTCCGACACGTAATACTATGCCCCAAATCATGTAATGTTGCATTTATAATGAACGGAACTGTCATATTTGAATACAACTTGAAGTTTAGATTTAATTGTTTTATAAGTGATTAAGAACTCAATGTCAGTTGTAAATTGTTTCTGATAGCAAGTAATTTCAAACACAAATCTATATTCATCAATTGTTTTATTCATTTATTTTCTCATTATTTAAGGATGAGGTTAGGGAAGAAAGAGGGAGAGAGAATTAATGCATATATGCTGGTTCGTTTCACTAATTCTCACGATGTCCACAGCTGGACAAGACTGACGCTTGGTGAACCCCTTGAACTAATTGCCTGCTGCTTTCCAGGATCCACATTAACAGGAACCTGGAATTGAGAGCTGGAGTTGGGACCCAAACCCAGGCATTCTGAAATGAGACTTGGTTTTCTTACCTAGCCACCCAACTGAAAGGCCACACAGCTATTTCCAATTTCAAAACATGTGGGAATTATTGTTAAGGTGAAATGTGAGTGTGTTTTCATGTATTTGACATTTTACAGTGCAGTGTAGGAAAGATTGCCTAGAATCTACAAAGAGGGCTCAAATCCACAATGGTGCTATTAACTGTGGTCCCATACAATCCCCAGAAGCTGGATTCATCACTCTTCTCATGCCCCCTTTCAGAGATTGCTCAGGGAGCAAGGAGACAGTCATGATGCGTGAACAAGCACTGGAACTAGAGTCAAACATCCAGGTTCAACTTCTACATTGACCATGGTTTTTGTTATATGACATCAGAGACAGAACCTAACAGGTGGCTCCATCTGCAAAAAGTGGTATTGGTGTGCTAAATAATGAGGTTATGTTTTAGATTACACTAATAATATCCATTTGCAGGACACAAGAGGCCACTGTCAATGTCAAGTGTTTCAATCTTACACATGAAAGTATTTTGTAAATTGCAAGTGATTACAAGGTAAAGATTAAGAATGAATTCTAAATCAAGAAGAAGGAAGGGAGAGAGGAGATGCTGATAAAAGCACAAGTTGAGTCAGAACAGCAGTGTGAGGGTTCAAGAACCACAGTAGAGCAGCTTCTACGTTTCCTATAACACCGAAAACTCTCTGATCCCTGGCTTGGCAGCCTTTGTGTCAACAACCATGTATGTAACCCCTTCTTGAAGTTCTTGGAATGCTCTTGTTACTGAGAGGCCTGTGTAGGATTTTTCTTTGCCCCCAAAGCACAGAGTTACTACTCATAACTTTCGTTCCTCTCACTGCCATCCTCTTGCTTTCACAGCAAACAGCAGATGGAGTAGATATAGTGGAATCACGAAATCCTCCCCAAGCAGGGTCGAGCCTGATGAGCTTGTGATTATGAGGGAGAGGGGGTAACAGTCAGAATCCCACAGTCTGTAAATTATTTCTCATCCATGCATTTAAAATGCCACAATGAGGCAAATGCTTATGATATGAGTTCTATATCCTTCTCCCTCCCTACCCTCACCAGCTCCCTTGGGTTTTCTTCTTTTAAGTTTGCAGCTTGTAGAAGACATCACTTTCATGGCTTGATTTTACTCATGGAAGAGAGAAAATGCATCTGGGATCTGCTAAATAGACTCCTGGGTGGACAAGAGATTCCTTCACCCAACATGAGGAAGGTTTCCCTTCTCATCCTATCAGTGAAAAACAATGATGATCAGGTAAAGGGTTAGACATTTTCAGATAACAGGATGGTGGACATCCTAGAAAGGTTTTTGATGGGCACATTTCCTAAGAGAGGTAGACTTTCATTCCTCAAAGTTTCCTGACATTTACACAGCTTTGGAGTAGTGGGTCTTAGAATTTTCCAAGGAGTTCTAGACATTCTCAGAATATTCTGACACTGCATTTGCTGGGTTATGGGAGAGGAAAGGGGGAATGGAAAAAAAGAGGAAGGTTCAAGGGGAAGCAGCTTTCCCTTCTTCTAACATCCATTCCATTGTGGCTGTGGGCTGGTGAGGGTCCTGAGAGTGATTCCCAAGATGAGGACTGTGACCACCCTGCCACAGATTAATCCTTTCCTCCTGCAAAGTTGGTTTTCAGTATGTTTAATGAGGGAGAAATGGGATGAGTTTTTTTCCCCTTCAGAATCGTTCCAGCATGAGTTGCAGGATGATTAGCATGGATCAGCCTCAGTTGGGATATTATGGCTTAAATTATTCCTATTAGTTTCCAGCTGACCTTGGAACACAAACATTACATCTGATTTCAATGAAACTTTAGACTTTGTTGTTCTCAGTCAACTAATGAAACAGTTGAACCTTCCCATGACTTGTGGTAATTATAATAAAGAGTAAGCATTATCACAAATAATGCAAGCTGATTTACAAGATGGCAAATGTGATATTCTGGAAGCTGCCTGCAAAGACACTAAATATGTGAACTGAACACTGAGAAAAGATGTGGTGTCATCCAAAAGGTTGATGCAGTCCTGCCAAAATGCAGCCCCACCTGGCAGGCTCACTTTGAATGAGTGAGGTTGGCACAATGGACTAGTTACAAGAAACACTGTGTTAACAGGAAAAGCCACTTTAAAAGTCTGTTTGATGCCTAAAGCTCTCAAGTACACTTTAAATGCTTAAACCAATACTCAAAACTGATTAAAGCATTTATGGAAAATAAAAGTGTTTTGCCAGCGGAAAAAAGATGAGGGATCTTAGTTGCTGCTGCTTGTTTGCTTGTTTTTACCGAAGTGTAGAACAGAAACCCTAAATTTGACAGATTTCCCAGTTTGGGAAATCTAATTTGGTTTTAAAAGTTGAAGAGTTTATGCCACCCTCAAACAATTTATCTAAACTCAATGGGTTTTCAAATCCAATACAATGACCCTCCTGTGTAAGGAGAGGGGTGGTGTGTATCCTCCTCACTGTTGTATTCCTTGTATTGAATGTAGCTGCTGGTTCATAGCAGACAGGGAATGGACATGGACAACCAGGGCCCTACCAAGCACAGACTGGGCCTCGCAGACCACTCTGGAGCATCTCATGTTAATGTGAACATTTCAGATGAGTTGTCTCTGGTACTCAGAGTGTCACATTTCAGCTCCCCATCCCATCCCAGCCTCCTCTATGCCTAGTGAATGGTTTTTCAATCTTCAAATCACTTCCCTTTGAGGGTTCCCAAATCTGCAGTAATGTTCTGGAACCAGGAGACACCAGACTTGATCCCTGGTTCTGTCACTTTAGGGACATGGGACTTTGATAACTGACTTGATGGTTTTGTGCCTCAGTTTCTCCATACGTGAAGTCAGCCTTTGTGAGGATTAAGTGGGTAAATGTATCCACAGGATAGTCACTAAACAAACATCAACCGTTAGTGTCTTATGTTACTTGCCACAGAGTACCAAAATTTTTTATGTATTTTCCCTTCCTTGGGTAAAAACTCATGGAGGTCAAGGCTTCTGTGTTTTTATCTTTGTACTTCTGGAGTTTACAAAGCACAGTTTCTATACTCTGCAAGCAAGCAAGAAGTGTCTGCTTATTGAACACACTAAAATCAGCCTTTCTCCAAGAAGGCACTGAGACCAATCTCTCTTTGATTCCTTACATAGATTCTTCCAGATGCTTCTAACCTAAAAGTCTCTGTGATTCACCTGGTTAGGACCAAGTTAGAGTGACTGAGTCATCATCAGTCATCTAACATAGCTACAGGCTTTCACTCTGGGCAAGTCTTCGTGTAGCGGCATACAAATCTACTTGCAGTCTGATTTTTGCCTTTAAGAAATGTTTCCTTTCCTTGTTATTATTTTAAGCAACTTTATATCACTCTTACTGTATTTCATTTTCTGAATGAAAGTCACCTCTTTTCCCGCATACACAACCAGAGTTGGGAGAGAGGAGAGGTTTGGGGTGTGCCACTTTCTTTCACAACTATCATTGATCGAAAGAGTCTGTCCTTTCCCCAACTTTTTAACCAAATATAAAAACCCGCACAAAGTGTTTCCTGATTTTCTTTTCTAAGTGATGTCATTCCCCAAGAACCAAAGTATTTAAATAAAGTTCATAATTTTAAAAATGCACTTGTAGGCCACAAAACACACTGTAAAACTCAAGCTACTTTGTCATTTCTAGGACAATAATTGCTTGTCTTGGTGTTTAAGTTCTAGCATTGAGTAAGAAAATGGAAATGAACATATAAATAAAGGTAGTATGTGGATGGCACAACAATCATAATTTTCATAAATAAATTAATAAGGCTGGGATAGAGGAGGTCTCTGAGGTTACTCAAATGTTCTATGAGAAACAGAATAGTGTTAGATCCTAGAGGTAAAATTTCGCTACTGATCTCTGCATGCTCCTTCCAGGACCTACCTGGAGAAACATAGAGGCCTCACCACTAATTTTTATTTGTATATCTTGAAGGTTCGTCATCATCATGGCCATCTTTGTACACTATGAAAGATATGGGTCCTGGGAACTGGTGCAATGGCTCAACTGCTGTATCCTTCCTCTCCAAGTGCTGGCATTCCAAATGGGTACCAGTTCGTGTACCAGATGCTCCACTTCCCATCCAGCTCCTTGCTTATGGCTTGGAAAAGCAGCTGAGCATGGTCCAAATCCTTGGAATCTAGTACTCACATGGGACACAGGGAGGAAGTCCCTGGGAAGTGGCTCTGGATTGGCTCAGCTGTGGCTATCACAACCATTTGGGAAATGAACCAGAGAATTGAAGGTCTTTCTCTCTGTCTCTCCTTCTCTGCGTAAATCTGCCTTTCCAATAAAAATACATAAATCTTTAAAAAAGAAAAAAAGACAGACAGACAGACACGGGTCCTGAGCACAGTCTTGCCTTTCTCTTGTTTAGCTCACTGTTCAGTCCTCACAACATCCCTATATATCTCCTATATGCTATGCTGTAGCATAGAACTTTCATTTTTTCACCCTTTAAAAAATAGTTTTATGCATTTTGAATGCAGAGAGAGTGCAAGAGAATTAAAGAAAAAGAGACAGAAAGAGAAATAGATTGATTCAATCCCTAAATGTCTGAAAAAGCTGACACTGGGCCAGGCTGAAGCCAGGAGCCAGGAATTCAGTCAGACTTTCCCACCTGACAGGCAGGAACCAGGCAACGGGTCAGGTGATTGGGAACGCCAATTACTTATGACCTTTATGACAAGATCTATTGTCTTAGCTAACGGATTAAAAATTCCAGCTGATAGTTATTGTGCTTTGTTTCCCGTGTAGAAATCAGCCACAGAATGTCCTTAAGAAAAGCAGTTCACCATTTCACCATAGAGGAATTATAAACATAAGAGGTCTTTTGGGTTATTGGTCCATCTCCTACTAGCATGGGACCCTTCCACTACCCATGAGCACTATTCATTGCTAGTGTCTTTCCGTTTGGAACACTCGGTAAGGTTGTGATTCCTTGGCCTTGATTATGATCATGTGACCCATTCTAGTCAATGATGCGTCACCCGCAGGCCCTCTAGAACTCTCCCTTCCCCTTCTGCTAAGGCAAATGATGATGTTCCATGCAGTGGCTCCTCCATCAGCCTGGGTCCCAGAGCATGGCTGGAAGATGACACGGCAACTGAACTTTTGCCTGTGTAGAGTACGGAGAGGCTCAGCTTCTGCTCTGGTCTCTTATCAGCTGCCAAAACTTTCAGTACAAGCTTTTGGGGGAGAAACCACCTACATACTTCAGAATATAACTTCTGGAAATGAAACCCCACTCTGCCAGCTACTTTATGTTGGAATTGGGACAGGGATGCTCTTTTACAGGATGAAGGTGATACCTGCCTACTCTAACCTTTTGGATTTAGCAAATCTGGGTGTTCCTGGGCTCTTGAGCACATTCCATGCTTAACTTTGGAAGCTTGGGTTGTCTTTGTCTATTGGATCACTTGTGGTTCTTGTATTCTAGGAGTTCTTCAAAATTTTCACCATATATATTTTCCAATATTATCCTGCTTTCATTATAAACCTCTTTACTGTCCTTATGAAGAGGTTCTTAGAATGAAAAGGAGCCAGATTTCCCTGCTGAGGCTGCCACATCGAACTGACAGTTAATGCCCAATTTTAAATAAAGATTATTTAGAGAAGGAATTCCTGGTGGAAAGAAAAATTCAGATTGCTCCTTAGTTGTGTAAATAAGGGGGTAACATTTGAAAGTCTTAAGACTATAAACCATCTCCTTCTCCTGACCATTGCATGGTCCCTTAATAAAATAATTCCATTTAGGAATAACTTAGAAGGACATGGAAATGTTAGAGGCCTAAAAGGATATAATAAAGATGATTCGAGACTTGGGTAATAGGGTATTTGAGGAAAAGTAAACAGAATTAGGACTATTTATCTAAGCCAAATAAAATTTCAGATTGTCCTAATATAGTAAGGTTTCAGATGCATAAAGTGCTAATGTGCAGATCAAATTTTCTGTATTTCCATTAAGGCCAAAGTAAGTAGAAACTGTAACTGCAGGGGAAAATTATGTAAAAAATACAAACCGAACTTTCAGAATGCTAGGGTTTTTTTTTTTCTTAACATTGGCAATGGAATATCTAAGAAGATACAGAAGATGGACTTCCAATTTATGGAAAAACACTGGGAGTGATGATTTGCTGTAGTTCTCTCTGAAGATATGCATCTGTATTAGATTCCGTCCCTCTGACATTACAGTTATCTTAGAGGTTAAGCTGTGGTCAGTCTTTGGCACAATGAACACAGACCGTGAATCTGTCAGTAAATCTGTAAATAAGCATCTCTTTCATCATCCCTGTAACATGACATAATTCATGAGAAGCCTGAAATAGTAACATGTTGTATTAGGGGCGTAATTTTTGCCAACTATTAAAAAGGATCATATTTAAATTTTCCATTATCAACTTGAACCTTCTTTGGAAACTGTATTCTTCCCATAAAATCTACCCAGCCAATGTTTTCCCAGGAATACTTGACAGGACAATGTAACACATGTCCTGGTTCATAATAAACCCTGAGCTGCTTATCATTTTCTGCTCAATTACCTCTAGTGGCACCGGCTCCCCCCCTCCCGCCCCTTATTCATCACTTTTATAAAATTGCCAATATGGAAGAGCAGAAAAGAAACATCATGTTTAGTAAGGACTATCTATATTAGCCAAATAAAATTCCAGATTGACCTAATATAGTAAGATTTTAGATATATAAAATGCTAATGTGCACATCAACTTTTCCTTAACTCCATTAAAGCCAAGATAAGTAGAACTGGCTTTAATTTCAGGAAAAAATTAAGATCTTTTTAAAAAGTTTTATTTATTTATTTATTTACTCATTTGAAAGGCAGAGTTACAGAGAGAAAGAGAAAGAGAATCATCCATCTGCTGGGTCAACTCCCCTAATGACGACTCCCCTTTGCTGGGCTGGTTAGGCTGAAACCATCCATCTCCACATGGACGGCAAGGGCTCAACGTCTTGGGCCATCTTTTGGTGCCTTCCAATGTATTAACAGGGAGTTGGATCAGAGTGAAACAACAGGCTGCCAGCATTGTGCACAGCTAACTGGGCTGCCTCCGGCAACATGTATGAGTGTCAATTAGAGTCCTTGAAACTGTACTTCTGATCTAGTTCCCCGCTGGTGTTCCTGGGAAAATGTAGTGGATTGCCTGGGTGCTTGGGTCCCTGCCATTCACATGGGAGGCCTGGAAGAAGCTCCTAGCACCTGGTTTCAACCTGGCTCAGTCCTGGCCCTTAGGGACATTTGGGGAGTGAACCAGCACATGAAGGAGCAATGTGTGTGTGTGTGTGAAACACTGCCTTTAAAATATATTATATTTATAAAAAGGAAAATGGTAACTGGGACTTGAACTAGTGCTCATATGGGATGCCAGAATTACAAGCAGCACCTTTACCCACTGTATTACAGTGCTATCTCTGGGTGAAGAAATCTTTAATGAAAAATACAAACACAAAAGGAAATTTGTAGGGACTTTAATCTTGGAAATGAAGTACCCAAGGAAGATACAGAAAGCAGTTCAATTAAGAAAAAATCAGAAGGGATAATTTAGGCATAATTTCGGTTATATTTCAATGATGATAGTCTTTTCAAGGTTTTTTGTTTTGTTTTGATGTAGGACACATTGGCTCTGTCTTTGTGCCCCTAAGAGTGTCATGAGGATCCTACTAATGAGAGGCACGATCCACAGTTAACTCATTGGCTTAAGTTTGTGTACATAATCGCATATATATTTTTCGAGCCTGCTTGTGAGAGAAGGAGGCATAGTAAATAGAACACAGTTCAGGTTACCTAAGTGCCCACAGCTTGGCTATAGGATACATGCACTGGATCTTTTTGAAGGCACAGAAACCAAAAGGTCACTGAAAATTTCACTCATTCATTCATCTACCCACCTTATTCACCTATTTAAGCATTAGTTAAATAAATAACACTGGGTGGGAGTTAAAAGACAGCAAAATGAGTTCAGTCTAGACCTTGACAGCTGTCAGAAGGATCCAAAGGTTGATAAACCACCAGAGGGTACAAAGAACAAAATTCCTTTAATATCAGTAAATGACACAAGAACTTTTAGGATCGTCATTCACTGTTAATGAAACCATCTGACAAAGCTAAAAATCCTTTGGGGTTCTTCAGGAAGTCCACCTCATTATTTTCAGGAAGATCCTTACCTATAGCTTCTAACTATTCCAAAGTGTCTGGCACTAGGACCATCTGACCATGAAGTTCAAGTGTCTGATGAGCATTTGATCACCTGCCACTCAAAGCATGCCATAAGGATCATAGGCAGCATCAGCAGCATCCCTTAGGGACTTGTAAGAAATGCAGGTTCTCTGGCCTCGGCCCAAATCTTTCTGCATCAGAATCTGCGTTTTCACAACATCTCCAAGAAACTGATTTGCACATGAAAGTTTAGGAAACTTTTCTGTAACACATTTCTGAATGCTCACCTGGAAGATGAAGAAATTCGCTTCCTTGCAGTCAGTTCACCTTTTCCTGGAGCAGGACCAGGCTGTAAGATTCACTGAATGACTGTTCACGGAAGCTTTCCTTATTCTGAAAAAGCAGATGGTCTTGCTGAGGAGAAGGGATCTGCCTCAAATAACCCAGAAAAAAACGTGACTAACAAACAAGGACTGAGCTCCTGAACCATTCAAAGAAATGGTATAAGCTCATAGGTATAAGTTGATATAGGTACAAACAAAATTCTTCCTGCAGAAATCAAACTCAACTTAAGCTCTATGGCAGTAGTTCTGAGTTCAGCATGTGTCAGACACACTTGGCATCCCAGATGTAAGACTGGACATTTTATTCCTTAAGCCTAGATTAGAGGCCGGGAACTCATTTCCAACAACCTCTAGTCTCTTGCTCCTATCTCCACATGCTGTGATGCTAATGCCAGCCCAGGGATCACACGTTTGAGAATCTCTGCTCTGAAGCAGCTGTTTTAAAAAATGGTAGAGGTCAGAGCTATTGCCGAACACCCTACAATGCACAAGACAGTCCCCTCCAACAAAAGACTACCAGACTCAATTTTCTTTCTTTTTTTTTTTTTTTACTTCTTTTTATTATGATCATTTTATGATACAGTTCCATAAATGCTGGGATTTCCCTTATCCCTCTCCCCTCACTGACTTCCCCTTTATCATTACTATAGTATAGTTCTTCATGCAGTCATATGTCCATCTTTGCAGGCATGGACAATGGCAGAGAGTCCAGCATCCTATTGTCAAGATATAGTAAACAGTTTCACTTATTGGTTTTTCATTGGCTTTTTAGTTTCATTGGCTTTTCAATTTTGTGGCTTTTCATTTAAGGGCATGTATATTATCTGTGTAATGGAAAGCATCATATCTAGCAGCATGTTATTTAACTTCATGGCATTGTAAATTTCAATTTTTCTTCCTGTTGTTGATTTTGTGTTGTGGCTTTTCATTTAAGGGGATGTACAGTAACTGTGAAGTGGAGACTAACATATCCAGATGTGAGGATACAATGCAGTATGCATCTCTACTTTCCAGACTAAAGATGGACTCCCAATGAAATTGTTTACTATATCTTGACAATAGGATGCTGGACTCTCTGCCATTGTCCATGCCTGCAATGATGGACATATGACTGTGTATGAAGAACAATTCTACAGTAATGATATAGGGGAACTCAGTGAGGGTAGAGGGAATTGGGGAGGGGATAAAGGAAATCCCAGGGCCTATAGAACTTTATCATAAAATGATAATAATAAAAAGAAGTAAAATTTTAAAAAAATGTCACTTCAAAACTCCAAGTGAATGTGCTCTTTCCTGCTAATGATGTGGACTCACAGAAATGCAACCTGCGCAGTCCTAGAGGCTGCAGGCACACGCCCCACGTGAGGTTTAATGCTCTACTGCAGTTGCCTGAGAAGTTTTAATTAATGCATTTGAAAACGAGGCTTCTAAACATTATACAGTGGCCAGTTGCCAGTATATGACTGGTAGCAAGCTATTCCTTGGGAAGGAAATGGCATGAGCAAGACTTGAAGCTAAAAACTAGCTTGCTGGAGTTGGTGTTGTGGCACTGTGGATAAAGCTGCTGCCTGCGATGCTGGTGTCCTATGTGGGCACGGATTTGTGTCCACGTTGTTGCAATTCTGATCCAGCTCCCTGCCAATGGCCTGGGAAAAGCAGCCGACAATGGCCCAAGTCTTTGGTCCCTGCTGCCCAATTGGGAGAGCCAGATGAAACTGGATCCAGGTGTTTCAGCTTGCCTCATTGCTGACAGTTGTAACTATCCAGACAGTAAACCAGTGAATGGAAGATTCTTTCTCTCTCTCTCTTCTCTATAACTTTGACTTTCAACACAAATCTTCTTTAAAAATCAATTTTGCTGTGTTTGGGGAACAGTGAAATGTAGCTACTTCTAATATGATTGAATCCATTATCACATCCGTCAGCAATCTTAGGCATCCAGAAATGTTGTACCAGTCTATCACCAGGGAGCATTACTTGGCTGGTAGAATGTACTTATGTGAAACTAGTTTGGGCCATGGTGAGTGTTGCTTTAGAGGTTTCCAATTTTTTCAACCTAGCTCTATTGAGAAATAACTGACAAAACTGTATATATTTAAAGTATATAATGTAATGATTTTGGACTCTCGGCCATTGTCCATACCCGCAATGATGGACATGTGACTGTGTATGAAGAACTATGTGTTAGTAATGATATAGAGGAACTAGGTGGGGGCAGGGAATTGGGGAGGGGATAAGGGAAATGCCAGGAGTCTATGGAACTATATTATAAAATAATAATAATAATAATAAGATATAAAAAATTTAAACAAAAAATAAAGTATATAATGATTTAACAAATGCATACATTATGAACTTATTTATACCATCAACTCAATTAATACATTCAACATCTATATTTTGTGTGTGTTGTGGGGTGACAACATTTAACATCTTTTAGCCATTTTCAGTTATAAAATAGTCACTATGCTATACTTTAGCATAGTGAACTTACTCATCTTAAAAATAAAAGTTTATATCCTCTGGCCAACATTTCCCCTTCCACATTGCCAAGCCCCTGGCAATCACTTTCATTCTCTGTTCCTATGAATTTGACCTTTTTAATAATTAATTTTAGAGACATAGAAACACACATGCACAATCTGAGAGAGAAGTGATGGTACATGTAGAGCATGCCTAACTCCTGGTTCACTCCCCAGTGTCCACAATGGCTGGGGCTGGCCCAGCTGAAACCTAGACACCAGGAATGTGACCCAAGTCAGCCACATGGGTGCCAGGGACCCAATACTTGAACCATTACCTATAACCTGTCCAAAGAAGACAATTGTCTGATGCCTCTTCTTTCTCACAATGAGTTCCTCTATTAGGGCTTCCAACGCCATGATGAATACAAGTGGTACAGATGGGCATTTTTGTAGTGTTCTTAATCTTAAAGGAAAGTTTTCAGTATGATGGCAATGTGGGCTTGTAATATGTGACCTTTATTGTGTCAAGGCACAGTTTTCCATACTTGATTTGTTGAGGGTTTTTTTTTAATTTGTTTTCTTTTTAATCATGAAAGGATATTGAGTTTTATCAATGCTTTTCCTGCATTTATTGAAATGATCATGTAATTTAAAATCTGGAAATCCCTTTCCTATTCTACATTCCCAGTTGACTCCAGGTGATCCAGCCCTGCCAATTCCTGCAGCATTCTCTGTGGATAAGACAGAATGGGCCTCCTACAGACTGCCTGGAATGCTAAATATTCTGAACATCTCTGCTTTGGGCTGTTTTTTCCCCACTGAAGAAGCCAAGGGTCCAAGGGGATCCTTTGTGGTGTGGCCTTGGGTAGCCTAAGTAGGAGCAATACAGGGCAAAGCCACCCCTATTAGTTTTTGAATGCAGCTTTCCTGACTTTTTGAAGGGTATACTTCAGCCTTATGCCCATGTTCTGGGATTTTTCAGAGACCTGCCTGCTTGGTGGTCAATATTTGTGGATAGGATAGAGCCAGGGGTGTCCTATTCCACCATCTTGTAGACATCACCCTTTAGGTATAATCAGTTTCCACACTCTGATTCCCAATATTCCTGGGACCCATTCTGAAAGTTTAAAACTGGAGCTGAATAATAAGACTACATGGGTGATATGTGCCAACTCCAAGAAAAAAGAATGTTGGCCTGCATTTGACTCATTTAATTTCCACAACACTCTATATAGCATTAGTGGCTCTGGAGTAACAGAAATTTTAATAGATACCTTTTTATTCACATACACTGTAGAGAAAAACTCTCAAGTTATTAAATGTTTAATTCAATTCATTTTCACCAACGAATTCAGATGGCACACTGATGACCCCCTGATGCCCACCTCTTTTCCAAAGGTAGCTAATATCCTAACCCCTAATATCATAGAACAGTGTTGCCTACTTGGAGAAAATTAATCATATAATACACTGTTTTGCTTCTCTTACTCAATATTCTGTGTATGAGATTTATGTTCTATCTACAAGTGTATGCCAAAAAGTTCTTGGAAAATTGAATTAAAAGATGTTTATTTGGGTGTAATGTTTTTGAAACTTTTGCATATGAAGAATCTTTGCAAGGTCTACAGAAATGTATACTCTTTAAGCTTATTTACCTGAAGGTTACAGAGACAGAGGAAGAGACAGAGAGACAAAGATCTTTTATCCACTAATTCATGCCCCAGATGGCCAGGGTGGCCAGGGCTGTGCCAGGCCAAAGGCAAGATTCAGCAGCTTCCTCTGGGTCTCCAATGTGGGTAGCCACAGCTCAAACACTTGGACCATTTTCGATGACTTTTCCCATGTGTTTAGCAGGCATTTGAATGGAAAGTGGAGCAGCTAAGAACTGGCATTGCAGGCAGTGGCTTTACCTACTATGCCATAATGTCAGCCCCTCTTGTTTTCATTTTAATCATTCTAGTAAGTTGATGGTGATCTCTTATTGCGAATTTATGCTTTTATTCCATGATAAATAATGTGGTCAAGAACCGTTTCCTTTCTGCAGGGCATGCTGAAGTTCATGTCTATTTTCTATTAGGCTGATAACTTTTTTTAAGTTTATATTCTTTTGTATATTTGGGATGCAAGTCCTTTGTTGTTTACATGCATACAAATATTTTTCCATTCTGTGGTTGTCTCACTCTTTTTACGGTATCTTAACAAAATTCTTAATTTTAACACAGTTCAGTTTATAATTTTTTTTCATTTATGGGTAGAACTTCTGCTCCCACTTAACAAATCTGTCTCCTGCAATGCAATACATGAAAATATCCTTTGGTCTCTTACACTGATTTCTAAAATATTTGTTGTTTCACCTTTCACAAATAGGCAAATAAACAAATTTTGTGAATGGTAAATGATCACATCAAAGATCTTTTTAACACAAATAAACAAATAACTTAGAACCATGTACTGAGTACCCTTTCCTTATTATTACTAATGACTCTTTTGTTTAAGACACAGTGTCTAACATGAATAATTTTAGTATTATGGTAATTCTGGCTCATACAATGAGAGCTGAACATACAGAAAAGCCATTCCAGGAAGCGGGAGCAGCGTATACAGAAATCCAGGGTGAGGTGACTACCTGGATCTTACTGGGAACTGCCTAAAGGCTGGATGGGCTGGAGCATATGGAATAGGGGAGTGTGGTTTCTAAGATGGGAGATGGAGCCAGAATATGCAGACCATGTTATCCCAAGAGCAACAGGAAACCACAGAAGTGTTTATGGATAACTTAATCAGGTCTGCATGTCCAAAATATTATTGTGGCTGCAATACAAAGAAGTGATTAAAGGGGATCAGAGCAACTACAAGTAGTCTGTCAGAAGGCAGCTTTAGTCATGGAGAAAAGAGACGTGGATGGGCTGTATTATAGGAGAGAAATGGACTGCACAGAGAGATTTGGGGAGAGAGAAGGCAGGGATTTGGGGAGAGAGGAGGCAGGGATTTGGGGAGAGAGGAGGCAGGACTTGATAACTTGAATCCTCAAGTATGACTACCACATTTCTAGCAGGATGGAAGATATCACTGTTTCTCTTTCCTGCCATCTCTCATTCCCCATGCCTCTCTCTTTCTGCTTGTCTCTGCCTTTCAAAAAATAAAATAAATCTATAAAATACAGGTAGATGATAAATAAACAAGTGGTAATATTTATAGAAACAAAACAAAGGAAAACAAACAAAAAAGATATAAGGAGCACAGATGAGTACATTTGTTGAGACTGAAAAGTACTATCATTTTGAGTTGAGTACATACTGATTTTCAATTTCCACTGAAAGAAAAAAAAAAGCAAAAGCAGAATTGTGGTATATCAAGTTCAATGTTCACCTTAGATGCTGGCATCCCCTAAGAGTGTTGGTTCAAGACTCGGATCTCCACTTCCAAACCAGCTCCCTACTAATGCACCTGGGAAATCAGCAAAAGATGGCCCAAGTGTTTGGGCCACTTGTGCCCTCAACGGAGACCCAGAAGAAGCTCCTAGCTCATGGCTTCAGATCATCCCAGCTCTGGCTGCCATAGCCATTGGGAAATAAACCAGCAGATGGAAGATTTCTGACCTATCCCCACATCTAACTCTGCATTTCAAATAAATAACATAAATCCTTAAGAAGAAATAAAAGCAAAAGTGGATTGAATGGGGTTTTAACACCCAGCAGCCCACACCATCTAGTAACTTTAGGTAGCTAACCAAAATCTGGAAGATCTCTTCCTAGAATTCACAGTCAAATTGCCTGCTCCCCTGTACACTCTTTGTTCCATGTTCACCCTCATTCAGTGGGAATTAGCCTCCTCCATCACAGTGTGCTGATCTTCTTATACATGGTTGGATTCAGTTTGGTAATTATGGGATTTTGCATTAGTGTTCATGAGTTTTCCTTTATTGTAATATCTGTTTTGATTTGGAATTAGTGTACTGCTGACCTCAAAGAATGAGTGGAGAGGTATCTTCTTTGAACAATTAGTGTAATTTTTTTCTAAAAAAACTGGTAGAATTCATTAGTAAATCCATCTGACCTGGGTGATTTCTGGTGGGAAGACCATTAATGATTAATTGAATTTCATCACTAGGTGTATGATTATTCAGATTGTCTATTTGCTCTTATTTAAAGTTTGTAGAACAGTGTCTTTCAAAAAATTTCTACATTTCACATACAAATCTGTGAGTATATAACAGTTCACAATATTCCTTTATTATCCTTTCATGTCATGGGGATGGTAGGGATGTCTCCTCTTTCATTTCTGATACTAGAAATTTGTGCCTTACTGTTTAAAATTTTTATTTATTCACTTAAGAGGGATGAATATAGGGAGGGGATGGGGAGAAAAAATAGGGGTGCATTATGGAGGAGTGAGTGAGGCAGGGAGAGAGAGAGGGAGACAGGCAGTGAGGGTGAAAGAGAAAGAGAGAATGAATGAGTACTCCCCTCTGCTGGTTTACTCCCCAAATCCTTTCAGGGCTGAGGCTAGACTAGATCAAAGCTGGTAGCTGAAAACTCAATCAGGTCTCCAACGTGGGTGGCATCACTGCCGCCTTGCAGGGTCTGCATTAGCAGGTAGCTAGAATCAGGAACTGTAGCCAGAAGCTGGGCAGAGCATCTTAGCTGCCAACTGGATCTCAAGGCTAAATGCTTCTCTCTCTCTCTCTCTCTTAGTTTGTCCAGAGTATTGTCATTTTTCTGACCCTTTTCAAAGAGCCAGCCTTTAGTTTTGTTCATTTTTCTTTGTTTAGTTCCTGTCTTCAAATTTGATTGATTTTTACTCACATTTTTATTATTTCTTTTCTTCTGCTCACTTTAGGTTTAATTTCCTTTTTTTTTCTAGTTTCCTAAGGCAGAAACTCACACTATTGATTTCAGATCTTGCTTTTCATCAAATATGTGCTTTCCATACCTTCAGTTTCCCACTAAGCACTGCCTTCCCTTCATCCTCCAAATTTTGATAACTTGTATGTTCATCCAGTTCAAAATATTTTAAAATTTCTTTTAAGATCTCTTATTTGACCTACATGTTATTGAGAAGTATATTGTTTAGTCTCCAAATATTTTAGTATTTCCCAATGCTATTTATGTTATTGACTTCCAGTTTAATTCTTCTGTGGTCTGAGAGAAAACATTGTATGATTTCTATGCTTTTAAATTTCTCAAAGTGTATTCGTAATGGCCCAGAAGGTGGTCTATCTTGATGAAATATTCCACAAAACCTGAAGACTGTGTAACCTGTTGACGCTGAGTGAAACGGTCTATAGATGTCAACTATATGAATTTGAATTAAACTCTTTTCCTACTGATTACTGACTACTGGACCTGTCTGCAAAAGGTGTGTTAAAGACCCTAAGAGGGGTTTAATACATTTTTTTCTTGAAATACGACCTGCCTTTGTCTCACATATTTGACAATCTGCTTTTAGGGGCACATACTTTAGTATTATTAGCCTCCTGGGACAATTGGCTGCTTTATCTTATTAAAGTACTCCTATTTGTATTTGATAACCTTCCTTATTCTGAATTATCCTCTGTTAGAAAATAAGTTACTTCTGCTTTGTTGTGATTAGCATTCACATGGCACATAGTCCCTTTACTGGAGAAGAGAGATTTGATTTTCTGGCTCACTCTGCAAATGCCCACAAGTGCCAGGACTTGCCCAGGAGGAGTGCAGAAGCGAGGAACTTGGTCCAGGTCACACATATGAATGGCAAGGACCCCACTACTTGGGTCATCCCTTCTGCCACCCAAGCGATGCCTTACAGGGACACTGAAAGGCAGGACTGCAACCCAGCACTTCAATATGGGATTTGGCACCCAAAACAGCATCTTAACTGCCTTACCAAATACCTGCTCAACTTTGCTTTTAATTGAATATGTCTTTACATTTAAACTATAATGTCTTGCAGACAGCACATAGCTGGACCTGTGTTTTATCCACTCTGATATCCACCTTTAATTTATTCAGATCATTGATGTTTAAAGTGACTATTGATACAGTTGACTTAAAATTTCTATATATATATAATTTTTCTATATATATTATATTTGCTGCTCTTGTCCTTTGTTGCTATTTACAACTTCTATACTTTTTGCATTTCCCTGAAGGCTGGTAATGTTGAACATTTTTTAATAGTTTTTTTTATTAATTATTTTGCATTATGTGACAGTTTCATAGACTCTGAGAATCCCCCCACCCCTCCCCACGCCCCTCCCCCCTGGTGGATTCCTCCACCTTGATGCAGTATTACAGTTCAAATTCAATCAAGATTCTTTCCTTGCAAACGTATACCAAGCAATGTTGAACATTTTTAATATATTTGTTGGGCATATGCATCTCTTCCTTTGAGAATTATCTATTGAGTTCCTTTTCCCACCTTTCAACTAGATTGGTTATTTTGTCATTATTGATATTTTAAATTGCTATTATTATTTCCCATGATACAGTTTTGTAGGTATTGGGATTCCTCCCTCCCTCTTCCCTTCTTCTTTCCCATTTTCTCCTCCCACCATTTCCCCTCATTTTATTACAGTATTACAATCCTTAGCAACAGTTACAAGTTTAACATTTTGCTATTTGAGTACATCATGGCATTGTAGGTCTAGGCAATGGTTGAATATCTAGTATCACATTGTCCATTGTTGACTTTTTTAAAGTTGCTGATAAAGTGTGGATATTAATTCTTCATCAGATAGACAGCTTATTCTATTTTTTCCCATTCTGCTGGATATTTCCTCATTCTACTGATCATTTCCTTTGCTATGTGGAAGTCTGAGTTTGATGTAATTCCATTTCTTTAGTTTTGCCCTTGTCGTCCATGTTTTGGGAATCTTGCCCAATAAGTCATCCCCTACACCAATACCATGAAGTGTTTCTCTGTCTTACAGCAGCAACACAGTCTCAGGTCTTAAATTTAGGTACTTAAATCTTGAGTTGTACAGTGAAAGATATGGATCTAATTTCATTCTTCTACCACCATTGATTATACTTACTCTAATGCATGGTCTGAGCATTTCTGTCAAAGATCAAAATGGTGTAGGAGGCAAAGCCTCTACCTTTGGTGCTATTCCATATGGGCACTGATCCATGCCCCAGCTGTTCCACTTCTGAGCTAGCATCCTTTGCTAATGATCTGGAAAAGTAGTCGAGGATGGTCCAAGGCATTGGGTCTCTAGACCCATGTGGAAAATCTAGAAGAAACTCCTGGCTCCTGGTTTTGAACTGACTCAAATTCTGGCCACTGTGGATATCTGGGGAGTGAGCCAGCAGACGGAAGAGTTCTCTCTGTCTCCCTTACTCCCAACCTACTCCTCACTCTCTCTGTAACTCTGCTTTCTCTCTCTCTCTCTCTCTCTCTTTCCCTCTCTCTCTGCTTTCAGAGATATATATATATATACACACACACACTTAACTTTCCTTGGTCAGAATTGCCTTGGTTATCTTGAGTCTTATTTTAGATGCATTTTAGAATTGCTTCTTCTTACTCTTCAAGGAATTTCATTGGTATTTTCATAGGGATTGCCTTGAATCTATAGATTGCTTTAAGTAATATAGACAGTCTCATGGCATTGATTCTTTTACTCCATGAGAAAGTAACATCTTTTGATTTCTTGGAGTACTTAATGATTTCTTTCATCAATATTTTATAATTTTCATTGCAGAGACTGTTCACTTCTTTGATTAGATTTATCCTGTAATATTTCATTTTTGCCTATTACAAATGGAATTTATTTCTTGATTTCTCCTTTGGTGAGTTTATCATTGACATAGTAGAGTTACTTTTTTGTACATTCATTTAACCTGCAACTTTACTGATTTGGTTTTTCCAGTTATAACAGTTTTTTTGGTGGAGGGTTTAGGTTTTTCCATGTATATTATCATGTTATCTTCAAATATGGATGTTTTGGCTTCCTTCTTTCATATCCTGGTTTAGTTCATTTCTTTCTCCTCCCTAATTGCTCTTGTTAAAACTTCCATTACTATATTAAATAAGAGTGGTGAAAGTGATCATCCTTCTCTTATTCCAGATCTGAGGGAAAATGCTTTCAGCTTTTGCTCATTCAATATCTAATTCTTAGAGGGTTTTTTTAATCATAAAAGGATGTTGAATCTTATCAAATGCTCTCCCTGCATCTATTGAAATGACCATATGGTTCGTGTTCATCATTCTGTTGATGTGATTTATGATTTTTCTTGGTTTGTCAGTGTTGAACCACCCTTGCATCTCTGGGATGAATCCCACTCGATCGTGATGTACGATCTTTCTGATGTGGTTTTGGATTCAGTTTGCTAGCATGTTGTTGAGAATCCTTGCATCTATGCTCATTAAGCATGTAGGTCCATAGTTTTCCTTGTTTGGTTTTGGTATCAAAGTGATTCTGGCCTCATGAAAAGATTGGCACAGTTCCAGCTTGTTCAATACTTTGGAATAGTTTGAAAAGTACTGGAATTTGTTTCTCTTCAAACGTTTTAAAGAACTTAGTAGTAAATACATCAGGTTATGAGCTTTTTCTTGGTGGGAGAGTTTTGATTGCTGGTTCAGTCTCATTATTGCTCCATAATAAGCAATCTGTTTAGATTGTCTCTATCTTCTTGGCCTAACCATTCAGGATATTATTAAGCATTTACCATGTGCCAGGCTAAACACTTTTTTCCCTCCAGTTAGCCGAGAAACCAGATGTTTTTCAAATATATTTGATCACACACTTCATTTTTATTCAAATAGCAAATATTGATATCCTGAAGGATTAGCATACTGTAAGTTTAAAAAACCATGGGCTCTAAGCAAAATCTGTGACTAGAAACTTAAAGGGCAATGTAGTCTTCAATGTAAGGAAATTTTATTGTGTTAAAATGTATATGATACAAAGTTTATCACTGTAATAATTTTAAATGTACAATTCAGTAGTGTTGAGTACAGTCACATTATTGTGCAACTATCCTCACTGTCCCTTTTTAGAAATTTCTTACTCCACATTGTAGACTAATCAACTTGCAATTCCTCTTTTTCTGAGACTCTGATAACTATTATTCTACTCTGTGCCTCTGTAAATTTGACTACTCTAGTCACTCATATATGTAAGACCACACAATATTTATCTTCTTGTACTTGACATATTTCATTTTATCTGATTTCTTCAAGGTCCCTCAATATCATTGCATATAGAATTTTATTCCATTTTAAGGTTGAATAATATCTTATTATATGTATAAACTATATTTTCTTGGTCTATTTATCTGTTCATGGACACTTGGATACCTAATATAAAATTTTTCTAGCCCAGCTACCTGGTTTCAAATCTTTTGCAAATATACATAGAAGAGGAATTACTGATCATATAATAATCTATGATTCATGTTTTGAGAAGCCATGAAACTATTTTTTGTAGCAAGTGTATTATCCTTCATTTTCATAAGCAAAGCAAAATTTCTCTACATCCTCACCTCCTCACCAGCATTTGTTATTTCTCTTCATTTATTTGTTTTTAATAATAACCATCCTAATGGGCATGAAGCAGTATCTTATTGTGATTTTTAATTATATTTCTATAATAATGAACTGTTGAACATATTTTATAAGATGATTATTAACTATATTTATTTTTAAAGATTTAAATGTTTATTTGAAAGGAAGAGTTACAGAGAGAGAGGAGAGACAGAGAGAATTTTCTTTCATTGTTTTACTCCCCAAATGGCTGCAATGGCTGGGGCCTGGCCAGGCCAAAAGCAAGAGCCAGGAACTTCATCCAGATCACCCACATGGGTGGCAGGGACACAAGAACTTAGGTCATCTTTCACTGCTTTGATGAACACATTAGCAAGGAGCTGGATTGAAAGTGGAACAACTGGGACTCAAACCAAGGCCGATCTGCGGGACGCATTACCCACCGTACCATTACAACTGCCCCTATTCTTATTTCCTCTATGTAGAAATGCCAATGTAAATATTTTGCTTACTTTGGAAATGAGTTACCTGGTTTGTTTTTGTTGAATGGGAATATTTTCAATAAAATAAAATTATTTCTTCAAGATAAAAACTCCTAATACATCCAAATCACTTTTAAATAATTAGTAGTACCTATATCTAAAAAAGACTTTTACCTAGAATATATAAACAGCCCTTACAATAAGAGAAAAATATTCTTAAAATGGTAAAAGAATTAAGCAGACAAATCACAAAATGTATGTAAATTTTCAATAAACATGAAAAATGCACATCAGGAAAATGCAAAGTCAAATCACAAGATACCATTATACATCCAGCAAGAGTGACTTTTAAGCTAACAAGATACTATGTGTTAGCAAGGATGTAAAGCAAGTAGAACACTTCTATTAGGTACAAAAAATGGAGCAACCACTTTGGAAAGATAACTTGGCAGTTTCTCATAAATTTCTCATATAATGCATCAGATCCACTTCTAGAAACAGAAATGAATCATATCTCCTCAGAGAGACCCATACACAGCCATGGTAGTTTCACCCGTAAAGCCAAAGACTAGACAACCAAAATATAAATTACCAAGCATGCAATTTGGGTGAGTTTCAGAAATGATACCTCATTAAAAATGTCAGATGCAAAAGAGTACACACTAAATAACTGAATTCATATCAAATTCTGAAGTAGAACAAACTAACCAATTGTGGTATGAATATCAGTGTTTGCCTATTGTCCATAGGGGAGAGTACTGACAGCAAAGCAACATGAAGGAAAGTTTTTGGTGATATGAGTGTACTGGATCTTGACTGTGGTAATGGTAGTCCCACAGATTTTTGTCTTTGTCAAGACTCATCTAAATGTACAATTAAATGAATGCATTTTATTGTATGTATGCATGGTTTTCAAAAAAGTTCATGAAAAATGCGAATCATGAAAAAAGCATGTATAGATTTCAATTTTTTTGCACTAAAATAAACTTATCTTTTAATTCTATTTTTCAAAAACTTTTTAAAGTAGCCTCATAAATTATGCCCTGAGAAAGATGATTTTTAAAATGTAAATTCTCTAAGTAACTAAGAAACTACGATAATAATCTAATTCTACAAATCAGCATAATATACTTATATCTGACTTAAGTAAAACAGTTCTTTATACTGAGGAAAGAAGGCATTTAAGAACCTGGTTTCATTCGTGAACTGAAATAATTTCTCTTAATACCATCAGTAAAGAGATTATATTCACTGCCCAGATTTTCTGAATATATTACTGTATTTCAAATAGGTGGAATAATTGAATAATGTTCACTTACAAAGTTTAGGTTATTACAGAGCAAAATTTACACTTTGGCATTATTTATAATACTCCTTAGGTAAATGGTATGAAACATTTCAAAATGAGTTCCTCTGTACTTCTAATATACTCTGTTATGTGGAATAGCCCATTAAACATAAAACCAAGCACAAAGTTTCCAGGTGTTATCTGGATCTTCACTTCAGTCTACTGCTTAGTGTTAAAGAATATTGGCTATGCTGTTTTTCATTTTTCAGATTTCATGAGACTATAATGATTTTCTTTGTGATTTACTAGAGTTATGAGCCCAATGAATATTTCTCTTGAAATCATAAAAAATTCATTTAAAAAACTAGAGTAACACACAGCATTTTGAAACTATAGAATAAAAAGATAACCCATCAATTAAGAAAAATTTTATGTTTTAAAAATTAGCCTTGCTGACATTGTGATGCACTGGGTTAAACTACTTAATACTTGTGATGTGTAAGTGCTGACTATTTCACTTCCAACACAGTTTTCTGTTAATGTGCCTGGGAAAGCTATGGATGATGATCCAAGAACATTGGCTCAGCTACTCTTTCAAGAGATGTGAATGGAGTTCCAGACCCCTGGGTTCACAGTGGTTTAGCCCTGGCTGCTGTGGACGTTTCGGGTAAAGCAGCTGGTGGAAGATCTCACCTCAACCTGCTTTGAAATAAATAAATAATTAGATCTTTGAAAAAAAAAAGTGTTTGAAAAGACTGAACTGAAAAGATAACAAGATTATTTTATAGAAACAAATATCTTCATGGCGTTCAACATATTGGGGTAGGTAGCATGCTGAAGCTAATACTAACCTCTCCTAGATTTTCAGATTTTAACAACAGGCAAATATTCCTTTGTTGTTATTGCTATATTAATGTGACAAAATAGCATTCTGCCCAAAGGATTAGATTATAAAAAGGGAAGGGGACCAAAGAAGGGAGACAAATCTCACCCAAAGGTCAGTTTCAGGAGTGTGTCTTGGAGATTTGAATCTATATGTTCACCTGTAGGACATGGTTGCCAGCATTTATCTTCAGATAGCTGCCAAGACATTACACAGTGGCACCGAGTCATTCCCATATGAACTCCGTGCACAGAATGATAAAGTACTGCTGGTTAGATGAGAAATTTTGGCTACTTGAGACTTTGAGAAAATATTTTCCCCTTTTTCAAATTGTGTAATCAAACCCGCTGGCCAGGCTAGACTCTCCCATCCATAGAGTAGATTAATATGTCTAAGCTAAGTCTTCTCATTGGATATTTTTTGAGTTAGGTAGGTAGGTAAACAGGAAAGAATGACAGACTGGAGCTCAAACTACAGTCTCCACACCAGTGAGGGGAATCCCACAGGAACACAGGCCCCAGGGGTGACGGACAGTATTTCTCTTTTCTGAGTAAAGGATATTGCAGCTAAATTGAACAAGTCCCCAGGGCCAAAATAAATATAAGGAGAGCAACTAACAGATTAAATACATATATATAAAATCAATAAGGATGGGTGAATATGGCAGTATTTTGAGGTAAAGCTGCATTTTCAACTATTTTTAAAATGTTTCCCATTTGGCAGAACCCCAAATGAGCTTTGCCAAGCTCTTTTTCTTCTTAATTTTTAAGTGCGTATGTATTTCAAGGAAAATTTAATCCATATGTTCCTCTCTCATTTACACAATTTATCAAAATGTTGCTTTGAATGAGCCATTTAATGTCTAAGCAAGCTGAAGAGCATTTCTTTTCCTCCTAATACAAAATTTTAGCTTCTTTCTTCCTGAATTAGATGTGTTCAGTACCACACAGAAAGCTAATTGAAAAATAATCAATTTTGTTTTAATAGTCAGAAACACAGTCTGATAAAATTCAATATAACAGAACAGCAAAAACTCCTGATAGTATCATATTTCAAATATCTAATTCTCTCTTCATTAAAAGTTACCTTTCAAATGGCAAGATTTTTCTCTCACTTTAAAAACTAGGAAACTGAGTCCCAAAGAAGTCGAAGCAAATGCCAAAATCACAAGCCTAATTAGTGGCAGAGCCAAAACATTCATGTGTGTTCTTGTTAGAGTGACTGCTTTGGTTTTTCCAGTGTTAATGAGGATTTTATTCTGTAGCATGTAAAAGTGCTGGTGTGACACTAGTTCATGAAAGGCAGCAGAGTGCATTGATGAGTAAAACACCCAGACAACTGCTAAGCTGGGACTCCAAAGCTCAGTAGCAGCTTCATCATGGAAATTTCTGTGGCCCAATTTGCTATGGGATCCTCACTCATATCTGCCCTTTACTGACCTACATGGGCAAGTGATAGATCCTGTTTAAGAGGAACATTAAATAGTCCAAGTACATTCTCACCCCTTGCCAGAAAGATGCTACAGGAAAACAAGCTGATTGTGCTTTTTAAGATTTCTTTATTGGAAAAGCAGATTTACAGAAAGAAGGATCTTCCATCTGTTGGTTCACTCCCCAAATGACCAAAAATGGTCAGCACTGAGCTGATCCAAAGCCAGGAGTCAGGAGCCAGAAGCTCCTTCCAGGCCTTCCATGCAGGAGCAGGGTCCCGAGGCTTTGCACCATCCTCCACTACTTTCCCAGGCCACAAGTAGGGAGCTTGATGGGGAGCTGGACAGCCGAGACATGAACCAGCATCCAAATAGGATGCTGGTACTTGTAGGTAGAGGATTGGCCATTTAAACCATTGCACTGGCCCCTGAATGTGCTTTAAGGGTATTTCTTCCTCTCCTCCTCTTCCAATTCCTCCTTCTTTCTCCAGAATGGACTATCCTGGGCTGCCCATAAACATGCTAAAAGGCAAACTCTGGAGGATGGAGGGGCTGGGGTCCTGGTGCACCTTAGCTTCAACCTCTGACACCTGTTTCATGAGATAGAAGAAAAAGGCCCAGGGAAGGGCAAGTTTGCTATTCCCAAGGGAATGAAAGACTGGAAGAGCATTGCAATTTCCTTTTGTCTTGTTGGTCAATAGTCATAAATTACTGACCCTAAGTCAGAATCAAAAGAAATTTGGAGCCAGCGTTAGGACAAGCAGTTAGCGACTCAAGCTTCCTGCTAACCCAGACCTTAGGAGACAGCAGCAGTAACTCAAGTAGCTTGGATCCAGCCACCCAGCGGGGAGAAAAATGGATTGAGCCCCAGCTCCCGGCATTGGTCTGTCGCAGGGATTCTGAGGAGTGAACCAATGGAAAGGCATTCTTTCTATCTTTCTGTCTCTGCCTTTCTGCTTCTCAAGTGAATATAGTAACTTTAAAAAAAGAACATCATAAACTTCTGCAACCTTGTGACTCAGCAACATTTAGACCATATTACTCTACTTTGACAATAGTAATTATAGATAAAACCTTATTTTTAAAATCATATTGGAGGGTGCATATAACATGTACATATATTTTGGAAACAACAAGGGAGGGAACTTGGAAACCTGTCTCAAGGGAGTAACCAAAACAATATCTAACAGCTTGTAGCCTCTATTTCTTCATCTGTAAGTTTGGTTAAGGACCTCCACAATGAAATGATGATCACAAAGAGTGTCAGCACATAGTAAGACCTCAGTAAAAGTAATGCTAGCTTAAAAAAAAAAACTGAAACAGGAAATTGGGATCCATTTATAAGATTTGTGGCAAACAAAGAAAAAGAAAACATAAGAAAGCTCATTTTAAATTGACACCTAGTCTAAGCAATCAAAAAACGTCATGGATTTATTGAGCTTGAATTGAAACCTCACTGAACACTCAACATAAAAATCAATGACTAGATTCATGTTATTATAGCACATGCCTATACTACTCATATGTAACAAAACCTCTTTCTCTTTTGACATTCTGCTGTCAAAACCAGTTAGCCACATTGATTTGTTCACTACGTGATGTATGTACATATATTATATAAATATTTATTTTAATATATATTAAAACATCATACTGAATCACAAATATGTACAATTAATTAGGTGTCAGTGGAAATATGGAAAAAGAAGTTAGATTTTTAAAAAGTCATTGAAATCCAATTCAAAATTCTCAACAAATGTTCTCAGAACATATGATTTGAGAAATGGCTACTTTGGCAATGTGCTTAAAGGCATGGTAACACTGAGTTCAAATGACATGGGCTACACAGTTATTTCTTTTTGATAAAGTTTTTTTTTGTTTTGTCTATATTTTGGTGAGACACATGCTAAGTAGATTGGAAGCACACTGGATTGAGGAGTTGGGATACAGTGATTATACTATGTCACACGGAAGACAACATTCTAATTCTGGAGAGTTCCTGTATATGCAAAAATGCAGTTGGATTTGGTGATCTTAAGTGTTCCCGATTTGTTAACATTTTATAGGTCCATGATGACATGGTTTTAAAATAGTCTAAAGGTTAGCAGACTGGAAAGTGCAGACACAGGACAGTCTGCTATCTCTATTCCCGAATCAAAGATGGACTCCCAGTGAAGCTGTGAAATATATTTGGTCAACATGATGCTGAACTTTCTACCATTGTCTATATCTACCATGTTATGATACATTTAAAGAGAAGAAGGATCGACTTGTGAATGTTGCTGAAATGCTATACTATTGCAATAATATAGGGGAAAACAGCGGGGCAGAGAGTGAATGGGCAATGTGCATGGGGAAATCCCTGAGCCTGTGGAACTGTATCATGAAAAATAAAACTTAAAAAAAAGAGTGAGGTGAGCTTTTCTATCCATCACTACTCTATCATCAAAACTGATTCATACGGCACATTTATTTGGAACTTATAGGCATTGTATATAGACATTTGGGAAAAGAAAATAAATGCTCTAAATAAAAATCTGCTTTCAAGTTGAATTTGTTGCTTTTATTATTTTCCATGATACAGTTTTACAGGTATAGGGTTTCATCCCTCCCCTTCTATTTCCTTCCTCCCTTCTTCCCTCTCCCACAATTTGTCCCCATGTCATCATGACAGTATCGTCCCTTTGTACAAGTTACAAGCTTAACCTTCTGATATTTAACTGTAAGAAGGCATGGTAAGTATGGGAAAAGGTAAAAACCCTAGTATCATAATGTTTTATTGTAATAATGTTAAATTGTAAATAAAAGTTTCATTAGGAGTCCTACTTTTATTCAGGAGTAGAGATGCATACTGTATAGTACCTTTACTTCCCAGCATCCTAATCTCCCTTGTACAGTTTGAGTTTTAAAAAAATATTTATTTATTTTAATTGGAAAGGCAAATTTACAGAGAGGAGAGACAGAGAGAAAGATCTCCCATTTGCTGCGCAACTGCCTAAATGGCTGCAACGGTTAGACTGAGCCAATCCAAAACCAGGAGCCAGGAGCTTCTTACTGGTTTCCCACACATGGGTGCAAGGTCCTAAGGATTTCAGCCATCCTTTGTTGCTTTCCCAGGCCACAGACAGGGAGCTGGATGGCGAGTGGAGCAACCAGGACACGAATTGGTGATGGGACATCAAACTAGCACTTGGAGCTGGAGGATTAGCTAGTTGAGCCATCACATCAGCCCTCAATTTGGTTCTTAAGCAGCTTTTCCACTTGATCTATAACTCAGTGTGGAGAAAATTAAATCTGAGCATAAATCCTCTCAATCGTGAAATATGGATCATCTTACCTATTTTATAGAATCAACCAAGGATCAAATAAAGGAGCATAAAACACATGCCAGCATCTCAAAAGATGCTTAACAGAGAAGACAGTTATCTTTATAGTGTCAGAAAACCAGAGAATAGATTCAAGCATCTGAAAGAAAGCCTTGCATCACAAAGGAGTATCACATGGCATGTAAATAATGCCTCCACCCCAAAGAATGTTCCTAATTGTTTTATGGGCTTTAAACATATTGTCACATACACTTCTGTTATACATACATACATACACATATTATTTTTTCTTGAAATCAAGAGTTTAATATCATCTAGTGAGAGATTCATGACAGCTGTCATAACACAGAAAGAGTCATTTACATGGCTTTACACGTAAAGCTGCTGCCTACAATGCTGGTATTCCACAGAGGCCCTGGATTGAGTCATGGCTGCTTTGCTTCCAGTCCAGCTTCCTGCTAACACACCTGGAAAAGCAGCAGAGAATAGCCCAAGGGCCACCTCATAGAAGTGCACCCTCATGGAAGACCCTGAAGAAATTCCTGACTCCTGGCTTCAGCCTGGCCCAGCCCCAGCTGTTGTAGCCATTTGGGAAGTGAACCAGAAAATGGAAGGTCTCTCTCCTCCTTTCTCTGTAATCTGCCTTTTAAATGAATAAATATCTTTTTGATACAAAAAATTTATTTACTAGAAAGAGTTACAATCTGTTCTCTAGTATGTAATAAATTTTTCTTACAACTTTTTTTACAGTGCATTTTGAAAAAATTTATTTTATGGATTTTGAGAATGCTGAAAAGTCCAACTCACTAGGAAATAAAGTCAACCTGATTACTTAAGCAAATGTCCTGAATGATCAATACATGAATTGATCTCCAATTAAAAATGAACAGCATATTATCTTAGCAAATGTTATCATTTCTGTTTTCAAGGGACTGGAGAGACAAGCTGAACCAATTTAGAGGATTTTAGATGGGTTTTCTTTTTAAATTTTATTTTGTAATGCTGTTTATGTAGTTGAGAGGGATGCATGTCTACGTGGGCCTGCGATTAGGGTGGGGAAGGTTGAGACATAGAGGAAGGAGGGTGAGACAAATGCTTTGTTTTTCTCCCCTTCCAGTGTCTCCAGGGAGAGAAGGGGATAGCCCTGCTCCTTGCTGTCAAACTGTATCAGCACCCAGGGATGCCTTAGAGACTATGAAATGGGCAAGAATACTTCAAGGGTGTTACTTGAGTGGTTTTGAAACTTGACTTCATTGCACCAGGTTGACAAAATCTTTCCAAGGTATATTAGCTAAGTCCACCCTACTGCATGCTCAAGCCCAGGAACATGCTGCAAAGCTTGACAAGGAGAGTAGTCCAACATGTTCTGCTTTCTATCCTCTGACAAGGGATGCAACATCCTCTTCTAGCTTAGATGAGCTGGTATGTCCCCCAAGTACACCTGGGCATGCTGTCCACTGCATAGGCATCAGCAAATAAGGAGGCCC
Organism: Ochotona princeps; assembly: GCF_030435755.1. Classification (NCBI taxonomy): domain Eukaryota; kingdom Metazoa; phylum Chordata; class Mammalia; order Lagomorpha; family Ochotonidae; genus Ochotona; species Ochotona princeps. The sequence goes on from NC_080836.1 coordinate 74,860,525, forward strand.
AGACTCAACACATGCACTCCAGGGTTGTACCGCAGATCTAGTGATTTTCCCTGTGGCTGAAGTTTGAGTCTAGCAGTCTAGTTGGGGATTCCCCCAAGAAACCTTGCCTGGGGTGACCTCAGACTCGACTCTTGGAGTGCAAGTTCACCCAGGGTGGCATGTCCTGGCCTGGAATTCCTTGCCTTCCCACTTATCTTTTAAAGAGGAAAAATAGAACAGAATAGGCAACTATGCTGGCCCACTGGTACAGTTAACCCAGATTTGGCATTAACCAGGCCCAGGCTTGGTTGCTTTTCTCCTAGGATTTTAATACTTTCCTTCATATAAGGAAACCTAGGCAGTTGCCTACAGCTAGGGCAGATGGGTTTTCAACTGAAACCTAAAGTCAAAACAAGAACAGAAGAAAAATAAGTAAGTAAAAACACAGTTTGTGAGGTTTGGGAAACAAATAGTTCACGGGAAGAGCTAATTTCTCAGGGTCCCCATCCATGCCATGACCATTTTCTTCTGCTCTAAGACCCATCCGCCTCTCCTCATTTCAGTTTTGGGTTAGGAATACTGGAACTGATCACTTTTCAGCCTCAATAAGTCCTTGTTAATTATTTTAACATTTCAGGTTCAGGAAACCTAAACCCAGTGTTTGTTAAGTGCTCTTTTCCTTGATTTGTATGCCCTCTTATATTACAAGGGAAGTTGATTCCATGTGTTTCTGATTCCTTTTTACTTAACCCATCAAGACATTGGTTCATAAAGGCCATTTGATGTCCAAAGATTCTGCAGAGACATTTCTTCATTAAACTTAAAACCAGTGCAGCGATACAGTTTATAACAAAAGAACAGAATTGGGAGACCAGAAACTAATCCTACCATTGTCTCTGACTTGCTTTCATACAATAGTGAGTCACTTTCCCACATGTTATCTGTATAAAAATGGCAATATTTTATATGTGGTTTGGATCATAAATTGTTGTGAAGAATCCTTCTGAAGAGTAAAGTGTGATAGCAATCGAGAATACATTAGCTATCAAAATGAAGAAAATTTTTTTATCTGGTTTTGAGCTTGTAGAGTGGTTTCCCTGGTCAAGTACCAGAAAACAAAGTTAAAATTTCAGGTCGTGATTATATGATACATAATGTTTCCATTGGAAAGCATAATCATAATATGAATTTATACCCAAGAATTACTGTATTTCCTATTGGTTTCCTTTTTGAGCTAAAAATCACACTACAAATGTTTTTGAGTGGTAAGGAGAGTGGAGAGAGAGAGTGAAAAAGAGAATGAATGAGAATGTATGTGTGTTTCCATCTATTAACTCATTCCCCAAAGGTCCTCAATGTTTGGTGCTATGCTAGGCTGAAGCCCAGAGCCAGGAACTCAATCCAGGTCTCCCAAATGAATGGCAAGAGCCAAGTCATTTGGGCCATCACCATTTTCTTAGTGTTGGCAGTAGCAGGAAGTTAGAATTAGGCAGAAGCCAGAGGTAAAAATTAAACTCAGGCAATTAAATACGGGACATGGATCCCTTAACTGCTAGGCCAAGTGCTACTACCACCTTTTTAAACAATTTTCAGAAAGACAGCAGGCAGATGTTCACAATAGAGAGAACTTTCTGATTCTGGCTAAATGGTAGAGATTTTCAATAATTTGGGAAACCAAACACTATAAGTCTAAATTGCTCTAAATGGTGTGGGAACAAATTTGGCATCTATCAGCAATGAGATCTTCATTATTTATTTATTCTTACTAGATTCATTAACCTGCTTCCACTTGCTGGTTTCAGGTATTTTATCGAGTATCCAAAGGGCAAAGTAGGATTCAACAATCAATTTTGACTGGGACTAATAGCAGAAATTACTATACTTCAGGATCAAAACTGTCAGGGAGAAAAGACATTCAGGCTTCTGGTTTCTGTAGTGGTAGAGTACATGAAAGAGAGAAGAGGCTCATGGGACCGTTGAACATTGGCTTTTCCCTACACCACTCATGTACCAAAGCTCCAAGCTGTGTGTGTGTGCGCGCATGCGCCCGTGCATGTGTGTGTGTGTTCTATGGATCATTGGATTTCCAGGCAGTGGCCTGATTTTAGGCAAAGCACACATTTACCACAGCACTCAAGCAACCAGACTGAATGAATTCCTGTTGTCAGGCAACTTTGATTTGGTAGGCAAGCTTACCTGTGTCTCTACAAAAACCATGCTATCAAGACCCGGTAGGCAACCAGCTTCTGCTTGCTCAGGGAGTGGGATGAGAAAACCATCAAATATACAACATCTGTATTTGATGCATCAAGGAAAAAATTTCCCCAAATAAGGGTTATTCCTTAAAGAGTTCAGTCTAGTAAATGAAATCAGGAAGTAAATAATGAACACACACACGGGAAATGATCTTACGGAGATATGAACATCATCAGTGACATCATAAACAAGGTAGTTATCTTCCCTTGTGATGAGTGAGACTATTTTTAAAGCCACTCGAGAACTACAGGCTGATTATGGGAAGGAACGAAGGCTGTGGGTTGCCAAGAGGGAAGTTGGCGTCCGAGCAAAGGGAGCCATACATAGGCTGCAGTGCTGCTTACAAATGAGCTAAAACAATTTTTTAAAATAAAAGAGCATAGCAGGTAACATATTCTAGAAGAATCATATGGTAAGAACCCAAAGTCCAAATTTTTATAAGAATTTCTTAAATTCCACAAACAATTCACAAATGCAAGGTCTATCTTATGGGTGAAGACTGTTTTAGAACCATCTGGAGTTGTGAACTGCCTCTGAAATGTCTGCTATCCCCATGGCCTAGCTGAGAGGCTTGGTCAATGGCTTCAATCATTTGATCACTGAGCTGGGGCAATATGAGCTAAATCATCCTACTACTTGGCTTTACTGGCAGTCTTTTGGCCAGGAGTTATTTCTATCCCGCTTAAGGGACACAAAGATCTAAGCAACTTATGATTCTTAAGAGGAACATAGAATTGCTTTCTGGTTAAAGCAAAGAGCATATTCCCTACAGTAAAACTTGAAGCTCTGAAAAAGGAGATTTCTTCTTTTTAAAGTTTACCTGTTCATAATTGTTTTTACTTCATGATCTCAGAAGCTTAATACAGTGTAGGATTATAGTGTTGTTCTCCAGATTTCTATGCTGCTGTGTTTAAAGTAATGGAAAAGGGCCATATGCTTTGCCCTGTAAACTACAGCGACATGAGTGCATTCCAAACAACTGTTGATTGATTTCCACATCCACTTGGTGTCCACCAATCTGTCTCTTGCTTTGTCACAGCCAGGTACAAATGAAGCTATTACATTCTTGGTTGCTTCAAGAGGCTGCATGTTCTGAAGCTCCATATTCATAACTCTCAAACTGGAATGAGAGGGCTTTTACTTTAGCTAATCATGGATATAGATGAGAAATGGAAATAAAATATAGAAGCATATAAATAGATTTACTACATGTAAAGCTTATGTTTTGCAAAGCATGATGCACTGAGATGAATCTGGCTGATTTTAGAGAAGATAATTTCGTGAAAGCATGTATCTATTGCTGTGTAACCAATCACCCAAAAATTTAGTGAAGTGAGAATAATAATAAGCATTTGTTATCTTTCAAATTTCTGTAGTTCAGGAATTTGGGAGGGGCTCAAACGGGCAAAAGATAGGGAGGTGACTAGGAGACCACAGCTGGGACTGGGGACATGTTGAGTACTTCATCACTAATATTAAGTGGAACACTGGTTAGTCAGACATGAGGCTGGCACACTGGGGCCATGTTCAAGGGAAGCAGAATTAGGCTCCTTATTGCATCTGTCCTGGACCATGATAGACAAAAGTGAGGAAGAGGTGAATGTCAGCTGGAAATGACAAACAAGATCACAAATTCTGTTGATTTGTCTTTAGACTTTTTTTAAAGATTTATTTATTTTTATTACAAAGTCAGATATACAGAGAGGAGAGACAGAGAGGAAGATCTTCTGTCCAAGATTCACTCCCCAAGTGACCGCAATGGCCGGTGCTGCGCCGACCAGAAGCCGGGAACCTGGAACCTCTTCCGGGTCTCCCACGCGGGTGCAGGGTCCCAATGCATTGGGCCGTCCTCAACTGCTTTCCCAGGCCACAAGCAGGGAGCTGGATGGGAAGTGGAGCTGCCGGGATTAGAACCAGTGCCCATATGGGACCCTGGCGTGTTCAAGGCGAGGACTTTAGCCACTAGGCCACGCCGCCTGATCCGAGATTTTTTCAAATGCATCAAATTCAGGCCTTCACACTTTTTTCCATATGACTTTTAACTTCTATCTAGTGTATAATTTGGTTATGAATTCTCATTTTGTTACTCATTTTACCCCACAGATTTGCAAAATCAGATTTTCAGTTACATTAGTTTTAAGTGTGACACAAATCAAACTGCCAGTATTAATTTGGAAGGTATTCCCTATGTTGTTTTTAAGGGCTAATATCAGAAAAGGGTTTTCTAAAACAGTAAGATATAACCATAGAACCCTATTATATAAATAAATATTTGTGATGCCAGTAACCCACTACATGCAACTACAGATTCAGATCTCAATTCATCCCAAATCTATGAAAACCAATTTTTCCTAATGATATAATTTTTCAATTTCCTTGATCAAATTTTGTCCTGCACTGATGATTTGCTAAGTATGTGCTAAAAAATTGGAATAGAGAAGCAATTTTATACATGTCATGCTTTCAAGGAATTCATAGTCAGATTTACAATTCCACATGACAAGTGTAACATTAGAAGCATAAACAAGATAAAGAGATGTAATAGATATAGGAAAGAAAAATAATCTGATAAAAACATACCATAGACTCATGCTACTTCACATACTTGCAAAATCAGACTTTCAATTACATTAGTTTTAAATGTGTCATAAACCATATTGCTGCTATTGATTCTGAAGGCATTTCTTGTGCAATTCTAAGGACTAATGCTAGACAAAGATTTTCCAAGACAAAAAGACATACATAGGATCCTACTGTAGCAATAAATAATTGTGGAGTCATTTGGCTCACTCTATGCATCTTCATAGATCTCAATTCTTCTCAAATCTATGAAAACCTATCCTCTTATTTTTAAGATAATGCCAAAAGGAATAGTGTTCATCTTTGCTAAGATGCAGGAGGTCCTGGGTGAACTCTCAGATATAAAAGACCTATTGAGACACATACAGAAGGAGAGTGCAGAACAGTGCTTTCAGAATCCTGCATTCAGAGGCTAGAAGACAAATCACGAGAAGACAATACAATGATAAACAGAGAGCTTGGTAAAGTAAAAAAGAAAAGAAGCATCAAGACAGTGCAACTTCGTGATAACCCAAGCAGACTTTCTGTATGGAGAGAGGAGACAACTATGCAGGCCAAGAAGAATCAAGATGAGTTCAGTGCTGAACAAGTCACAGGGGAAGACCAAGTGGGCTCTGTGATCTTCCTGTCAAATGTTGGAGAAACAGCTCAGCTGGGCCTGAATCACCCAGCACACTTCCCTAGACAAGCAGTCTTATGGTTCCGCTTGGACTGCATCGAATTCATTAGAACAATTTGACAATCATGCATTGGAGACTTCTCTTTACCAACATTTCTCTTCCAAAGTGAGTGTGTTCTTCAGTCAAGGACTCATTATTTTCTGCCATAATTTAGCATCTTATCAACCACTATATCATCACTTCCATTCTTTATTTTATGAAAAATGACTGCTTAAAATATACCCCTTTGATGAATTTATTTGTAAGTATCTTGCTATGTTATCCTTTTACTTGCTGCCAGGGAAGTTCAAAGAGGCTAATTCAGAGGTTCCCTCTTGGTAGGGACATGTTAGAACAACAGAGAATGTTTAGATGATAATTTTAGAATTCGGGGGAAATAATTGTTCTGTGTAAAGAACATCAGTGGAGAGACAGCTAATTTTTCAGAAGAGCTCTTCATTGCATTAATGTTGATCAAAAACTGAACATCTCTCTCTAGAAGAAAGTAAGTTGTGAACTGCCTCACATGGGAATGTTTTTATTTCAAACCAACCAACTTTGAAAAAATGTCTTTCCATCTTTTAAGATTTATGCCTCAGTTTTTTTCTCTCACAATTAAAAATCTATTTGGGTATGAGGGAGAAGGAAAATCAGAGGAGTCATGAGAACAGGGGAAAGGCTGTGGGGCAACTCTGAAAGTAAGAAAAACGATTTTGCATTTTCTGGCACACCCCATAAATGCCTGCAATAGCCAGGGCTGGGCCAGGGCTGAAGGCAGCAACTGGCAACTCAACCTAGGTCTCCCACATTGGATCACAAGAACGTAATTACTTGAGCTGTTACTATTGTGTTCCAGAGTATACATTAGCACAAATTTAGTAGACTGCATTTTATGTAACAAAATCAGTTCCAAATTCTAGAAGACTACATATGTGTATATATATGAAATCAAACATATTGGGAACTACTCCTGTAAGACATCATACTCTCTTTTTATGATCATGTGCCATAAGGAATACATTTTAATTTCAATATATGTACATTACTTATTAATATATGCTGCAAAATAGCTCACATACATTATAAGACATGCAAGAATTAGAATCAATGAGAAAAGTCATATAATCAGAATTATAACACTCTCTTGCTTTAATCAATGCATTTTCTTAGGCAAATACCAATATAATAGGTATAAAATATGCTGGTTTATGTTCTTTAGTTATCACACTATCATTATCTCTGTTGAGATTGCAACCAAACTTAACAAAGAAGGTTAGAACGAAATGCTAACAATACAAGTTGTTGTATTGTTATAGTCTACATGGGAAAGAAGTAACAATTATTGAAATCCCACATTTGGGATCTGACAAACAAATTAAGTGTCTCGACAAAATGTCTGCACCAAAAAACCCATTTGGGTTTTTTTCACAGCATAGTTGAATCTGCTAGAGTTCAATATCTTTTTTGTTTATGAAGTTTTAATTTTACTACTATTGGGTTACACAGATGGAATAAACAAGGAACACCGCTGTTCTGACCATTGTGGTCATGAATTACAGAGCCTTGGAAAAGTGTGCTGAGGTACTCTGGAGTCTCTGTTTCTGTGTGCCGCGTGTGTACTACTTGTGCTTCTACAGAATGTGCATTAGACTTTAAAGCTTTTCAAACCAATCTATGGCTAAAGTTGCTGGACCAGTCATGTTGCATTTTCCTAAGGACAAAACCCAAAATTGACAGCTCTCCCTATGTGTTATAGAACAAAGCCAAGCAATCAGGAGCAAGCAGGCCCCTGCCACATAGTTGTCCACTGATATCAATTACTTAGCCTAATTATCTTGACAAAGTATGTTGTTCGTTTAAATTTTTCATTTTCTGGAAGCCATAAGGCAACAGGGACCATAGGAAAAAGTGATCATGCCATCTTAGAATTGACAAGACATAAGATGTAGACATTTGATCAGAGTCAGGCATATACCCAAGGTTTGAAGATTTTAAAAAAAAAAAGCTTTGAAAAGTAGTTTAGAGAAAGTTCAAATATAGCTTTATGAAGAGAAAAATCTGAAAGCGAGAAGCATTTAAGAGAGATGGCAAACTCTAAAAATGAAGTTATGACCACATCATGATGAATAAATGTGGAGGTAAAGACAGTGGTAAGACTGCCCAGAAGTTGTCTGAAGAGTTTATACTTTGAAAGAATGCATTTAGAGAGGCACAGAAGGACATATAACCAAGGGCATAAATCATGAAATGTATAAGAAAATTGTCAGAATTGTTAATGTATTGATAAGCCAAAATGACTGAAGTGACAAAGGCAATAAAGCCTACCATTTCAACTCTGATTAGATTACCAGTGAGAACAAGAAAGTCAAATGTATGGGGCCGAGGATGACAGCAGGTAAGAGAAGCATGCTAATTAAGGAAAATGATCAAAACTCAACCCAAAGGTGGGATAGAAGACAAAACTGTTCACAAAAGAATAGCTTCCTTAACTAAACTATACTGCATTTTCAGAGGACTTCATCCAAGATCCCTAAGGGAACCTGTAAACACGGTTGTGAGGTTTCTGTTGCACCTAGGAGAGTAAGCAACTTATCCAAAGCCTGGAACAAAACAAACTGACTTCAGATTTTTAGTGGTTGGGAGACAGGGGCTTGGGAACTAAATACTAGAATCAATAATGAAGTAGATGTGATGTAAAATTTGGGAGAGATTCAGGAGCAATAGTGGTCTGTGGATCTTATAAAACAGAATGCTGCTCAGTAGGATTTGTTGTGCCTTCATGTCGAAACTTCATTGCAAAGAGGCTTTTTTGCAAGATAAACAGATGAGCAGCTAACAGGCACTTGCTGTGTATGGGGTATAGCCTCCTCCTGCAAGGCAGTCTATCCACACTTGAGATACAACTTTAAAGGAAGCAGACATTTTCCTTTCAAAATAAGTTTATTTTCTAATTACGTAAGCAATGTATTTTAAGACAGGTTGGCAGTGTTCCTTTGACTGCAAGAAATATTTCACCAGTTTAAAAACGAGCTGAAAAAGAAAAATTATTTATACTATTCATCCTAATTCCAGAAGCATTGCTACGTGAAAAATTCACCTCTGAATCGAGGAAATATATAGATATGTGCATACACACATATCTGCATTAATACAACCTTATATAATATTCCCTTGACATTTTATTATACGATTTGAGGCAGTAGCATAACTCACTTGTTATTTTGCTATTCTGAGTTTCTAAATTTTTTCTTATAATTTTTCAGTCTATTTGTTAAGAAATATTTATCCGCATGTCTGATTATTTCCTTGGGATACACTTCAAGAAGTAGAATTATTAATTTAAAAGGCCTTAAAGATTCTGAATATAATGTACAAACTATTTCTCACAAAGTTTACAGCAATTCATGTTATCTTAACCAGTTGAGTTAGCATACATCCTACCACCATTCATAATGACCATTTCTTTCAAATGCTTTATTGGTTTGGTAGGGGAAAACAATTAAATTTTTTTGTCTTTTTTAATAGGTTTGAAATCAATCAAATACAGTGGTGATGAATATTTTTCTATTTTGAAAATTTCCACATTTTTTCTCTGTGAATCGTTCTTTCCTTTTATTCATTTTCAAGTGGGAATTTATTATTTGCCTTGGCAATACTGTATCATTTTTATCTATGAACAAAACTAAATATCCATGCCTTATTTGTTGCAATTTTTAAAACTAAAACATTTGCCCAATTTTGTTTTAAATGTGTCTGTTCTTCATATATAAAGTTTAAACACCTTTTCACTGGACAGTTTACAAAATGTACTTCATTGTTGTATCTGATATCTGACCCTAATTCTAGCATTTTGTTTATTGCTTTTGTTTTTAGATAATGTCTTGATGTTTATCTTGGATATGCCTGTGTTTTGCTCCATGATTGGTGTTGTGATTGCTTTTTATCTTCCATAGTGATTGGAAACATAGACGTCCTGCTTGTTTTCTTTCTTTCTTTTTTTGAATTTTGCTGGTGGCTGCTGCTAAGTTTTTCCAATCACATATGAGCATATATATCATAAAATATCAAATTCATGAATGAAACAAAATCTTTGATTCTCATTATGTAGGTAAGATCAGGATTGTGATGTGTTTTTACTCCCTGTATCCCTTCTTACTTTCACTTTCCATTCTTCATTGATATCATCTGTGATTTAGACCTACCTCATTATAACTAATTAGTGTTTTCCATTTTAAAAATTTTAGAATGACTTTTATATTTACTTCCAAAGAAATTAGCCTGTATTTCCATTGATTTCGTGTGAATATAACACCAATTATCTTTATCTGCATCTATATTTACTTAGTGTCATTACTCAAACTCACTAGCACTCTTTTATATCAATTTTTTTCTGAGTCCTTGAATTTTTATGTGATTGTCACGCAGCTAGATTTTTTGAAAGGTCATTTCAACAGGTTGACTCAGATTAAATGTAACAATAAAGATGAAAAACTAATGCATTCGGTTAAAGGGTTAGACTAATACAGAATGGGGAGGGTATTGTGGAGGAGTAATAAAACCAATCAGGAGATCTGAGTTGCAATAATCCCAAGCCATTGTAAAATGATGGCTCAAAAAGCTCATGTAAATACATCTGTCACACTAACAAGCCCAAATCCTAGAACAAAAATTTAATACTTTTACTTTACTAGGTATAAATCAGGTATACAGTATTCAGGCTAGTTTAAATATCTTAATGTTTAGTATCTCACAGATATCCAAAAAGTCAATCAACAGAGAAAATTCTGAGAATCCCTTTCACTTACATGTTGAGGAAATTGGGACTTGCAAGTAGGAAAAATGAGATTTAGAAGCTATGCTCACATCAATGTATTCAGGGGCCACGATAGAGAAGATTTTGACTCCTTGCTCCTAGACGTGTATGTAACAGAATAAGTCAAGTTTCAAAGGTAAATCTTTTGATGCCGTAATGGGGAATTTCTCACGGTCAGAGCAGTTCAGACTCAACACTCCCTCAGACTCTCAGACTCTCCCTTACACCCCAGCTCCTGGAGAGTGGACGGTGCCTCCCAAGGACGTTGCATGGCCCACAGCATGTTGGCAAAGAAATGGTTAGTTAGAAAGGTGCTTAGGGAAATAGGAGGGACCTTTAAACATCTATGGAGAATGAGATTAAAGATATGTTTATTTTTGTGCAAAACAGATTTTGAGAAGCATGCATCATTTTCCTGTACTATATATTTTCTACGAGTTGTTGAGATATCCTCATAAACTACCATGCATGATTGCCCAGATCCCCTTCCTTGCCACACAACCTTCCATCTTGCCTTCAGTCTGAAAGCCTGCATGTGAAAGAGCCTGGCCTTGTGGTTTCCATTGTCTGGACAGTCCATAACACTAAAGTCCTTTCTGCTCATCAAATATTCATTTTTCCCCAATTAAATTCAATTTTTAACCAGAATATCACATAGAAGTATGTTACAATTTAAATTCCCCACAACTTTAATTTGTTTATTTTTTTAAACACTGCCAGTGATAATCCCTGCTCACTGATATTTCCAGATAAATGAGAAATGGACCAAGTGACCTGCCAGATCTGGCCACACCTGCCACTTTTAACCTTTCTTTTCTGAGCCCTCTGTCACCTGCTATAAAGATGCAACATCCAGTTCACATTCTTGATAGTATTTTCTTTTGATCCTGAATGTATCCAAGCAGTTCATGGTGACATGTTCAGACGTTGAATTCTCTGTGGAAATCATGGTCCTCTCCTTCTATGTTTGAGCTTAGGTTGCCTACAGCAGTTTGCCTGAAAGTATAAGGCAATCAGCAAAGCTGTCTCTCAAAGCCACAAGGATTAAGAGATGCTCACCTATGCATTCAGTCATCTGCTATCTTTTATAGGTGTCCAGAGGGGCAGGGTCACTTTAATTGATGCTACAATGTTTAATATAGAGTCAGTGGCATACAGGTGCTCAATATATGCCCTCACAGAATTAGCATGATAATGGAGAGCTGTTTCCCATGGCATTACCACATGCTGAAGAATTAAAATACAATTACACTTCCGTAATTATCTCCACACCATGTTATTCCCATGTGAACTCAAACATTGCAATTTTAGATGGCTCACACCATAGATTAATTATTCTATTGTGGGTAGAACACAATTTTCAAAAAATTACTTGCACCATGTACACATTAGAAATTTTTTGTCCACTATAGTTATTACTACCTTGGTTCAGGATGGGAGTAGGAGTGGATTCCAGAAATGTTCCCTGAGGACAGGTGGCACTATAACCACACTATTTTCCAGAGTTATTATGGCATTTAAGTTCCATATTGATTAAATAAAGTAGTTATATGAGCATTTCTAACTCACCTCAAATACATAACCTTAAGATCTGCAGACATGCTCTACACAGTAGTATTTTAGATGGAATTTTGTGCAGTTTCAAGGAAACCACATATAAGACTGGTATAAGGTATATATTCTCATTAGTAAATGGGTTGGACCACAGTCCTACTTCTGTCTGTTTAGTTGACACTAGCAATTTTCAAATCCAACATATCAGTTACCCACACTGTTGGATAAAACCATATTTGCTAAGTCTCGGATTAAATATCCACTTAGTTGGAACGAGAAGGGAGAGTTTGGGAGAGGGTAGTCTTCATAGCATATCAACATTGCTCACAACTGGTAGGGAGCATTTCACCCTTAAGCAGAATGCCACATACAATTTACTTTTAGAAATTATTAATTCAGTAAAAAAATAACTTTTGGGAAAATTATATACTTCTTAAAAAATGTGTCAACAAGACAGGTGGCATGTCTAGGAATAGGTTCAATCTGTACAGATGATTGTACCTAAGTTACTTCACAGTCAGATAAAGGGTCCTCTGGTTTTCTTTGTTCCACTGAGTCTGATCCTTTATATTGATCATTTTCATTAAAATTTACAACATGCTGATATGCATATCCACTGTGGAGCTGGTACTTCCTCCATGTTAATGTTACTTTCCCTTTCTCTAAACGGATCTTGATTTGATCGCAAAAATGTGGAGTCACAAAGGTGACCTAAACAAAAGTGTCTAGCTCAGATTTTAAAATAATTAATTAGCTTCAAATGTGTAAAATAGAATCGTCAGCACAAGGAAAAATACCAACTTAAAGACCTTAAAGCAAAGAAATATACCAGGTACTTCCATTCAGCACCTTCATTCAGATAGTGCATTTCCTCAGGAACCACCTAAATCTCGATCCATACACCTCATCTTTCTACCTTTACTTCTAACCATCTATCCATTCTACCCTAGGGTCCACTTGATTGTTCAGGTTGGCCTAAACCAAGCACCCTCCAGAATTTACAAGTAGAAGAGATCTTCAGGCAGTTCACAGAAAAATGGAATTAAGGATGAGTTTATTTGGGAGCAAAATAAATTTTTGAATCCACACATAATTTTTTTCCATAATATTCATTTCCATGAACTTTTTGAAGACTTCTAGTAATTCCTTTCTTGTTATGACTATACTTAAGTGTATACTTAAAAGGCAAAAAATTAAAGCATTTAAATTTTTTCATACAAATTGCAGCAAAACTGATAATTCAGTTAGTGTCTTTAATATATGATGTATTATATAATATTTTATGCTCTATATTATATATTCAATATCTGTTATATTAAGTATAATATATTTCTAATTTTTAGCCAAATGTCAGGGGAATGTAGAACTCAATTTATAACTCAAGAGCTTTAAATAAACCAGGTGCAGAGCTTAACTTCACAAACACAAAAGTGACAACAGAATAACTTACAATAAAATATACTGTAGTAGAAGCTGTAGTGTGGAGTATAAGCAGTTACAGTTCATAAATTATTTGTTTTAGGGGCAGGCATTATGGCGTGCACATAAAGCTGCTGCCTGTGAAGCCAGCCTGTCATAGGGGTACCAGTTTGTATACTGGGTGCTTTATTGTCAATCCAGCTCCATGATAATGTGCCTGGGAAAGCAGGGGGACACAGTCCAAGTGCTTGGATCCCTGTACCCATTGGGAGATTTGGAAGAAGTTCCAAGCTCATGACTTCGGCCAGGCCCAGAACTGGTCATTGGGGCCATTTGGAGAGTGAACCAACAGATGGAAAAAAATCTTTCTCTCTCCCTGTTTCTGTGTAACTCTCAAATACATACATACATATGTACATACTTACATACATACATACATTTGTTTTACAATTGAGGAACAGGTAGACCCATTTTTAGTTAATAACAGGAAACTAAAATGCAGCAGAACAAAACAACTCAGGAAATACCCTCAATTTATTTCAAATCCCAGAATGGAGCTGCTAGACTATCTCCAGTGTTCATCATGAGTGAGAACAGAATTATGATCATGGTAGCAAGTGGTTTTCTAAAAGGAAATCTCTGACAGTCAAATTTACTTTTCTTTGTTATGCACTAGGAATAAAATGATACTCATGCCATTGCATATTTTAGACTATTTCCTTGAGTATTTGAGCTTTGGAATTTAGTGATCTCAATTTTAAACTAAATTTCGGGGGTGGGAAGAAGTTGGCACTCCACAATGAAGCATTTCATCACCTAAATCTCCAAACCCCTCAAACACTCTTTATATTTAAGATACAAAATTCCATTACTTTAGCCTGAGATCAAATTTCATCATTCCATAGGTTCAGTTAACACACTCCAAATGAAAGAATCCAAGCAGACATATGATAAGTTATCTACCATGTATCAAATTCATGCCAGTTGATTAGAAGAATATATTCTTAAATGATTGGCAGTTCTTTTGACAATAAGAATTTATTACCTGTCAAAATGCAAGGTATGCTTTTGATATAAAGAAGTGAAAGAATATTGGAATGAAACTAAGCCTAAGTTAAAACAGAAGTTATACTATTCCAAATAGATCCCAGATGACTATGAAAAACATATTTGTCTGGGTAATAACAACTAGATAAATGATTCATGGTAATTATATAGATAACAAACATCAATGCAATATATAAGAGTACTTCAAAAATTCCTGGATAATTGAATTAAAACTTGTGAAAAAAACTTTGAAAGCCATGCACAGTTTCCCTATTCTATACATTTTTTTCCATGAACTTTTTGAAAATCCTTCCTATGCAAGGATTAAAAAAAATTTTAAACCAAAACAAACTCATCTTTTTGCTCCATTTTCCAGGAACTTTTTGAAGTCTATTCCTATCACATATGTTCTGTGCTATCAAAATAAAAAGCAATATTGAACTCAAAAAGTCAAAATGGAATAGGCATTTGAATTCTAAATTTGGAGAGCAATATATGGCAAAAGCTTGGTAATTAGTATTAAGGATCTTATTTATTTCCTGTAAGGCAGTTGATTCACCTCTAAATTTCAGATCCATTAATTAGAGGAAATGTGTCATAACTGGTTCATTCTGGACAAAACGGTTGATATTTTTAACATCTGAGACCTGTTATTTCGTAACTGTGGTTATCCTGTTTTCCTATAGATTCACAAGCTTTCCATTTAAAATTATAGAACTTTCATACTAATTATAAACTTTTATCTTTAAAAGTGGTGCTGCCTTTTAATCATTTGCCATAGCTTTTTTTCTTCCTAAAACCTTATAGAAGATGCCACTGATCTGAATTTTTAACCAAAGCAGTTTTTAGTTATCCAGCAGAAGTAGATTTTAATACTTTGCAAAGGCAAAATTTAACACAAAGCAAAATGTTCAGACACAAGAATTTGCACTTGCAAATGTGAATGTGTACCAGTTTACCAATGGAAATAAAAATCCTGTGTTTTTTTCTTTACCTTTGGAATATATTGAGTGCTATTCCTGCCAATATCAAAGTTGGTCACAATCAGGTTGACTCATGCAGTGAATGAAGCTCCTAAACAGGTTGGTATTAATCTCTTTTCCTCCATTGTCATTGTGCCCTAGACTTGAACATCTGTGTCCCCGGAGGTGGAATGCTGAGTCCTAAGTGAAAATCTATCACTAGCAGGACCCACACTGCTAAATACAAGTTATCTAGGGAACCATTGTTTAGTAGTCTTACCCAGAGTGATAAACAAATATGGAAATAAGACCAGTCACCGAAAATTATATTAACTCTGGTCTTTCATACAGAAGTAAATTTAAAAACAAAACAAAACAAAAGGCCTGTGATTTATTTAGTGCCTGTTAGGACCAGACATTGTCTATGTGCTTCTTCCTGCTCCACGACGTGTGCGTGTGCGTGTGTGTGTGTGTGTGTGTGTGTGTGTAAAGATTTAGTTATTTTGATTGGAAAGGCAGATTTACAGAAAGAAAGAGAGACAGAGAAAAGATCTTCCATCCATTGGTTCATTTCCAAAATGGTCAGAGCTGAGCTGATCTAAAGCCAGGAGCCAGGAGTTTCTTCTGGATCTCTGATATAACTGCCAGGTCCCAAGGCTTTGGGCCATTCTCTGCTGCTTTCCCAGACTATAAGCAGGGAGCTGGATGGAAAGTGGAACACCTGGGAAAAAAACCAGTGTCCATAGGGGATTGCTTCCATTGGCAGGTAGAGGATTAACTGAGCAATCACAAAGCCCCCAATATATGAGTGTTTTTAAGTTATGCTTTCAAATCAGAAAACTGAGGCTCACAGAGTTACAAGATTTGTCCAGTGCCACACAGACATTGATAAGTAGGGATGGACCATGATTGGCAGGAGACATCATTTTTAAAAGTTATTTATTTATTTGAAAGACAGAGACACAGTGAGAAGGAGGGGGAGAATCTTCCATACACTGGTTTATTCTCCAAAAGGCTACAGTGGCAGGAGTTTGGCCACCCCCAGGAGCTGAGACACCCAGCAGCCAGGACACCCCAGGAACAAGTCACACCATCTGGGTCTCTCAAGTGGGTGTTGAGGCCCAAAACTTGGGCCATGCCATCCTCTGCTGCTCTCCCAGACCATAAGCATGGAGCTGGATTAAAAGTGGAGCAGCCGGAACTAGAACCAGTGCCCATATAGGATGCCAGTGCCGCAAATGGTAGTTTTACCCTCTATAGCACAGTGCCAGCCCCTATGAAGCATACCTTATCCCAAAGTTCACGAAGCTTTTGAACTTTGATTTGTAAACAAAGAACATGAGAATCACCTACAAGTTTTCAATATGCAAATTGTTTGGTCCCAGAGGCTAAAGAATCTGATTCTATAGACCCTCAGAACAATCTGGGTGGTGTGCCAGCTTCTTCTTTTTAAAAAATGGCTCCTCAAGCACTTTGAAATGTGATATACATTTGGAAAACACTACTTGACACATTCCCCCCAAATCATTCACACCAAGTCACATCCATAGTAACCTATCTGTACAGTTCTCATGGGGAAGTAGACAAGCTGCTTCCAAGCAGCAGGGACAGTCCTAGTGACACTGGTCACCTTGTCCTTTTCAGACCTATAGAGCCAATGTCTCAAAACAGATCCAGCACACCTGTATACTGGTGAGGAAATCCCAGGCTAGTGTCCTAAGTTATGCACCAAGAGTCATAATGCTCAAAGGTGTAATGCCATTATACAAACATGATAAATCGCACAGTCTCCAGGTACCCATCCTATTCCCCAAGAAAAGTGTTGACACTAAGGGGAATCTTATTCATTAGTCCTAGTGGCACTTTAGAATATTAGGAGCTCAGGCTTAAAAGTAGAAGGCTAGAAAGAAGGGAGAGAATTTTAATCAGTTGGTCCATGAAGGTAAATTTTTCCCAATCCTGACAATAAGAATTAGCTCATGGGCTAGAAAATACTAAATATACCTTCTCCATAAGATATGAACAAGAGCAAGTAAGGCCCTCTCATGTGATTTGCCTATATATTTTAAATATGGATTTAAATTATGACTGTCATTCACCAATGCTAATTTAAATATGATTTCGCTTCCCAGCTCATACAGATGTTTAAAAATCAACTTAACAGTTAAGTGATTGATTATTTAATAGTTAATGACTGGTAAAGTAAGGGTAGAGGTTGGATCTAATTATGGTATCTGGATGGTGGGCTTTGTGGAAGGTCCTAATGTCACTAGGGCCTATTTGCAGAATATAGTCCTCATGAGAAGGGCTGTTATGGAAGCTGAGCATGTACTCCCAGTCTTCCTGCTTCGTGAATCGCCATGTGATCATTTTCTACTCACACTCTGCCATCTCCAGCCTCTATCCTTCTCAGATGGCAATCTAAAGAGGCCACTCACTGCTGGACTCTAAAACTCCAAAACTATGATAAACCCTCTTCCTTTACGGTAGTCTCTCTTGGGTATTTCATTTAATAGTGAAAAGCTTCATAACCTTGAGCAAAAGACTTAACCCCTATAAGCCTAATCATTCAGATTTCCTGTGGGGATTAAGTCAGTGCATTACAGAGCTGGAATTTTTCTTTTTGTTTATTTGTTTGTTTTTCACTCCAATATCATCATTTTCCCCCTGTATCTGGGGCCAAGGGAGAAACAAAGGGAAAAACCCCACCCAGCCTCCTACTCATCAGAGCTGGAATTTTTCAAATGCTAGCTGTTACTACCCCAGCCACATTTATCGAAATTACAAAGATAGACTTCATAATGGCACAAGCATGAAGCTCTCCTCTACATTCCTATATTGCCAGGAAAATGCCTTGAGCAAGGTCTATGGCTGGCCACTGCAGTTCTAACCAGCAAGGAGGTACTCCGAAGGCAGCAGACACTTCAAGCATATGTCAACTCATGAGGTGCCCCAGTTGGAAATCATCATGACTCCTGACAAGTTGTGCTGGAAACCCTTCCATTCAGTTCTAGTAATGCCTCTTTGTTTCCTTTCTTTTCCTCTTTCTTTCTCTCTCTTTCCCCCTTCTGTCCCAAATATAGAACAGTTTCTACTTCTATTTTACACTATTTGTCTGACTTTTTCTCAATGATTAGATCTCCACACTATGTCAGTTCCTTTATAAAAACCTCACTGAAGGTAAATTCTAGATTTGTTGTCATTTTACAGTTTCATACTACATGTTGCCTTCAATAACAATTGGTTATTTCTTTGGATGATACTGTGAGGGCTGTTACTATAAGGGCTGAAAAGCAAGGACATTTTTTTACTCATTTATTTATTTATTTTTATTATAAGTGAGAGGATAAGAGAAATACACAGAAAGGAAGTCAAACAAAGTTCACCCATCTCTTAATTCCCTTCCCAATTAACAGTCAGGCCCGGGCCACACTGAGGCTAAGAGCCAGAGATGCCATCCCTGTCTTCCTCAAAGGTCACAGGAGCACAACCACTGAGCAATTATTATCTTCTACCTCCTGTATTTTGCTTTTGCAAGAAGCTAGATGAGGAGATAAGCTGGAGCTCAAACCTGGGCATTCTGATAGGGAATACAGGCATCCCTGGTGGTGTCTCAACTGCCACAACAAATTCCTATCCCAGATCTTTTCTTTATGTTGTTATGTCAACACAAAGTACAAGACCTGACATATACCTAATGACAAACAATTACTTATTGAATGAATGATCAGTTTCATACTTCTCCAATGAGCAATTAAGCTTCTAGAAATATATCTTTAGAACCTAATTAGATATGAACATAAAGATTTACATGTACAGTGCTATTTAATGAAGCATGACTTATTATAGCAACGCACACGAAGTTATATAACTGTCCAACAATCATTTGTCATATATTAAGATAGACTGTTTGGCAGTCACTTTGGATAAATAAAAGAAAATGAGAAGGTAATCAAAAAACACTTCTTGTTAAGTAAAAAGCAAATAAAAAAATAGAAGTACAAACCAAAACTATTTCAAAGCACACACACAAGCATTTACATAGGAAGGCTCTTAAAAAAGTTCATCCTAAATTAATATTATGAAAAAAATACGCACAGATTTCAAAGTGTTTTTGGCAACAAAAAAACTCATACACTAATTATAATATGTCTGAATAGCAACTAGTTTGAGGCACTAGAATGATAATCTATTAGGTTTTTCAAATACATTTTTAAAATTTTATCTATTTATTTATTGATATTTTATTTGAAAGCAGAGATAGATGAAGAGATTTTTCATCTGTTGCTTCATTCCCCTAATGTCCACAATAGCCAGGGCTGGGCCTCGGGCCAAAGTAAGGAGCCTAAAATTCAGTCTAAGTTTTCCACATGTGTGGTAGGGGAACCAATTACTTGAACCATTACTTGCTGCCTTCCTGGGTGTACATCGGCAGGAAGCTGGATTGGAAATGGAATAGCCAGGGTATGATCCAGGCACTCCAAGGCTAAGTACCACTGTGTGAAATGCCTGCCCGTGAGACATCAGTTTTGAAAACGAACCATCTGAGAACAAGAATTCCGATCATTCTTAGCTAAAGCTAAAGCAAGAACAAGTGTCAAATGAGTGGAATAGTGATAAAATCATTGGTGCTTTGTAAAAAGTGAGTGGAGACAATACTTTAAAGGAATCAGCAGTTTACAAATGGATACTTCATTTGACAATGGGGCAAGACAACGGCAAAACATCTCTATCAATTCACAAGGAAAACATTATTCTTGGTTGTATCCTGACAGCAGCAGAAACAACACCCAGCACCAGGGTTATCTCAACTGGTGTAGTGTATGCAATTCTGACAGAAAAATTAAATTGCACTAAACTTTCTGTCCAATGGGTCCCATCATTGTTTTACCTAGGATCTATACCAACATGTTAGCTCTGAGTTGCTGGAGTGTCCTTGGGGTTCTCATTATATGCATTTTATTTGCCTTAGTTTACAACAGAAAACATATTGTAAAAATATACCAACATACCTGAATATGCTGAGCCTTCCATGGTTCCCTGTTACACCAAGATTTTAAAATGTTCAATAGAAACTGGAAGCCATTCACAATGGAGCTCCTCCCCTGCCTCCTCTGAACTAGGCCCCCTTCTATCCACCTCACTCTCCAGCACGTTCTTTCCTTCCCACTGGAACTTTGCACATACTGGATCCTTTCCCTGGAATGTCCTCTTGCATTCCTTGATTGGATGACTCCAAGTGACCCTTCAGAGATTACCTTTGAAGGACTCTTTTCTAAGAAGCTCTCTCTGTATCCCCCAACACAGGCCCCCAGGGTGGTCACTTCGTTTTTAGGATTCCTTTGAGTATTTCTGTTTGTATGTAACCCACCCTACTACAGCTGTACAGACTTTTCTGTCTTTCCCTACAATTTCCTAAGAAAGCCAGGGCCAGGTCTTGATATGGTAGAGGCTCAAAAAATACATGCTGTATTTGAACAAAGGACACGAATCTAAAGGAGGAGTTTATGTTTCATGTCATGGTCTACCTTGCCACATTAATTTACAACTGCTTCTAAACTTTTGGGCCCAACAATAGTTGCATACCCAAAGTGTAAAAGATTAAATTTTTGTACCAAAAATATCTAATTTCCATCAAATGAGCTTGTTAAAATAGTAAAATGATTGGCATTTACAAATACAGGCCAAACACTGAGAAGATAAACACCAATTTAATTGCTGTGAATCAAAGGTTTAAGATATAACTAAAAGAAGAATGTGGAATTTGTTCTACTGTATTTTGTTTTTGTTTAAATGTTGTGGCAAAAAATAAATATGGACAATTTTATCAGCACTGACACAACTGCAGTGAGATAAAAGCCACACTTTGGAGGATTTTTATAGGTAAATACTTTCTTCCTAAATAACTAAACATTGCTTTGACCATGCCAATAATACAGTGGGAAATGAGATTCAAGTATGTCACGAAGGTGGAAACAAAGAAACAAAAAAATAGGCTTTGGGTAGAGTAATTAAGACATTTTCTGGGACACCCATAACCCAAATCACAGTTCCTGAGTTCTAGTCTTAGCTAGAAACAGCAGGTGATAGGTTAAGTAATTGGGTCCCTTGACAGCTTCATGAGAAACCCAGATTGGGTTCTGGGCTCCTAGCTCAGTCTGGTCCAGACTTGGTTGTTGTCAACATTTGGGGAATGAATCAGAGATTGGAAGCTTTCTGTCTAGCTGTCTCTCTTTGTTCCTAATTCATTCAAAACAAATAAATAAAAATTCTAAATAAAAATATAAAACTGTTTTTAGTCTGTTCTCTATTGGAATTTCTCAAAATTTGGGTCAAAACAGCATTAGCACTTGAAGAACTGCTTTGTCACATCACAGACACATGGGCATTATCTCCTCTGAATGCAAACCATTATTCATTATCATTTTAGCAGATATTATAGCTCTGCAAGTTCTCAAGTCTTTCTTCTTTTACCCCATGTACGTGCAGTTTTAGAAGATTGGTATTTAATGGAAAAGAACCTCCTAACTTTAAAGGAGCAAATTATCAACCAATCAACAGCATAGAAAGAACCACCAAAAGTTTTACTAACAAGATTCACAGAAATTTTTGTTAGTTAGGCATACTGGGATGCATCTCAAACATTTCCCAACTCATGCATCTGTGTTCTTGAAATAGCTTATACTAAAATATAGCAGCACTTATAAGGTACATCCTATGCCATTACCTTAAAATGTAGAGCAAACTGGTGAAGGCAGCAGAAGAGAGTTATGAGATCAAGAAATAGAAAATGAAATTATTCCAGTATTTTTTTTAATGTACCATAAGTTAGACTGGTCTCATTCTTCTAAGGCCTCAATGATATTCCACCAGGCATTAATTTAAAGCCTCAAGCCACCTTGAGTCACTCAATAGAAACAAAAATCTAAGCAGGGGGCAGAGAAGACTAGCAATTTTTTTTAAAAAAGAAATGTAACTGGAGAAAATAAGATGTGTTTTGTTCCACCAGAAATATGACTCTTCACTTTCTCAATCTAACTAGTGCTTGCTCTTGCAATGTGAATAATATAACTGCAACTCATCAGAATGGCCTACATTTCAATTTGAAAAATAGTTCCTATGCTAACCTTTAATAGCCTGTCTTCTGGACCAACAGAGTCACAAAAGAAGTCATTTCATGTGGCATAATTAAGGCCTAGGAGGATATTTAGTACCGTGGTGCCGCTCCCCTTTTCATCCAGTGGCTCACTGGTGTATGGATCCACCATTTGATCAGTGCATCTGGCCCCAGGGGCTTCATGGTCTGCAAGCCACAACCTACTAATAAGCACCCTCAAGCCTGTTTGCTAAACAGATCAGTCCTGGCAGGCACCCAACAACTCCAGTACTTGAAACTTGGAGCTCTTTAACTTGCAAGGCCTATTGTGTGGCAAGCAAGAGAATAAACTATGTAGCTCATAAATGCAGAGCAATTATAGATCAGTTAGTAATACAGCTGTGGCTCAAAAGATTGCTTACCTAAACCGAATTGAGGCCTAATTTATTTTTGTATTGTCTTTGTTAAAAACCAAATAAACAGCTCTGCAGAGCTTGTATATACAGGGAAGAAAATGGCTGTATTTTCCTTATAAACAAGACGGCAAGTCTCGCCTAAACGAAATCATCCTCAGTAGCTGAAGGTTTTGTTTTTATGGTCTGAACCAAGGCACTGCTTGTAAAATCATTAGATTGTTTAAGGAAACGTGATAGGAGAGTTTCACAGAAGTTCAATGTGTTGAGGACTAGGGAGCTGTTAGAGATGCTAGATAAGATACCATCAAGTTCAAGAACATAGAAATGAATGGGCCTTCATTTATAAATAAATGGAAAAGTAGCTGGGTAGCTGGGTTCGATATGCATAAATATGCCAACAGTTACCATGTATGAAGATATACTTCTTTTACAGGCACTGTTGTATTTAAATAATACAATTTATCAATTTCCACAACAGAGAACAAAAACATTAACTTTGTGGAGGAATTAGCATTACCTATCTTAAAACAATTCAGTGGCAACAAAGTATACAATTTTTTGCCATAGCTAATATTTTTCCATAAGGTTTGAGCATCTATGCTGTGCTCTGATAATTGTATTAAACAACAAGTCCTATATTTTTTAATCATATACTCTTGCGAAAGTTTCATAAAGAGATTGGTGATACTCCTTTTAAGAGACCTATAACAATGTTGAAATATCTACAAGATCCTGGCTAACAAAAACACAGTAATACTTATTTGAAGTAGATGGCATCCAAGACCTGGTTGTGTTTTTATTAACAATCTAACCTTGACCGAGTAGCATATTTTCCTGAACCTCAGTCTGTTCCTCTGTAAAATGAAGCCTATCACAAAGGGATGTTGAGCAGAGGAAATGAATAAGTAGAGTGTAAGTACTTGACAACTTACATACTTCTATTTAAATTCCTGCCACTGCTAAACAGAAAACAGAATTACCAAGTAACTGTGAATGAACTTCAGAAAGTTATCATAAACTGAATTGAAAGATAAGTATGTTTTGATACAAAAATATTAAAATCCATGCTTATCACGCAGAGCCTAATGCACTGCTGGTGGGAATGTAAACCCGTACAATCATTATGGAGGACAGTATGGAGATTTCTCAAAAAAAATCCGAAAACAGATCTACCATATAACCCAGCTAATCTCAGTCATGGGAATTTATCCAAATGAAATGAAATCAGCACACAAGCAAGCTGCTTGTACACCCAGGGTTACTGCAGCTCAAGTTACAATCACTAAGACATGGAATCAACCCGAATGTCCATCACCAGATAACGTAAAAGGAAAATGTAGTCTGCATATACTATGGAACACTACTTAGCCATTAAAAAAAAGAATTTTTTTTTGCAACAATATGAATGCAGCCAGGTAAATGAGAGTTGGGATGGACTAGGCTGTAGCACTCATTGGTGAGAGCCAGAATGTGTGCAGGCTAGTTGAGCTAGGCTATAGGACCTACTGGTGAATTCCAGGATTGGGAACCAGCCATGTCAGTGTGGGTTGTAATATCTGCTGGCACATGCAAGATCTGGGGCTGGGAACAGGCCTAGTAGGGAAACTTGGGGAACTCTCCTGCTAGACCACAGCTACCATTGGTGAGTACAAGAGCCAGAGCTGGGTGCAGTCCAGGCCAGGCTGTACTGTATCATCAATCAGCGTAAGTGTGGATTGGATCTGGTGTAAGGACAGTCTGGGCCAGTCCACTTGTGCATGAAAACTGGGCCTGTGGTGGGTTAGGTTGTAGCATCCATCATTTCGCATTAGAGATGGGACTGGGGATGGAACTATCCAGGCAGCTGCATCCACAGATATGTTTGTTGGCTGGTGCAGGTAGTGGACTGAATTTGACCCTACATGAGCTGGAACTCACAAGAGTCAAGTCTGAGGTCACTCCAGGTGAGGTTTATTAGTGAAATCCCCTACTAGATCATTGGACTTTAATCCCAACCACAAGGAAAATCACAAGATATATAGTCTGACCTTGAAAAGCATGTATCAGCACTGGACCTCTTCAGTTGCTGATACTTATGCCATGACAGCTTGCCCGAAGGTGCAAAGGGAATGGGACCATCAGCTTCTCCAGGCCAGCAGAGAATGACTCACGTGGCTACTAAGCATGGAGAATATAATTAGCCCAAACTGAGATATGCTTTAAATGTAAATGTACTCCTAATTTTGATGACTTAATATAAATTTTAAAGAGGATAAAATATTTCACATCTCTTAAAATTTACTTTTTTATAGTTATTTGAAAGGTGAAATGACAGAGAGGAGAGAATAAGAGAGAGAGAGAGAGAAATATTCCACATGCTAGTTTACTCCTCAATGCCCACAGCAGCCAGGGATGGGACAAGGGAAGTCAAAAGCTAGGAACTCCATCTGAGTTTTCCATGATGGCAGTGAGTGAAGCACTTGAGCCATCATCTGCTGCTTTCCAGGATGTGCAAAATAGCAAGGAGCTGGATCAGAAGAACAGATGGAATGCAATCCCAGTCTTCTAAGATGGGATTTGGAAGTATGCCTCCTTTCCAAGTCGTGGCTTAACCTCCTGAGCTACAATGACTGACCCTAAAATGTCTCCTATACACTTTGTACACAAAAAAAAATCCTCATCAAACTCTTATACATTTGCATTGTGACATGGTAGCATGGATAAGGAAGAAGAAACCCTCCAAGACTCCTCTCAATACAACTCTTGCTACCTACGTAGGAATAATTCCGTTTTACTCAAATCCCATTCCTTTAAAAAGCAGAAAGGAAACCCTCAGTATACTCAATAAATATTGTTCAAAATATTTATCTTTAAGTTTAGTAAATAACTGTTAGCAGATTAATAAAACCTTAATCTAAAGCATGATTCCGGGGCAAGTGTTTGGTTGTGGGCGATCTGGATGGACTTTCTGGCTCCTGCCTTCTGCCTTGCCCAACCCCATATATTATAGGCACTGGGGGGAGGGTGGTAAAGCAGTAAATACAGAATCTTGCTGTCTCTCTGTTCCTCCAACCCCATCCCTAAAATAAAGTTTTAAAAGTGTCTACGATTCACTCTTCCTCTATACAAACATTGATTGTGCTCCTTTAATATTTAAGGTGGGAAACAAGTCCAAGTCTATATGCCCTTGTGCAGTTAATGACAAGTAAATGAATAAATAGTGCTTCTAAGAGCAAGCAGTCATTAAAACTACAAAGAAAAACAAAACCAGGACTAGAGGGCAATCAGGGAATACACCTCAGAGGCGGTGTCTTTCTAGGGGGAAGAAACATGAAGTGACGATGAAAGCCATGGAAAGGCCTCTATGGGACAGGGAAAAACAGCTATCAAAGCAGTTCTCAGGGTAGTCTGGTAAACCAAGGGGACACCAAAAGGAGCCACACAGTGCCATAAAGGTGTTGGTAAGGATTTGGGATTTTATTCTCATGGTAAGAAGAAGGCATCAGAATTTCAGCTATCCTTGAGGATGGCCACCAGTGTATGTGGCCACTGAGCACATGGAAAATGGTTCATCTGATCTGAAATGTGCTATGAATATAAAATACATCCAAGATTGTAATGATGTTATGGAAGTAGGAATGATAAATAGCTGCACAGTAATTTTGTGGTGCTGATTAACATTAAAGTTTATAGTGTATATATACTGTA